>NW_028301061.1:4080973-4771460 GCF_049000335.1 Polistes dominula | reverse complement strand
ACAGAGTGACAAAAAATGATTCGATATTTCAAGGGCTTCTATCGAAGGGCTCGATCGAATGCTCATCAATAGTAAAATTTTAATTACACGGAAAGAGTTGATTTTAAAATGCATGTTAATTAGACTCGTCTTGGTGAGTATTGTAAGTCTTTCAAATATCAAACCCTTTTCTTTACAAGCTTTTATAACCTTTTCTTAAACTGATAAAACTGTTTATGAATATTATTAACTCTAGTATGAAATATTAAAAAAAAATATATTTTTTAATTTTTTGTTAATTTTAAAACAACCTCTTTCAAAAGTATGTAATCTTAATTGTGCTACTAAAAAAAAAACTAATGATGAATATCTTAATTTAAACATATAATTTGCATATGAAAAAAAAACAACAAAAATCAATTACTTACAAAAATTATTAGTTAAAAGTTTAATCTGCTGTTTTTGAATGTTGTTTTGAATAATATTGAGTAGGAACATCAATATATTGATTCTTTTTGAATATTATTTTTTTTAGAAACGTAAATATCTCCGTATAGAATTAATTTTGGAAGATGTGCTGGGCATATATATTCTGCAAAATATTTCACGAATAGAATTGCTTGGCCGAATTTGTTCTATTTTGTTCCAGTTAAATATAGTATTTTCATAATAATTATTTATAATGATTTTCGTGTTTGTATTTCGTCTTAAACATCTTGAAATTTACAAATATATTCTAATTTGCATTAAAATTACAACTTAAATTGCATATGATAACTACTTTTCCTTCTTGACGAGTATACTCGTCAATAAAAACTAACTGATTAAATACAATTTTTTATAGTTATACAAAAAAAATTAATAATATAGATGGTTTTATTAAAACATCAAGATTATCAGATAATATTACTACTGTATTATCATCAATAATATAGTTTGTTAATATTTTACTAAATGTCTTTTCATTTAACATATAAGAAACACAATTTCTTATAATAATATTTTTAAAACTGGATTTAATTCTTAATATATAATTTTGTATTATAATATAAATAAATAAATATAATAATAATATAATTTTATAATAATTTAATCTAACTTATACTATGAATTAAATTTGACATTAGGCAAAGTTATTTATGCATTATTTAAAAACAAGTATGTTATATAAATTTTTATCTTTTGACAACTTTATATTTCTTTTAAAAAAATTCTGTTCCTTTTTTGTTTTTCATTATTTTCTCACGCATGCATATACCGGTTTCTTTCATTGTTCTTCGACAACAATACAGTGGATAAAACGAGTCTATATATAGGTATATATATATATTGAAAAAGAAGGAATGAGAAAGGGGAATAATAAGACGAGCACGTGTTCAAAAATTTTATGCGCAATACTGTTCGGATTATACACAAATACTAATTACGCGTATATACTCTCACATTTTCTATGATTGATCCTAAATGAAGTTACACGCCTGATCAAATTAAGTTAATTCAAAATTCAACGAATAATAAATTAAATAACAAATTGTAAACAAAAAGAAATAACAAGATAGTATCACGCACACTAGGAAAAAATATTTATTTGATTATCTTTAGCGAAACAATATTATTATTATTAAATATTTAATTAATTATACTTTTCAGTAAGCTGATAAAAGAAAAATCTTGTTCGTTTATTTAACAATTTAGATAAAATTTGATCATTGTATTTTTATTTTCTGCATGTATACGTATTTATATACGCATATATATTTTCCACATATGAGATATAATCTCAACAAAAATATAACCTACTTTCAATTAAACCAATTACACCTATAGATCATGCAAGTTCCGTCAATCTATTCAGTAACCAACAAGATCTTCTACTAAAACACACATACTCTCGTATGAAATATTACTACGAACGAAATAAACAGGAAATACATATGTAAGAATGTATCTATGTGTGTGTGTGTGGTTTTTCCTCTACGTGAGATTGTTTTCGCGCGATCCCATTCGTTTCCATGGACCATCGTGCATGCTTGCGCGCGCATACGAATCTCATGCTAGATACCGCAACGTAAAATCAATAACATGGTTTGTATCACGTTACTCGCGTACACGTGGACGGATATTTAACCATGAATGTGTACCTAGTAGTAAAAAAAAAAAAATAAATCTACTAACTTAAATTCTCAAGAGAATAATCATCATCAGCAATTTCAATGCTAAACTTTTTCTATATTTCCTTCATTCATTAATATCACTCGAAAAATGAAATTATCCATGCAAATAAATATCATCGATAAAACATTACTAAATATTATTTTATCTTCTCTAAACAATAATAAAACTTACCAAATAATTTGTCTTTCTTTCTTTCTTTTCGTTTAACGTTCCGTTGTCTTCTTACCTAACTGCGTCACTATACGAGAAAATAATGAAAAACAAATATCACAAGTTTTCTTCACTGTCAATAATTAAATGGAAATAATTCGATCGAGAAAGAAAAAAGTTAAAAAAAAAAACACAGTTCTTTTCGTTTGAATTAACAGAAAATATCAAGAATAAAAATTGTTGAATTTAGTTTTTTACACAATTTTTTTTAAAACTGTTGAGTTAAAATAATTATATTATCATTTATATTATTGTTCAATGATATATATTTGGTTTTTTTTTCTTATTTGTTTAATATGTTTTCAACTGGATTTACCGAACGTTATTTTGTTCGACCTACCCCACAAGGAATATCGTTACAGAATAATGCTTTGGTGCAAAATGGGGAGAAATTTTCTCTCTCTCTCTCTCTCTTTCTCTCTTTCCCTTTCTGTTTATCTCCCTCCTTATACTACAAACGCATGCGCAATAAGAATGTGTACTTTCTCTCGTGATTGGGCCATGGAAATCCTAGGTGTACGGGGGTAATCGTACAACTTATCTTCATTTTTTTATTTTTTTGTTATTGTTATTGTTCGTCGATAGAAAATGGGGATGACAAAAAATGTGACATTAACATTTTACGTCTTTGTGTTTATTTTTATATATACGCTTGTGCGAATAAGTATACCACAAATTTTTAATTATAATTTTACAAATTTTACGTACAAATTAACAGAGGTATCAAATTAAATTCATTAAAAACCTTTTATATTCAAATAAGAAAAAAACGGTCAGACAATAGAATATTTTAGAGGTGATTATTTGAGGATAATAAAAGAGTGATAATTTATTTTAATGGATCACAGACAAAAGGAATTATTCATATAATAAAAATTACTTTCACCTGATCTTATATCATGTTTAATAAAAATAAATTCTATGACGTTTCATATTACTCGTTTAAAAAACTAATCACGCAATTTTAAATTTTTACGTTGCGCGTAAGCGACTTTTAAGCTGGCATGCCTGATCAATCATTTACAGAGTACCTACATTTCAATTCACTTTTCCCGAAAGTTATATCTATCAAAATTATGATTCGATCATTCACAAAAAATCCATTTCCATGTGGATCTCTTTTCCGCGAATGGAATAAAAATATAAATAATAATAATAATAATAACAGAGAATCCAAAAAAAAAAATAATCATCGAATCATCATGTTTCGTTCTATATGTTTTGTTAAAATGACAAAAAAAATCACGTTTAAAAATATATAAAATTTTTAATATCCGCTTGATTTGTCACTAGAATTGGTCGGAATCGCTGTTTGACAGCCACGTTTGTGACATTTCGGAGAAAATTGTTCTGCCCGTTGAGTTTCCGTAGCACCAGTTACAGTATGCACAGATTTCATCGAAGCTTTTCTCTGTGCCTCTTTCCCAAAATTTATAAAATTCGGCTTGGGTGCCCAATTTGTTCCATAACAAATCGGATATACCTGTTGACGTTTTGTTTGTTTGATCTCACTCGATATTTCCGAACGAAAATCTTCACATAAGGAACTAATATCACTTTCGTCAGCACCATCACAAGACGATTTGTCGCTTTCACTGGATAATGCAACCTCACGTAACCTGTGATAAAAATTATAAAGTTAATTAACGAAAGTTCATACACTGATAATTCAAAGATATTATCTTCATTATTTTTAATTACTAAAAAGAAGTAAGATGTATTTAATTTGTTTTTGTTTCAATACATTCAATTAACTTTCTACAACCCCATCTAATTTTAAAATCATACACTTAAATTTATACT
The DNA here is from genome assembly GCF_049000335.1 of Polistes dominula. Lineage (NCBI taxonomy): Eukaryota > Metazoa > Arthropoda > Insecta > Hymenoptera > Vespidae > Polistes > Polistes dominula. The sequence continues at coordinate 4,767,293 of NW_028301061.1, read as the reverse complement.
TATATATATTTATATTATGTGTATTTTTTTTATCCTGTATTCCATTTAAAGTATCTATATTTATTTTATTTATTTATTTTATGTATTTATTATACTTATTATTCATTTATTTTATAGTATTTTTTCTTTTATTTTCATATCATTTCATTTTCACACAAATCTGTAATAATATTATATTCCTTGCAATTAATGATATTGTATACCTGTATTTTTTAAATCTGTGTTATATTTCATATAGTCTAATAATGATATATTATTATTCATAAGGGGTGTTAAAAATGTAGCATCCTAAATGTTTATCTCAATTAGGTTTTTTGAAAAGAATTGTTCAGACTATTATTATTTAATTTTTAATGATAAAATATTATGAGATGTTATTTATTATTTGTTATTTATTTAATATTTATTATGTTTCTTAATTAATGGAAAGTGTTAAGATTATTTCAAGATCAATTTTATTACATTAACTACAGTGACTTCCCTTAAAGTAATTTTGTTAGACGAAGCTCTACTATAATGACTCAACCATGTCGTATTTTTGAACTTATCTCACTTATTTTCATCGTTTTAAAAATTAAACGCATTGCATAAATAAATGAAAATGTTATTATATTATACATATTTTTTCCGCATACTATTTTCATTTATATGCACGCTCCAGTCTCGCTGTAGCTATAAGGTTTAACATTTTTTTTTGCAATAACAATATATTTTACATTAAAAAAAAAGCCTAAAACAATGATTATTCTAAACCTAAAAAGAATTCGGTTTCAGAGGATCAGAAAAAATAAAATGGATTTAAACTTGAAAAATAAATGTATTGTCATAAATACTAACCTTTTCATCAGATGTTCGATATAATTTTTTACCATAATAAACGAATCTTGTAGAACGATTGAAAAATCATTACAAATTTCCTTGACACGACTCGTAGAAATGGCACAACCTAACCCCAAAACTGATAAGAACATTGAAATGATCCAGCTAATGAGGCCGGCAGAGAGAACCGGTGGTTGCATTGGTGGTGGATAATACAATGACCAAACTCGTTGCCACCAAGGATAAATTGTGTCACGATATTCAGTTTCCTGCATAATTAGTGCTGACTTAGAAAAAATAAATAATATCTGTGTTAGCTTATATAACCTTTTCGCTACGACTACAAGGGAATCCCTAGACGAACGTAGTTAATTTCAAAGCGTGGAAAAAGAAACTTTTAATTCCTAACGTTACAACATAAATTATCAACTCTTCATCAAAGCTTTAGCAAACTAATAAACAGCAAATAAAAAGTAAAAATTTTCATGAAAAAATATGATTTAATAATATAAATATAATATGTAGTAATAGATAGTTAAGTGATTATAATCACATCATTAACAACAAAAAGGTTAAATAATTCGTAACTTTTTCCTTTATAATACTTACATTATTCCAATAAATCCAAACTATGCAATAAATTATTCTTTGGAAAATCAACCAAGTCCAAACAATCATGTCAATTGTTGCCCAAGCAGTAACGATCTTAAAAGTTTATTGAAGTTTACTAACAAAAATGATCATAATACGAATAATTTATTCAGATTAATTAGCAGAAAAATATTAACGAGTTTTCTTATTACCTGAAAAGTTGTATAGATCCACGGAAATCCGCTCGTAGTTTGAAATAACCACTTGGAATTTGGTGGATGTTTCCAAAGGACTAGTGTGATTGCTGCCAAGATCAAAAAAGACGGCAAGGTATGAATAAAATCCGGACCAACCGCTACTTTGGCATATTCACGAAAAACCCTATGTTGTAATAAGAGAATCTCATGGGGTACGGAAAAAAACGTTGTTATCTGGGCGTGAACGCCGTTCAGACAGGACATCACTAACAATCCTGTTCATCAGTCTAATCTCTTTTCTCTCTGACGATATTATCCCGATCGTATACAAAAAAATGTTGGTTATATTGACACTTGACGAGAGTACGTTGCTTGACGTTTCGCGTCATTCTTTTGTTCCTTGATAATTTGATATCTTCATTCGCAATCGATGATCAAACTATTCGTTACTGCATGTCATATGTATTTGACGTATCAATTTGTTACATATACATACATGTATATCATTTATCTATATACATTTTGTTGGTAGATGCTTAACGATCGAAACTTCTTAAAATAAAACATTGAATCAGCTAGATAAGTATGAAAAAAATATAAGAAAGTTTAAAAGGTAAAATGTGAAGTGTACGTAAGTATATGGCCACCACTGTATATAGAAATTCAGTGTCATATGTTTGTCTACTTATAACTCCGAAACTACTCAACAAATTTTAATGAAATTTGTTATTTTATGTGATTTCTTCCAATTTAAAATATAGGATAAATTTTACCGCGATTATTTCTTATTGTTTATTGCTAATTTAAGGATTTATTATATTTATAGATTATCTAAATCTCTAGGTTTTGTAAGTATTCAATAGATAGAGTTGTATTTCAATTTAATTATTTCAATTTTTTTCAGATTTTCATACGATATAACATTCGGGGCACCTAAAATACAATTATGTGTGATAGTCGTTAACTGATCGTTTTAACGTTTTGACTATGTAAAAGAATTTGGAATTTAGAAGATTCTAGGCCAGGATGGCGAACCTTTTTGGATGTATGGGTCAAATTTGGCTTATATCATCGTTTACAGCGCTAATTTGTGAGTCAGTAATTGAACGAAGTGACCTTGGAAGGAGGAAGGGGAATCAACTTTGTGAACTGAAAAGCAAAAAAAAAAATAAAAAAAAGCAGAACAAAAACATGTGTGCAATTCACACGCGGTAGAAGTGAAACCTTCAGAAAACTAAATTTCGAGAGATATGACAAATGCAGAGTATAAAAAGTAGAACATAATTGTTGGGTTTATTTTTTATAATATTGTTAGTACTGTATACTGTATTCTATCTCATTTTCTCGGCAGTTAAATTCTATAGATGTATATGTTTGTCTCTTTTTAATGTCACTTTAAACAGTTTTACTTTAAAAATTGATCTTACATAAAGCTTTAGGTAAAGAAGTACAGTAGGACGACATTAGATCGAAAACATATTACATAGAATTTTACTTTGTTATAATAGACAACAATGTTTAGTTTTTCATGATTATATTTTTTTTGTCTATATTTGACTTTACAATAAATTAAAAAGAAATTCTTCGTTTTTCAATGAAAATTTCAAGCGACTTGAACGAAAAGTTCAACGTGGGGCGTATACGCACTGAACGTGTTAAATATACATAAGGAATATCATAGAAATTATTAACAGGTTGAATGCCACGGCAATTTTACTGGGATTGTCCGTGACGCCACGATGTGGAATATTTTTCTATTAATCTGGGCACGCCGATCACTGGTGGCCTCCATGGCTTCATAGCCAAGTTAAGTGCCGGTCATCGGTGACCCCCGTGGCATTCAACCTGTTAAAAAAAAGTGTTAACAGCACACGGTGTTCCCAAGCGGTCACCCATCCAAGTACTAACCGTGCCCAGTGCTGCTTAACTTTAGTGATCGGACGAGAACTTTTTTTTTTATAACTTTTTATTTAAAAATAATAACAATAGTGTGTACATGAATACATTTTTACAAATATATAAAGGCACTTAACAGTTTTACTTTTAGATTGTAGCACCTACTCTAATCTAAGAGTTTAATCTACAGTTCTTATATAATATTATCAAGTTTATGCTTTGGTTAGAGTTACAATTATTAGTTGTGGTATATAAATTGGTAATTTACCAAATTGCATTGCACCAGACAGGTGCAGCATATGTAATTATAGGCCTTAGTATTGTTTTATATATGAGTTTCTTGTTTGAAGACGATAGTGGTGAGTTTATTACTAACAATGGATATAATTTTTTAATTACTGCATATGTTTTCGTTATGATTTGTTTTATATGCATATGATATGTTAGTTTACAATCGATGTGGACTCCTAAATATTTCACTGAGAGTTCGGGTACAACTGGATGGCCATATACTGTGATTGACTGAAAGAGTTTTATGTCATTGTATTTTTTACTAATTTCAATTACTTCTGTTTTGGTTTCATTTACTTTTATTTTCCAGTTGCTGTAGTATTTTTCTAATAAGGAGATATGTATTTGCAATTGTTTCGCTGCTATTAGTGCTGAGAAAGAGTGTGAGTATATGGCTAAATCGTCGACGAATAAAGCAGTATTAGTTTTTTTCAAATTTTGGTATGTCATTTACATGGATGGTGAAAAGCTTCGGACCAAGAACTGATCCTTATGGTATGCCTGCTCTGACTTTACGTTTGGTAGATTTTTCGCCTTCCACTGTTACTATTAGGTGTCTGTCTTTAAGATAGAAGTGTATGAATTTAATAAGGACGTCTGGATACTTGTATTTAATCATTTTATATAATACAGCATATTGCCAAACCTTATCAAATACTTTTTCTATGTCAAGAATTTGTCACAATTTAAGAATTTCCGATCAATATCTATCACATACGTGATTTTAGTAAGTTATTCTTAATTTACTTTGGGATAATTGCTAAATTAGGGCGTGAACTTGCGGACGCGTACCGAACCGAACGGCGCTTTCTACGCGACTGGGACGAAAACTAGTGCTTTCATCATGGTATGGCCGTTAACAATATATAAAAGTATACTAAATGCAATTGTCATGTATTTCCCAATTTCAAATATGAAAAAAATATTTAAAAAAAAAAAAAAAAACGGTACAACATGCCTAATTCGTTCGAATCTCGGTTCGCAGATTCTATGACGTTGTAAACAGTAGTGGCCCGATAAAGTAAGTCGCATATGAGGACACGGTTTTCATGAAAATTTTGGGTTGAACCGTCCTAAAATTCTGACACTAATATGCAGGTATCCCTCCAATAACACGGTATCTCATGACACGATTTCGCTATAACACGATTCACAAATTGCGGTAAATCCTCCAACAACACGATATCTCATGACACTGTTTCGCTATAACACGATTCATAATTGCGGGAACCGTCCTACAATAAGGTATCCTATAAAACGATATCCTATTAAAATTACATGCATACCAAGATACTTTTAATTTTTTATTTAAAAAAAATCGCATATGGCAGATATTTAGCAATGAGAAAAGTGCATGGCAATAAAAAATTTATGTTTGATAAATCTATCTAAAGTCAATAAATAGAAAATTAGGCTTCTCAACATTCTTTTAAAATCTAGGATTATTACCTGTACAGGTAGGATGCGCACTAGTACACGCAAGACCTACGGCCAGCCAAGTAGTGCAAGCTCTAACCGAAAGATCAAGAAGAACGACATATCAAAAAATCAGTTTACCCACAATTCTCTCTCGAAAACGTTGCTAGCTCCCGGACTATTCTTGAGTGGTGCGTGCGTGCGTCTCGTTTACTCGTGCGTATTATAAGCAGCTACATAACCTCAAAAGGTGGGCGTCACGTGCGGCATTTTATTTCGGTAATACCGTGCACCGTGTTCCTTTTGTGTGCATATTTATAAAAGTTATAATATAGTGAAATTTATATATGTATTTTAATGTTGAAACAGAATATTGTGTTTAAAATGAAATTGTTCAGATAAACAATTTTCCTTTTTTTTTTATACCTCTGAGGTGATTTTATCCAAGTGTGATAAAGCTTCTCGAAATCTTTTTCCTACAGATTGATTGTAGAAAATGATATCTGGATGCAACCAAAATTTTTAGATCCTTTGGGTCGCTATGTCTATTATACTGAATAAAAATAAAAATCAGAAAAAAAAGAAAATGTTATATTATAAAATTGGATACTATTACAAATTGAAATTTATTCTTATCATTATTACACTAAAATATTGTCACAAAGTCCACATTCTGAATTATTTTGGAAATTAAAATCCCGGTCAAAAATTGTATCTGTCAATAAAAAAAAAAAAACAAATATTAAAAAATTTTCTTATAATAAAAGAGATTTTAAAATTTTTTGGTTTTTAAAGAAATTTCCTAAATTTTCAAATATTTTAAAATCTTACCATATATCGTATCCAAAGTAATAAGATTTATCTAATAAGAGATGTCTATTTCTTTTTCATTCGAAATTTCTAGAATTTGTGCCAATCTGTTTGAATGTTTTATTATCTTGCCCATATGGTTAGAAAGAAATTTTTCCTTGAATATTGGATTTAACAATTTTCGATGATTTTTCCATATTGTTGCCTTAAAGAAAAAAATATCATATGTGCAGATCAAACGTGTTAGAAGTGAAACCTTAAAAAAACTACATTTTGAGAGAATGAAACGAATGCAGAGTATCAAGAGTAAGATAATTGTAGGTTGTATTTATTATAATATTATTACCATATGTATCAAAGGGCACCGGTATGATCTTAGGATGGGGATAGCATACAAAAACTATCATTTTTCAAATTATATATCAATTATATAATATACAGTGTGTAATAGAATAAGTAGAAAATATTATCGGAATTTCTTCAGCACATCAAAACAAAACAAAAAAATTCTTATAAACATATATCCTTTTCTACCTTGTTTCGAAGTTATAGAAAATAATGCGTATAGTTTTTCTATCGCTATGATTATTGCGATAAATGGAAATAAAAAGACGTTCCATTGGATATTAAAAAGCCGCATGTATTTTATGCACTATTAAGCACTACCGCATTTCTACCGATTCTAACCAGGTAATTTTTAAACGAACGATTTCAAAACAAGTGTATAGATCGTGGTAGTCGTATTGTATGGTCTTTTCCGCTGGATTTTTACTGTACAGTTATTTAAAATACATCGTTTATAAAAAGTCCATAGACAGTATGGAAAGATCTCGTGAAAGGATTGAATAAAGCTTTCAGCATATCCGAGCAATGGTTGAAAATATAGAGAGAATAAGGCAATCGCTTGCAAAACAACTGCAAACTTTTGTACAAGTATAAGGAGATCATTTTGAATAACTCTTGCGAATGTAAGTGCATTCAGTTCATCATTAAAACTCCAATTCGCTATAACTTCGAAACAAGGTCAAATAAGACATATGTTTATAAGAACTTTTTTTTTCTTGTTTCAACGTACTGAATTTATCTCATAGTATTTCTCATTTATTCTGTTACACTCTGTATATTTGGAATTACTATTCTTAAAAACTAATAAGCCTACAGATACTCTCATGTATACCGATTTCTACTGTGACTAATCAAATTAATTTGAACCTTCAAAGAAAAAATACATTTATTTCAATTGAATTTGTTTACACAGTCGTTCAAATGGAAATGCGTTCTGTCACTGAAAATAATGATATTTCATTATTAAATAGATTATAGAAATAATACAATAAGTTTTGCCATTTGTCAACAGAAGCCCATTGAAACATTATTCGATTTGTTTCAATTAAAAGTTATTATAGATCGAAAAATGTCAGTTTATGAGCCAAATTCTCGTCATTTGCGTGAGGTTTTAATTTTCTGCTTCAATATGAAGACATTTGCGGCTGAGACTCATCGAATGTTTTCATAATGATATCCCTATTAGAAAAAGAATGTATCGTGAGTTGTTTCAATGCTTCAAGAACGATGATTTTCACGTCGAAGACTGGCATAGTGGTTAAGAAAGTAAAAGTTTTTGAAAATGCAGAATTGGAAGCATTACTTAATGAAGACTTGTGTTAACAATCAGGTGATCATTATCGAACACAATTAATGCATTTGAGTCGAGTATTGAAAGACAAACGACCGAAATACAACGAGAAATACGATAAAGTGATTTTGCACCATGACAATTCTCAATCCCATGTTTATTAAGGAGTCAACTTGGATACGTTGATATGGGAATTTCCACCCTCCATCCTCCCGCTGTATTCTCTAAACATTACTCCCTCTAACTATCGCTTGTTTCGATCAATAATATATAACCTAGTTGACCAGCAATTCTGGTATTACAATTCTTCGTACAAAATTGCATCGATTCGTGAATCACTTCAAAAGATGAACAGTTTTTTTTCAAGATAGAATTTGTACAATGTTCAAATGATAAGACAAAGTAGTAACCAACGATAGATAATACTTTGAATCATAAATGCATAACCAGTTTTTTATAATAAAACCTTGAATTTCGAAAAAAAAATGGCAGGAGCAAAGTTGCATATTTAATATTTTATAGTGAAATTTTGTATTTCATCCATTACTGTCGTTAGATGTAGATACTTTCGTATAAATCATGGTACGTCAACTATGTTTTTTAGTATTTTTGATTGCATTGTTTGTAACTTTATTACGTGACTCATTGCTATCGTTCCCTATAGTGGTATCCTATAGGTTCATATAGGTCTTTTTAATGGTTTTTTAAACTTTTATTTTATTTTTTGTACTGAGCTTGGATTTTCGGCTAGTGAGCTACTAAATTTACCTTTTCTTAATACGTATGTTTTTTATAATTGCTTCAATATGATGAAACTCTATAAGGATTATTTTGGAAAAAATATAAGGATTATTTTGAAAATCCTTTTGTCTAAATTTACATACACTTTTTGATATTTTTAAGCAGAGAAAGAATTTTAAATGCATATCTTATATCTGTCAATTGGTAAATCTATCCTAACATATAAACGGATTTAAACAGTTTACATTTCGAATTTTTCAATTGTATACAATCTATACTAAAGGTGGCTAATTTTATTCTATATGCTATAGACATTTTGTCCTAAAAATGTAACACTATCTACCTAATAAAATTACTTAACCCATTATTCTCCAATTTTCCATTTTTGGGACTCATTTTAAAATTATTTTCTTTTAATAACTGCAACTTCAGAATAAAATAAAATTATTAAAAAAATGAGATAGTACTACACACATATCTAATCTATTTTTAAAGAAAAACAACAACAATTATGGAAAAAATAAGTAGTTCCAATTGGTTTGTATGAATATCATTGTACAGTTAATTAAATTTTATTTTTTTGTATTTTTGTATTGTGTCGGATAATGGATTAACTTACTAAATGTGTTACTTAACACATTATTACTTAACTTAAATTACTTAACTTACTAAATGTGTTATTTAACACATTTAAGTATGTATCTTATGTGCTAATAGGTGACAATTGGGGAAAAAAATATTCAATTAATATGATATTTTATTAATATTTATTATTTTAAAATTAAAAAGAAAAAATATACAAATGAAACTTTATTTTCTTATAATGTAATTAGTAAAAAATGTGTACGTCTGTTTTCAATCAACCGTTCATAATTTATTTTGTTTCCAGATAAAAATAATGATAATGAATTTTTAATATGAGAATCATTAAATAGGTAACGTTGTTCAGTTTTCGTCAAATTTTAATATGAAAAAGCCAATTCATATAATTATATATATCCAAAGCAAGAGTAGATATATTCACTAATTTTGATGATATTGGGATACTTTGCTCGATTGACGTATTTTCAAAAATCTCTTTTAAGTTCTCTGACTTGTAAGATTAAATCATTTTACAGAATTATAGTTGCATTATTTAACGGATTTTTTTAATATTAAATGTGTTTACGAATGACCAAAAATTATTTGGCAACCATTCCACTGCTACACTAAAACTTCGTCTAATACAATTAATGAGCATATTTAATGTGTATTCAAAAGGCTTATAATGAATTATACAGAGAAACACTTGAAAACGTTTCTATTATATAACAAACGTGTATAAAATCAATTATGTCATCTGGAAGAGGAAATTCCCACGAGATTTGTCACATCATTTAAACAAAACTTCGTTGTGAATAACGGTTACCAGCTAATTTGATTTGTATCCAAGAATCCCTAGATAAGACCTAATTTCGTTTTGATTAATATTATTTTTAATTTAAAATTTTGTAAAAAATATTCCATCTCAATAATCGAAATTTGCAATTACTTGCAAATGTATACTATAAATTCGGACAAAAATAATTTAAAAACGGATACTATTTTTTTGGATAAAGAAGAAATAGTTTTTAATTTGTAATACAAACATTAGATACGAATAAATTTATTTTTACATCGTTTGACAAACATTAAAAATAATAATTAAAAATACATGCACAAAAATATAAATTAAAGTGAAGGAATCACAGAATATTTGAAAAATACACAACTTATGGGACTCGAAGTAAAATTAAAAACAAAGTAAACGAATATCAAACGTACGAATATTAAAGTAATACCGCAAATCTCACGTAATTCAGTAATTCGGATTTCAATTTTTCAAACTATAAGAAGATAAAAAAAACGTAAATTTTAAATAAACAAAAAATATATATTACTAAAATTGTCTCAATTGTTCTGAAAAAAAAGAAAAAAACAAATACATTAATCGTAAGCAGATATTTTGCTAGTGTATAATTCCGCAATAAAGCGTAAATTTGTGCCCTGCAGAAAATATACCCAATTAAATAATAAACAATTAAATGCGTTAATGATTATTAAAGCTGTAGATAAACTTTCACGTAACAAGATAAATGTAAATAGTTTATTGGCAGCAAGATAAAGGCATAACCGTTCGAACAGCGTTATATTATGTACTCACAGCAAACTTATACATATAATTTTACATTATATACAACTATTTACAAACATATACATACACACGGATAAATCATATAATGAAGTAATATTAAGAAATCTATATTAAAAAGTAATCGGGTCCGACGAATGAACCACATTTTGGAAAATCTGGTGGAGCTGGTATCATTTCATTAGGTTGACCAACTTGTAAGATAATATCAAGCCCACGTGTCCAATCAACAGCGTGTTCGTCTCTTAACATCCAATATCCTAAATACGAAATAATAAATATTAATGTTCTACCTATATAATCAAAATGAATGATTAAAAATTAAATTTGTCAAAAGATATTAATAATTCGATTAAACGAATATTAGATATGGTTGTAAATCGAAAGCTTTCGAATATTACCAGGATTATTTGCTTTTAATCTGATTGCAACAGCGCCAAATTTCGGCACTGTTATCGTATCCTTCGATGGTGCACAATCCAAATTACGGGAAAAAAGTAATCCCTTCCTATCAAGTAGCTTAATTTCATCCATAGACATGCTTCGATCGAATTTGTTAATTCCGACAACGTAAAAATCGTATCCGTGCAGATGGTAAACAAGATCATCCATTCCAGCTAGAAAAAAAAGTTATTAAGTTACAAAAAAATTTTCTTTTAAATTTTTATTATAAATATTTGTTCATTTTTCTTTTTTTATTTCCTTCGAAGCGATAAAAACCAAGGTGTTATAAAATAAACAACGCGCATAAAAGGTTTTAACAGATCGATTATATGGGTTGACATTTATTTTGCAAAAGGTGACTGTTTTTATTTGTTCTTTTCCAGATAAACATCTACAAAATTATTTATTACTCTATCTCACCAGATAATATGTAAAACTTTGGAATAATCGATAGTACCTGCAGATTTAGAGGATGTGCAGTTTCGCTGTGGCCACATGATTCAATGAACTAGGTTTAACCTTACTGACCACGTTTTCTATTAGGGACCACAGGGAAATTCACTCAACTTTCTCTTGCTTCATCGATAATCATTTAATTGACAATCACTTTATCGACACAATTTCACCCTCGCCGAATATCTCTGACAATATTTATTTACTCTGACACGTTTAGGTTACCGATAATTATTTCATCGACAATAGTCGTATCTATCTTATCGAATTTTATTGCATCTAATGATCAGTATTTGTTCTATTATCGTATATTACATTTTCAGATATATTACGTCAAGATTGTGTGTGTGTATGTTAAATTATTTAGTATACTCTTTTCACATCGAGTATTTTTTAAATAATGATGGAAAAAATGAAAAAGTGAACTTTACAAGATAACAAATGTATAGATTTAAAAGAACACAACACTAGCACGAAACGTCAATAAAAATATTCATTTGCATTGTGTATTAGTAGTGTTCTGTAATACGTGGAATCAATTTTAATAATGGACAGAAGACACAAAAAACAATGAATAAAATCCTTATAAACATATATCCTATTTGACTTTGTTTTAAAATTAACTTTCACATTTCAATAATTCAAGACAAATTTTCTTCGTAGAAGATGTTTGAAATGACCATCCTCAGTTTGTATGCAAGCTAACCATCGTTGAATTCCGTAATCTTTCAAAAATTCTAGGTATGAATTGAATCTTTCGACAAATTTTTCAATGCTGACAATGGATATCAAATATACAATTGTACTCAAATGACCCCATAAATAAAAATCTAATAATACACTTGTAATCTTTAACATAAAATAAATAGAAAATAATGAAATATTTCTAGTAAGAAAACTATGTATTAAAACCGAACTGATTAAACCGGAACTACTAAATTTATTTAAGAAAATGTGTAACATCAACAAGGGTAAGAAATAATTAGAAAACACAGAGCAATTTTTAGAAATGTAAAACGAAAATAATATTGAATTGTAAATTATTGAAACACAAGATAATTACATTTGTAAAATATTTTCAAATAGTATATGCACATTCATAGGAATTTTCTTTATTGTTTTTGCGTTCCATGTTCTTTTCTAAAGTCAATCATACATATTAATTCGCAGTGGCTAATATTCCATTTAAAACTAAATCGAAAATATAGAATAAAATTTTTTCCTATGAAGTCTTTTTTCATTTGGAAAACAAATTCTTTTTACCTATTTGTTTTAAATCAATCGGTCAATTGTATTATTCTACGAATAAAAATACTAACCCAAAGTCATCGAAATGTCAATACATTACGAAATATTTGACATTTTATTTCATTACTGTATAAGGTGATTCTTTAATAGAACCCAATATTTTTTATTAAAATGTCAAATATCTCGTAGATTATTGACATTTCGATGACAAGGTATAATAAAACAGATTAACTGGTTAAAAAAAAGTTGAGTTTCATTAATAATAAATAATAATAAAGTCGACTGATTTTCACATATATTAGGTTGGTGCATATGAAATGTCGGATTTTCAACTTGCCAATTTTAGAAAGATGTCGCAATATCGTTGTATGTTAACTTCCATCCTGGCAGCAAGTTCCCTCGTGGATACAGTTGGATTCACTTCCACCAATGCCTTCAGATCATCATTTTTCACGGTCGTTTTGGGTCTTCCAAACCAACCCTGCACTTTTCGATCGTTAACAGTATTCTCCCCAAACGCCTGGTTTATATTGCGTGCAGCTTTTGCAGCATTATTACCAAGTTTATACTCATACAAAAAAATTACCTGAATATCGGTTGAATTCATATCGGTACAAAATTCAAAACAAATTACAAAAGGGAACACTTTTGAGAAAATCCCCTTTGTTGAAATGTGACTCTGGCGATGGACAGTACGACTATAAACGAGGTTACGCCAAAAACCAAAGCATAACGAAAACAGGAAGAGAAACGTTTGTACGTAAAAACAATCCGACATTTCATATGCACCAACCAATATATTTTTTTGAAAATCATATTCATACGAAAAAACTTAATTTTTAATTTCAATCAATTTATCTATGTAGTATCAGCCACTGGTTGCTTGTACCAACAATTACTAAACATTATATCAACCGCTTATTTTGAAAGTGGTCTAAATCCATTTATGTTCGAATTGAGATATTGAAATGTTTGCGTTAGATTAAATTTAAAAATATAGATAACAAATAACACACACATAGTAGAATAATGTTTTTTGGTTTATAAAGGTGTCAAATTTATCATTCCAATACGCTAAATTAACATTATTTTTGAAACAATATGTTTTTGATGGCTATGATTGGACTAAGACCACTTTTAAAATAAACTTTTTCATCACTTCATTAACTGGAAAATTTTGGCATTACCAATTCTTAATGAATTTAAATATATTAGTAACAAGTATCTTCTCAGAATATAAAAATGTAACTATTATGATAGCTAACTCGATTTTTTTTGGAAAATGGACTTGGGCCACTTTCTGAGTATAGCAACTCAGAAAGTATAGCAACATCGCTTATACTATAAATGTTGCAATAACAACAAGTTAATATTGTCAATAAAATGATGGTCAATGAAATGGTAATTGATAAGATAATGATAACCTATTCCACTTGCAGTCCTGGGTAACCAACTGTCTAGGAAGAAATTGGGAAATTGTAGAAATCCAAAATCGAAAAAGAAAATAATCAGAAAAATAATAATATATCTGTTCACCTTGTTCAAAGGAATAAAAATACATTCTTTCTTCAATGGACAGTCGACAGTATGAATGTATGATATTTTAAACACGTCATTCACCAAGGAAAAGATGAGAGAATGTCGGTCAGTAGGTAATCTCAATTAGCCTAATTACTTCAAAATTACTGCACGCACAAACATCATTTTCAAACTTAAATCAGCAAATACGACGTATGATGCAATGTTTACGTGTTCTTTCATTCCGCTTGCAGCATGTAAAGAACATTCATAACATGTTATGTGTTTCCTTTCGCGGTATTTTCAATCGAATTTTTTGTTGCAATAATATTATAGTAAAAACGGTAAATATCTTTGTGTTTATTGTATTTTTATTGAAATGTAAAATAATAATACTTATTGGAGTAATATCGTTTAAATACATTTTTTTTATTTTTTAAATAATATATTACAGTTCTAAATAACGTAAAAAGACAATCAACAGAGAGAATTGGTGTGAAAAAGATTTCAAGAATTCAAAAAAGAAATTTTATAAAAGAAGTGTTGAAAAAAAAAGATACTTTAATGTGAAACATTCTATTCTCTAAATACCAAAAAAGATTGAAGATTTAGAATATAAATAGTTTAAGAATTGAACATAACCAAATTTGTAAGCAAGATTATAAAAACGAAATAACATCAGAAGTACAATTTTATTTTTGTAATCGGAATTATTCATACATGTGAGCAATGACAGTAAAATTTATGTTTTCTCGTAAACATTTCAAATTTTTTTACGAAGAAATATAAGTAAAGTTTTGAGTATTATTATTGATTTGAAGACCTTTCAGAACTTTTTCGAAAACATTCGAACCTTAGTAGACATTTCCGGACCATCCGAAACTTATCAAACCTTTGCGAACGTTACCGAACTTTACCGGGACTTACCAGGCCTTTATGAAAATTTTATTTTTTTGTTGTTGTTTGAATAACCAAAATATATTTGAAAATGTTAAAGTTATAATACTTTTTTTTTTAAATGATCAACATTTTCCTTTCTTCTCCTAATTTTCGATTAAATAATTTTCTATGAAATAATGTGTAGATAAGACCAACTTATGATCCTTGGCAAATTTACACAGTCTCAGAAAAAATTGGACATTTTTGGAAACCAAAAGCCGAATAAGAAAATAATTAGAAAAAATTGTATACGTTCGTATCTCGTTGAATTGAATTAAAATACATTAAATTAGATAAAAATACATTATAATAAACGAAAAATAATCCAACAATGTAAATACATATCCCAAATAAGTCACCATATATAATATATTTAAAGAGGAACTGTTCCAAGTTGAATCGTCACCGACTTCCGATTTATGTGACACACTTTTTTGTATACTACAACCCCACAATTTCTAAATCGCATAAATAAAGTTATACATCTGCATGCTATTTCCCTTGGGGGAAGAGAGAAAAGTTTAAATCGACAGAACTGAGATCGTTACAATTTATGGAATAGAAAGGGAAAGTAATAAGAAAGAAAAATAACAGAGTACAAAATCAATGCATTCAACTTTCACGGAAAACCGGATCAAGATCCCAGATGTCAAGGCTTGTGACCTACAAACATCATCTCTCTTTTGCTTTATCGATCTTTAAAATTATTGATGAAATACTGATTTCATGGTAAACTTTTTCAAAAAATTCTAATGAAAAATAGATTCAGTTAAAATACGAAATGAAACATAAATAAAAAATTAAAACGGTACCACATCCTGATTAAAAATTTCCGTTTGGTTATTATTATTATTATTATTATTATTATTATTATTATTATTATTATTATTATTATTATTATTATTATTATTATTATTATTATTATTATTATTATTATTATTATTATTATTATTATTATTATTATTATTATTATTATGTTTGTAGAATTATTATAATTCCACTTTAATGTTAATGTTATGATATCATTTAAAAATTTTATTGCACACGTTTTATTATTATAATGCAATATGAAGGTAAATACAAGTTTCGAAAAATATGCTTTTTTATTATTTTTTTTTATATCTCTTTTCACAAGGACAACGCCAGGTAAGCTAAGTTCATTTCAGATTATAAGAAGAGATAATCATTTCTAATTAACAAGATTACTCTATCTAGTTTTATTTACTTATTCTATCGTCAAACGAAACCTTAAACGATGATCTATCTAAAACTTGTTATTGAAAAATATGCACGATAGTGTTTATTTGGAAATATTGGTTTTCAATTTCCGTGTTTATTACTTTTTACGAAAATTATGTAAACGATTTTCTTTGTGAAATCTTTTAGTTTTCACTCAACTATCTCGAAACAAATATTGAAATTTTCAATGAAAAAAAAAAATACACTAACTGTTGATTTTAATAATTACCGAAAAGATAAAACACGATAGTTAATGTTTATAAGTTTTATGTTTACACAAGCGTTTGATCATGCAATGTTACAGATCATTTACTAACACATTATAGGCAAATTTTATTTTGTAATCTTAGCATAACCCAATAAAATATTTTTTAACTCATTGTCAGTTGAAATAAATGTACATAGATAAAAAACCAACACGATTTTCTTGATTAATTTAATAAATACACCTTCTTTAACCCTCTGAGTGCTATGGACACATATATGCGTTTGGTAAAAATAACTAACGTGGTCGTCAACGCATATACATGTTTCTTAATATTAATGTAAAATAACGTAATGTTAATATTAATTAATTAAATTATATTCAGAAACCAAAACTTCAATTATTAAATATAATTTAGTATTAAAATCTGGTTAATAATAAACTATTCCATTCCTATAAAACATTTTAGGTAAAAGTATTCTTCATTCAATTCATCAATTAATCGAACTTATAGAACAAACAAGAAATTAATAAATATAATTACCTTGATCCCAAAGTATAATTTCAACAGTTGCTCCGAGAGGAATGTAACGAATATGTACGCATTCACATGTGTCATTAGCATCTTTGTTACCATTCTTACGACATTTTCGCGAAGACAACGAAGTTTCGTTGTTCTCGTTACGATCATCTTCTTCGTTTCCTGTACACAACAAATCTTCCGGTATGTCACCACTTTGCGTCAATAACGGTGACGATGGATAAGTAAATGTAATATTGTTTATATTTAAGGATTTGATATCAACACCACCATTTTCTAAAAACAAAAAAACAAATAATACGAACCTTTATTTTTCATATTCATGCATATCATTTTACAAATTTTTTCCTCCAAATTAACAAATATGCAGATCATATTTACCATTTTGCACTCTAATTAAACCTTTTGCAAATCATATCTTCTTTCTTGTCAACAATTATTGAAATGTTTTCTCGATTATAATTATACATATTTAGGATATAGTGTATAGTAAAAAATAATTACACATTTAGTTGATTCAAATATTTTTTAAGAATTTGTTTGGAAAATATGGCCAAAATTGAATAACAATAATTTGAAAGAAGTGTGATTGATTTTAAACAAGTAAGCCTTCACACAAAACTCGTGGCACGCAAAGATGCGTGACATTATTGGTCAAACATAGCATAATTTATTATTTTTCTACCACATTGAAGAAGTTTCATCAATAATTAAATTTTATGCAAGAAGTATTTTAGCTAATATTTCAAACTATAATCAATGAATATTTTTCATCGTTCTATAGCAACAATCGCATAATCAGATTGTCATGTATTGATATTATTATAGTTTAAGAATAATATTTTTACGAAGATTCGATTTTTATTGCAATAATTTAAGAGAACAAATTTGTAGAAAAAAATAAACTTTTCAAAAGAATGTATTTAATCCCTGGAAGGTTGAATATGATCTGTAGCAGTGTTAATTTAAAGTGTAATATTTCTATTAATTTTTTGTGCACTCATTTAACCCTTAAAATGCACACTTGGTAAAAGTTAGTTAAAGTGCACTGTGGGTGTTTGACACACCAACGTGTTTGAACGCGTCTCCTGAAGCCGCTATTTAATATTTAGACCTCGCAATTTTTTAAAAAGTAGTTTGATACATCTTTTTTAAAATGGAATAGGTTTTATATCCATCTGAATTAACACTCGATGGCGAAAAATAACTCATTTTTTCGAATTCAGTACCGTTTTCGAGAGATCAAAAATTTGTTGGGGCGTCAAACACCCCATGTGCACTTTAAGAGTTAAATGATATTAAAAAGAAATATATTTTATTAAATTATTAAAATTCATCAAAGCGTGTTTCTAATTACAAACCTTCCGAATCAGTCGATTGCATAATATAATTAATCGGTAAATAAATAGTCACATCGGTTTTGGTAATAAGTGATTTTGGCATTTTACGTATTCCTTGAATTTTGTTGAGACAAAGATTCTCAGGATTGTTACACGTCTCTTTATGAATTGTCGTCATTGCGATTCGACTTGTTTCCAATTCAAGATTTTCGTTTTGATTTATCAAAGAGTCATCTGAATTCATATTTGGTAAATTATCCACAGGACTTCCTTTATATTTAACAATCGCAGCACCATAAACGGGAATTGTTGTTCCACATTCCTTCGTAGTTTTTATTTTCATCCAATATGAAGAAATCATTTTGCTTGCTTTTAGCACAAAATCTGCTCTCTCACCTGTTAAAAAAATTTATAACGTAAAAATAGCGTAAAGCTTTTCTATTAAAATAACTTTTTTATCATTTGAATCAAAACTGTACCATCTTTTGACTTTTTAGGACAAAATTTGATAAGAGTATCTATCTTTTAGGATATAATTTTTTTTAATAAAAATTACCACAACAATGTACGAATTTCAATAAAAGAATAAAAAAATGAAAATCCTATGTTAATGTTTTTTTTTTTTATTAGATAAGTAATGGTTTATCTAATAAAATATTTAAAACCAAAAAAAGGACATTGATGAATATTTTAAAAAAGATCCATAATTTACAAAAAGTATGGCATCTTCGGAAATAGATCATTGCAAATGTGATTTAGATAAGTATGTAGTTGCATATAATGTCAAATAGCGCACGAATATAGACAACACATTATACATCATTGATAATGCTACAAGCAAAGACGATTTATCAAAAGCTGAGTTTTTGAAACTTCCCATTGAAAGTTACTGATGCATGTAAGCATGTATTAACCTTTACATTTGAACTTTTTTTCATGTCAGTTAAATCTTACAACAATTTTGATTTTTTTTCAGTTAAAGAAATAGCTGAATATTGATCAGTTAATTTAGATTGCAATTAAAAGAAACTAAAATTTCACAATAAGAATTTAAATTTTAAATAAATACTAAAAAAAAAAAACTAAAAAAATAAATACTAAATTTTGTCAGTCAAAGGATTGCAAAAATTATTTTTATTATTAATTTGTTATTGCAATTATTTTTATTATTAAATAAATTACTATTATTGTTATAAAAATTATAATTGTATTTTGGTCTAATTTTTTTTCTATTTCAACATTACCAACAGAATTATAATATTTTGATTCTTTGTAAAAATATATATTAATATACCAATACATTTTAATAATAAACTTTCGAAAAATACTTCGAGTGTAAGGTCAAGGTTACAAAATGTCAACGTTAACAAATAACAAATAAAATTATGTTGTCAGCTACAATTTTTCTTACTGATAGATGGCGTTTACAAGAAACATTAGTGACAAAGTATAAAATAATGCCTATCTTCAGGCGCAATATATTCTCGTAAATGACAATAAATGTCAAACAAAAATACAGTTGATCAATAACTCTATATCAATTCCAGCTACACAAGAATTTTTTAAATAAATATAAATTAAGACTGTTATTAATAGAGCTTTTAGAAAATAAAAAATCAAACTAAGAAAATCAAAATAATTAACACAAAACTCATAATTGATCAATTGAAAAATAATAAATTTTGGATTAAAATTCTGCATTTAATATTAACGTATTATATCAATTAATTTTATTTGATAACTTGGATAGTCAGATTAGAAAATATCAAATTTTTTCAAAAGTAAATTTAAACAATGCTTTTATAGAGGAATGAAACAAAATTTTGCCACGCAATACATCAAATTTAGTTAATTCAATGCTTAAATGGTTAGTAACAATTATAAAATCTAAAGAATAACTCATAAAATATTAATTAACTGTTTATTTTATATTAATTTTTTAATGGTAAATTAAATTAAATTCCTTTTTTTGTAATTGATATTTAGAAAAATTACAAGATAAACGAAATTTTATTGTCTACATATTTCCGCTAATTTTTTTTTATTTTCTCTCATTAATTTCGAAAATAATAAAAGTAAATTATTATTTGTTACATCCTTCATGTTATTTCAGAAAATATGTTCATATTCCTTGTTTATAAATAATTAGTTAAGAAACAACAGTCTCATAAAACTTCGTTTAAAATTGATTAATGTAAGAATGATTTCTACATCCACTGATTATAATTATTATTTTATTATTATTTCCAAATTTTTTCAAATATTATATAAATCAGTCAAAAATGAACTACATTCAATTATAAAAAAATAAATAAATATGAATCTCGTGATCAGTCCTGGAATATTAATTGTACACAGGAAAAAAGAAATTTTTTAAATCAAAGAGTATAGCCGGATAAGTTATGGGAAATCTGCCCCCGTGGCTATTTTGACTCGCACTTGGGGGATCGATTTGGTGTCGAATAAAAATAATTCACCCAAATTTTAGCTCTTTTACTCAAACGATTCTCGAGATTTTCAAAAAAACCTGTTTTTTCGATTTTATTTTTATTTTTTTTATAGTAAAATTCAAAACTAATCAATGATGATTTTTTTTTCTAGTTCTTAGGAGTCTAAGACATGAAAAAAAAATATGATCATAATATTTTAACGAAAAGCCGATTTTTGGCGGACGAAAGAAAATTAAATTTTTTTTTTTTTTAGCTTTTTTGAAATATGTCACTCACCAAAATTTGTCAGAAAATGTCTTTTATACTCCTCTACACTCAAGAATTTTCTTGAATTTTCTCAAGTGGTGGAACAATATGAAATAAATTAAAAACTCATTTTTTTTTTCTAAAATCTCAAGTTTTAACTAACTTATATATATATATTTTTTTGAATTTGGAATAAGACTTGATTCTGATCTTGATCTTACAGAAAAAATAATTGCTGCCATGAATTCAAAAAAAAAGATCAAGAAAATACTTTAGCCTTGGAGATAGAAACTAATCGTTGGGCCAGAATAAAAGTTCCCTTTGCAATAATAACTTCAGAGCAACAATATGAAAAAAATTAAAAACTCCTTTTTTTTCTAAAATCTCAAGTTTTAACTAACTTATATTTTGTTTTCAGTTAACAAAAAATGTGAAAAAATATTTTTTTACTCAAAATACACTTTGCCAGGAATAAACATAAAGATTATTATAAAACAATTAAGATATATTCCGTCTAACGTAATTAGAAGGGTTATTGATTATTGAAAATACACTTAAAGATAGTACTTATATATTTTTTAAAGGCTAGATATTATTCTAAATCTTATGTAAAAAAAATAAAAATTATAATAGAAGATGTAACTATATTAGTCTTCATTACTGTTTTAATTCACTACGACACTAACTTTTTCATCGATGAACAGGCGACTCAGGATCTCAGCAGGTCTTACAATTTTCACCAAATATCGAACGTAAGATAAATAATATATGATAGCAGCAATGTGAGAGCAACATCCAACAGTCCCACATAACATGATAAGTTTTGAAATCTTTCAGCGAAAGTTTCGTTAAATATTTCCAAAAAATCTTTTAGAAACCTTGCAGGCATCATTCTAAAATATTTTGAAAAAGATTCATAAAAAATTTTACCAAAATATTTTTGAAACATTTCTAAAATATTTTACTGATAGAGTAATCTTTTGCAAGTCTCTTACAGGACATTTGCGGACATTTTCACCTTGCAAAAAGATTTTTTAGAAACCTTTTTGAAAGGTTTAAAGCTTTTCAAGAAATGTTTTAGAAAGTTTATAGAAAGTTTTTATGTTATGTGGGGTGCGTCTACCATTCGCACAATCACAACAATATCGAGTTATTCCGGAAATATCGTTCTTATCTGGCTGATATTCAATAAAACAACGATATGTCTTCGAATTATTATGTCGAGATCTGACTTCGAATTTTATAATATTAGGTGTAATTTTTAAATAATGGAATGTGATTATTCCGTTTTCATCCATCATCTCAGCTAAATACGATATAGCTTGAGACATTTGATATGATCCAGTGAAAAGAATTTTGAGTTCTTGCTCTGATAATTCTGGAAAGTCAGTTAATTGCTCTAAAGTTATTATTGCAAAGGGAACTTTTCTTTTGGCCCAACGATTAGTTTCTATCTCCAAGGCTAATGTATTTTCTTGATCTTTTTTTTGAATTCATGGCAGCAATTATTTTTTCTGCAAGATCAAGATCAGAATCAAGTCTAATTCCAAATTCAAAAAAAAAATATATATATATATATAAGTTAGTTAAAACTTGAGATTTTAGAAAAAAAAATGAGTTTTCAATTTTTTTCATATTTTTCCACCACTTCAAAAAATTCAAAAAAATTCTTGAGTATAGAGGAGTATAAAAGACATTTTCTGACAAATTTTGGTGAGTGAAATATTTCAAAAAAGCTAAAAAAAAAAATTTAATTTTCTTTCGTCCGCAAAAAATCGGCTTTTCGTTAAAATATTATGATAATATTTTTTTTTTCATGTCTTAGACTCCTAAGAACTAGAAAAAAAATCATTATTGATTAGTTTTGAATTTTACTTAAAAAAAAAAGAAAATCGAAAAAACAGGTTTTTTTGAAAATCTCGAGAATCGTTTGAGTAAAAGAGCTAGAATTTGGGGTGAATTATTTTTATTCGACACCAAATCGATCTCCTAAGTGCGAGTCAAAAAAGCCACGGGGGCAGATTTCCCATACTTATCCGGCTATACCCTTTAAAAAAATAATAAAGTAAAAAATATTAAAATAATATTGTTAAAAATTTAATAATCACTAATAAATATCAAAGTAATAGCTTAATTTTTAAAAAGGAAACAAAAAAAATAAGATTTGTAAAATATTCAATTAATTAAATATTATATATATTTATAATATTCAATTAATTAACGTAATAATAATTTATAAAAAAAAAACTTTTTTTATATCAATATATGAATACATAAAAAATATTAATATAAAATAAAAAGTAAAATATAATAAAATAAAGCGATCGTTTGAATGAAATTTTGTACAAACCTTTAGCTAAAGTAATCGATGATACGTATTGAGGTTCAATAGGATGACCATCCAAAGTTATCAAGAAAAGAGAATGATTATCAATAGAAATCGTAATAGGACAAGATCCAGCACCACCAGCATTGGCAGCTCGGAAACGATGACGTCGTCCGGGAACAACATTAAATGTCATGTAAGGAACTTTCGGTCCATTCATTTGCCGTCCTTTACCATTGACGAGAAGTATCGCTGGCTTTGTCAATCCACGATCGAGTGATATTTCCGGGGAATGTTGCCAATGCGTAACTAGTATCACGTGGTTTGGGTCATCGACGTCATAAAAAGCACGTTGAGGATCTCGAATATCTGCCTGTCGAACGATCAACGATCCAAATATTCCATTTGTAACGTCACCACCTAGTAACAAACATAATGAAACCGGAATTAACAATAATCGAATTATATAACTAATAAAAAAAATTGTGATCTAAGTTAGTAATTCATTCCCCCTTGTTTTAATAAAGATTTTATTCAGCAAGAAAACGTCTAAGAGAAGAAAAACTTTTATTATGTTTCATTTCCGGTGAAATCGATAATTATTTTCATCAAGTTAACGATTTTTACAAATTAAAATTCATTTTGTTCTAGTAATATTATTTAACGTATATTTTTAAGTTATATTTCAAGTTTTATTTAAGAAGGAAGTTTATTCTGTTTTCCTTTTTCTAATCCAACCAGTTAAACGTCTTTGGGAAAAAAATTATTTTACTAGCTCTATGAAAATAGAGAAAATAACAAAACAATTAAAACAAAAAATAAACAGTACCGGCATGTGCGTGCCATAGATGAGTACCAGCAGCTGACGCACGGAACTTGTATTGAAAAGTTGTATAGCTTGATATTGGACACTGTGTTACCAATGGTGTACCATCCATATATGGTGTCTCAATCTGAGATTGACCACGCCAATGTATCGCGGCAGCTTTACCTGGAAGCTTGTTAACTACATCAACGACTAAAATGTCATTCTCGCAAACCTGAAATCATAAATTTATTCTCAGTTTATTTAACATTTATCAAATAAAAGTGTTACTCTAACAAAAAAATTAAAAAAAAAAAAACCAATTCTTTTCTTTTTGCATTTATTATATTGTACATATTTTTAAGATTTCCACACAATAATTTAGCCCTATTAAAGTTTATATTATTAAAAATCTTAGTGGCATCCGATGTCTGAAAACGTTGCTGTAATTGTATTATTTTTTTCGATACATAATTATTGTTAAATTTGCGAAGTAACAAAAAAAATATAAAGATGATGATACTGAAATTTGAAGTATTTTGATCATTAACTTCTTAAGAAAAAAATTTTAAATGATTATTATTTTTTTTAAATTAAAAACAAAAAATTCTTTAAATTAAAAAAAAAAGATTATAATCTTTTTAAATATGCTTACAATAATGGATTTAATTTTTGTTCGATTCTACCATAAATGTGAAATTTTCGCTCAACTGTAAGTATAATTGAATCATGTTTTTAAAAATTTGCGTAAATTACGAATATAATTGTTAATAAAGAATATTTTGCTACATATTTTTCGCAGATGCGGTATGAGAGAAATATTTTATTATACAAGCTTAAATTTACAAATCCTATTGGTGCCCCATAATTAGGTTTATATTATTCATTAATTCTGTACCTAATAAATGATCAAAAAATTAAAACTAGTTTGAGCCAGGTTTCATTTTTATTTAAGATTATGCACGATAGTACATATATGCACTTGTAAAAACCTTACATTTTATCCACTAATTTATGTAATTATAAATATATATAATTACAAATGAATATAATATAAGGTAATAAATAGATAATTCTAAAAGCAAACATTTTCAAATATAAAAACTTTTAACAAAAAAAATAAAAAATAAATAAAACAAAATTATCTTTGAGTCTGCTATTACGTTTTTCATCAAAATAATAATGGAATTTGTTTTTCAACAAAATAACATCAAATTCGTAATCAGCAATGTCAACAACTTCGCTAAAGTAATTTTAAAAAAGATTGAATTAATTTTGAATAAGAAAATTCGCCAATTTATTTCCCAAAAAAATAATAAAAGTTTCATAATCAGTAATTCCAAAAACCCTCGAATACTAATTTTAAAAAAATTAAATTATATCTTCATATTTATCCTGCATTGTCGTGATTTGACTTCGGTGCTTGTCGTATTACAATGATTTATTTTTCTTTAAAGACATGTTTTATATTTTTAAATTTCTCTTATAATAGTTAAAAGAATTTCATAAACATATAATAGTGTAAAGGTATGAAGTATATAATAAGGCACAAATAATTTTAAACTTACTCGTTGTTTTCACTGAAAACATTATACACATATGAGAATACTTTTAATACGATTAGAATAATCTTTTAAATAATAATAATGCAAATAATAATCCGTTTATTTTTCTAAACATTAATATTTTATCCTATATTATTAATTGAAAAAAGATAATAAAAATTATCCTTCCCCCTCCCCCCTATGTTATTAATAATAATTATTAGTAGTTTTTATATTTATTATATTATTGAAATCATTTATTATATAAAAAAATATATAATAAGTAAAACTACAACAGAATACGTAATAATAATTGATTAGAATTATTCATTAAAAATAAAGTACTTAATTCTTTAGATCTTTTATCGTATAAATTATATAATAGAATGATAAAGTAATAAATAAAGAAGAAAAAAAGAAAAAGAGAAAAAGAGAGAACGAGAGAGAGAGAGAGAGAGAGAGAGAGAAAGATTTTTTATTTGATCGATCGTTTATTCTTGGGAAACTCATTTAAAACGAGAAAAAACTTTCTCCACGTGTTAAAATAACGCGAACATCGTTTCTAAGTGATAGCTAATCAATATAGACGCTCGTGTAATATCATTTCTATCGATTAATTAAATTAATTAGGTAATGTACGTAAAGTGCTTATCAACCATAATACATATTAATCTACTAAGTACGCTCACCTTGAAAATCTTGGCTGTTAAAAACCGATCTTTTAAGAAGGATATCCTATTAGTTACACGTTAATAATTCCTAGATAAAAACATAGTTTGAATAATACAAAAAATTATTCAAACAAAAGTTTATGAAACATACTTATACCAATTAAAGTTATTCATTGTATTTTCAACAAAACAAACATAATAATTTCCAAAACTTAGGTCAAATAACAATGTTCTAAAAGTTGCATTACCAAACTGAAAAATTATAAATCTTTTTCGGCAGATATTTAGAATAAAAATATTTTGAATTCATACTATTTTAATAATACTCTGCCTCAGTGATTCCCAAAATGTACACCTCAATATTATGGAATTCCGTAAGATATTACACAATTTTTATCATTTTATTTCTACTTGTGACTTCTTATTTGTGCGAAGAGAATGATTATGTCCAATATGATATCAGGATTTGTTGCACAAAATGTGCAACAACCAACAGACTCATTCATTCCACTAATTACAATAATTAATAGAAATTTTTCTATAATATATGTATTTTTGTTATTAAAAATGTTATTTTATTTATTCTTTCCTAAGCCTTGCAAAAAATTATTGGATATTTCGTAAAATTTAATTGTTAAGATTTGGCATAGGATGCTTTGTGTATACTTGGATTTACCAAAAGAAGAGAAGAGAATCGAAAAAATTAGGGAACCGTTGCTGTAACTGAAGATTCATATCTTGGAATGAAAGATAAATTATTATAGTTCTATTACTAAACTAATATTGATTGTTTTTTCTTGATAAAGTGACTTTTTGGACACCCGGTATGTATTTTACAACAAAAAATAATTTTTATCCTAATGTAGATATATTCACTTAAGCCGTAATCGATTACATAAATTATCTTCAACAAAAATTATATTCTTCAAAACTACACATTCGAATATAATAATTACTTTTAAATTAATTTAAATAATAAATAATATAATATTTTGTTAAAATATCAAGTAAATTTATTTGCGTCATGCGTACATTTGATATGTACGCCAATTGTTTTCTCTTAGTTACTTTTTAAGTAGCTATTTTGAGAATAGAATAAGTACGTTTTTGTAAGAAAAAAATAAATGGTTTTAGAAAAGGTAGAAACGACTTTCTTATAAGTGTAAATAGATATTCTAAGATAAGCAAAGATGCTTTTCTATTTAGGTAAAAGTATAAGAAACATAATCCTCTATTGTTCTGAAGAAAAAAAGAATATATGAGTGTTGTGTGTGTATGCCTTAGGACACGCGTGATATCAGAAAGGTCGATATAAGACAGTGTGAATAAATATGTTGTAATGAACGGAAGAATAAGTATTCTAGAATAAAGTATAAATAGAGTAATATACAATATTGTACTAAACGGTTAAACTAAGGATGTAAGAATAGATAGTGTAAATAGATACGTTAGAATAAACGGTGTAAATAAAGGTATTGAAATAAAGAGTCGGAAAATTTCACATATTTGAATAATAATTAAACATATTTAAATTTATAAAGCGTTAGAATATTATAATTTGTTCTCGTATATATGGTTTTGTTTTTACTATGATTTAAAATCTCAAGCGGATAGTGACGTTACTGATAACGTCCCCTAGGAATCTAAATTAAGGTCACTGGTGTTAATGTTTCACGTTGTCTCTCATTCCATTTTTTCCCTTTATCGTGATGCCACACCAACAATTGGCATTTACTTTACTTTATATTATCAGTCTGTAATCTTCTTTCGTTTCTCATCGTATATACAAACAATCAAGCTGTATTAACATTTTGTTGACCGGCAGTTTTTCTTAGAATTTGTCTCATGTCACCGGTTATTATTTCAGAATTGGATGTGGAGTAAAACGATGTAAGTAAGTTTTTTTGAACAATCTATTATCAACATGAATTAAACATATGTATATAACTCGTGTATAATAATTATTACAATATAAGTAGAGTGTATTAGTGCTTTAAGGTAATTGTTAATTAATTGAAAGAAATGTACTTTAAAAGCACGCAGTACACATTCTATGCACTTTTCTTTTCGAAATCAAACAATAAACTGACTTGTTTTTCATCTGTTAAATTCTTTTATTAACCCTTTCAATACGGCGAAAAATCAGTCCGAGTGCGTCCCATTACAAAGATCAGTTCATTTCTCCTTCAAGCGATTTTTAGTAAAAATAACTTTTATGCCTAAAAGATTGAAGGACTTGGAGATGCATAAACGTCCCCATAATAGTGCATCATCAACAACAGTGATTTCACAATTGATTAAAAAATTTTCCCGACTGGGACAGCATATGTCTCAGCCGGTGCGAAAGGGTTAAATATTGTTTAAATGACTTTCCGAACCTAGCGCATTTGTATAGCAGGTATATTATTTATAATAAACAGAAATTAAGATTATATCTTTTTGATTTTAACATTTTTACACACATGTGCAACGTTTAGAAACTTATATAAATAATATTTAATAAAAGTATTTGGATAGAAAACAATGTACCAGTCTGAAGGTGAATTTCGAAAAGGACGGTAAATAGATCATATACTTCAAGCTTTTAGACAACAATAAACGTTTCCATCAATTAATTAAAAATTATTTTAATATTTAAAAATGCACTCTACTTATATTAGAATAGTTATTATACACGAGTTATATATGTATAAATAAATTTTATTTAATATTTAATTTTGAATATTTTTTTTTTGTATGATAAACTATCTAGCAATCATCTAAGTGTATTGATACACAACAGGTTTTGCAAATATATCTCGTTTCGCTGCGTTTTCCGTTTGAAGAACATACTCTATACGGTCTAGTAAGATTTTTTTGTCTATTAGTAACTATTTTTTCTAAAACGTGGTCTTTTAACTCTCTGGAAAGTCTGTTTGTTGAATCATCGTATTTTAACGTAATAACAGGTTTTATTAGATAAATATTAGTTAAAAAAACTTATGGTGTATTAAAACCCAATTGCACTGTATGGCTTACCTTAGAGTAAATGCATTATTGGAAAGCATAAACTCTATGCACTAAGGTTTAATTGTTTTTTATTATTATAAAATATGGACTCTATGCTCTGACTGAACGAATCTGGCGCTGTAACAAAAATTCTGAGAGTTAATTCGTATTTGGTCAACAATGTGTTAAGGTGGTACCCATTTTCGATGCGATACATGTCCTATCGTTCGTATAAGTTTTTATTTTGATTTAAAAATATGTATGTCATTTTTCTAATAAAATAAATAAATAAATACTAATGTAAGTTTATTTAAAAGGCACCGAATTCATTGCTACACCAATAGAATCTACAGTACATTAATATTATCAATTTTTACTGTGATATGCTATCGTTTACTTCGAATATTTATCAAAGAAAATGTAATTTTTTATTCTGTAAAAGCAACTTTTGTAAACCTCTTTATTATTATTTTTATTATTATTATTAATTGGCATTAGGAACTCAAAAGTTCATTGCCGCAAAATATTAAATCCTGCCGATGTTCCCGTCCCTGAGCGTGTTCGGTACCAAACCATGTGTAGACGATAACTTATATTCAGTTATTTTTTTATATATTAAATTTCATTTGAGAAAAACCATACCATTAGTTTATGGAACCAAATATTATAGAATATGTCAAACCTTAGGTATAAGGTATCGTCTATTTTAAAGATTCTACTCAAGGATGAAGAAAATTTATGATTGCCATAAATTTTCTAACCATTTCAATGACTATCGAAACATATTGGGCAACTAAAAGCATACCAATGTTGGGTCCTTCAAGTGATACACAATATTTAAGTGAACATGAGAGAATGCACATGGGAAGGGTATTATTTAGAAAAGAAATTCCTTATGTTCCCAGAAACCCCCACTACCATCCTTCCCAAAAAACATAAATTTTCCCATCGGGTCACTCTGGTGGGTAGACCCTCCTATTATTGGTTAATAAGTTGCATTCAGTTCCTTCCCTCTCCAAAGGGGTGTAACTAATTCAGATATAAAATCATGTGCAATCAAGCAAGAGGGTTCGTTCGTTTCTGTTCGTAATACATACTCTTCTTCGTATACTTACACTCTTTGCTCATTATACATTTTTGTGTTATACACTTTACATCTATACAGTCCACATCGAACAATTGTAACATAGTCGCCAAAGACTTAAGTTAATAAAGCATTGTTGACTGAAGAAGTGACTTTAGTAATACTACAAAACCACTCACACTGTATTAGTTTACCATCGTGAGACTTCCGTGCAACTCGCGTATAATTGCATCTTAAAAACGGTACGCTAGTTGAAAACGGATTCGAGTCAGCAAAACATATAGTGCGCGCGAACAGAGCGCGACCCCTCCATTCGCGGTCTTCGTAGCCTATTTCTTTAAGATTTCTCCTAATATTATTCTCTCATCTACATCTCGGTCTACCTAGTGGTCTTTTCCTGTTCAGTATACCTACCGGTATTTTATGCGCCTTTTGATCCTCCCTCATGCGCGCCACGTGACCAGCCCATTTTAATCCGCGCGATTTTATGACGTTAATAATGTCCGGTTTGTTGTACAATCGATGTACTTCTACGTTATGGAATTTTCTCCATTCGCTTGTTTCCTCATCGCGTTTTACATCGAAGATTTTACGAAGAATAAAGGACTATAGGTAGGATGATCGTCCTGTATATTCTGATTTTCAAGCGCTTAGACAGAAACCGCGAGCTGAGTAATTTATTGACTGATTAAAAGAATGCATTGCCTAAATTGATTCTTTTCTTAAGTTCTTCGTTTATATTGTTCGTCTAGTTTATGATCGATCCTAAATACCTAAAGTTGCTGACCCCTGCAAAAAATTTATCCCGGACGACCAAAGTTCCAATATTACGTACATTCAGAATTCTATTGGTGACATGAGTCTCTTTATTTAATGTAAAATCTATAATTTTTATGTTTGTTTTTTTAAGAAATAATTATTAACTTTGATTAAAATACATATTTTTACAATCAATTATTAGATCTTACTTTAAATCTTGGTAAATACTGATAATAAACTGCTCCTGATAAACTTTTCTTTACACAAAAACAAATATAATAAGGATTTATAGTAAAATTTCTAATGATAGTCACCTGTTATGTGATTATGTACTAAATTGATTTTTTGTTGCAATTTACACGAAAAGAAAATCTTCGATAAAATAACGTTATTTTGGATTTTAAAATTTCATTTTTTGCAATACTTTCCCATTCTCTTTTCTATCACGAATTCTGGATCACTCTGTATATTTATGTATAGGGTATCTGAAAAGGTTAGAACCAAATTCATACTACATGTTAATGAAATGAAGTAAATCAAAAAAGTTCTTATAAACTAATGTCCAAAAATTCTTAACTCAATAGTTATAAGCATTAAAAAATTTTTATTAATTGTTTATTGTGTTAGAATAAATAATAATATTAATTTAATATTAATATTAATTATTATTATATTATATTAATATATATATATATATATATATATAACATTATATATTATTATTATCCTTTGCTACCACCCTTCCTGGAGTAACACGCTTACCACACCCGGGTCCTTTGGACCCGAGCGAGAAAAATTGTTATAAAAAAGAAACTATTGTATAGATTTACTTCAACATTTTTTTTAAGACTTCTTTAATACTTACTTAAAAAGACTATATAGGTTTTATAACTTTAAATTAAATTTAAATATGTTTAAAAAATTACCAAAGTTGAACAATTGAGAAAAATGACTTAAGTTGCAAAAAAGGTCTGGGTCTTTTGGACCAAGTGTGGTAAGCAAAAACTAAATAAATATAATAAATAAATATTTTTTCCTTCTACTGATATACAGGTTTTCAATTGAAGTAATGACTGTCACAACGTTGCAAATGTTCCTATTCTTGTTACATCTTAAATGCATTCTTCAAGATGATTTTTTGTTTTTATCCCATTTTTATGAAAAAAATAATATAGGATTTGTAAAAAATAAAAATCATGTGTGCAGATCACACGTGTTAGAAGTGAAACCTTCAAAAATCTAAGTTTCGAGAGAATGAGACGAATGGATAGTTTTAAGAGTAAGATAATTTTAGGATTTATTTATTATAATATTATTACTATATACAATAAAGGTCACCGGTATGGTCTCTGGGTGGAATAGCTGATAAAAAGTGCACTTTTCACAATTCAAGCAATAAAAATGGAATGCTGAATGCGATAGTTATAAATAATCACTAAAATGGTAGGATGTTTATCGAGGAAAATATAATTCGTCGTAAACAAAGTAAATATAAAAAATTCTTTTTGTGAAACTCAGGAATAAAATTTTTTTTTTTTAGTACGGTTTTCTATTTCCCGTTTTTATCTACATTCTTGCGCTATATAACAGACATTTTAGGATAGATGAAATAAAGACGTTACGAAAAACATATGGAAAATACTGCTGGACTGAACGAAGGTTCTGGTGAAATGCAATGAAAGATCTAATAAAGATATTCTCTAGAAATGTTTTTTCAACTCTGTAGCCTACCACACTTCAAGACCCTTATTACTTATAACATAACTCTTCCTTATTCTTTGGACCACAAACTTATCTTTCTAAATACTCTCGTCTAAATGAAGATCTAAACAACGAAAAATCTAAAAAATGCATTGAATCGTATCGCTCTCTCAGCTTATCGAACTGTGTATACGACAAGTCTCAAATTTCAGCTCCGTGGTAAGCTCCACCGAATCACGCTGGGCGTTCAACATCTTAAAAATGTTTTTATTTTATTGAAAAATTCGTATAAGCTTCTTAAATACGCAAATATCAAAATTTATAATATGATTTTCATATATGCATGGGCCAGTACATCTCTTTGGATATTTTTCATAAAAACATATAAAAATCAAATTGAATAGACATATTTTGTCTTTATGCATCAAATATATTTTATAAAGAAGCAAAATAAAAATATAACAGTAATTTACTTGCTTTTCAATGGAATTTGTCAGCTGCTCCTCATTTATTCCACAGTATTCTCTAATTCTTTTTCTCTGATGTATCTGCTTATCCTTTTTTTTTTTTAATATTTCAGATAATACAATTATTATATATACTATGTACTTCATAATTATTTATTATAATATTTGCGAAATAAAGAATTTAATACTAATTTTTCAATAAAATAGGAACATTTTTAAATAGAAAAGATATGACACGTTGTAAAAAAAACTATAGGCATGAATATTATCGCATCGATAATAAAGATAATAAATATAGATAATAAATGCAGATCGAATTTCAACAGACCATCCCTTTTTTTTATAATTCTTTTCTCATGATAAGGAACCGACCTTGGGGTGTAGGTAGCTGACAAAAACTAATATTTTTAAAATTTTATCCATCAAGATGGAATGCTGAATGCGATAGCCATAGATAGAGACGAAAATTGTAGAATATTTGTCGACAGAAAGATACGCCGTCCTAATCCAAGTAAATATAATATATATATTTTTGAAATTCAGGTAGATGAATTTTTTTTCTCTTACACTTTTCACATTTTCTGTGAATGTGAGATATCTTTATCATGGGTTAGCATACACAAGTATTTCTTTTTGTGTTGCAACTAATAACTGTAGATGCTGTTAAAGAAGGGAACAACTGTGGTCGTATTTTTTTCCTTTCATCGGGTTTTGAATTACAACGATTTTAAAATCAATTTTTTATTTCTATTTTTTTATTTCATAATTTTTAGAATTAAAAAATTTTTTTTTATATTTTTAAAATAATTCATATTATTGTATTTTTATTGGAAATATAAAGTAAATAAGGTTTATTTGTTTTTTAACGTGTCTAGTTTCTTGTATTTAAACACTTTTCTATTTTATTGAAAAATTAGTATAAATTTCCTAAATACGCAAACATTATAATTAAAAAACATGTCTTTGGATATTTATAAGAAGAATATTCTATAATGTTGTTTAATTTTTTTCTCTGATGTATCTGATAATCATTTAATTTTTATTTTTTTTGTAAAATATTGCAGACAACACAATTATTGTATTCTATATATTTCGTAATTGTTAATTACAATATTTGCGAAATAAATAATTTAATATTAATTTTTTAATAAAATAGAAACATTTTTAAATAGAAAAGAAATACCACGTTTGGTAAAATAAAAACAGACCACGCACCTTCTTTCTTTATTTCGATTGTCGGTTCGTTTGGACCTTATACTTTTGTCGCATACCTACGTGCTTATCTCTGTTTATTCTTGTACTCTTCTGTCGCTCCTACCTACAAACATTTCGAGTATCGAAAGAATACGTGTCCACGCTTTGTAGTAAGCAGTCGCACACAAACACACACATGTATAACCAGGAGCCATAACTACGAAGCATAGCATAAAGAGGAGACCGAGAATAGGAAAAACTGTATAGCTATATTCCGTCTCTTTCTCTCGCAGGCTCAATCCTATATGTTTGTCTGTTTTTCTCTTATTATTTAGTATAGCAGCCGTCTCATAGCTTCGTTACTTAGCTGCGTTTCCGTTTATTTACTTTTCAGATCACTGCCATTCTAAAGAAGTTTTCACTTCAAAAAAAAATTAGGTCTGGACTCGGAATCCGGGTCATTTGCTTTTCGAATGACTGTTTTAATCTCTATATTATTTACAACTTTCTAATCAATTTCTCCATAAATTCCTATTTTCCTGTATTCCTCCAAAATAGCATCTGGTAAGAACCTATTACTGGATTGAATAAAAACCTTTT
Organism: Polistes dominula; assembly: GCF_049000335.1. Classification (NCBI taxonomy): domain Eukaryota; kingdom Metazoa; phylum Arthropoda; class Insecta; order Hymenoptera; family Vespidae; genus Polistes; species Polistes dominula. The sequence continues at coordinate 4,731,964 of NW_028301061.1, read as the reverse complement.
TCGTATTTGCCTGTTAGATGGTTTTAGGATAGCATAACTATGATAATATTAATTAAAGGTATCTATACTTGCGTGCTTTTCAAATATGACGTATCATAGATTTATTTTTAAAACAAGCTGTAATATTCTTTTATTCAATTAAAAGTTATTGCATCTTGAAAATGAATAAAAATGAAGAGAAAATTTAATACGTTTAAAAATGTTATTACCAAAAAAGAAATACAAAACGTCTAAAAAGTATGAGTTTCGACTCGCAACTTCTAGGATTTGTAAACAGTGGTGCTACAATAAACCATGTCGCACACGAGGACACGATTGTTATAGATATTTTGGATCGGACCATTAAAATTTCTGACACTAATATAATTAGCATGTGGCCAGAGAATCATTAGATACGTGATTTCCTCTTAAACAGAAAAAGATATTATCAAAAATTATCATATTAAGTTTAAACTTGACGATTATTTAAAAAAAACAGAATGAAAAAGCAAAAGGTATTAACAGCACACGGTGTTTCTTTAGCGGTCACCCATCCATATCCTAACGCAGCACCAAACGCACTTTACGTTAGAGAGCGGATAGAAGCAACTATTGTCAGCACGGTATAACTGTTAACCAGATATGGAAACATACCAAATGTTGTTGAATTGCATTTCGTAACATCATTATAAAAAGGAAAACAAAAGAAGAGAAAACAAAAAACTATATGTGCAGATCAAACATAATATAATAGAAGTGAAATCGTCAAAAAACCAAGCTTCGAGAGAAAGAGACGAATGCACAGTATCAGATGGAAGATAATTTTAGGGTTTATTTATTATAATATTGTTACCTTATATATCATAGGGCGCCAATATGACCTTGGGATGGGGATAATTGACAAAAACTACCACTTTCAGATTTTAGATAAACACGAAAATCGTAGAATGTTTGTCGACGGAAAGATACCCCGTCCTAATCTAAGTAAATATAATTTATTCTTTGATGAAACTCAGGTATATGATTTTTTTTCTTTTCAATCTTTCTATGAATTTGAAATATTCTCATCATGGGTCAACACGCTCAAGTATTTTTCTTATTGCAACTAATTCCTTTAAATGCTTGATAAAGAACGAAACACAATTTTGGTCGTATTTTTTCGTTTCATCGAGTTTTGAATCACAACGATCATAATGAAATTTTCTCTCAAATCGTTGGATTGTAAAAGAAACACATTATTATTCAATATTATTTTAATTTATTATTTATTATTACAAATGTATTTAATTGTTAATGTTCGTTCAATATCTACTGCGAAAGTTCCGTTTCTCCTAGCTCCCCCTTATTGAGTAAAACGTGCGAACGACCCATCAGTTTACCAATAATATTCTGAATCGTCATATCGATAATATCTGTAATATATCTTATAATTCTGTAAATGGAGATCTTAAATTTTGTTGTTGCTCGAATCTTATGGCGAACCATGAAACAGCTTTGCTTGTGAGAAACATGGATAATCGATAATATGAGTATACGCTTCGTAGTATGCAGTCGCACACAAACACACATATACACAACGCTTAGTAGCCAAGAGTGGGGATTACAAAGGGCGCACAAAAAGGAGACCGAGAATAGGAAAAATTGTATAGTATATATTGTATCTCATTCTCTCGCAGGCTAAATCCTATATGTTTGTCTCTCTTTCTTGTCGCATTCTTCGGTATAGAATTTCAGCCGTTTTCAAATCACCCCGATTCTAAAACACCCCATTCTTTCATTCAAAAATGAAGTGAAAAATCGAATCGGGTTGATAAATTTATTTGTGATGATTATAAACACATTGCTATGTCGAAATTTGTGACACTAAGTTCTAGATTAAGCATTGTCAATTAGAAAATCTTGATATTAAATATTTATTTCGCTCTGATCGACCAATCACTAGAAAAAAAGTCGATAAGAACATGGTAGAAATTGAACAATATCAGAACTGTAACATCGACCATCAAACAGTTTTAAACCATTTGGAGAAGGCTTTTTTTATATTAAAAGACTATTTTGCATCAGAAGAAAGAAGAAAAGACTTTTTACTAAAACCCAATAACGATTTTTCACCTATAATTTAATCTCCTAATGTTAATAATGTAATATCCTAAATTTATTATCTAATTTAATCACTAAAAATTACTTTTTTTCAATTTAATTTTTCACTTATTCTTGTCCATAAATGTATTAAAAATTGCTAATATACAAATGCAAAATTCGCGTTTCTTTTGTATTTTCATATATGTTCTAGAAATCTTTGATTTTTTAAAACACTCCTAACTAAAGTATTTTCGAATATATTTTATAGAAACTTTCTTGATCAATTTAACCTCACCAATAACGTTACATAACTTTGATTCTAATTTTTTCGGATACCCTATAAATTAAATAAAATTGTATTTTTTTACGAGTCGACTTACGTCTTTTACGAACACCTTCTCACACTAATCAATACTATTACATCAAAAGGAGTCGTAAAATCTTTTTATACCCAGCCTCTCTGAAGTGATCAGTACACGATTTTTATTTTTTTTTTCTTCAGACGGGTTGACCCATTCCCATGTTATTAACTGTTTGTACATTGCTTGACTTTAACAATCGTGCCAAGAATTATTAATTAAATATAACTAGACCATTGACTAATAAAATATTATGTATATATATATTTTAGATGGTTACATAATTTTTGTCGTATTTGAAATTAATTTAAATTACTAGATTTTTAAAAGTTATTTATTTAATTAATGATATATTGACCCTTATTGTTAACATAATTTATTTTGTGTCTTTTTTTACTGTGTCAGAAATAAGTACAACAGAAATTATGCAACGGCTTAATATAAATTTTTACAATTAAAATTTTTCTAAAATTTAGTGTGGTAAAAAGTAATAACATTTAAATACAAGATTTTATTTCAAAATTCAAGATAAATTATTTGACTTATCTTATATTTATTGTTACATAATGATTTATTTAATTGTAATTTTACCTGTATGCTGGGTCCTGGCATTTGTCGATTCGCTGTCATTATTATTCGCCTTTGTCCATCAGCTGATACACAATTATGAGCCAGGCATGCTGTCTCGTTCGATAAACAATTTCCACATGATCTAAAAATTAAGTAAATGACATTACAGTAAATATATATTTACTCAAACATTACTTATAACGAAGAAATTAATATTTCATTAATAATATCATTCACAAAATTGAATACATAGGAAGAAGATACTTTAATGATATAATAATATCTTATATCACAAACTTTTGATTGAATATCTAAAGAAGAATCCTTTATGAAAAGGTTTTGATTACAAGTACATCTTCTATCAAACATTTTGTGGTTAACCTAACTTCTTCCGCGTTGCACTATTCTGAAGAAAGTTGTGTAACTACTGTTGCAACATCTAAACAAATTATTAATTCTGACAACTCACATTCATAGATAATATCATTTATATAACCGTGCAAGTAATCGAATAAAAGATAGAAGAGAAAATACGTTTTACTTTTCGAATTAACACGTTCGATAATTGTTAGTCAGCAACTATAATTGGATGTTTTTTGAATACAAAAAATATATGCGAACAAATCATTCCTACTTTATAAATAACAATTAATGTAATTTAATTAAATTAAGTAAAAAGATTATATATTCTATACATATACATTTTATTACATTCTTATATTTATATATTTACATTCTATATATTTTTAAATATTTTTTGTTGTGTATAAATTAGTTTTTAAATTCCAATGTGATTATCCAGATTTATATTTATAATTAATAATATGAATACTTTGGAAAAATATCTAAACGTTTTCATAAATAAAACATATTATATTTTATTTTGATTATATATTAATATGTGAACATAGACACGAAACTTATCAAATTATAAAAATATTATTTAAACTGATTCATTTTTATTAGCATAAATAAGAACCGATAATGGTTCTTGGAGAATAAAGAGTAAATGTTAAATTATTTTATATATTTATTTTAGTAAATCAAAATATAAAACTTATGTGTAACACTTATTTATATTTAAACGACAAAATAAATGTTGTCATCAAAAAGTATGAAATCAAATAAAAACCTTCTATAAATATGAAAAAATATATAAATAAATATATGCAATAAGCTTATGCTGTATCAAGTAACAATAAATATAATATATTAAATATCAATATCTTATGTTTAATGTATTGATATAAATATAATGTGTAAGAAGTGTTGTTAATAATGTGAGTTTAAAAACGTATAAGTATGTGTGAGCAAACGCATGATAGATAGAATATAACAGTAAACAAATTGAAATAGTGAATAGAAAGAAAGAATGAAAATTTTTAAATCTAATTTGTATTATTGGTGTTTTTATAATATAATATATATTATTATTAGATTTAAATTATATATTAGTAACCTCCTCCACATCAACCTTTTTATATTATATATAACATCACTCATAAATCATCCATAAATGTTGCATATTTTTATCTAATTCGTGAAATTAGATGTCAGTCAAAACGTATGACAACCAACAGATATCTTTTCCAGTATGGAAAAAAAGTTTATGCAATATGATAATTTCTACTTTAACAAGAACTAACGACTTTATATCACATTTTATAGGAATTCAAAATGAAATAAAATAAATTGATGTGACATGCTTATATTTATATGACGAAATAAACAACGTATAAGGTTTTGTATTTTTCCAAATGATTAGATTAGAAAAGAGAATCTCTTATATATTATAGGAGGAAAAGAGAGAAAGAAGTTATATACATCTTACTTGCTTAGAGATTGGAACACTTCCAATGTGAGTTTCACTCGACAAATCATTGGCCAATCTAAATGATGACATGGTCTATCACAGGATAAGAAAGTTTGCTCTGAAAAGTAAAGAAAAGAAGACATTAGTGATAAACAATTAATAATCATGACTTTCTCAAAAAGAAATTAGTAAAGGAATAGGAAAGTTGTTTGGAGAAAGTGTCAATGAATACAAAATCGATAAAATTGTTTAAATATTTTCTTAATTTTTAACTTACTGGGCCTGTAATTATTTAAATGGAGAAAAGTTGCTGCAGCAGCTATCATCGTGACTACCACTAGACACCTTAACAAATAGGTGCTCGGTGACACATTTCTGTCCGGTTCTTTTGCAATATACATCGTCTACCTAATTTTGTTACCTTTTTTATTTGTTATTCAACGATAACAACCGGTGACGTCATTTTCATTTTAATGCTAATTTTCTTTTAAAACGTCCTTTAATCAGCCAACTCTTTTTATATTACATTTACTTCCGAGTTATATAGAATAAATAATGTTATCGATTATTATTCTTTATAATATATTCTTTTACAATTTGTAACAATATTAAAATAAATCAATCATTTTTATTAAAAAAAAAAAAAATATGCAAAAACTTTGAAAAAAATCATACTGTACCAATTTTTGTGATATTATTAATGAAGCCATTCGCATATTTGGAAATAACGCGAAAGAATAATTTTTGTATATACATATAAACTTCTAAATAAATATGTTATTAATGGAATATTTTTGAAAAATCGGTTAATGCAGTAAGCAATGAAATTTGGGCGTCGATCAAGTGTGAAGACACATCTGAAGTATAAAAATAATTTTTTTTACAAGGAAATAGTATAATAATAAGCATAAGATTATAATAATAAATAATAATCACAAGGAAAATAATCATAGGGTAAGGAGTTTTTAATTACATCGAAATAGTTAAATCACGTAAGAAGCTCTTACGAAAAGTGTAAGAAATAAAAAGAAAAAGAAGACAAAAATGGGAATGAGAAGCATAATATTATTTATCGATTTCATAAACCCGATCTCGTGCAAGTAACAAAGCAAGCAAAGCTTTTCGTAATTCCTATCCAGACGTCTATATCATCCATTAAATTACGTTGAAGTAAAATGATCCTCTGGAAAGCCATAACGTTGAGTGCATTTACTAATAAGTGAATGAATAATGAACGCATCACCCTGGGACAGAGAAAATGTACAAAAATTTCAGATAATACTTCCATCCATTCTTGACCGCTATTATTTATTATTATACTATAATGTAAAAAAAATGTAATAATCTTGGCATAACACTTCGCAAAAGACAATAATAAATTGTAATAAATTTTTCCTTGCGTATATGGCTACGTAAACATTACTACAAAATCATTTAAAGCTCGAAATAAAGTAATGATTATTAATTAATGGAATAAATAATGTTTAATCAACATGAATTAATAAATTCAAAAGATAAATATTAGAAGCAATTAAATATAATTGATAATGCTATTAATAACATTAAATATTGATTAATTAATTAATAAAAATAACAAAAAGATATAATATTAATTAAATAAAAATAAAATTTGTGTATACTTTACAGTTTATAAATTACTTCAGATTAAATTATTATTTTTACATTGATCGAATATTTTTTATCACAATTAATCAATTCTACATATCATCTGATATTTAAACCTACTTTGTCTCAAATATCTTACAGAAATCCAAGCCGGGATTTTAATTCTTTTATTATTGCAGGAATAGGTTTATACAATACAATTATTTTGACAATGTGTATACCAGTGGTGTATAATCTGTAACCCCCCTTCCTCGGACCACATGCATAATATTTACAATATCGATGTACCAAAAAAAATAGGTTTTGCATTACCGATGTATATGTAAGTCAGGCAATTACTGACGAACTAAATACTTTCAGTTTATTTTTGATCTATTTACTATAATATATAGCGTAAGTCTCTATTTACACCGACAATATCATTTATTACTCAATTATTTTCGTTTTTATAAAGGAAGAGTAAATATTTTTGTTTGTTCAATATTCAATTTGTCTGGATATACAATATGAAACATTATAACGTAATTTAACTTTTATTGAAGTTCATTTGAAAATAAAGTATAATCACGTTTTATTACTTTGTTTTTATACTTCACAATATTTAATAGAAATGAAATTACAAACTATCTTCCTATGGAGTAAGTTGATACATTTTATTTGTGCTAAAGTGAAGAATGAATTAATTACGTTTCTTGTATTAGTTTACATAAAATGCAACTAACATATTTTAATGACACATGCATTAATTATTATTTGTATATTGAATTTTTTGTATGTTCACTATGTCAATTATATTTAGTTAACAATGTTTCATTTATGCATATATATGCATTACAGATCAAAATTATTTTACCATGTAGAGAAATTCTTAAATTTTCCAATTAAATAATGGAAATAAATTATCAATCGTTTATTTTCGTGACAAAGCTACAAAAATAAATTACATTTTTTAGAAATATTACGACAAAATAGACTCACAGAATATATATAAAATATTGAAATTTTATCTTTATCGAAATAGCAATCACTAACTTTAAGTACTATCATAAATACTGTTGACATTATAAGTAACAGCCATCCTTTGAAGATAATTTGTTTTCAAAAATAATTAAGATTAAATTATTGATGCCATTAAAAGAATATATATAACAAAATAATATTCGGAAAAAATGAAGAATTAATGTTTGAATTTTGAAATGTCATTATGTAATAAACTTTGTTTTACTAAATATCATTCAATAAAAGGGAATGAAATTTCTAACTAATTATTTTCTTTTTCTAAGTAATTAATTTTTGTTATTTTCTTTCATATGCAAACTATACGTTTAAATAATGTAGACTCCAAAATGGCTTATGGTTAGCCAAGTTGAATTCTTACGTGTCTAAAATAAACATGTTTCTATTTCTACTTCTACGTTAAATTACTAATTCCCGTCAGACCAGTAAAAAAAAAAAAACAAAAAGTATATGCTGTTGACTTCAGAGAAGTTGTAAAAAGATATACAAACTCTTTGGTAATAATTGGACAGATTTGCATAGGTGTAAAAAGGGGGGTTCTCGTAGAGAAGTTATTCGAATTCGTAAAAGGAAAAATAAAAAGACACAATAAAGTTTAAATAAAGCAAATAAATAAATGTTAATAGTAAAATTAATTTTATATGAAAATAAAATTATTTGAATACAATTTAATATTCCATATTATAACAGCTACATATACTCTATGTTTAATGAATACACTTGTCGTCGTTTCATTTTGATGACGAAATTTAAATACACACCTTTCAAAAAAATCATCACAGTACAACTGGTTAAATCAACTTTCTATGACTTCGTAAAATGAACAAATAATTTTGATCTTATTTGATATATTAGATTATGATACACGTATATTAAATTATTACGTATATTATAACCATTATATCTAAAATAATATATTTAGATATAAATAATTCTAAAATATTTGACAGATTTATCAACTTGAGCCCGCATTAATATAAATTCTTACACATTGATTTCATCGAATAATTATGTCATTCATTACATTTTTAATTTATGTAAACTTTCACTTTCTATATTTAAAATATCAATGTTCAAATATATTTTATAATTATCAATTATTAAATAATAAAATAATGAATTAAAACAAACATTATCGAAATTCTGAATCATAAATAATGTATCAACTTTCTCCAATCTCTCTGCTCAAAAATACATTTATTAGTCAAATTTTATAATCTAAACGTCAAAATATCGAAGGTCAAAAAAAAATTGATCACAAATTAACACCGCCACCAAAGCTCATAGTATAAAAAAAAAGAGAGAAAGGAAAGTGAAATGAATAAAAATATTCGTCCAGGTGGCATTCATATATATGATGTATAATCAAAAAATTCAACAAAAAATTTATCTGAAAAGGAAATTGAATAGCAAAAAAAACTCGATCGATTGGTCAAAAAAAGGGGACAAAATAATAAAAATATATTCATAATATTTCACTGCACCACAATTATCGACGACCACATAAATTAACTTATGTTAGAATACGACAAAAGTCGTAGAGAGCCTCGCGGTTTCCCGTCAACGACTGACGACGTGTTTGCGTACGAATTTCGTTGACCGAACACCTTTCAATGTATTATTTCACTCTCACTCTCACTCTCATGTTTTCTTTCTCTCTCTCTCTCTCTCTCTCTCTCTCTCTCTCGCTCTTTCTCTCTCTTTACCTAACTCCTTATTTCCCATTTTAATATTTCAAAGATACCAAACTTTGCAAAATTTACTGAACATCCTTTCATGGTTTTTATTTTTTTCTGATCTAATAGTTTTAGAGAACAAAAAAAAACAGAAAAAATAAATACGCAACAGGTTTCGTACTTGACTCAATCCTCATCGATTTAAGATCATAGTGTTTTATTTGACCTGTAAGAAATTCGAAAAGCCGCCACCGCCTTCGAAGATATGGCGAAACGATCAGTGAAAGTTGCCCTGGAGCTATTACTTCTTGGTTCCAGGCATACTTCTATGTGTGTTGAGTGTGAAGTAAGATAAACGTGTATGTACAATCCATGTATGTGCATATACATATATGGATACATACGTATTTACAATATCGTCCAATGAAAAAATATTTGTTGTCTCGTTTCTTTCTCTTTCTCCTTCTCTTTTTCTTTCTAACATAAACACGCACACTTTCAAATTCACTCACACTCATTCGACATCTTCTTATGTATCTTTTCACTTCTTGCTTATCAACACAACTACGCTTTCATATCCTGACCTTTCTCTTTCTTTATTTTCTTTTGCACAGCACTTTCGATCTGTTAAGCTTTTTACTTTCACTGGAATTTCTGATTGACAAAGTCAAGGATCATAAAAATAACTTTAGTTCTATTTTTATTTTGGACCCACTCCCTCACACAACCTCACTATTAAACGATGTGAATCGAAAAGACTAATTCAAATTAGATACTATTTCAAAAGATGAAAGTAAAAATATATTTGGTAGTAGTTGCGTAATTACTCGAAACGAAAGCAAAAGTTCAAGTATTGGATGTGATATAAATATGGTATAATAAAAATGACAGAAGAATGGATATAATAATTAAATGAACTTTCGATTCTACTAATGATATATATATTTTATATAATAATAATAATAATAATAATAAATTTAATATATATATATATATTTTTGTAGGAAATTAACTGCTCTATAAAAATGGTGTCTTATGTTTTGGCGATTAAATTAAGCGTTCAAAAGATATTCATCATCAAACTTTCATGCGTACTGATTTTTGTCTCTGAATTTTGTCTCTGAAACTACAAAAATTTGTATTGTGCACTTTTTAATAGTCATTTATTGTCGAGTTATAAAATTCATATGCAAAAATGAGATTTGTCTAAAAATCATCAAATTTAAATCTTCAATATCATTCAAATGGTGAGGTTTACGGAAAAAGTATAAGATACCTTTTTTTGTAGAGCATTAAATTTCCTACAAAATTCGTCTTGAACATTTTTCTGTACAATCAATAAATAATGAGGTATGAATTTTAATCTATTGGACTAAAAAAAAAATAAAAAACTGCGATGCGGAGGATCTTCCTATTAAAAACAAAGAGCTCATATTGGGTGAGAATTCTTTTAAGGTGTCTAGGAACCCATTTTTGCGTGGCACTTGAAAAAAAAAATAAGTCATTTTTTTGACCCACTCTAATATATATAGTTTTTAAATAATGAAAAATATTAATATACAGAATTATTCTTAGAGCGGAGGCGGGTAATAACTTTTTTTAAGTAACAATAGAAAAAAATCATAAAGGAGAAAGTTATATGGCACAACAAATGTCAACTTTCTATAACATTACTTCATTTGAAAATGCATAGATGCACCCGTTAGATGCAGATGCACTTTTTTTTTTAATGTAACTTTATATTTTATTTACACTATTCGATTCTTTTTTTTATTCTGCGTAAAAAAGTATAAAGTAAAGGTCATCGAAATGTCAATAGTTTACGAGATATTTGAAGTTTTATATCAGTAATGTATTTTATTACAATAAATGTTCGAAAGTTTTCTCTATTTCATTCTAAACAATTAGATGCGCACATTCTATTGCGCTTTTTTACATTTTTAAGGGGGTCATCCCATGTGACGACCTGTTTTTTAGGGATTTTTTAGGATTTTTTTTCTACGACCAGTAAATGGATAGAGCTTTAAGTTTATTATCATTTATTAACATATATTTCGACAGTATAAATATAAGTTTAAATCTAAGAATATTGTGTAGAACTTGAGTTACAGCATTCTGAACACCCCCGCCTCGAAAAAATGAGCTGGCACTTCCTCCACGATTCCGGCTGATTGGCTTATCTGAAACGAAAAAAAAAACGGCGTTCTAATCTGTAAGCCTAAATGCACGGAATGGACTATTATAAAATGAATAAACAAAAAATTGGACTTTTGGTAGACATTTGAAATAAAAGTTGCGAATTTTGCGTTTTTTTTTGTTTTTTGCTATAAAAAAATCGAAATTTTGGAAATTTTCGATTGATAATAGTTCATTCTATGCGTTTACATGTGTTGAGTGTGCTCTATAAATTTCAAGTTATTCGGTCAAGCCGTTTTTGAGATACGATGGAGGAAAGTTTGAAAAACACAGTTTGAGAAAAACGCGTTTAAAGTTTCAAGTCCATTTAAAACTATGAAAATCTCAACTTACCCTCAATCGGCGATGCCTGGTCCATAGAGTATTCCTTCCTCTTCCTCTTGAAACTCTTTTAAAACAGATTGTTCAGCTCTTGAGTCAATCCTGGCTTGTTTAACGACATCACTTACGCGTCGCTCAGAACGTGAGATTCGCTTTCCATCATGTTTCTCAATATACGTATGGGCTTCGCGGCCAATGGGGCATCCCATAACCGACATTACTTTTAAAACACCTTCAAAACCTTCATTAAAGATGATAACTGATAAGAAGCTAGCAATTTCAACAATCTTGGGGCCAGAATGAAGATGCTTAGGAGCAAAAGTCCAAATCAACGAATTCAAAGATTCGTTATTGTTTTGTGACTCTGCTTCTAAACAACGAATTATTAATTCATCTTTTGACAAATCTTCGAAAATAGGTTTGATAACTGCTTGTATTTGTGGTAATAGAGGTGGTTTATCGTGATGAAATTGGTCGAGCTCACTCTTAGCTTCTGCCTTGCGCCATTTACACCAACTGTCTTTGCCTTCTGGACAAAACTGATGTTAAGGGTTTTCATCTGAAGAACATTTGTGATAATACGTTGCCCAAAAAACGGTTTGCACTAAACTTTCTTCTTTTACTACGACCAGGATGAGCATTTACAGTCGTACTTCCTTTCCGACCACTCGTGATGAAAATAAATAATTTATTTAGGTTGTTGCGCTCTTCGAAGCTAAACCAAGACTAAATTAAGTTCGTTAAAATATTTAGTGTCCATAGAAATTCCTTTTTATAGCTGCAGAAACTTGTTTAAACTTGTATAAACGTATATATGTATATAGTATATAGTATATGTATAGAGTATATGTATAGACACTGATTGCCAACTTAGCGCTCCGAACAGCTGCTTCTTCTAAATGCCGTATCTTTAAAACGACTTCGAATTTTCAAAAATCACTTTACTACCGTATTCTAGACATGTTAAAAAAGCAATTTATGAAAAAAAAAAATCGATTTTTTGAGCCCATCACATGGGATGACCCCCTTAATTGATTTGAATTGATATTGGAACAATACATTGTTATACGCTCCTTATATAACTTCAAATATCTCGTAAACTATTGACATTTCGATGACCTTTACTTAATACTTTTTAACGCAGAATAAAAACAGGAGTCGAATAGCATAAAAAAAATATATAGTTACATTTAAGAAAAAAAGTGCAACTGTATCTAGCGGGTGCATCGATGCATTTTCAAAAAAAGTAAGGTCATAGAAAGTTGACATTTGTTGTACCATATAACTTTTTCCTTTATGATTTTTTTCTATTGTTACTTAAAAAAAAGTTATTACCCGCATCCGTTCCAAGAATCACCTTGTAGAGTATGCAATATACCTTAATTGTTTATTAATTAATTAAAGGAAATGTACATATATTGTTATTTAAAAACACGGAGAATATGTTCGATGCGCCGTCCTCTTCAAAATTTCTCGTTAAAATGGTACATTGTCCTCTATTAAAGTTTTTTCATAAAATGTTGTTTCTATGAATTTTGGAATGTTGCACATGTCATTTCCATCGATTAATTAACAATTATTATAATACACTAGTGTGTGTGTGTGCACTCTAGTTATATTAGAATAGTTATTATACACAAATCATAAACAGGGTGTTTAAAAAAACCATTTAATATATATAATGTTACTAAATTTTCGATGTTTAACACGTTGAGCGCCACGTCAGCCATTTGTGGCTGACACTAAACTTTCTGTTTAGGCCACGTCAGCCATCGGTGGCTGACAGCGTATAACATGATACATCTAAGCGGTGCACGTGGCCTGACAGGGACTTCCTTAAAAATGGGCGTGGCGCTCAACGTGTTAAAGATGATTTTCCACTTGTCCACCACCAATTTTTAAACACTCTTGGCATCTTCTTTTTACAGAATCAGGAACTCCTTGGAAAATTGCACATTTCTTTCGCTGACATTTTCATGATACTTTGTAACTGTGCAATATCTACCATCACCGATCCACAACTGACTGATTCTCAATGAAATCTATCATCAGTACTTAAATAAGAACATTCAAAACGCGGTTTAAAAATACTAAAATTAAAATCGCATGCGATAGAAGCAAGTAAGTCAATTATGATACTAGCAAACAAAAATGCTTATATTTCAGAAACGGTTGAATTTTTGACCTGAGTTTACTAAAAAACTTTTTCAGTGTATCATATATACCATATAAATATTAAATGTTTGTTTTTAAACATCCAATATATATATACTTTCCCTAGGCATTATATAGTTATTCCCAATATATGAAAAGCAAGCATTATGTAGAATGACAAATGATATTTAGACAAAGTATTAAAAGAGAGTCATGTGAAAGACTTTTATTGTGTCTTGGAACTCTTCATTTTACGTGTCGAGTCACTTCTTCTTCTCTACAAATACTCTCTTTTTCATACTTATTCAAATCCATTCAATAATTCTACAAAAGACATCGCGTCTTTTTACAATCTTTTTGTAGTTAACGGCACAATGGTTTTTGTCTTTTTTTTTTCTTTTTTTTGGTTGTGCTACTTATGGATGTTACTACCGTGCCCACGTTGCTTGACTTTAGTTATTGGCAGAAATTAATCATCCAAAGTAGCTAGACCGTCGATATAAAAGGCTATATATATATGAAGAAGAAAGAAATACAAAATGAAATATAAATCTTATAGAAATAGAAAGAGACTCCCCTTCTCCACAGGTAGTTATCCCTTTACCTATATTGCATCATAACTAAAACTTGTTTTCTAAGACCTAACAATTTCTTAAGACTCCCAAGACTTAACAGTCTTTATTGAACAAATTCAAAGTTGCGTATTTCATCACTTTCGAATTAAGACTGAAATGCAAATGAGAAATTTTTCGATTGAGGAAAACATAGAAAGTCACGTGACATTAGAAACATCATTAACGGGAATATTTTATGTTTTGCCGGTTTGTCTTTTGACATTATATAGAATTCCTAGGTAATGAGTGAAATATTAATCATTTTATATTTTGTTCAAAAATACAAATATTATATACATTTCCTAGTAATTCTATGCAATGCCTTTCATACATTGCCAGTAACACATATAAATAAGATAAAGCATATATAAGATAAATAGTAATACTTAAAATAAATAAGTATTAGCATTTTACAATTTCCGGATTTGTCAATACTTAACAATAGAGCTTAATAATAAATAGAGTTTCAATTTCTCAGATATTCTCTTAATTTTTTAAAATACCTAAGAATATCTTAAAGAATTAAGAATGTTTCTCATGTTTAATGTTTAATGTTTCTCGAATATGTTACATTTACAATTAGGTCAAAGTTACGTCATTTCAAGAAATACATTTGACAATGAAAAGAATATTTTCTCAAGGTCATTCTTTCACAAGATTTCAAAATCATCGATATTCTTTTAAATGAAATCTTATATAATTTTTATTTGAGTTAATTAATTTCTTATATCGTTTTAATTAACTCTTTGCTACTTAATTTCATCAGAAATCTTGGTGTAAGCAGTAGCGAGGCCAATCAAATTAGATTTCGAAGTTGTACAAGGTAACGATAAGGTGTTTATTTGGTCGTGTGTTCTCTTTCCTGTCCTTACTTTCAGAAACCAGGATCGTATACCAATAAAGCCGACCATGTGTTATTATTTGAGGTTATAACGAATAATAAGTAAAAAGTTTGATTAAATAGGTTATAAATTGAAGTATATATATTATTATTTAATATTATAAACAGTAATAGGTAATGAAGTTAATTAGGAATTATTTGAAAAAAGAAGGAAGAAAGAGCAAAGAACAAAATATTGGGTTTACTTTTGGCAACCTATTTTTGGTACGCTCCTGTCATATAACTCTTATGGTTAGAAACGCCCAAATTTGTGAGAAACATTGTGAGAAAACACAATGAGAAAATTCTTTGATACTCAAATGGTTACCTAAGAATAGTATAATATCGACAAATTATTAATTTGCAAAATATTTTGCAAAAATATTTCATTGTTTATTTGTAAAAAAACCATATCGTTACTTTAATTAAAGTTTAAAAAAAATGTTATAGAGAAAAGACGAATGTTTCAGAACAGATTTAATTATTTATAATCCTATTTTAGTCGAAAATGCAATGCTTCATTATATGAGCATTTTCGAAGATAATGATACACTTGCATATGTATATTTGCAATAAAATTAGCTAGCACATCCTATATAAAATATATACAGAGTGTCCAAGTTTTGTTTTCGCAAAATTTTATTAATAATAACAAATATAAAATATTATAATATTAATATTTATTAATAATAATTATTATTAATATTATTAAAAATAGGAAAAAATGTTATAAAAACGTGAGATTTTAAATGCCTAATTATTAATGAATAGTAAGAATACAAAATAATGGATTTATTGTGTTTATACTGTCGGTTCATGGGAGGCCGAGAATAAAACATAAAGGAGAATTATGAAACTATCTAAAGAATTCGATGCTTAGGCTATCACCCGAGTCATATTTAGATTTAAATATGTTGTTTAGGAAAGGAAACCTCTTTTTGTAAAACAAACCCTAGTAAAGTGGTCCGTATTGGTGTCAATAGGGCTAAGGGATATAAAAGAACAGGTTATTTATTCAACAAACCAAAACATGGGTAAGAAAATTCGAAGGAATGTTACTGGGGCTGACAAAAGTCGGCAGGTCGAAAAAGGACGCTTGGGACCAATTTTACGATTAAATAAAAGTTATTTTAATTATTCAACGAAATATACTTGGTCAAAATAGGATTGATGTTTCGTCAACGTATCATAAGAATCATTACTGATATTATTTGATTGTGTGACAATAATATATTTGGACTTTACTTATTACTTGAAACGTTAACTTCACAGTTTTTTTACAATTTCCTACAATGGATCTAATTTGATTGTTATTTAGTACATTATATTTTATTAGTATGGTAATAACTAAATAACCATTCAAGATTCTTCAAAATGGAACAAAATAAATCAAGGAAAATCAATTCCTTGACCTTAAAAATTACTAAATATTACACAAATTTTTTAAAAGAACAAAATTTTCATCGTTAATTAATAAGCGTCAGGAATGGAAGCAAAGGATTTTTAACGTATTAGGTACAATTATGGAACATGAATAATACATTCGAATTTTAATTTGAATCGACAATTTACTCTTATGCAATATTTAAAAAGAAAACAATTCATTGTAATTTTATACTTTTGTTCTAACTTTTTAATAAAATATTTAAAAACTCATGTTTATATAACATTTTTGTTTTATTTTTATTGATAAGTATTTCGGTAAAATGTTGTTGAAAATAATTGGGATAACCTGTATATTTTAATATGCAAATATGTATAAAAAATCCTATATATAATATAAGGAATCATGGAACTTTGTAGAAATCGAAACATTAAGAAAGATATTAGAATCGAAAGCTATTATTAATATGAACAAAAATTACAATTATAATATAAAATCTTCTCAATTGGAGCATTTAGAATGCGAATTAAAAGACTGTAATTTTAACATACTTACTTAATAATAGAATTATAGTGATACTTGTTTCAAGAGTTATTCTAATAAACTATAATACCGAGAAAACTCTGCAATTTTGTTATGAAAAATTATATTTCATAAATATAGTGATTAACATCTAGATAACGAGTTAAAAAATTGAACGTTGTCATAAAGTTTAAATCATACGTATAGTTAATAGAGTTATCAAACTTGCTTACAGGTAATATCCTTGATAGTTTTTAAGCAAGAAATAATTATATTTCATTATGTTATTCAACTTTTAATTTTAACTGTAGTAATAATCAACAATAATACCTACACTTATTATATTTATGTAATGTATAAAAATATTATAACAAACATTAGTATAATTTATATAATAAACATATCATTTTTGTTCAGAAAAAAGTCCTTACCTACCATTTTGGCCGAAAATAATTTACGTAACACGTAGTTTACGTAACTTAAAATTTTATAAACAATTAAAAAAAAAACAAGACAAAGTTCACTATCTACTCTGTTACAGAGAGAAAGCGTTGTAGAAAGCATTGAAAAAAAAGGCTTATCCGAAACCTGATTTTTCCTGTTGAAAATTTGTTTGACGAACAATAACTCAGATTAGCATAAATATTAGTAAGTGACTTTTAATCGAACATTGACGATATATAAAATATTGTATTTCGAATGTATTTCAATGATTCAAGACAAGAACACCATGGTTTATATTTCCGGAATATAATCTTCAAGTTGGATATTTTAATACATTCGATATTAGACATATCAAATTTCCTGATATCAAAAGTGTAATAAAAGAAATTGGCAAGGAAAGTGTTTTTTACATCACAGATACGCAAACACACGCCTTCACGTTTAAAAGTATTCCAAGTAATTTTGTTTTACGACATAAAGATTCAATTTAATGTCCCACTGGTACTTTTTTATTCGTTCTTTCACTTCGAACACTTCTTACCAATATAAAAATCTAAGATCTCTTACGAGAATAATAAGAGAAAGATAAAACTTTTTTTTTCGTTATTCGCTATTACACCCAATTTCTTTGCAAAGAATTAACTCTTCCTGTAATAAATTTGCTGGTTGCTTTTAACGCCGACGATTCGTTGATTTGAAGAAATATAAAAATATTAATTTCTACAAGGAAGAGATTTCAGCCATTATTTTTCTGGTAAAAGAAAGAGAATAACAAATTGCATAAGATTTGTCAAAAGTAAGTACATCATCAGGAGAAAAACAAATATATAAACTCGAAAGTGTTGGGCATCCTATTAAAGTGACAACGATGATAGATATATTTTGTCGGTCATTAATCCTTTAGAAAATGCCTCCATTAAATCTCATAACACCGTTGTTTTAACAACATAGCGGAAACAATAACGAATTACTCTCTTCAAAAGGGAAAGGAAATTTTGATATTTCACTTTTGCAGATACTCACACTTTCACTGAATAACTTTCAAGTTTTATAAATACTAGCTTTTAAATATGTGACTTATTTTTATTTTATACTTTAAATTAGTAAGAATTTAACCATTCTAATAAAAATTGAATACACACACACGAAATGAAGTATAATTTTTAACAATTATCATGTAATATTTATTTCTAGTAATCGGATTGAAAAAAATAAACATATTATAAATTAACGCAATTGTAAACATCCGAATATAAAGTTTATACAAGTATAGTTTTTTTTCAATATTAATTTAAGAATTATTTAATTATTTTATATTTATTATTAAAAATCAGTTTGAAACGAATGTACATAAAGTAATGTGAATTTTAAAAATCTGTATGAAAAATTTTGTACGAAATTTATTGTAAATATAATTTATAATATTAATTTAAAAAATATTACCTATAAGTTATTAGATTATTGTACGTTAATTATTAGAAATCAGATTGGAGCAAACATATAAATAAAAGTGATTTTTTAAATTTTAGTAAAAAGTTTGCACGAAATATTTAATATAATTTTTAATAATAAATTATAAAATATTATTTATAAAGTTATTTGATTATTTTATACTGATCCTCAAAAACGAACATATATGAATTAACGAAATTTTGTAAATTTTGTATGAAATTATTATTATAAGTATAATTTTAAATAATAAATAATTAATAATTATTAGATTCAAATAAGCGTATTTTTGTCTTATAACTGATAAAAAATATTAATATATAGAAACATTTGTGAAATTTGCGTTTCTAATAAAATTATTTTTTGTTAGATAATTATTACTACTCTTTAAAATACTATAATATGATTTATATCTCTTTCTAGATTTATATAGTCGTATATATATATCATTTCAAGCGAGTAAACCGTTAGAGTAATTTACAATCGGTCTTAATCGAGTGAAAAAAGACATCACAACGTTCACTCAGTTTACATCCTTGACCATGGACGTATTACAGTATGTATGATAGGCTCTTTGCAATATGGATATAGTATAAGCTCTCAGGTCATTCACCTAATGATCATTCATCGTATAAAACGTTTATGACGATTATTAAAATGATATTGCACATATTGTATAATCTCTCATATCTATGTCTCTTCAAAAAAAGTTTTATATGAAGCAAGTTTTTTTTATCTCATATTCACAAAAAATATTTAAATAAAATATTACTGTATATATACTCTCATACATGTATGACAAAATTTTTCATATGAATTTGTTTTAGAAAACAAATTTTAAGTAAACAAATTTTGTTGAAATTTCATACTTTTAAAAAAAATAATATTTATAAAAATATATTTCTATCCTTTACACATATAACAGAAGTTTCTTTCGACGATAAAAAATTATACAAAATTATACTCAAACGAGATATACTATATACATAAAGTATAATACTTAAGTTTATTATACTACAAGTATTTTTAACGCTGTTTTTCATTTATAGAAAAATTTGCTATTTTTTATTACTTTTTAACTTACCATTAACATTTACTTATAATGAAATTACAGGAAGGAAAAAAAAATATATAAAAAGAAACAAAGCTTAATATTTTAATAAACTTACCTGGTATTGGTGTTAAATAAATAATTGTAGCTACGACGGACACAAGACCGACGAAGATGGCACATCTCAGAAGCATCCTCTCGTAAAAAAATATATTTTGTTTTTTTTTAAATATATCTGCTCAACAGT
This sequence comes from Polistes dominula, assembly GCF_049000335.1. Classification (NCBI taxonomy): domain Eukaryota; kingdom Metazoa; phylum Arthropoda; class Insecta; order Hymenoptera; family Vespidae; genus Polistes; species Polistes dominula. The sequence goes on along the minus strand of NW_028301061.1, from coordinate 4,711,580 downwards.
AGTCTTAGGTATTTGAAATTTGTCTATTTCCGTAAGAAAAATATGAGAATACAGCAGAGTAGTGTCTTACTAGTATCGTAGTCGCGGATACACTAGCGGCATGCAAGGAAAGTTCATTGCCAAAGAGAGAGAGTTGATGCCTGATTAAAAAGAATGAAAGATCTACTAGTAGAGGAAGAAACCAGTACACATAGGCACCATTCCATTTACAAGTAAAATATTCTTGTTCTTGCCTTAAACGTCTTCCTGTACACGATAAACGGAAAAAGGAAAATACTCCAATGAATTTCTTGTCTTAAAATTTAAATCTTTTATATCCTTATATGCAATATTAATTATTATTTTCCGTGAAATGAATTATATATACGTATATGATCGTTATTATAAAAATAGATTATAATATCTAAAACTGGAAAAAAGTGATTTTATAATTTTTTTTTATGTCACAATTATTTGCGCTGGTAATTATGACAGTTGACTAAATTAACTAATGAAGAAAAAAAATGATTTTATAATTTGTTTTGTATAACAATTATTTCTTCCAATAGGAAAAAACAAAGAAATGTTTACCGTCAGATGAAAAAAAAATAAAAATAGTTGCAGAAATTTTAGACAATATTCGACAGAAGATAAAGAGACTGATTGAACAAATTATCTATGTGCAGATGAAAATAATTTACAGATTGAGACATTCTATTAATACAGTTATGAGCAAACCTTTGCGATCATAAATCTCTTTGAACAGGTTCCACGTGATTTTGTAGTTTTTCGCAATCATGCCGTACATTGACGTGATGTACCTTGCAGTAGTACTTGAAATATACGAGTTTTTGAATACCCGATATATCCTCGCGCGAGTCTATTATTGTTTTTAAGATACTTATATACAAGAGCCATTTTTCGAAGTCACGTCAAATTTCAGTAATTCGATGCCAGCCAAGTGGGCTGGGTACAGATAATACTCCTACAACACGACATCTTATAGGTACCGTGGTTTCGCTATAACACGATTCATTAATTTTGGGAATCCTCCTACAACACGGCATTCTATAACACGATTTCGCTCTAACACGATAAGAAAATTGCAAAAACCTTTGTAGAAGCGAGGCTATAGAAGTAGTGTTGCGGAAAATATTTCTTTTCATCTCCGTGGCCTGAAAATAAAAGTGTGACGCTGCTGGTTGGCAGTCTGCTGCGTCGAGCCACGGTGTGTTAAAGAATAATTTTGTCGTCTTTGAGATATTAAGTTTCAATCCCAAGGCGTGTCCGATAAAGATAAAAAAACAACATTTAATAGGAAATTTATTTCACTAGAAATAAAGATACAAATCTTGGATCGTCTTTTGAAAGGAGAAAAAGCATCTCAAATTGGCAGAAAGCATCATACAAAATTGTTTTTAATAAGTTTTCGGAACGTAAGCCCCCTTTTTGTACTGGCTTTAAGTCTCCTACAACACGGTTTCATACAACATGGAATTTTCTAAGAACCTATCTACCGCGTTATAGGAGGATTACCTGTATATAACATCGTCGGTAGAAGGGGCTATGCTTATTTCGCTTGTATTTGTAGTCCAATCGCGTAATATATATCTAAGAGATCATCTTAATCGTTTAAATCAATCTAAATTTCCCATTCTTCGGATCAATTACCATCAATTCCTTATGTAAATCTTTGTACGCGCACATTTGTTTCGTAAGTCTCGAACTTACGATGAAAGCTTTCGATTCGTCTATGTGTAGGTTCTCTTCCGCGATTAATTTTTCGAAATGTATTAATTAAGCTTTTAATCCCTTGGCCTATACAGTATCTACTAATTTCGCGTGTCATAATAAACAAGAAGGTCAGTCACGTGCCGTGCCTATTCAGCTGTTCAGCCGTATACCCGAACTGGCGCAAAATGTGTATTGTGTATGTGTTCATGTACTTATATTATGTATTGTTGTACTTTCGGTACAACAAAAGGAATTGTAAAATAATAAACAAAATACTGACTTACAATCAAAGGAAAGATTCTTGATGTGGAATAACTCCAATCGCTGGTTCTAATAATAATACGCGGCATCTTATTCACAAATTCCTCATCACGAGTCAGGCTCGTGATTTTCGCTTATAACACAAATACTTTACTACGAGTCAGACTCGTGGTTATAGGCCAAGGGATTAAGGGTAAGCATTTCTGACTGATGTGTTTCATGTGATCTATTCTGACCGATATCAGTAAAACTGATAGTTATCGATGATATAGTATTATTTGTTTTTCCACTGAATGAAACAATTATTCAACACGTAATTCTTTATGATACAATAGGTCTCCGGACTGTGTATCTAAAAGAATGATTAGTGCAAAAGATGGATTTTATGAAATTGTTGCTACAACATCACGTAGAACTTTTGCAGTTTGAGCTAGGAAGACAAAGCCTGCTTGACAAAAATATCCATATTTACGACTGAAGCTGACGAAAATCTAATCGTTTTTGTCGGAAAACAAAGTAATTCTCAAATTGATATGGTTTGATCACGCAATTCGCGTAGAAGTACGTATCAATACACTAGATAGATTTACACAAATATACACAAATATATTAAATAGATTTATATATATAAAGAAAACCATGTTGATTTTAGAGTGCTTTTCTTTAATATATTTAATTTAGTATTTATATTATATATAACACTAGAGATCACAGCTAGTAATATCGGTAGGTATATAAAACGATAAGAAAGAGTGGGAGAATAGGTAGTGTGAGAAAAAGCTTCCATAAAGAAAGATAGACTTATTTGAAGGAAAGTAATAAAGGCTAATTGTAAGATAAAGACTTTTAATGTTGTTTCTTGTTTTGTTATAAAACAAAGAACAAAAACAAGGATATGAAATGCTCCTAAAAAATGATACTTCTATTTTCCAAAGAATATTAAGCGACATTATAAGGAAATATAAACTCTCCAGTTTTGCAGTAAATTTTATAAACGACATCTTAATTTTATTGAAAACCTTTAAGGAACATATACTACATTTATTAAGACTACTGGAAGCAATAAAAACAGAAGGCTTTAGACTAAAATATTCGAAAACTACTTTAACAAACAATTACGTCAAATATTTTATTATTATTATTATTATTATTATTATTATTATTATTATTATTATTATTATTATTATTATTATTATTATTATTATTAATTGGCATTAGGACAATGAACTTTCATTGCCACAAATACCAAATCTCCCCGTTGTTCCCGTCCCTGAACGCGACCCCTCCATTCGTGATCTTCGTATCCTATTTCTTTAAGATCTCTTCGTCAAGAATCATCAAGACGTCGAGATTCTCAACGTCAAATATTTAGTCACATAATAGAAAACAATTCAGTCAGGCCACTGAAAGATTATTTAACCGCTGTCAAAAATTTTCCAATCCCAGAAACAGGAAAAAATGTATGTCAATTCCTATGGAATAGTATATTACTCACCTAGAGAGAAAAGTATGGCATTCCGACCCGCGGAATATTGTCACCCGAGCCGAAGGCGATTAAATTTTTATCATAAATTTGTATCACACAGTGCAATGATCCTAGATCCGTTACACAATCTATTAGAAAAAAAGTGGAATTTATATAGTCACAAATTGCAGACAATATTCATAATTTTATATTAAAAGAATTTTTATTCTTGAGTAATTAAATTTTTTTTATATAGAAATTTTATTCAAAATTTTCCTTAATGCATCTCATTATCATCTATAGTATAAAATAATTAACTTACAAATTGAAGAACATTTATGAATTAGAAAAAATCCAATCTCTTAAAAGCGACGGTTACCATTTAACGCGACATTTAACTTGTTTAAAAAACATTTCTAAAACATTTTTAAAAACATTTCATGTTTATACTGCTTTGTCGTAATCTAAATCAATTCTCGGCCGAAAGCCATTTTTGATGAAATCTTATTTCACCGATCAGATGGAAAGATTGACAAAACAGGCTTGGTGTTTAACGTTTTAAAATCTTATCTATTTCTTCACAGAAATTATATAAAATAAATAACATTGATATAAATAATTTGTTTCAATTCACAAAATTTAAATAAATAATAAAACTAATAATGTAACATAATAAATAACAAAACTAATATTGTAATATAATAAATGACAAAAGTAATAATGTAACTTGGTGTGATAATTTTTGAAACAAGGGAAAACGCACAGGCCCACTTTACATTACTCACACTGATACATGGATTCGTGCCACATATCACCAGCTACATATACAACGCATCTATATTTTTTATTTTTGTTCCCGGAATAGTATATCGAAGAAAAATATCTCCCTGTGAGCCTTATGCGATTATTATTTCTTGATCTGCTACATCGATGATATCTATGATCCTTGTAGTATTCTTTTAATATTTTCTTAATCAAATGAAAGTAAAATTTCGCCATTGAAATTTGTTTCTTGTGATGTACTTATATAAGCAGTACGTGTTTCACATGCAAATGTCTATTAAATAGATAAAATATTTGCGATACTACTTTAAACTTTTGCAAATTGCATCTATAGTAATTAGCATCATATCAGATTTATCTATTATATTCATTGAAGAGTTATAATTTAATACACATTTTGGCTTACAAATAAATTCATTTTTTCTTGACATTTTAGGTACTTCTACAAATTCTGCAGTATGTATAGTAGAAAGCATATGAAATTCTTTTTTATCAGACTATTTCACGGCCAATAGATTTCCTGATGAGTGTAACATTACTACTCCTTTTCTCAATTTTTGGTTATCTTAGCCATATCTTTCTTTTTCCCTTGTACGGTGCCACAAGCGTTCATACTGTTTTTGTGGAATAAGATTAACAACATGGAACTGGAAAACTAATTGTCCACATAAACAGAAAGATTGCAAAAGAAACATTACAATATTCCCTGATTTTCCAATAATTGGCATTGAGTAGTAACAAGCCCCACAAATGATTATATCTTGTATATATCCTGTTTTACAATCGCAAAGAAGGAATTACCAAACTTATTTCTTTTCAAAGCAATATACTGTTTAAATGAAAGACAGCTTTTGTAGAGGAGCAGACTTTTGTCTATACATAATTATTGGTATAGCTGAAATTATTAAATAATGTTCGTAACATTTTAACTATCTATCTACCTGCTTTCCGAAAAATAGTAATATTGAATATTCATTGATCATGATGGTTCATAATCGAACCATCTAATAGCTGATTCCCTCCAAAACTTCCCTCAGAATAGCTGGCATTCTTTCGTTCTTATTAAATGTAAACATGTTTTATATATATATATATATCTGGTAAAGCAAATGAGAGACCTTGGGGCCAAAACAAACTCAAGCTATTCTCTAACTTTAAATGTTTCCAGTTTTTGGTGGTGATTTGACTTTCGTTACATTATTTTGAGCTATACTTTCCTTTGAGAGTTAAAAATTTGTTTTCGACATCTTGGGATCTATAAACTTTAGAATATATATTTTATATATAACTTGCTTAGTAATAGTATTTTATAATTATTTTATCTAATAGAACTTATACATACACTAGAACTTCTGTATTTATATATATTTTTTATATTTTATATATATATGAAGTATACTTTTTTTAATTTGAATTGGCCGCGCTTTACCAGCTCAGCGCGCCTTTTAGTCGAGTTGTCAAAGAAACTCGAAATAAAAGAAAAAGATGCTGATGCTTGTGCTGCTCTCTGACGTTACTAGCGAGACGTATATGGCTGAGACGTCATATACTTATCGTCTCTCTCTCTCTCAAGCAGACTTTATATTCATATCTTGAAATGTATTTCAACTAATAATTTACAGGTGTGCATGATAAAAATTGCAACATAGTTCTCGCTAAACAAATTCCACGGGTTAAAAAATATAACAAATAAATTTTTTTTTTTTTGGAGATTGCGCACGTCTCCAGATTGGTCGTTATTGTGCATTGTTGGCAACTTTGTAACAAAAATATTTTGATGTCCATACACGTCTTTCCAGCATAAGTGGTTAAAAAAACTCTTAATATTGTAATAATTAATAAGTGAATATAAAATACCAATACCATAAATACGTAGTACACACTCACGTTTCATTAAAAGTATATTGTAAAAACCACTTGTTAGATTGGATACAAAAATTATATACAAGTTCCATTTCCGATTATTAACAATATTATTCTAGGAATTTTTCATTGCTATCATTCACAATTTGCAATTTAAAAATATACTAGAATACAAACAAATACTAAAATAATTATAAGAAAATAATAATAGTAAATAAAAAGTGACTTTCCATAATATGAATTCTTTTCATCACTCAATTACATTAATTATATTCATTATCTACCAGGAAAGAAAATAGCGTTATCATTTTTAATAATATATTTTTTCAAATTAACGCTAGAAAATAATAAAATTATTAATAAATAAAGTAAAAATAAGTAAATATTAGAATATATAGATTAAACATAAAAAAGATCAATAATTTTAAACAGATAGATGTAAAAACAGTATAAAAATAACAATACTAGATTCATCACTGTGCACTACAAATCACTAAACAGTTCAAAAAATTGTCAAAAGGTTATATTACTAAACGTAATATTTAATAATATGTAATAATCTCGGGATAGTATTCGAGTGATTTTTAAAGCAAGTATTGAAATTAATATTTAAAATGCAAATATAAATGGTATTTTTTAATTTACAACTATAAAGAATGATAATCAAAATGTGGTCTACACGGTGTTATGCCAGCCTCCTTAGCAATGCAAAACAAATTAATGTTATAAAGAATATTTTTAAAAAACGATTTTCATCTCAAGGTAGTGACATTGTAGATAGTCATAAAAAAACAGAAAATGTAAATAATTCAATTAATCCCAATGCACATTCTTCATCGATTGAATCTAAACTTGCGGAAAGAGGTTATGTTGAAAAAGCATGGAATTTAGAAAATGAAGTTATACCTATGCAAAATTTACAAGAAACTCAATCAAACAGTTCTGATTTGATTCAAAAAATAATAACTAATTCAGATGATTTAAGTATTTATGAAGATTATATCAAATTACCTAAAGCTTTGGACGTGTGTAACGAAGACATTTCTCATATTGGAAGTTATCAACTTCCTAGTTTTAATATAGCAAAATTTGCAAACAGTTCTGAAACTATTCAAAGATTAATAAAGCTTGGTGTCAAATTATATAAACATGAAACTGATACAGAACTGATGGAATTTTTGTTGAGTAAAGATTTTGAAAAAGATCTATTTCCATATATAAGATTCTTACACGATTGCGGTGTACCTGGTGAATACTTAGGTAAATTCTTCAGTAAAAATCCATATCTATTTAAAGTGGACATGGATGATTTACATACGAGAATAAGATATTTGAGATTTCATCAGTTCGATATAAATATGATTAAAGAGATCATTTGCACTAATCCTAAATGGTTAAATTATTCCACTAAGATTATAGATACAAGGCTAGGATATTTTCAAACGACTTTTCGTCTCAGTGGGAAACAAGTAAGAAAATTGACGACTAAAAATTCGAAACTGATAACATATAAGATGAGTCACATAAGAGAAAATACATTTGTTGTCAAAGAACTAATGGGTTTTAATCCATACGAAATGAAAACGATACTATTAAATCAACCTAAAATATGGATGAAATGTAAGAATTGTCTTTAATGTCCACTTATACAATATGTCCCAATTATTTTCAGCAAAATTTTATCGGGATATTTATCAGTAGAAGTAAAACAAAAATGTTATATAAACATGAGTTTTTAAATATTTTATTAAAAAGTTAGAACAAAAATATAGAATAACAATGAATTGTTTTCTTTCTCAATATCACATAGGAATAGATTGTCGATTCAAATTATAATTCCATTTCAAAATGTTCATTATCATGAACGCAAGACTGACGTCAATGGAGAATAGAATTTGTTGCATTATGAATTTATTGCTTATTTTCCATAATTGCATCTAATACAGTTATAAATCTTTTGTTTCCATTCCTGCTGATAATGATGATAATTTTGTCTTTTACTATTTTCCATAAGTAAAAATCCATTTGTGTGATATTTAGTAATTTTTAAAGCTAAGGAAGTAATTCTTCTCAATTAATTTTTTTCCATTTTGAAGATAATGGTTATTTAGTTATTACCATACTGGTACTATATAACGTACTAAATCATATCATCCAATTAGATCCATAAATTTTGTAGGAAATTTAAAAAAACTGTGAAGTTAACATTTTAAGTAAAAAGTGAAGTCCAAATATGTTATTGTGTCATAATCAAATATTTATCGGCAATAATTCTTATGCTATGTTGACAAAACATTAGTCTATTATTATTTTATATTTCTGTTATAACTTTCTTAATAAACATTTATGAGGCTCATGTTTATAAAATTTTTTGTTATTTATACTTATAAAATCTATTGGTAAAATTCTGTGAATAAAAACTGGGATACCTTGTATAAATGCGTTCATCAAATCTTCTCTATAGATTACTGAATAACTAAAAATTATAATTATCTTTTATATTTTCAGGTAGAAAAAATATAATCAGTACATTTGATTATGCGCATAATGAGATGAAATTATCTCATGAATTTATTTCATCTCAACCATACGTTTTGTTATGCAGAAAACGTAGATTAGAGCAGAGGCATAAGTTTTTGGTAAAGTTGGGTAGAGCGCAATACGATCCAACTAAACCGATGTATGTTTCACTCATAGCTCTAATTGGTGGCACGGATGACCAATTTTGTCAAAATGTAGCAAAAACATCTAGAGAGACTTATGATTTATTTTTAAAATCTATGTAATTGTCTTACAATTAATTGTAAATAAAAAATGTTATTTTATATAGAAAAACGCCTTCTTTAACATTTTGCTTTCATATTTTTATATTAATTTTTTATTTTTATGATTTTCTTTTTCTGGTATTTACACATTTGTATACACGAATATTTTACATCGCAATTGGTCTAGACGATTATCGTTGACATTTATGATAATAATGATTAAACAGTCCAAAACTTTGTAATAAAATGTTATAATACATAGATTTTAGTTATTAAATAGCTTTGCTATGTACAAAGTTCGCATTTTCTGAGAGATTCTTCTGTAATATGGTTCCAACGTACAGATTCCATGTCATTTATTTTGCAAACATATATATATATATATATAATGTGGATCGTCTTTGTGCAAATAGAAAATCGAAAAAAGTTCAATGAAAAATAGCACACCACACTTCATAGTGTTGACTGTAATAATCCTTTTTCACGTTGTCCTAATATCTAATCTAATTGTATTTACCTAATTCAATTTTATTTTGTATCGCTTTAACTGAATGATACAAAAGTGAATCTATCAATCCTGCTACAGTGAAAACACCGCCAATAATTGCACAAGTATTTGTCGCAAAGTGTCCAAACGACTTTGCCTTTTCTGTATATTTAACCATTAAAGGGCTTAATTCGTAACTGAAAAATACTCCAGGCATGCCTGATTCACCAGTAAAAAGGGATACTTGTTTAGCATGTCGCGTTACAGAAAATTGGTTTGTTAAAAGAGTTGAACCATCTGTACGCACGTAGGTAGTTGGTACAATTTTTATGTAATGGTAAAACATCATTGCTCCTGAAAACCAAAATCAAACATTTATTAGGACATATTTACATTATTATTAATACAATTAAATTGAACAATTTATACGGTTCGTCATCAAATAAATAAAATATACATGTATATAATTTAAAAGGATCATTCTGGTCAAGCAGTGCAAAAATATAAGGTATTTTCGTGAATTTAATTTTTATTTATGAAAAAGAATTATAATTTTCATTTTTTTAATGCCATATTATTAAATTTTTAACTTATACAAAACAAATTTATAAAAAAGAAAAATAGAACTTCTGAAATATAACGTCTCTGAAAAATTTCGTGACTCGTACAAATAATTGTTCTAGTTTCATAAGTTTAAAAAATAAAAAGAAAGACAAAAATGGTCTGTGTGCTTAAAGTTAAAGTATTGGAATTTACTACTCTTTTTTAAATGTTTTTTATATATTAAAAAAATTTTTAATTATATAACTATTTCTATAATTTTAGTCTTAGGTATAGCTAATAGTATACAAAATTCATCGTAATTGGTTTTGTATTTTTCTTTTGTTACCTACGTAAGTATGATAAATCGTCTTTCGAGAAACATTCGAATAAAAATTAAAATAATGAAAATTTTAATATCCTAATTTTTGCATTACATTCTTAAAAGTATTTACTTACAATATATGCAAAAGTTTATTATTAAATTTTTAATTTAAAGATTTTTAGTAATACAAATATCTCATTCAAATAAACCGCCATGCAAATATCGATATATTGACGTCATTCAAAACGGAAGTAATAGAAACATGTCGTTGCTATTACATTTCACCGTAAAACTAATATGGCGTCTCAATCGTAATATAAGTTGGATCCCGGTTTATCAAACGACTAAAAGCACAAAAAAAAAGATAAAAATACACTTCTCCGAGTAATTAATACGAGCATATACGGTGAGTGCATTAGTGATTTATAAAATAAATAATAATTAATTGTTAAACGTTTTTTGTTTTTCCTTTTTTTTTATAGCAAAATAAAGATTCTTATGTATTTATTATAATTATTACTACATACTTATTAGATTTTTATTAAAGAAATTATGTAAGAAAATAAAAAAAGCTAATAAATCTTGAACAACATTACCATTAAAGAATGTTAACAATAAATGTTAAAAATATCATGTGTGCGTGTGTGTGCAGATCACACTATTAGAAATGAAACCTTCTTAAAACCAAGCTTCGAGAGAATGAGTCGAATGCAGAGTATTAAGAGTAAGATAACTGTAGGGTTTATTTATTATAATACCTTAGGATTTATTTATTATTATAGTGCCGTATTCTTATGTCGCCTCCACGCTTATCTCTGTTTATTCTTCTATCCTTATATCGCTTCTACATACATACAGGTTTAGTGTCGAGATGATATAAGTCCACGCTTTGTAGTATGCAAAATAATATGCACACAATATACAACAAGGAGCGATAATTACAAAGCAGAGCATAAAGAGGAAACCGAGAATAGGAAAAAATGTATAGCTATATTCTATCTCATTCTCTCGCAGGCTCAATCCTATATGTTTGTCTTTTTTTTAAAATGTGGCATTTTCACTTCAATAAACTATAATGTTTAATAATTTAAAGGTCACAATGCCAATTTCATCGGGTGTAGTGCAACAGCACAAAGCTTCATGCTGGGATAGAGTCAAAATGGGTTTCACCATGGGTTTTTGTGTTGGTATGGCCTCTGCTGCAATTCTTACAGGATTTTCAGCCGTCAGGTATATAAGACAGATAATCTACTTAAAAAAAAATATATATATAAAAAAAAATACTATGTGTTTAATTATAACGTTAATTGATTTTTGTTTCATTTAGATATAGATTAAGAGGAAGAGAATTGATAACTCAACTTGGTAAAAGTATGGTTCAGGGTGGTGGTACATTTGGTGTATTTATGGCTATTGGAATGGGAATACGATGCTAATACTTTAAAAACTATATAAACAGAGCATCTTTACGTTGCATAAGGTTGTAATACTGAAGCATATTGTTGATTCCTTAATAAAATACTTTTAAGAAAACAATAGCATACCTTCCAGCGCAACTACAACAACATCATCCATCGGGTTTGTTTTTCCTGGTATATTTATTCCAAAACTTAAATGACGGATTTTGTGAGTCATGTTAAATTGAGACGAAGAATAAGGTTGCACATCATGTACTGTAACAAATAGAATTTCTTATTTTCAATAAGATTGTCTTATAACTTGAATGGATATAAAATTAATAACATTTTCTTTTTAACATGTTGAATGTGAAGCCAGTTTTGTTCTACTTTTCATTCAAATAGTACACAGTAACGATTTCTCATTGAGATGTTCATTTATAATGTATAAATACAGCATAACACTTATACACAGCAATAATGATTGTGTTTTATAGTCTGTTTGGGCTGTGGGAATGACATAGTCAATGTAGAAAAATATAAAGGATAAACAACAGATAATCAGATGAGAAATAGTAAAAAAGCGACTACCGAGAAAAACCATTGCTCAGATAAAAAATTCACTATCAATTCCCGGGGACTGACATCGTGTTTAATGTATAAATATTAATGAATAAATTTTAACATACCATGTACATGATTAACGGAGAAACTATCACCTGGTGCAATATGGAAACTTCCACCCACTCTATTTACTTCCATATAACCATAAATTTGACAACCTTGCGTAAAAGCATGTTTCATTTTTTCTACCGATTTATCATTTTGACATTGTTTGATCGTAGACGGAACAGGAAGAGCCCATTGTCTAAGCTTATAAGCTTCTTTCACGTCTTCGCATGTATTACAACATCTAAAAATATTATTTGTCAAAGTCCTTTCTTATGAACGATATGCCAAATTTATAAACCAACTTACTTTATATTTAATGCTTCGCTAGCTGCTCCATAACAGTCTCCGCATGTTTCAGTCGTAACATTTTCTACAGTCTAGAAAAAAAATACATAAATTATCGATTTTCTTTAATGTCAAACATTGAAATATTTACATTGTATGTTGAACAATTAAATATCTCTAATGTGAATAAATAACAGTACTATTCAATTACCTTCTCTGTAGTTTTACTTAGAGCCTTTGTATCTGTAATATCTATGATGCAATATAATAATTAGATTTTGCAGTACTCATTGAATACAATATTGATTAAATATAAGATTAATGTAAAATGTATTAAATGTACTGTTAATAATATTGCTAAGTCTAGATATATACAGGATTCGGCTGAATAACGTGTATAAGCTCACATATGGAGATTACTTATGAAGAAAAAAAAGAATCAAACATTGTCATCCGAGGTTTCATTTTCAAGAAAATCTATTCTCTTCTAATTAAGAATACAATTTGCTGTAAGACGTTTAACATTTCTTTTGTTTGTAAATAATATTCCGTGACTTTTATTGTATTATTTCTATGAACCAGTTTGAATTCAGTTTCTGAAGTAATAAAAAATACGTTTAATAATCCGGAGATTAAAAGCCTGTAACGGTAATTATTGTGATATCATTTATTGTTACATAAAATTTTTTTCTGACCTGTTATAAAATATCTTTTTGTTATTTTTTGACTCCTATAATTTTGAAATATCGTATAAATATTATTTACAAATAGAATAGGTATTATACATTATGCATGGTGAATCATATTTCACCAAAAATTTAATTAGAATGGAACGAATTTTCAAATTTGGTTTTTTTTTAAAACAAATCCTCGGAAGAAATTTAATTCTTCTTCTTTTTATATAATAGAGAAATCACCTTACATTGAATGCTATAACATTAATGAGCTTTTTAATCATCTACTTATCAGCGATAATGTCTCATTAAATACATTCAACGATGACCTATAAGATATTGCGTGTTGTGAATTAAGGGGATAACTTCTATACTATACCTGTTTATATATCAATTGTTCATTTGCCAAATTAATTAACTCCGCATAAAAAAGTTAATAAAGTCATATATGTTGTTATATCACTTATTATTCATTAGTCACAAAAATTGTTACCACTTATTGAAATGAAGCCTAATTATTAAATAAATTTCTTTTAAATATAAAAGTTTTGCATAGATCGAGTGCTTTTGGAATAAAAATTTCAGCAATTCTTAAAGTGAAGTTAATCGCTTTGGTTGTTGAATGGTTCATAAATCTTTTGTTAGTAATAATTGGTAATATCTGTTATTAACCCTTAATGCTCCAAGTGGGTCTCTCAGGCATCACAGATGTGCGGTATTCTACTTCAAATTGGGTCGTTATAGGTAATTGCTACGAATCAAAAATAAAACTCCTCAGTCATTTACAAGTGTCATTGCAGTATCTAAAATCTGACACAAAATCTTGCAAGTTAAAATATGATGAAAATAAGTTGAAATTGCCAGTCGATAACCACAATTAAAAGTCAGAGTGTTAAGGGTTAATTGTTCTTTTAAGAAAATGCCTTATTGTCTTACACCTCTGATAAAATTATAATACCTTACTTATCAGAATACATTTTAAAATTAGTATTACTATATATTTTACTAATCTATCCGAATTTCAAATAAAAATTTGTTTTTATTTTCACTTGTAGAATATGCTCTTGTAATTTAGCTGGTAAACCATGGGGCACTCTCTCTTTCTCTCTTTATATATATTTAAGACGTTAACAACATTAAGATGTACTTGTTTTAAAAATATAATAAATAATTAACCAAATTATTTTGCTTGAATAAAAAATTGTTAAAATATTTATAAATAATTTTGTTTGCAGAAATATGGATTTATTACATAAACGTGACAACGATATTTTAAATTTTAATTTAAATCGCTTGTATACGTACTTGCTTTTTGTGGGTCTTCTATAGGTAGTCCATTTAAATCCAAGCGTCGTTTAAAAATATTATGTTCTATTTGCAGATGTTGTTCACCTGTTGTATCCATGGCATCAATAGATAAAACTAAAACATATGTGTAGGCTTATTAGTATCATAATTTTAATTATCTTTAAAATATCTATTATTTCATAGATTGATTTTCTCTTTTTATGATTTATTATTAATTGTCGTATTGTAAAATTTTTATACCAGTTTTTGCAAATCATTCTTAATTACTTGGAAGCAAAATTAACAGATATTTGAAATCTGTTATCATTGTTTACGAACACTATCAGTATTTAATGGAGAGTTAAACAAAGTAAATTCCTAAATGTATATATTGCATCTGAAAGAGTTTGTAACGTTAAAATTTGTACTTTTTTTTTTTCAATTTTTTTTTTTGATATTTAGGCCAGTATTTCTTAAACTTTTAGTAAATCTATGCTAATTTAAATTAATAAATAAATTAAACAAATGTGGAGTGCTTGAGTTTCAAACAATTTAAAACTTGGTATAATATATAAAATCAAAAGAAGTTATAATAATTTTTATAATTTTTTATAAAGCACATTTTGGCTTACCGCAGAATATAGTTTGAGAAACACTGATTTAAACAATAACAGACAATCTAAAAGATTTTTTCTACTATTATCTCTATAGTATAACATAGCGTAATATAATACTTTTGTTACTCATTATGTATTCATTAAAAACATAGAGGTTACAAATTAACCCTTTCGATACAGCTTTGTTGTTTGCGAGTATGCTTTTACTATACGGGTAAATTATAAAGTAAATATATATTTTATTGCGAAGTAGATTAAGGGTGGGAGATTAGAATGAAATGTGTTTAAAAATTACAAAATTTTTTAAATTGTAAATCGATGTAAAATATCAATAGGTGACTATAGTCATTGATAGTACTCTGCGAGTGTTATGACATTGAGTAATTATAATTACCATTATTACATAGCAAGCATTAAATGTTGGGTGATTATAATAATTACTGATAGTACATTATGAATGCTACGAACATCAGTAGTTGGGTGACTGTAATCGCTATTAGTACACAGCAATTATCAAATGATGGGTGACTATAGTTATCGTTAGTATCGAAAGGGTAAAATCTATGTTAATATTAGTCTCTTTGTTATTAACTATAAATAAAAGATATATTATATAATATACTTACGATCGCATGATATTGCTGGAATTATTATATCCAAATTAATTCTTAATTTTGACCCCCTTGATGTATCAACGAATAATTCTTCACTTAGAGTAGGTGTAAGATAATAGTTAACTTCAGATAAAAACAATATACCCATGATGATAGTACTAATGATAGTCACTGAAAAAATGCAAATTTTATTTAATATCTAATTTCACTTGAATAATTATTTCATTATTTAAAACAAATTCTATTATTCTAATGATGACAATTATTTCTATATTTACTAATAATCAAATGTAAACAATGGAAACTAATATTTAACATAATACTCACAATATCTTTTGTCTTTTGATTATTAAACAATGTGAGGTATAACGAGTAAATAATAATTATTATATTATAAAAATGTAAGAGTAATTTATATTTAATAAAGAATATTATTCATTAAAAAGAAGAATACAAAATTTGTGAGGTTAATTAAACATTAAATACTTTTATGGTTAATAATAATAAAATAAAGACAATCTGTTAAAATCTCAGATAAACAAATGTCTTAATGAAATAATAAAACATGAAAATATACTAAAGCTTGAATAAATATGATAAACTTCATTTTCTAACCTATAATATAAAATATATATTACCGATAGCACCGCTGAATGTTCGAATTAAAATATCAGCCTCTTCGCGCACCTTTGGGTGCACATCTAATTGTCGTAAAATCTGCATCCTCGAAAAAACTTAATTTCAAGGATATTAGAAATAATATGTGCCACTTTGTACCGGGTATATTGTCGGCGTGTTAACTCAAATGACGTATACCAAGACTATGTAAATACGTTTAGTTGAAATAAGCGCCATCTTGCGTTATTTTCAATTGTGATAGCGGTAAACTAAATTGAACGAAATCACAAAATATATATTAATAATTCTTAAACAATTATTCAATTAAATGCATCGATTAAATTAAAAATATTTTTTTATTTATAATTAAATAATATATATATACTTTGAATTAATTTATTTCAAATAACTTAAAAGTTTCTTAATTTTAAATAGATTCAATAATACGAATAAAAATGTAAATAATTTTAATATTTTAATTGCTTATTTTATGTAAAAATCAGATCTTTGGTAATATTAGTGTTATATTGAAAATATGTAAAATATAATGTATCTTAACATAAATATATAGGGACCGAGCCGCTAGACTGTCACGCCAACTGGTAACAGAAATGTGCAAAAAACGGGTAATCAAAGTAAAGCAACAACACGTTATTTTCAATTTAGTTAATGTTGTTTAAATAAATATTAAAAAATTAATCGAAATGTCTCGATCAGGAAAATCTTGTTGTATCAAAGGATGCACAGAAAAATCTCGTCATAAGTGGCAAGTCGATATGCCAGTGAAATTTTATTGTTTTCCCTCGAGTAAATGTGGTGCCTCATGGAAGGATGATAAACGTATAAAGTGGATAAATGCAGTAAAAAATTATGTGTAAGTAAGAAATTATAATTATCAACAGCAGTGGCATAGTAATTTAAATATTACAAAATCAAACCGAGTAGTATTTCATTTGAATAAAAAGTTCCATATAACAATTAAATTAAAATTTATATAATAGTATAAATTTAACCTTAAAATTTCGTTGTTTTTTTTTTAGTAAAAATCCGAAAAAATGGGAGCCAAATCAACATACAAGAATTTGTAGTGCTCATTTTATAAATAATAGTAAATCAGACAACTCATATCACCCATCTTATGTTCCTTCGATTTTTCCTGGAAAAGAAAACACAAGAAATTCCATTCAACGTCTACAACGATTTGAACGGTCAAGAACACGTCAATTAAATAAGGAAATGAACGTCAAAGAATCAATATTAACTGACAGTATCAACAGCAATAATTCTATTGAAGATAATAAAAATAATTCAAGTGACATTGAAATGAAGCAAGACGCAGGAGAAATGATAACAGAAACTGAGGACAGCTGTGATAGGGACGTGAATGTTATGAATGTTTCTCCCCCAGCCTATCGAAGTATTACTTCTCAAACTGAGGAATTCATTCCTGATATTTCAACTGATAATTGTACTTATTTTTTTTGTAATATGAATAATCATGATGGTATTAATACTGCAGCAGTCCAAGTTAATATATCTGTAAAAAAAACTGCAGATAAAATGTGTGAAACTTCGATGCCGCCTATGAAAAAAAATGTTCAAGATTCCAGTTGCGATCCAATCAATTTCGAGTCTGTACAATCTCATTGCAAAGGGTTCCATGGATTTTCATCTATTACAAGTAATGAAACTATGAGTAGCTTAACAGGTGTTACATTATCTATCTTTCTATGGCTTTTGAATCAACTCCCAGAATGTAAACGTTCTGGCATTGACAAAAAAACAAAATTATTAATTACGTTAATGAAGCTGAAAACCGGTTTGACATTTACTGCGATTTCTGTCTTATTTAATATTCATCGGACTACTGTAAATAAAATATTCGTAAAGAATTTGCAACAGTTAAATATTCTATTGAAAAATTTTATATTCTGGCCATCTAAAGCCGCTGTTCAAGCAACTTTACCTGAATCATTTAAGCTACATTATCCAAACACTCGTGTTATCATTGACTGCACCGAAGTAAACACAGAAGTTCCACCAGCAGTTAAACATCGAGTTTTAATGTATTCAGATTATAAGCATCATCACACAATGAAATTTTTAGTAGGGTGTACTCCAAGTGGATTTATAAGTTTTCTGTCAAAGTGTTATGGTGGTCGTGCTGGTGATTGTTTTATCACAAATGATTGTGGTCTAATAGATTTAATTGAACCTGGTGATGTTGTGCTAGCAGATAAAGGTTTCCCGCAAATACAAACAACAGTGCAAGAGAAAAATGCGATTTTTATTATGCCTCCGTTTTGCAACAAAAATCAATTTACACCTGAGGAAGTTGATGAAACTTACAATATTGCTTCAGTGAGAATACACATTGAAAGAGTGAATCAACGAATAAAAGACTTTAATATTCTTTCCAAAGTACCAGTGTCACTTTTGCCTCATGTTGATGAAATTGTTTTTGTCATATGTGCTATCATAAATATTCAAAAGCCCCTGTTTAAACAAGAAAAATCAGAAATAGAATGATAAAAAAATATGATTAAATTGTAAAAATAACTAATTGTAAATTTAGAGGATAAAACGAAATCCATAATTGTAATTAAATATAATTTTTATTAAACTCTGATACATAAACTATGATCAATATCAAAATATTAAAACAAATTAATATATAACTATTTACTAGTATGTTTGTACTTCATTTACTTGTATTATACTTAATAAATAATCTTTGAACGTAATGCTTAAAATAAAATTTTTCTAGTTTAGGAACTACCGTACTTAAAAAAATTTCATCACGAGCAATTGTTATCAAAACACAGCCCCGAGATGAGTATACGAATAAATCACATAAAGCGATATTTGTAATATACATTTGCAGTTGTACCTGAGTGTAAATGGAATGAGTTGTACTCAGGTGTAATCCATTTTCATCTGATTTTAAATATTGCACATTACATTTTCCATTCTCAGCATCATATATAGGTATCTTCTTGCACGTATAAGGACACTTTATTTCTACTAATTTTTTTTGCCAAATAGCAGAACCATAAATCAAAATAGCATCCGGCGAGCAGCATAACCAGGGTTGATTAATGTTAACGACCACACCGACTTGAACAATTTCGAAATTTTGGTCCACAAGCTTTTTGTATTCTTTTAAAGCTACACTTTCCATTTTCTTACCATACGCCATGGCTTGTGTCTCAGCTTTACTTGGTGTTAATAGGTTAGTGATTGCTTTTTCAATATCAAAACGATCCCCTTTTAACTTATGACCATTACTTGCTGTTATTCGGAAGATACGCTGTTTGTACCACTCGTCTATCTTAGACTGGAGAATAGTTTTAATGCAAATATTGATAATTTTTGTACTATCACAACTAACTTCTTTCAAATAAAATTCATAAACATCACTTGCTACTGAATTTTCTCGAGAATAAATCTTATTCACCAATTGCAGCTGAATCACTTCCTGGATAACGTTATTCACCTTTGTTTCTACATCACGCTTATCATTTACTTTTACTAAAGCAGCAAGTGATTCAGCTGCAATAATTTCCCTCTCATCTCTTTTATCTACGTTTATCATTGTACAAAGAGGACACCCGGACATATCCTCTGGAAAGACGAGTGATTCCAACTTTAGTGGTACCACTTTCGGATTCTTATCGGTGTAAGGAGGTGGAGTAAATAATTTACTTATTTTTACTTCTTTTTCATACTCCAAGAGCTGGCGACGAGATGGTTTTCCCCATTCTTGACCATGGTTTGTTTTTGAATCAGCAGAATCTGGTGAGTTTACGTAATAAGCGACTGCACAAATATGTTTACATTTGCCAGCTAATCCGGCTTTGCACGTACACACAGCATTACTTGTATTGCGCTGATCATCTAGCTAAAAACAAAAATTTTCTGATTAACATTATTTTTTAGATTTTTTAATTATGTAATTAAGTGTAAAAAAAGTTAGATGTCAATACTTACTGTAATTTTAACATTATATGTTTTAGACACACTTGTCTGAGCAACAACATCAGCGGTTATGGTTACTAGACCATTTAATAATTTTTTCTCAATCACATCAAAAACATGCCCAGACTCATGTAATTTTTTACCTTTTGTATCGTTTTGACCTCGAATAAGAGTATTTTTTATTGGTTGAAAACCATATTTTATTATTTTTTCCATTATTAACAAAAAAATACATAATCTATTATCACACTTTTTACCCGTTTTTTGCTTTTATTAAACACCAGAGCGCGCCACTTCCGACAAGTGTGCTGCCTCTACAGTTAGGGCTCGGTCCCTATACTAATATCCGTTTTGATATCTTTACTAATAATGGCGCTGGAGTTGAGATGTTAAATATGGCGGAACGACTTGCGTGATGGCATGACGTTTATGTTCTCTTTCTCTTTTTCTGTCTCTCTTTCCCTCTCTCTCTCTCTCTCTCTCTCTCTCTCTCTTTGAAAAATAATTATGACATAACAGGAGGAAGTATATAACTTATGAATAAAATATATATAAATTGTAAATAAAAATAATAAAAGATGTGAATTAAAATTAAAAAAAAAGATAAAAATTATTTAATTATTTTAAAGATATATTGAATTTCAAATAAATAATTTAAACTATAAAGGAATATTATAAATAATGAAACATTTTATATAAACATATTAAAAAGTTAAGTCCAACGATTATTAAATTTTTTTTAATGATTTTTTTACTTGTGTATATTAAGTATGAACAAACATGAACAACATTTACAACTTAATATTGGCCAAACATACAATTAATGAAAGTTTAAGTACGTTATTGTACGAATGGCAGTCACATTTTTCGTTTACTTTTAAAAATTTCATTTATAGTACCGTTTTGTATTGTCACGGATGGGGTTTGTATATAATTGTGGGGACTCGGTTTTTTATATCGTCAAAGATGGCATGCTTGATCTTCAAGATCAACATTACTTTATGGCAATAATATAACTTTCGATTACATTCGTAATGATAAGTACACGGGGAATCACACTAAGGGAGAGAACATTTTGATTTTTCGATGGGCATAGGTACTAAAACGAGACTAAAATGGCAACTCAATTGATTCTTATTATTCGACTTTATCGCACGAAATATGTTTAGTTGTTCCTTTATGAGTGCCTACGTTGTTAGCAATCGATCATTTCGAAACATTTCTCGTAACAATTAAGTTTTATTTAACATAATTGTTGCTTGATTTTTCATCTGTTGATAATTTTAAGTTTTCTAAGAAGATCCTACAGACTTCGAAAAACAAGCGCTTCGGTATAGCTCTTTCGTTTTTTTTTGGTTTTCTTGGTCTACGCCGATACTTCGCTGGCAGAGCACTTATCGAACATCGCGTCCAGGACCTGACTGAACTTGAGATGTCTTTCCTCGGGTGCCACCGTAGCACCTCGACTACCCCATAGAAATTTTATATGAAACTCCGTTCGAAACGCATCGGATAGCAATTCGTCACTTCTGGCTCCTTCCAAAGCGATTTCAGCGTTTCGTCGAAACAATGGCAAGCTTTCGGCGAGTTTACGCGCCGCTTCTAAATGAGACCAAACTATGAAAAGGCCACAATCGGGTGCTGAATTTTCCCAAGGAGAAAGTATCGCTGCTGCTAATCCAGAAGGTGCTACAGTTCCTACGATAAAGAACAATTTTATTAAATGAAAATTGAATTTAGCAGATAAGTGTTAAATATAATAATAATAAAGAAAAGAATAAATGATTTTACCAAGAACATCTTCAGGACCACGTTCCTCAAGCAAGGCGATTGGTAGAAGATGAGGTAAAGTTGTGTTAGGTGCTTGAGGATTCGTGCATTCGTTCATGGCACGAAGAGTAGGCCTTAATTTGGCTTCGAAACTAAATGCTTCTTCAGTATGCTTTTGCCTGAGAAGATGCCACGTATTGGCCAATCTTTGTATCTGTGGTAGACATAAGCCAAGCATCACACCGCAGAAACCATAAAGATTTCCTAGAGCCGTTTTAGTATCTATAGCAACTTTGATCCATTTACTTATCGTTGCCGCTCTTTCGATTGCAGTAGCACCGGCTAGAACGGTCACCGCGACTAGAAGCTTCAAACACTCGGATCTTTCTATCAGATCCATCCTAGCTTGCCTACCGTGAGGCAACGTTGCTAGTTCAATTCCACTTAATCCGCTACGATTGCCAGTACCAGGCTGAAGAGCGACCTCAAGATCAATTCTGGTGAGATGGGACGCCAAGACTCTGGGTGCTGAATCGTGTAACATTCCAGAGACGCCTCTTAGCGCGGTAGGATCGAGAGGTCGATGTTCTCCAGCTGGTAAAAGAAGAGTTGAGAAACCTTCGATATCGAGCACTGTCGTAACTTCTAACGAAGGAGCGGCAACTACAAGTTGTTCTTCGGCGCTTAACTCATATTCATTGCCGTTATTACCATTTGTACCGTCATTACTGGTATTGTAATGGCTTCGTATGACTACACCTTTAATGGGTGCGGACGACGATGGATTACTTGTACCGCCCGAGTTATTTGTCTCGAATTCACTATCTCCTGATCCGTTTCCACTATCACTTCCGGAAGCTTGATAACCTTGATGATAATGATGACGATGATGATGATGTTGTTGATGATTTCCAACGTATGGTACTCGTGGTGGTTTCGGCGGAGCAGAACCTGCTATGGTATTTTGATGATTCAAACTAAGAGGTTGATGTAACTGTTGTTGTTGCTGTTGTTGTTGTTGTTGTTGTTGCTGTAGTTGTTGCTGCAGTTGCTGTTGTTGTTGTTGAAGCGCTGGATCTGAAATCACTCTAGTAATCTTTTGACGACCCAATGATAACGAACACGAAGGTGGTTGGCTCTGTATTGGTGGTATTCTTGGTAGTGTACTCGATTGTATCGGAATATTTGCTTGTTGGCTTCCAGTCTCTCTATTGGCTCCATGTTGATCGGGTACGTGATGCTGCGCTGTTAGGGAATGACTACGTTGTTGCTTCCTTGGCAATCGCGGTGGCGAACCAGTCGACAAAGACGACGAGGATGGACTCGAACTATGTTGATTTACAGTAGGTCCACCACTTACACAGGTCAGTGGTACTGATCTTGGCTTTGGAGTTATAATTCGAGCACCACTCGCTTGGCTTATCGGCCTACCACTACCAACGTAAAAGGTTATCAGATCGGCGACTGTGTCGAAGGCTTCCTCTTCAAACTGGTATTGTGCTCTCTCGTAGACCGTTTCCGGCTGAATTACGACCTATAATAAGGAAATCCTAGTTTTAATACGAAATTGTTTTAATACGAATAGTTTTAGACCAATTTTCGTTAAGATTTTATAGACAATTTTATTCTTTCCTTTTTTGAATTATCTCATAAATATATTTATTTCCAAATTTACAAGCGATTTTTAAATTCTTTTGCATTTTTTTCTTGTTTCTTATTTTTCAGATTCTTCGTAAAACCAGTTCCTCGAAAGTTTGTATTTATATATCTTGCGAAACTTTTCTACTAAAATCTATTTTTATAGTATGATCTAACAACAGATTAATTAAAGTACAAAGAATTCGTCAATTTACAGAGATTGATCTTAACTACTGTTTAATGTAATCAGCTTACTCTATTTATAACGAAATGAAGCGGTTGTCCCTTCCATCGTACGGTGAGAACGTAATTCCCTGGTTGAGAGGCACAATCTCTGACGAGAAAATCACCGTCGTTGGGTACTTCTGCTTCAGCACCTTTTCTACCACCTCGGAGCGTACTGCCATGATACCAAGCATGCGAACGTAAATCACGTGGATCTAAAAGCCGCAATTCTCTTTCTAACAGTTTCCGCGTCGATTCTTCTGGTTGCTCCTGTAAGAAGATCAACGTGACTTCTGTCATTTGATCATGAACGAATGAACGATTAATAAAGAAGTTCTTTGATTTCTAAAATTCATCTTCAGCAAATGATATTACTGTAAATATTAAAAGCAAGAAATCAAAGATATTTCTAAAAATAATCAAGCAATTAAATGCTACAAACGCAAAACATATTACATCATAAAGTAAGCGTGTAGAAACATAGCCGGATAAAATTAATTCCATGTAAGACAATTGTATCAATCAATGGAGAAGTGGCGCAAGTCTACAGAACCGGCGAAGATTGGCTTAACGAGAGCAACCTTGAGTGTTTACCATGATCTATGATATCCAACTCTTCTACGAGAAAATATTCTCGCGTTAAACGAAAAAATATGTTTCCTCGTAAAATCATATTACCTTGGTCAATTAAATATTAGAATCTGTCAATTCATCGCTGTCTTTATATAAAATATCACAAGACTCACCATTGGTGGATTTAAATTATTGTTGCTCTCGAGTCCTTTCGAGAGAGTTATCTCTCGATGTAAAAGACATGCGTCGCGATCCTCCCTTCTATCACTTTTCACCTCCTCCTCCTCCTCTGCTTTTTCCTCTTCTTCTTCTTCTTCTTCTTCTTCCTCGAGTTCCTCCACCGATCTAACAGAAGTATTAATTTTCACTTAAGCGTGCCACTCACATCGTGAACGTCAACTCGCTTTTCCCTTACTTAACTAACTTATTAGTTTTCAAATAATAACACTAATTCGATATTTTTGAAATGGTTTCCCATTTAAGTGTTATTTCGATTCGTTGAAAGGAAAGAATCGACGGATAGGGTTCGGCCACACGGCTCTCCGGCCGAGCGCGCGCACCCCACTGAACTATGTCCGTCGACCCTACGATATAGACAGTGCCGTATTTTTGGTGAGAATCAATGGGGCGCTTACTTGATGTATTTTAATAGAGTTTCACAAAAGCTAATTAAAACAATTGTAACACCGTAATATACATTTTTTTTTATACCTTTTCAATTTGATTTCCATTTCTTTTTTTTTTTTTTTAGAAACAAACATAATAAACAAATAACGCGAGAAGGATGTATCGATCTTTCGTATCATTTATGATTTGTGTTACATTTTTTTTAAACATTTGCTTCTCATTTTCTTTTTTTATTCTTTTCTTTTTTAACACGTTATTCAAATTTTTTAAACATAATTTTATATTACGTTTAGAACATAAATAAATAAAAAAGAAAAAAATTCTCGTTTGATATTTTTACAAAATTGACGATAAAAATGACGAATCGATGTAATTTGTTTAGTCGACAAGGAAATAAAATTAATTTTGATTACATTGTGGTTTTGTATGAGAATCCTTACGTCCCTGTGATGAGCCTACAGCAGGTTTCCTTCTCTCTTCCTCTCTTTCTCTCTCTCTTTCTCTTTCTCTTATTCACTCGCTCACTCACTCTCTTTCTCTTTCTCTTTCTCTTTATTCTTACGCCTGCGTTTTCTCATCTCCTGAATCGCTGTAAACGTCAAGAAGTTCGTAGACGTGGTGACAGATACTCCTAGAGTCACACACTTCATATGATTCGATTGAAATCGAGTCGTTTTTAAAAGACACTACGGATCACAATCGGCTTGTGATTCATTCTTTCCTATATCTCTTTCTTTCTTTCTTTCTTTCGATAGTCTCATTTCAATATGGGGTTTATCGATTTTCGTGAAAATAGGGGAAAGTGCATACAGGGAGTTCGATAATGCTTGTACGCGCCTGCGTCAAACGCGCTCGATAGAAAGTATTTTCTCGAGTGCACGCACCAGATGCAATCGATATTTTGCATACTCCATAATTTTTTATATTCTTTATATCGAATAAATAGTAAAGTAATGAAAAGGTCATTTACTATGCTTTGTACTTTGTCTTTAAATTAATTAATAAATCGATTTTATTTTACATTTTTGTTTTAATATTGAATTTTTGTGTATTAAATTCGTCTAATTCATAAATTTTCTATTAATATATTTTAGTTTTATATTATGAACGATTTTTGTGAACTGAATTTTTATTATGTTTTGTATTTATAGTATAAATAAATTAGTCCCATTTTACATTTTTTTTTGTATATTAAATTTGTTTTTACAACTTCGCATCAACTCCATCAATCAATCGATAAGTTATATTTTTAATTAGTTAAAATTTATGGTAAAACTTTTTTTTTCTTCTTGGCAACTGAAATTTTTTAGCAGACAAATTTAGAAATGGTTTTTTTTTCGTTTTTGAGTGAATTTGTTTTTTAATGGTAGAACTGACATTTTTATTAAAAAAGATTTATTAGTAAATATTTGTTTTTTTTTTTAATTATTAGATGAAATATTGATATGTGCCAAAATGCAATGTAAAATTATGTAACATGCATTCATTTAGAAAAACACGAAGAAAATATTCTATTTGTCTACATGATGAAACAGAAAGAATATTTGTTATAATTCAATATTTTTATCTACAAATCAGACATACGATTCACTCTCAACGAAATTGTTATTAAAAAATATTTTTGATATTTTTTTTAATGAAATGTCACGAAAGAGTAAATAGCATCAAAAAACTTTACACGCGATTAGTATTTTTTAATTGAAATTCGGGTTGTTGACGTCACACAACATTTTTTATCGATCATATATGTGTCACAGTAAATTTTATCATAAAAAAAAATCTCGCGTGATCAGTTTTTTTGTATTTTCATGTATATGTATACTAATGATTCTTGAGTTAATTTAGTTAATTGATATAATTTTAGATTATTATGTTTTTCCTGTTTCGTTAGGTTACAAGTAATTGATTTGACCTAATTTTAAATAAATTAAAGATTTTTCTTCAATATTTTATTAGTTTGTGTTTAAAATTGCGATGATTAATTATTGTTATTGATGATTTGTCTTTCGTAGATAAACACAGTATATATTATATTTATTATATGAAAATAATCAATACATATATATACTAAAATATTTTCTACATATTTTAATTTATTTTATTTTACTTTAAATTTTTTATAAAAATCTTTTTATAAACAGTATAATTTTAGAATTACAATATATTTGTAGTCAAGTATATTTTTTTCTTCAAAAAGAAATAGAATAAAAATCAATGTTTAATTATAATCAAATTTATTAACAAAGCTTTTTAAATAATTTTATTTAGAAAAAATTAAATTATGAAGAGATATCTTTGAAAATCTTTCGAATAAATTCCTTATAAAGAAAAAGGAATAAAATTTTTGGTTATATTTGCTTAATAAATAGGGATGCTGTACCCTAAATTAAAATACAGAGATAAGCATAGATGGTTAACAATGATAATGATAATATTACTTCTAAGTATATCGTTTCTCCTTCATTTCTTTCTTTATCTTTCATGCATAACATTTCTTTCTTTTTAACTTCTGACGTTATATTACCTCCAATGAGATCACGCGTGTCCGATGCTATGTGCGAGAATGAAAGCTCGCTTATCTGCATATGCGCGAGCGTATTTAAGATAAAGTCGACTGGTTATGCGATACGATGGAATGAGAAACATGAGATAAGCAGGAACGAATAGGATAGGATGAAAAAACGAAAGACCCCTATTTAAACGAAAAATTGTCAAATATTTTTTGCGAAAAGCACCTAAAAACATCCATTTTATTATACATGTCGATGAAATTTTGTCAAATCGATCGATCAATCGATTACGTCATTTATAAATTTATCCTTTCAAGTATTACGTCATATTTAGGATACAAAAAATAATGGGAATAAAATTTTCAAACATCTACAAAAATAATATATTTCATTTTTAAATTATTTCTTGAATTTTGTCAAAATGATCATGATGGGGAATCTTTTGTCAAATAATTTCATTATTGATAAATTTATTCTTCAAAAAATTTCATTAAATTTTTAATAATAGAAGGAAGGGCCAAATAAAATGGAAAGTAATGTAAAAGCACATTTTCGAGACCTTTAGAAGTAACATATCGGATGAGTCAATTGCTTACTTTAACATTAAATTATACGATCAAATTTCATGCATGAACGATCCGAGCCAAGGACGAATGAGGAGTATGAAGCTACGAAAGATTTCTCGTTCGTGGAAGATTCTATTCGCGGTTTCCCTGATCTTACGTTATGGACTTTCCGCGTTTGTTGCTCACCGTATTCGAGTCGGGACGTCATTTTGAAGGCAAAGATCGAGGAAAACCGGTTCGAGACCCAGTCAGCTCTATTATATGTTCGTATTGGTATTCTCGTATACCCTTAAAGAAGCTAATTCATAAATAATAAGTCCAAACGCTCTACTTTGGTGTAAATTTCTGACGCTGATATAAGAAAGGGAGAGAAAGATAGAGAGAAAGATAGTATCACAGTGTGAATAGAAAATGCTGTGCAAAGAAACGAAGAGTATTGGTATTAAATAAAAAAGGAGGAGTAAGAGAGAATGATATTCTGTATTGGTGGTAGAGAGTAGTGGGTACGAGCAATGAGTGTTTAATAATCGATATCATGTAGCTCTTTTGGCTGTTGTAAATTTGGAGAATCGATTTAATTTATTTTTTATTTTTTATTTTACTAAGCTCCTAAAATATTCATCCTACTTCGAAATATAGATTCAGAATTTTAGGAATAGGTCAAACATATAGTTTTCAAAAAAAAGTCATATTATTTATCAAAGAATACTTTATCAAGGTAATCTTTTGATTACTTAATTAGATTAATTAACCCTTCGAGTCCTGAATAACTTTTAGCTGAAATGTTTCATTGAGAGTGTTTCATTTTTTATTGCACTTTTTTTGGGAGCAACTCAAATAAATAGTCATTGCTTAGCTTATATGCTTATATAAGATTCTAGTCTAAAGACTGAACTTATCTTCTTTTATAGGGATTAGTATTAATTATTTCCTTTAGCGTAATTAAATAAGCTACTACTGTTTATTAGTTCCTCATTTAATTTTTATATAAATAAGGCTTAACTGAAAAGAATTATTCTTTAAACTTCTTGTTTATTTTTATAGTTTTGTACAATATAATGTAATTTCATTGATGTGCCAAAATAAACACGTTCAAAATCAAAATCAAAAAATGTTTCATTGAGACGGAATAGTTTATTATTAATGTGAATGGTTTTCCTGTTATGTGATATAATATTAATCAGATCTAATAATAAATTATGTTTAATAATTACAATTTTTGTTTCTTATATAATTTTCACGTGACAAGACTAAAAATAATAATCAATATATCCAAACAAACATTAAATTATTTTACGTTATTATTCAGAAACACGTATACACGTCGACAGACTACGCTGGCAACTTTTATCTAACGCATATATGCGTCCATATCAGTCAAAGGGTTAAGCGAGATTCGTCAAATTAGTATTCTTTAGTACCTTTGATTAGATCTAATGAAATCCTCTGGCGACGGTGGCGTCACGATCAGGCATGGTTCTTTTTGAATCACTTCCGGTTGTAGATGGATCGTATGTCTCTGTCGTCTGAGATCCTTGGAAGAGGATAAAGAAGAAGAGATTCCTCTTTTCCGGCGCCGTCCGCTGGCGCCTAAATTCTGTAGGGTGCCCATCGACGGAAATCGGAAACTCCATGCTATGCCTTCGAGAAATACATACAAAACACTACTATTAATAGATGTAATAGTTCTTTTTTTCTCTTTTAACTTATTATTTGAAAAATCTATAATACAATTTTATTTGCTAGAAAAATTTATTATTTTCAATTTATTTTCTATAAAACACTAAAGAACAATTTTAAATATTTATTAAATTATATTTAATTTATAAATATAATTTATTAAATCAATCAATTAAATTTAATAATTTAATGTTGACTTATATAAAATTATTGAGTTTTGTTAATAATTTGATTAATAATTTTATTAAAATTGTTTTTGATATAAATTATTACAAATAAAGAAAAAGTATTAATATAAAAAGTAATTTATCAAATTAAATTATTTAAAGTAGTAAACAATATTACACAGGTACAACCTCCATTCCGTTTTGTATTGAAATTGTAACGTAAAACAAAACAGTGTGATAAAAACTTTCATACGGTATGAGAGCTTGTCAAGTTTATTAGGTCGTATTATATGGATATATTCTTATAACAATAATAAAAAAAAGGTATAACAGTACCGTTGTTGTAAAAAGATTGTTGCAATTTTGCACTGTGTTATAACAAATAAATTTTTTTAAAATTCCGTGTTATATAATAATAATTTACAATTTTATACTTTAACAATACGTAAGTTGCATTTAGTACAAATATGAATATACTTGTGAATGATCTACAACAGATTTTTAACAATAAAAAAAACACTTACAAAAAATTTCAAACTATCATATTTGTTTTTTCAATTTTTTTTCGTTCATATGACTTGTATTTTTTAGCTTTTGCATTGCACAGTAAAGGAACGTAAATAGATCCAATAATTTCGTATATTGTTCATCTTTTGTTTGTTCGCAGCGTCTCTGTTTTTTTATCATATCATAATAATAACGTCCACTTTCATAAAACAAGCCAACCCATTTCGAGTTGGCATGATCGTTCCAATAGACGCTTTGCCGTTGCGCTCGAATACGCTCAAAAGCACGTTCGAATTTTTTTACAGAATAACGAGCTAATACTTGGACAATATTTGCCATACAAATTCGGTTTATTTATCTCATAGGTTTTGTTCCTTATTTAAAAAATTTTTTAAAATTAATATTCATATATTTAATAATTATTATCAATTAAAAATTATAAACAATAATAATTAAATATTAAAATTTTATAAAATTAGATTAGCTTTCATTCCTGATTTATGATTATATAATATCCATATTTTACAATTATTATTAATTAAAAATGATAAAAAATGATAAATATTTAAAAAGATTTTTACATTGGATTTAAATTTATTTAAGATTTCTAGTTATCTAAAATGTTGTTTAACGATTGTAAACGAAACGGACTTCACAAATCCATAAAAGGGACATTAATAAAGTCAATTATTTAAAATGAAATATGAATAAAATAATGTTAAGTTTATCGTTGTAATCATATTTGAGGCAATTCTTTTTGTTTCACTTGTCTATTTATTATAATACATCCACTTATCGATTATTATCTGAATGTCTGAAGCTTATCTATTTGTTCATCTACCAAACACAATTTTCTAAAACAATTCAATTAAGTAAGTTGTGCAAATAATTATGGTTTGAAAGCAATTTTGAATGTAATAATTGAGGTTTTGTATAGCAATAATCGGTATCGAAAATTATTTGTCATTTGTCGATTTGTCAGTCGGTCGTTCGGTTGACGTAACACCAAGCACGGCTGGTTTGAAAAAGAGAAGTAATAGGAATGCAGGTGTGCTGAGTTCGCTGTTGCTGTCGCCGTTGGCTTGTTCTCACTCTCCGTTTGCTAACATAATACCTGGCAACGGTGATAAGGTCGCCGTTTACCGAGATAACTATGCAACATACGAACAGACCTTATCGTCTCGAACAAAAAACAACCACACTAGTACACTTTTCTTGAACCATACAATTTTCTATTGAAAACAAAAATTCTCACGCGAAATATTATATTGTTATTTAAAAGAAAAGCATATAGCTCGTTATTAATCATACATTAAGTAAAATTATATGCAAATATATAATTTACACATTGATACTGGAATGTATAACGAAGAGATACAAAAAATAAGTTAATAAAAATTTACGGTTATTTCCATTCATGAAACATTTGTTATGGTTTATGAAAAGAAAATTTGACCTATAATATAATATTTTTGTTAAAAAATTATTTCTAAAATAGAAATATGAAAATTTCCATTACGTAATTTTGCGTTGTCCGACGACAATGTTAAAAATTATTTTATTCAAAAATTAAAATAATTAATTATATTTTTACCTACAATTTTGATAAATATGGTCAATGACAATATCTTTGTAAACTCTAAAAATATTTTAAAGGAATTTTTGTAAGCCTTGCAATCATTTTTTTTTAATTACGATTATATTTAAATCCTTCTGATGCACATAGATGCATAATTCTAATGTGATTCAAATTTGGTATCATACCTTCGTCAAATTTAGGTTCGTATAACTTTGACGACTGTGTGAATTTAAAAAATTAAATAAATATCTTTTCTTATTGTTAATGTCATATTGTATTGTTAATTTCTAATCTAATCCCACGATACGTTCATTAACATTTTCAATGCACTGACACATATATATGCGTACGTTTAATTATATCTAATATTACAATTATTCTAATCAAAGAAAAATTAATATCATTTTCTTAAACATTCATTATTTTACCAATTCATTCTGTCTGGTTCTCAGAATCGCTTTGTTTATTAGAAATAAATAAATCAAAAAATAAATTCATATTTTTTTCACTATAAACAATTCATTCAAAAAAAGATTAAAAATTAATGAATAAAGAGTAAAAAAACGATCATCCTTTAAATCGATTTGATGATCAAAATTCTTCAATCGTATGGAAAAGGAAAAAAATAACGTCAGAAGAATTATACCAAGAGAACACGTAATACTTTCTGAATACCAGTCACTACGACCACATCGATGTTGTTAGCAACGTAACAAGGCAATATATACGTTACGGACACATTACAGATGCTGTCGTAACTCGCAGGAAATACGACCTTTTGCTCGTTCGTTTTGTCGGCACCAAAACTATCAAAGATTTGTTGAACTCTTAAATCTTGATCATACGTGTGTAAGTATATGCAATGAGATCATATGATATGTAATTACACGTGTCCAATATGTGCATATATATATTAGTGAAAAAGAATCGATATTTGCGTAATGTATAAATGTTTCATTTTAAAATGATCGTTTACATTCTGTCGCGTTATCGCTGATCGGCAAAATTACGAATCTCCTTATTGCTTTTTTCAACGCAGTAATTTACAATCATGCAAAATTTGTTTGGATAAATATTATATTATTTCATAATATTTTCAAAGTTTGATTCTTGGGTAATTTTCACAATAAAATCACGACCGAACGGAAATAATTAGATCAAAATTGTATCAATCTGTGTTAGGTAACTAAATACTTATTTTATTCGTATCCTTTATTCTCACTTTCCGAATCGTTTATCATAAAGTTCCGAAATAGAAAAAAGGAAAAGTTGTTTTTCTAATGAAAGGAAACAGCTGTGAGTCACGTGTGATCGACAAAGAAACATTCCCAGTACCAAAATTCACTCATACAAATACAATTAATGAATTATGAATACAATCTAACTACAAATACACACAAATTAAAGACGAAACAAAAAAAAAAATGGAAAATGAAAAACTGACTTTGAGTTCTACGCGACTTCAACTTGCTGGCGTTCTTTCCCATTATTATTTTCCGTGTAGTACCATGCCAGTAAAGGTAAGAATAGTGGTTCGAAGATTTTTAACTTTTCGCGATTGGTAACGTATGGCGCACAAATGTAGAAGAAGATCACGAGGATGTATTGCCACGGGACTTACGTAGCATCGTAGAGCACGGTGTGACCGTAGCATAATGCGATACCGAGCTAACTGGGCTCAAACAGAGAGAACGAATGAAGAAGAAGGGACGGTACGACGAAACCGATAGACACAGAAGTGCTAGTAGTAGGTATAAACTCGAGGAGGAGGAAGAGAACGTGCGTGAGTGAATGAAAGAGAGAAAGAGAAATGGAATAAGAGAGAGAGAGAGAGAGAGAGAGAGATAAAGTGAGAGTGAGAATGAGAGAGTGAGGGAGACAAACAGAGATAGAGATAGTTTCACAGTGTGAGTAGAAACTGCTGTGCAAAGAGACGAAGAGTAGTGGTATTAAATACAAAAAAAAGAAGTAAGAGAGAATGATATTCAGTATTGGTGATAGAGAGTAGTGAGTACGAGCGATGAGTGTGTTTAATAATCGATATCATGTAGCTCTTTTGGCTGTTGTAAATTTGGAGAATCGATTCGTATTACCGTAGATTTTTTAAGTTGGATTGGAATCACGAGTATACTCGTGACTGCACAAGCAAACAACTCATGTGTTTATTATATAAAAAAATTTATTAAAGTCATTATAATAATATAAGGTACTTACGTATTAACGCCACCGCAGCAAAATTTCTCTTTCCTACACCTTAAATGGTTGCGACAAATCATAGAATAAAAAACTTTATTTAAAATCAAAACACTTTTGAAATTTAAAAAATTTTATTTATAAAAAGTAGTCAATCGGATTTCCGATTAGAGATTGGCCGATATAGAATTTAACATAGATTCAAAACAGTCTCTATTTTCTTTCACCTGATGCTGTCGCCATAACCCTGACGAAACCCTGACGAAACCCTGACGCAACCCTAACGGTTGCTGTGTGCAAACAACAAGGTTGTTGTTTGCGAACAAGATTGCTCTTTATTGGCGCATTAGCGGAATTTTTGCTGCGGTGGCGTTAATACGTAAGTACTTATTATAATATTAATAATTCTAATTGATAGTATTTACCATATTTTTGATTTTTCTTATTTGTAAATCCGTATAAGTGAATCAAAAAACCATAGACTTATGTTCGAATGGTAATAATCTTCACTTTCTTCACTACGCATAAACTTTTTTAGCAATCTTAATACTAGAAGTTGAATTTCAAAGTTGAAAGGATAGAAGTAGGTAATATAGATAAAGACATGATTTTTATTATTAATAATTAAAGATATATTTGGCTATTCTACTAGTATTAGATGAAGTTAGTACACAGATTCTCTTAATAGTTTAATTGTTCTTCCCTATTTAAAAACTTTGAACTACCTCTTAATCCACAATTAAAATGCTCATAACTATACAACTAGCATTTTATTTTTTTCAATCTATATTCCGATATTATTACATCACTTATAGTCTAAAATATACATATAAATAAAATCAAAAACTAGTAAAAAATAGGTAATATCTTAACACGTTGAGCGCCACGCTCATTTTCAAACAAGTTGCTGTCAGGCCACGCGCGCCGTTTAGAAATATCATGTTATACGCTGTCAGCTAGCAGTGACTGACGCGGCCTATACGGAAAGTCTAGTGTCCGTCACCAATGGCGGACGTGGCTCTCAACGTGTTAAGCCGGCTTATTTCTGAACAATTTATAAACAGAAATGTAATATTTCCAATTAAATATTGACAATAATAATAATAGATATTATCTCTTCTTAAGCCTTAAAAAAATTACATAAAAATTAAAATATCTCCTAAATTAATAATTTTTGTACATAAATGGGTTAATACTTTTTTGTAAATAATATGAAAGAGCATCGGATGATGCAATAAAAAATATATGATTCCGTTTAAAAAAACATTAATGATCTTCATATGTCCTTTACACGTCCACCTACAAAAAAAAAAGTACTATCAGTATGAGCCCCTTTTAAAGCCATTCAACTCCATGTGAAACATTGTCTGCTACGTGTAATAATAATAACGTAAATCTAGATTGTAAAATGTGGTGACCCACCCTGTATATATATTAGGGTGGGTCAAAAAAATCAATTATTTTTTTTTACAAGTGCCACAGAAAAATAGGTTGCTGGACACCTTAAAAAAATTCTCACCAAATATGAGCTCTTAATTTTAATAGGTAGATCCTCTGCATCGCAGTTGTTTATTTTTTTCTCAGTCCAATAGAATATAATTCATACCTCATCATTGAT
Source organism: Polistes dominula (assembly GCF_049000335.1). NCBI lineage: Eukaryota > Metazoa > Arthropoda > Insecta > Hymenoptera > Vespidae > Polistes > Polistes dominula. The sequence goes on along the minus strand of NW_028301061.1, from coordinate 4,675,583 downwards.
TGATTGTACAGAAAAATGTTCTGAAAGAATTTAGTAGGAAATTTAATGCTCTACAAAAAAGGTAGATTAGTAATTCCCGAAATCTATTTCCTATAGATAAATTGTTAAAAATAATATCCGGATGCAACCAAAATTTATAGACCCTTTCGATTGTTATGTGCATTACTCTGAATAATAGTAAAAATATTAAAGAAAACAAAATGTGTCATTATAAAATTCGATATTTTTATAAATTTAAAAATATTTTTATTATTATTACTGTGAAAAATTGTCAGGAAGTCTACATTTCGAATTATTTTGGAAATTAAAATCCCGGTCTAAAATTGTATCTGTCAATAAAAAAAGATAAGAAATATTAAAAAATTTCCTTATAGTAATGGAGACTATTTTATTTTCTTGTAATTATACTTATATATTTTCTATACCTCAAATATTTCAAAATCATACCATATATCGTATCTAAAGTAAAATGATCAGTGTAATGGGATATGCCCACTTCATTTTCATTAGAATTTACAAAAATTCTTTTTAATCTGTTTGAATGTTTTACTATCTTATCTATATGAATAGACAGAGATTTTTGTTTGAATATTGGATTTAACAATTTTCGATGATTTTTCCATATTGATGCTTTAAATAAAAAAAATATTTTAATCAAGTATTTTATATTTTTCTTTTCTGTATTTTACAAAGTTTCTATGTAGAAAAGAACAATTCTTTTATATGTATGTTTCATGCAGTAGTGTACACGTCATATGCGATAAAAAAGAGAAACATCTTTAACTATCAATTATTTTTCAGTTATTTAAAAAAAAATCTTTTTTAATAATATAGATTTAGGTATTTTTTTTTTTTTAAGTAAAAGATAAAAGTATAATTCTTAAGTTTACCTGGAGCAGATATCAAACCATTGCCTAAACAAGGTTTAAGAAAATCGTATATTGAACCTTTTTCTAAAGCATTCGAATGTTTAGAAATAATCTAAAAGAAGAAGACTTCGAAAATATAACAAATAAAAATTTAAACAAAAATAAACTTTTGAAAACATATTATAAGAAATGAGTGAAAAACTTATGAATTGTATTTAATATGTTCTAGTTCATCCAAGAATATACATAATTTTGGCCCTATCCAAAGTCGCCATTGTAATGGAGAGTTTTTCATTACAATTAACGTTTTATTTGTAATATCTAATTATAAGATAAATTCAATTAATGGGGCATTTCACGTGAAGCAGACAACGAAAAAAATGTGAGGTCGTGGATTTTGTTCATAAATAGCTTAATTGTACCTATTTATATGGGATCTCAATAATTGTACATCATTATTTTTTTTTTTTACCTTAGTTACCAATTTATGGGGCTTCAAAGAATTGACAAAATATAAGAAATAGATTTTTCGAATACTATTAAAAGAGCCAATCTAATGGATTAAATAAGAAATAAATCGTGTTTATTAGAGAATAAAAATTAATTTTCTTGGAAGTAAATAAAAATTTGAAAATTGAATTTTTTTTCGTCTAGTAAACCGGAAGTTAAAATTAAAAATGTGAATTTATTAAACTTCGCATATTTTTATTTTTTTTTATTTTTACCTTAAAAAATAGCTTGTAGTGGAAAAATATTATGCAACAAAAATTATAATGGTATCTCGATTCGTTTAGAAGATACGAACTAAACAGTATGAAGGTTCGATATGGCGCGCTGTACTGAGCGGTTTCTCAGGGCTGTTTGTTGGCTCACTCGCTACTTACAGTTTACTATTGTAACTAATGAATTATACACTTAGAAACCTTATTACTAATACTATTAGTAATTATTACTAATACATTACTAATACAAACTACTAAACACAAATTAGTAATATTGTAATCTATTGTGTAGTGCTTAGCACCGAACCAAAAAACTGTTAAATTTTGTAATAGGTTATTTTAAACTTTTTAGTGCCAGTAGAGTTTTTTGAAATCGGTTTTTTGTTTGTTAAAAAACTTTTTTTTAAGCGTGATTGACTAGCTTCCAGTCTCGAAAAAATATGCAACTACTACTTTGATAGAAAATCTGGGTGTATCCTGATATTCTGAATACATCTGCGTAAGCCTTTCGAGTGTACAGGCGTTACGTAATGTTGTGTGATTGCGTAAACAATGCATATTTATGCGATAGTAGAAATGGCGGTTGATTTGCTGTCATTTTTTGAAGAGTTCCGTTGTTTGTCTTCGAAACTCATCATCAGATCTATATAAAATTTAAATGGGACCATTTCGGAATAAACGCCTTTCGAACAAAAAAAAGAATTTTGCAAATCCGTCTAAATATGACGGAGTTATGCCCGAACATATATAAAAAAAAAAAAAAAATACAAACATCCGGATTGAGAACTTCCTCCTTTTTAAAGTCGGTTAAAAAGAACGAGAGAGATATATACAGCGGAATTTTGATAATAAATTAAAATCAATTGACCAGTTGACAGAACGTGAAAATGATGTCGGCGAAAATTACAAAATATGTGGCAAAAATCATCACGGCTCAAGAAAAAAGAACTCCAAACTAATGCTCCGGACAAAAACAACAACGAGATGAATGACAACAACAATGACATTAATAAAAATATCTCCAAACAGACATCGGTGGGTAAGAAACGAATTAAAAAAAAACAATACACCATACCAATACACTTGGAGTAGGAAAAACCCTGGCCTAATACTTATTAAGTTGTCTCGATTGTCAACCTGGCGTAATATGTGAACATTTGTCGATGGGACAAATAAACTACAGTGATAATCGCTTGCCATTACCTTCTGCAAAGGCACATAAAGTGTTGAAAAGATTTCAGAAAGACCCCGTAGTCAGGGGTGAAATCAAAAAACCAAAAATTATTCCAAATGTAATTCTTCGACGAAGTTTAAGAAATAAGGAATGATTTACTAAGTATTTTGATAAAAAATAATATTATAGATTAATATTTAATTATATAAAAATTGTATCATTGTTTCTTACATTTATAATTGTTGAAAATTAAATGTATTAACTCATTTTAAACTTAGTTATATTCAAAGATTAATATAAAAATTATTATTCTTATTCTATCATTAATAAATTTTAAAGATTGTTAAAATCAAGAAAGAAAATACCAAAAAAGTATTTGTACCATTATCAGAGTATTATAAATTAACATTCGTTTTATTATTTTAAAATTTTAAACAGATTTAGGTAAGTACTTTGAATCTTTCATCTATTTGTCAGTACCGTGGAAATTATGTCAGTACCGTGCCATTGAAATTTTCAATTTTTGTCCTAGTTTTTTGTCTATTAAAGTTGTAGTAGAACTACATTACAGGCTTAATTCTGATCATAATTGGGGAATAATAGTACCCAAAACATAAGTTATAAAGCATTTGTAATTTCTAAAAATTTTAAGTTGTAAAAATCACAGTTATCTGAGAATCACCCATGTAATCCATTAGATTGACTCTTTTAATAGTATTCGAAAAATCTATTCCTCATATTTTGTCAATTCTTTGAAGTCGCATAAATTGGTAACTAAAGAAAAAAAAAAATGATGTACAATTATTGAGATCTCGTAGAATTACAATTAAGCTAATTATGAACAAAATCCACGACCTCACATTTTTTTCATTGTCCGCTTCACATGAAATGCCCCTAATACTATTTACAAGAATGTAAGTATTATAAATATAAGAGGCAAACTAACCTTTAGTATCACCAAGAAATATATGTAGATTTCCAATGAGAGGATATGCTTTAGGTCCTGAGAACCTTTTTATCAAATTATATTCATGTAATTTATTTTTTAAATATTTTATCATACAGTATAATAAAATTATTATTACTGGTAAAGTAATAAATGTTTTAATAATTTTCATAATGTGTAAATTTAAACAATACAAATCATAGAAAAAGTCTTTTGGTTTAAAAATACTCAAAGTTCTCTTTTTATAAATTGTGCACAAAAAAGTAACCACAGCATAGAAACTTCATGTATTCTTCGTCTCTTAGCAGTCATCACTGGCAAATTAAGGAATGTTTGACCTATTTCAAAAAGACAAAGAAGTTACTACTCAAAGTGGGACAAATAAAAACTGGTTAATTTACCTGGTAAAATTTTTCTATATTACTCTGTTGGAAAGTATAAACTTTTACATAGGTACATTAAGGGGGTATTCTAGTCTAGAAATTGGAAAAAATCGATTTTTTTTCATATTTTCAAAGCTTAACCCATTGGGAATATGTCCTTCAGAGGATTTTTCAAAATTCAAATTATTTTCGGAGATATAGCTGTTTTAATGACGTGGCATATTATATCCTACCCTTATTCCGCGAAACTTTGAACGCGTTTTTCTCGAAACTGTATTTTTTTATGGTTGTCATGATATTTCAAGTTCTACTAAATGGATTTACTTGAAATTTGGTGAGAGTCTTGTCTACGCATTTCTCTATCGTACTAACTAGATTCTTTTAACAATTTTTAATTTCTACTATTTTTAAAAAATTCGGAAAAGTAAAAAAAGTGGTAAAAATAATGTATCTTTTTTTCAAACAGTTGTAATTAGCGAAAAAAAACTTTTTTCAACTCTATTAGTTCGAATGATAGCGGCATTATTCTAAATAATTAATCTTTTTTATTTTCTTATTTCGGATTATTAAAAGAGCTGCTATCGTGACAATCGTCGCGCACCATTTTTTTGGGACCCTCTACCTCATTAGCCCATATCTTTTTCAATTTTTAATTTTTTCACTATTTTTTTCATGTATTTTTGAAATATTAATAAATATCTTATAACATTATAGATAGTGAGAATATTATTCGTCATTTTGTTATTGTACTTGAAAAAGTACCTAAAATTCATGCCTCCAGACTAGAACACCCCCTTAACAAATATCCTTCATTGAATTATGAAAATATGTATAATGTTAAAATATACAAGTTTAAAGAGAGAGAGAGAGAGTGTGTTCTATATTTTGTCTAAAATTATTTTAAGTTAACTGTAAAGAGCTCATGTAATAAGCAGGGGAGCAGCTGACTACTACTCTCGAGCGGCTGACTGCTCTCGAGCTGCTGGTTCGCCCGAACGAAAAGGGCCTCGAGCGCAAAGGGTTAAAAATTTTAATTTTTAGTATTTTAAAAAGATTCGAGAAGGTCAAAAAAATGGGATTAAAAAATATTTTTTTTTATATCGACGCCATTTTGTGAATATTTTTGAAGTGAAAACTTCTTTAGAATGGGTGTGATTTGAAAAAATGTAACGAATCTGTAGGCGGCTTCGTAACGGAGCGGTGGGCGGCAATGAAACGGCTGCTATATTTAATAAAAAGAGAAAAAGCGACAACAATATAGGATTGAGCCTGCGAGAGAATAAAACAGAATTTACCTATACAGTTTTTCCTATTCGCGGTCTTTGATTCATGGTCCCCACTCCTGGCTACACAACTTTGTATATGTGTGTGTTTGTGTGTGACTGCATACTACTGTAGGGTAGAAACATCCAGTGTTTTGTGTGTGTGTGTGTGTGTCAAAAACAAAGGCAAGCTCTGCATGTGACGTAATGTTGTACGTCAGAGCGTTGCTATGGTAACCATCAACGGTTTTTCACAAACAACTAAACTGTACTTTGTCCGTTACAAAAAAAAATCTTTCTATTTCTCTATTGGACGTCTTCGACGATATATCTAAGACGATCTGTGACGAAATAACAAAACAAGCGACTAAGAGTTGACGAAATTCTATAACAAGCGACTAAGAGTTGTCGAAATTCGACAAAGAAGGTTAAGTTCCACACTATCATTTATATTTATTATAAATAAGACTTCGTCGTTGCATTTGCATACAGGCGAAGTAAAAGTAAGGTAAGCTACATGTCCTATTTTGGCTTGGACGACATTATATTATATTTCTAATATATAAGCTAGGGTTTTTTAGGAAAGGAAGCTTTTCTTTAACGAAAAAATAAGATTTTATTATACCATCTATTAGGTTCGATCATATGTTTTATTTCTGATTTGAATTTCTCTCCTTCTCCCCTTATCATAGCTTTTCGTTTAGGCCAGAAAACTTTATTTTTTATATATCTGTTTAACAATACAAAACTGCTGCAAACTAGAGAAAAAAATGTGAAATTAAGCAGAAAAACACGATAAGGAAGATTCCAATGTGTACAATGGAACGAGCTCGTGCATTTTGTGCACACCAGAAGGCGTTATTAAGGGTTCATTCTGGTTTATAATTTTGAAAAAAATAATTTTTTTTTTTTTTGCATTTTTCGAAAGTAGACATATGTAGAATTATCATACAAAAATTTTAGAACGATCCGAGCAGTCTAAGTATATTATTTTGCGACCCAAACACAGAAATATTACAGAGAGAGGAGACAAACCATAAACGGTTGTTTAAGTGGAAATGTCTCTGCATATTATTCAGAATGGTGTAGGAAAACAAAACTAGTATTCAGTTTTTTTCGCTATATTCTTTTTTTTGGAAAGGAAAACTCTATGCAGAGATTAAAAGGAAAGTTTATCAGGGCTACTTGGTATTGGTGTGCATGGTATAAATATGTTTTGCAACCTTATGGACCTCGGAAAAGGTTTAAGTATCTCTGCATATTATGGAATCGTTGACTCTATACTAATCGCGGTCAATGCTGTTTTTAACGTAGTGTCGCATAAAGCCGTCACCGAAGAGCAACTCGAAAACAAGAAACGAGAAGAACCAGCGGATATTCTGTCTGTTTCTGGCGACGGCTCTTGGGCCAAAAGAGGATTCTCTTCGTTGATTGGAATAGTTTCTCTAATTTTAAAATACAGTGAAAAAATTGTCGACGTTTCTATAAGGTCAACTTACTGTAAGGGATGTGAGATGTGGAAAAGAAAAGTGAAGGAAGTAAACTATCTTGCCTGGTACGAACAGCATAAAACGCATTGTACGATAAACCATGAAGGTAGTGCCGGGAAGATGGAGGTTGTGGTATTGTGGAGATGTTTCTTCGATCACTCAAGAAGTTCTCCGTAAAATATGGTTTTTATATCGGTGATGGCGACACGAAAACTTTTCAAATGTTGCTAAATGTTTTTCCCTACGGCGAAGATTTTGTTATCAAAAAATTAGAGTGTGTTTTATATGTTGCCAAACGAGTTTTCAACCGTGCTAATGAAGCACTAAAAGCACTGATTCAAAAGAGAAAAGCTTTGAAACAAGCGGAAGCCAAGAAACCTGCTGCAAAAAAAGGACCGAAGAAAGTTGTAAAAAAGAAAAAAGTTATTAAAAAAAGTGTTCCAGTGATTAAAACTCAACGATTGACTATAAAGTTGATGAAGGAATTGTCAACTAACTATGGGTTAGCTGTTCAAAGAAATAAAAATTCAATTGAGAACATGAGAAAGGAAATTTGGGCGGGGTACTATCACAAAATTTCTACTGATGATGACCCGCAACATACATACTGTTCTAGCAACTGGTGTAAGTATCGTAAAGTTGAGGCAGCTAAAACCCTTGATGCTTATAAACATCCTCCTCCTCTCGCTAAAGATGTCCAAGAAGTATTAAAGCCAGTGTACGAAGAACTGACAAAACCAGAATTGCTTGAAAGATGTTTAGGTGGCAACACTCAAAATAATAATGAGTGCTTCAACAAATGCGTTTGGGCTATGGTGCCTAAACATCTATTTAATGGTAAAAAAATTGTGGAAATAGCTTGTCAATTGGCAGCTTGTATATTTAACGAAGGTTTTGATCCAATACTAAAAATAATGCACGTTTTGGAGATAAAACTTGGCCCTATCGCAGTCAATTACGCTAGTAACCGCGACAACACGCGTGTGCGTTCAGCCAATCGTTTGAGCGGAGAATCTTTAAAAGAGGCCAGGACACAACGAAAAAAGGTTAGAGTTGAAGAAAATGAGTATTTTGAAGAAGCAGAAGGCATACTGTATGGTGCAGGCATCGCAGAATAAGGTAAAGTTAGACTTTTTAAAAATTTGTTAAAAGAAACTTTAAACGCGTTTTTCTCGAAACAACGTTTTTTCGGTTGGCGGGCATGATATCTCCGAAACTACTCAACCGATCCTTCTGAAATTTTCACATACTCTACACATGAATGGGTATCTCGCATGCTACAACCAAGTTAAAATATTAATTTCTACTATTTTTTTTTTACAAAAAACTGCGAAAAAAATCAACGATTTTTTTTTTTCGAAAAATGGCTGTCATTTTGTTTTGCTTTCATAAAAATTGATAGTTTTAGCATACCCGATAGCCATTGTCATACTAAATTTAAAACAAAATTTTTTTGTTTTAGATCACCCGTTCTCAAATTTCGATGCCCGCCAACAGCATACCTTTTTTTGAAGGGTTCACGTTTGTCAGCCATTTTGGATGTCAAAAAATGTTCTGAACAATAAAAAAAAATTGTTTTCTTGTACTTATAGAGTGTATTTATCATACCCAACAACTTTCATATGTATATGTATCCTACAAAGCCTAAAAAAAAATCGTGAAAATAGCCTTTTTTTCGGCGTATAAACCAGAATGAACCCTTGAATGTGCAGAATAATATCTCTAATGCTATTAATATCTCTAATAATAATAATAATAATAATAATAATAATAATAATAATAATAATAATAATAATAATAATAATAATAATAATAATAATAATAATAATAAAAATTAAACGAGCACTTAAAATTAAATAAATTTTATTATTAATGTGTTACCTTTACAACGATTCTTGAAGTATAAACTTCTTTAAAAGCGTTGTGATTTGAAAATTGGTAAAACGAGCCGAAGAAAGTTAACTTTACACTAATAAAAAAGCACAATCTTTGTCCAATAGCAGTACCAAAAGTAGATCGCAGGAAACATTGTCTACACCACTAATTACCTAATAAGACAGTTATAAAAAAAAGTTACCTATTTCTCGCTGGTCTCTGCGTGCGTGATAATTCATAAGTACCAGGGAGGGGTACATTTTGTAATATTCTATAAGAATATGACAAAAGATACGCTCAAAGCAGTTCCTATACATGGCGCTATAACGAATAAAAACGATTCAAGGTTTGCTTACACCACGTTTTCGAAAAATATGATAGAAAATGGTATCATATTCGAAAAGCAACAGTAACCACAATAGAATCGCGATCTGAGTTTCAAAGACTGAATCTTGAAACAATTGAGAAATTATTATAGAATTTTATAAAACAAGGAAAGAATTGTCACTATTATATTTTAACTACAACAGTTTACGAATTCATACACAGTTTACAACTCATACTCATCATTAATTAAATAGAAAAGTATCATCGTTGAATTTTCTTATCTTTTACGTGACGTTAATAAAAAGTTAAAACATTATAGACATTAAAAATGTTAATATTGTAGTTCAACATAAAAGACCACATACGAGAGCAGGCGAGGTTGCAGTCTATTATAATATAAATAACTTGTTCTGTGTTGTTACTCCACAAATAGATATCAATGCACAACAACTAGAATTATCGTCTGTTTAGCTTAGTGAAGTAGGGGAAATGGGTGGTAATTATAATTGTGTCAATTTACATTTCTCTCAATTAATCAATAAGTAATATTATTTATTTATAACAAACAACTAAAGCTATTAAAATCATTAACGCATTAACTGCCAGACATATTTAAAGTGTCTTGCCTTGAATGCCAAGGTTTCATTTTAAAGAATACAAGAAATTTTTTAAACTATAATAATGTTAAGTTACTGATATAATATAGTTATAGCACTTACAATTATTAATAATTAAAGTTTTTTAAACCATATAAATTTTTTGTTCTTCATTTTTAATTCTTAACTCTAAATAACATTTGTTATTAATCAAAAATTGTAGCACACACTACGAGATAATCGTAGTTAGCAGTCAGGGGCTAGATAAATTAGAGATATCATATGGAATAACAAACATATGAGCACCAAAAGAAAAATACGAATATACAAAATGTGCGTTAGGCCAATAACCACTTCTCAATCAATAATAGACCAATAAAATAAGGACAGAGTCCACGATAACTAAGCCTGACTGATAACTAAAGAAATGAACATGCAACGAGCCATAAAAAGAAACACACTAAAAGAAAGAAGAAGAAACATAAAGAAAATCAAGTGATTATAATATTAAAAAATTATGAAGGTAATTATAATAATATTAATAATAAAAATTGATAGTCCTTACCCCCTAATTTTGATTTTCCTTATTTGCAAGTCCTTGTAAATGAATCTAAACACATTTAAATTTATTTAAGATTTAACATTTAGGTTTATGTTAGAATGGTGATGAAATGATGTTAACTTTCCGCACATTGAAGGAACATTTTTAGAGACCTTGATATAAAAATTTGAATTTCAAATTTGTAAAGACAGATCGAGGTAATATAGAAAAAAGGACATGTTTTTATTATTAATAATAAAATATATATTTGACAATTCTATAACTATAAATATTTAATTTGATGCTCAGTTTCTCCTAAGAGTTTAACTGTTCTTTCACATTAAAATACTTCATTCTACCTCTTATTCCCCTAGATAAATGCTCAATATTATAAGAATAGCAACTTCTTTTTGTTTGTAAATCTACCGATGATGTTGAATCATTTATAGTTTAAAGTAAAAACACCGATAACATGAAAGACAGATAAAAAAGGTAGTATTTTTAGATAGCTTATTTTTGAAAAATTTATAAAAACATTATTATATTTTAAACAAATTATTTATAATAATAATGCATATTATCTCTACTTAAACCTTAAAAAAACCTTCTTAGCAGGTTTCATAGTTATATTAAATTGAAGAGCAATGTCTTCCACTTTTAGTGGGACATCTATTTGAACAGAAAATTTTCTCAATACAGTACCAATTACGACTTTGATTTCAATCATTGCAAAATTCCAACCTATAAAAACCAAATTCATTGCACATGTCTTATGTTAATTATCTCAATATTATACACTTTTCTGAGTCTATAAACATAACATATACTGTTACCAATACATCCTCTTGGTCCAATGCCGAATGGTAAAAAATGTTTATTATTGTAATTGCCAGGTAGAAATCTATCAGGATTAAATTGTAAAGGATTTTTCCAATATTTTTCGTTTCGATGAAGTGCAAAAAACAGGAAAAGACAAATAGAATTTTTTGGTATTATGACATCCTCGCTCACTTTACAAAATTAATAAATATATAGAATTAATACGTGAAATAATAACGTAAATTGTAAAAGAATATACGCAAATATTTATTCAGTATGTGTATGAATACCTTGTTTATCTTCACATACACTTCGTGCAATAAGAGGAGCAGAAGGGAAAAGACGAAAAGTCTCTTTGATCACTCTTTCCAAATATTTCATATTTTTAATATCTTTATATTTAATGTGTTCATCCTCAGGATCGGTTGAACCATATATTTGATATAGCTCTTCATATACTTGTTTCTGCAATTTAAGATGTGAAAAACAGAATTCAACGTTAGTATAAAAACATGATTTATTTTATAAAAGCAGGGACAGTAAATATACTATTTTAATTTTACTCAAACTTACTTGAATTTATGGATAATCAGCTAGCATTAGAAATACAAAAGTAACTCCACTAGAGATTGTATCACTTCCCTAAAAAGAATAAACAGTTATTTTTTTTTTATTAAACAAAGTTTTTCTTAAAATAAACAAAACATAACTTACAGCTAAGACTATTGTATTGATTTCATCTCGAATATCTTGCTCCGTATATTCTTTTCCCTCATAGAATGATTTGAATATCGTGTCAAGAAGAAGAGAAGTATTTTTTGCTTTATTTAAAAGAATAATTAATATACTTTTTAAAATGTTCAGAAAATTTTATTGCAACTATTTGTAAAAAATAGAATTAGATTATTGAATAGTTATTCTTACTTGCGTCGTTTTCTTTCATTTCGCCATTTATTTTCTTTTCTTGCATAGATTCCTTTTGTTCCTTTATTATCTTAATAAAAAAGTTATATATTATATATATGAATGTATATTTATGTGTGAAAGTAATATATAATACTTATTTTATTGCTGTTATAGAATAATGTATGTACGAGATAAATGTAATAAATAATTTCCTTTTTTTATACCTTCCAGGTTATTTTATCCAAGTTTGTTAAGGGGTCTACCCTAATTAGAATTTTTAAAAAATCGATTTTTTTTTTTACATTTTTCGAAAGTATACATATCTAGAAGTATCATACTAGAATTTTATAAAGATCGGAGCAGTGTTACTGTACTTTTTTGCGACCTTTACCTTACTCCGCTCGGTCAGATACCGCGCGCTCTTTTGTTTACCGAAGAAGCTGCTATTTATCGTCCCTATTGTGGGGGTGGTTTCAGACAGAGAGAGAAATATATAAAACTAACTGAAGATGATATAATATAGTTTATTAAATTATGATGATGTGATATTTCATAAATATTATCATAAAATCTCAACTGATAGCAACCCTCAGCATTCGTACTGTTCCGACTCTTGGTGCAAGTACAAGAAAGCTGTGAGAGACAAGACAGTTAAAAGTTTCAAACATCTTTCTGCTCTTGCAAAAGATGTTCAAGAAATTCTAAAACCAATCTACGAAGATTTAACAAAGCAAGAATTACTGGAAAGATGCCTTGGTGGAAACACGCAGAAGAACAATGAGTCGTTCAACAACTGCGTTTTTGGGCAATAGCTCCTAAACACGTCTTTAGCGGAAAAATTATTATTCAAATCGCTTGTCAAACAGCTGCTTGTATTTTCAATGAAGGTTTTCAAACAGTTTTAAAAATTATGTCAGTAATGGGAGTCAAAATTGGCCCGAGCGCCATGCACTTTGCTTTTGAACGTGACAGAGAACGCATACGTGTAGCAAACCGCCGCAGCACTAATGCCTCTAAAGAAGCCAGGACGCAACGCAGAAATGCTATTTTGGATAAAAATGAACGTTTTGAAGAAGAGGAAGGTATAATGTATAGTGCAGGTATCGCTGATTAAGAACAGGTAAAATCTTTTCACGATTTTTCCTTGAAAAAAACTTTAAACGCGTTTTTCTTAAAACGACGCTTTCCAAAGCCTTGTTGATAAAATCTCTGAAACTACTAGTCCGATCCCTCTGAAATTTTTACCACATATTTTTTACTATTATAGCTATAGCGCATATCGAGGGTTTTTTTAGATCTTGATTTTAACTATTTTTTTGGGCCAAAAACAGTAAAAAAAACACGTGTTTTTTCTTTTTTTTTCGAAAAATGTCCGCCATTTTCTCAATTTTTCAAAAATCAAAAATCGTTCGATATGCGCTATAGCTATCAATATACTGAATCAAACAATGTTAGATTTTTTTGTTTCAGACCCACCATTCCAGAGATTTTATCAACAGCAAAGACACACCTTTTTTTTAGTACGTTTTTTGAAGTATCATTTTCATGTATAAAAAGTTACTAAAATATACAAAAAAGAATTGTTTAATGTAGTTCAATAGTGTATTATTACAGTGCAATAAATTATATATCAATATTTATAATATAAAACTGTTAAAAAAATTCTAAGAAACTGTATTTTTTTAGTGTGTCTAATTGGAGTAAACCCCTTAAAGCTTTCTGAAATCTTTTTCCTATTAATAAATTGTAAAAAATAATATCCGGATGTAACCAAAATTTATAGATTCTTTCGATGAATATGTGTACTGTTCTGAATAAAAATAAAAATCAGAAAATAAAAAAATTGATATATTATAAGTGTTGAAATATTACAAATTTAAAATTATTCTTATCATTATTACACTAAAATATCATCACGAAGTCCACATTCTGAATTATTTTGGAAATTAAAATCTCGGTCAAAAATTGTATCTGTCAATAAAAAAGGAAAACAAATATGAAAAAATTTTCTTATAATAAAAGCGATTTTTTAATTTTCTTGTAATTATACTTATATATTTTCTATACCTCAAATATTTCAAAATCTTACCATATAACGTATCCAAAGTACAAAGACTTATGTAATGGGATATGTCCACTTCATTTTCATTAGAAATGTCAAATATTCTAGTTAATCTGTTTGAATGTTTTACTATCTTATTTATATGAATAGACAGAGATTTTTCTTTGAATATTGGATTTAACAATTTTTAATGATTTTTCCATATTGATACTTTAAAAAAATATATATATATATATATTTTATTCAAGTATATTATATTTTTTTTCTATATTAAAAAATTACTATATAGAAAAGAAAAACTTGTTTATATTTATGTTACATGCAGTAATGTAAGTGTCATATGCAAAAGGAAAGAGAAATGTCTTTAACTATCAATTATTTTTCAGTTATTTTTAAAACGAATTCTTTTTTGGTAATATACATTTAAATATATTTCTTTTAATGAAAAGATAAAAGTTCAATTATATAGTTTACCTGAAGCAGTTATCAAACCATTACCAACAACAGGTTTTATAAAATCATATATAGAACTTTTTTCAAAAGCATTTGAATGCTTAGAAATAATCTAGAAAAAGAAGAATTCAAAAAAATAAAAATGAAAAATGTAAGAAGAATTTAACTGTTAAAAATTCATCGTGGGAAATTATAGAAATGCTTATGAATCTTACTTCAATATGTTCCGGATCATCCAAAATTATACATAATTTTGGCCCTATCAAAAATCTCCATGGTGATGGAGAGTTTTCAATTGCTTTTAACATTTTTTTAGTTATGTCTAATTATAAGATAAATTCAATTAATACTGTTCGAAAGAATGTAAGTATTATAAATATAAGACGAAAGCTTACCCATGGTGTCACCAAGAAATATATGCAGATTTCCAATGACAGGATATGCTTTTGGTCCTGAGAACCTTTTTATCAAATTATATTCATGTAATTTTTCTTTTGAATATTTTATCATATAGTATAATAAAATTAATATTATTGGTAATGTAATAAAAGTTTCAATAAATTCCATATTGTTTTAATTGAATCCAAAAAAAAAAATATAGAAATAGTCCTTTGGATTAAAAATATTCTGAGTGTTTCTAATGTAAATTTTGCTCAGAAAATATTACAAAGTACAGAAACTTCAAGTTATCTTAGTGTCTTAGCAGTTATTAAAAGAAAATCAAGGGAAGTTTAGCTTATTTAAAGAAGACGAAGAAGTCAATGTGCAAGGTGGAACAAATAAATCTAATTTATATTTTATTTTTTGTTCGAATGGATATTCGCATACGTATATGCATTATGTAAGCTACATAGTTTTTACAGTGTTCAATGCTATATAGGTTAGTTATAAATTTATGTAAAACACTAATTACTTACGTTACATAATTGTGCCTATAATAATGAAAGTGGTCTATGTCAAAATTAAAAAAAAAGAGTTTATTAGTTATTACGCACCACATTATTTTAAACTAAATAAATTTATTGTAATTTTTACGATATTGTCAAAAATTAATCGTTAAATAATGTTTGTTTTTTCAATATTACATAGAATTCATATAATGTTCAAATAGAAATCTTTAAATATCTCGAAACAAGAGATACATTACTTAGACCACTTTCATAATTATGGGCACAATTGTATCTTTAATTTATCTCGATACTACGATTGCATTTACAATAAATTTTCTTCGCATTGATTATTCAAAATAATTCTGATGAAATTCGATATTTACTTCGGCGTAAGGTTTTAGAGACCATCAATTGTTACAATAATAGAAGGATTTTATTGCAAACAGAACTCGTAATCTCAACTATCTTAAATTACGATATTGAGAACTAGCTTTATTAAATACTAATATTTACATTTGACAAATAATTAGCAACTAAATATGAAGTGGTCATAATAATATAATATATCTTATTAAAACTAAACATATAATGTAATAGGTAATAAGAAATAAAAATTAATAATAATTATTTATTTATCAATAATTAATAAACATTATATGGCGTGTTTTTGTTCGGGACTACCGGTTGTCCTTAAATGATGCTCTAACCGCGCGCTCTCCGCCTTCTATCGCGAAAACGATTAAACTTATAAAAAAATATTTTAAACAAAAGTTGTAGGAAATTTAATTCTCTACAATATTGATAATAAATACAAATAACGAAAAACTTATAGGATCTCTATCTTTTTCCCCCTTTTCTATGTCAGAATTAGAAACTTAAACCAAAGTAGAAAGTTTGGACTAATTATTTATGAATTTGCTTTTTAAAAAATATACGAGAATACCAGTACGAACATGTAATGGGGCAGACTGATGTGAGTCTCAAACCGGTTTTCCTCGATCTTTGCCTTCATTATGATGTGCTGACTCGAGTACAGTTCACAACAAACGCGGGAAGTCCATGACGTAAGATCAGGGATACCGCGAATACAATAATCCTCGAACAAAATATCTTTCGTAGCTTCATGCTCCTCCTTTGTCTTTAGCTCACATTATTCGTGTATATAATTTGATCCTATAATTAACTGGATGTTATTAATCCGTAAATTACCTTTGTTATTTTATCAATTAACTTAATTATACACTTTACAGAGATATATTTATACTAGATAGAACCTACTTGATATTGATATTCTCGAATATTATTAAAGAACTATTTTATATCATTTTTTCTATAAAATCATATTACCCTTACTTTTAAAGAAATAATTTTTAATAACATCTTGTTATAATTTATATAAAATTTAATTAAACCTTCTTTCTATTGAAATCATATTTATATAAGGTTTTAAAGTAAAGTTATCAGATTACTAAATTGTTAACCTTATCCCTTAATATTCGATTTTTTCTAGAATTTATATCATATTATCATACATGAAATATTTGATTTACAGTATATATTTGTTTTTTTAGATTTTTATTTCCAATAATGACCATAAATTGACTAGTCAATGTTTGATGCCAATAAAATACTGATTTTTTTCTTCGATTATAATTCTGAAAAAACGTGAAAAAGTACCGAAGTAAAATCAGTTTCCTTAAGGAGATCTAAATTCTCTTAGTGATAGATCATCTTATGCTTTATCAGGGCTGGTTAATTCTTGCGTTCTTAATTTTGATGTAGTTATAAAATTGGATTCGAAATAAATTGTAGCAGCTTAATTAACATTCAGACAAAATCTTTTTGAGACAAGTTCAAATACTTTTGAAGAAAAACCTGCTTTAAATTGGTATATGGTGAAGGCATCAGTAGTTTACCAATTAAAAATAATGTTTATAATAAATAGTGATAACTTCTTGCATTTTTATTGAATAGTAGGACCCGATGCGTGAAGATAATCTTTGAGCTTCGGACATCATATAACAAAAGATATTTTTCGAAAAAAGTTGTTTTACGCGAAAATAATAAACATTAACGAAAAGTCAATCACTGCATCAGTAGGTGACTATTTGTGAATCTGGAGCAATCAGTAATTAACAATTGTTGTTTTAGTAATTGACTCCTTATACAAGAGCCAAAATCAATAATAACAATCATTTTAATATCGTTTATTTACATCAATTAGAAAAAATAACAACTAACAGGTCAAATACAAGTGAACAGAAACTAATTTCTGAAAGTTAAGGCAAAATAAAGTTAACTATAATTCCATATCGAATCCAATTCAGGTTTATAGAGTAAATATTTCGCGTTTTGCTCGTTTTGATAGCCTCATTAATATTAAAAAGAATATTTTCCTATTTGTAATGTTATATGTCAGGAACTTCTGGCCATTTTCACAATCGCCCATACTTTTGCATAGAAGATATAGTCGCTTTAATGTCTGTAACAGAAAGGATTTTTCCAAGAAAATACTCGCCTTCATATAAAAATATTATATGTTCATTACCATCTTTTTAATTGCTAAACCATTTATTCTTGTCCAATATTTCTCTTCTTCCCAATGAATTTTCTTCGGTAGGTTTTTTGTTATATTCACTACCTATACAATCGGGTATGTCAAAGCTAATGTCTGAACTCTTAAATGAATACTGTAGAACTTTCTTCAATTTTTTTTCGTTACAGTTGGCGTGCTTTAAGTTCTTCAGCTCTTTCCTTTTCTTCCTTACCAATTTGCCTTTGCGCAGCTGACACTTTTTTTAATCATTTACTTTTTTCATTTTTCTTCATTTTGTTTAAAACATATTCTTGAAACAGTTTCCACTCTTGCTTAGAATTGGAGAAGGTCCCCTGTTTCTTTCTGTACGATCTGAAATGATCGTACGGCAACTAGCTGTCTTCGAAATGCGCGCCATCGATTTTATCGATCGCGATTCTAGATCGATACTCGTTACGAATATCGAACAACCACAAGCGACTATCGAAGTACTAACCTCACCTCTCGCAGCCCTACCTCTCGAATCCCCACCATATTCGTCCTGCTGGGCCAGTTCAAAGGACCTTTCTTTCTATTCTATCACCGGATCCCTACGACGATACATCTTCAGCACCTAAGGAGCATAGAAGCCACAAGGAACAAAGGACTTCAGGATTCACAAGGAACAACAAAGGGAATACCCCAACTTTTATGGTTGTGAACGTAAGCGTATTCTGCTTCACAACCTTTACGGTTGTGATCGCTATACGTGAGGCATGCGAGAGGTGATATCGTCCCATTGTATACTTTTCACGCGAACTATAATTTCCCTCGTGGCAACTCCTCGTGGTAGATTTTTATTGTTGTATCTTACAAATATCATCCAGGGTTTTTATGCCGCAAGGCTTTTCCCTGACGAGCCAATAAAGCTTCACATCTTTGATTGGCTCAACCACGTGTTTTATTTTACACCTGAACTCAACCCTTTATTCTCCACATCATAGCACATAAGAAAATTGCCAGAGGACTCTTAACTGAGGAATTTAGGCCCCAGCACTTTCTATAGATGACTTTTACCTTCTACCTAATATTTGAGAATAAATCCTGTCACGCCAAATTTTTGTGCAGCTGTCCTCATAGGCATTTTTTGTAAATTAACCTCTTCAATCGCTGCCTTCACAAATCGCTTCTTCAGAATAATTTCTAAAAGCACTCTTGATAGGAGGCATCTTCGATTCAGTAATATATTAATCTATAAGATTATTGCATATGTAAGTAAACTTCACCACTTTGTTTCTTTTAATAATATTAGAATAATGACTACTATATGACGTCAATATTTCACGCAAGTTAAGGTAATAGTTGACCATGTGGTCATCTATTAAAATACATTATATTATAAAATTTGAGCGTTCTATTACGCGTTTCTAATGAAATTATAACTTCCACAAACAATCAGAATGATACGACTTGGTAGTTGACCCCTAAGTTAATTGAGTTTTTAGTATTGATATGCGAAAAAAAGGGGTTTAATGAATAAGAAATTTAATATCAATTAAAATAGAGAAAATATCAGTCATAAAGAGTCAAAAGATGAGAAATTTCTTACCGTCAACTAAGAACATCTTCTTAACGAAAGCGTTAAGAAAGTTACAGTATGAAGGAATACGACTATAGTTACTAATATTAATATTTAAACAATATAAATTAAACGAAACAGTTGTGAAAATCAAAGAAATGTTTTAATTAGCATGCATAAAATGGTTAAATTTTGGTTTTATAACCGATATTATATTGGTTCAGTATAAGTTTTATAACTGTGATTTTTTTCTGTTTTCTATCGATTACATTTGATTTAAAAATAAACAGAGCGCCTTAGAGTCCATATACACATGTGTACTAATAGAAAACATCATAGTAGGGCCAACGCCGTTGGAAATCATATAACGCATAAACAAAGTTTTACAAAAAGAAATCGCGTAAAAACAGATTCTACTGTATTTATTTTTCGAACTTTAAAAAATCAAGTTAATCCAATCAAACAATTTTCAAATTAGTTGATAGAATCAATCATTAATCAATTAAAAAACTTTAATAGAAAGAATTTCAAATAGTTGGAAATATTATTACAAGCAAAGCTATTTGTTTTACATTTAGGTTTTAAGTCAAATTTTTGAAAATCCTGCTGATTACAAAGGGATTATTATATTGCTATTTAACGTAAAAGTATTTCTAATTTTTTAACTTCATTGACAGGAAAGCTTTTTATGCTTACATTACCTAGTTAATGTAATTAACATTAACAGCTTTCAAGCTTTAGCAGTAACATTATTAATAAAAAAAATGTATAATTAAATAAAAGAGGTGATTTTGCAAATGGTGTTGTATTTACTAAGAAATGATATGTACATATAAAAGAAAAGTATATTTTCTTTATATGTAAAAATTACATATTATCAATAATACATAAAGTAAACAATAAAATTGCTGACAGCTGATTTAAACTACACGATATTTATGTGGAAATATTTACATATATTTTTAATTTTATAACTTCCTTATTTATATTTGAAAGTAAAATTGAAAATAACTAGTATCGTTAAACTAAAAAGTTGTTGCAAAGAATTTTTTTTTGTTATAGAGTTCCCAGCAAGAAAAAATAGAAGTAAAGTGTATTGCTGTGTATTTGGTTGTATAAGCAAAGCTTATCGTGATGAAACAATTAGGTTTTTTTATATTCCACCTCTTAATAAACATTTTGTTTATCGATTAAACAAATTTGGTGATAAAGAAATGATTGATAGACATATAGCTTCGGTACGAGCGCTAAGAATTGGTAAAAGTATAACTCCCAATATGAGAATCTGTTCACTCCATTTTATTAAAGATGATTTTTTACCTTCACGTGAGTATTTTTACTAATTATTTTTTCTGGTTACTATAAATTGTTAAATCAATAAATTTATTCATGCTTATATTGTTTTTGTGTATTGTTATAGTTATTGATTCAATTCGAACTTATTTAAAAAAAAAAACAAGTATTCCTTGTCAAAATCTTCCTTTAAGATCATTCAAAGAATGTACTTGTCTTGTAGATCAAATAGATTCTCGAGAAGAAAGAATACGTAGAAGAACAATTGAATTAGTGATAGTTAATGATATTGCAATACTGCAACAACATGTTTACAAATACCACTTAAACCAGCCTTGTATGAACAACTCATTCCAATTATTCGACCATCTTTTAATATTTCACCAGTTATTTCATGTGGATTATCTTTAATATGTGAAGTTTGTAAACAAAAAGCTAAAATACTTATAATATTTAAAACAATCACGACTTGGTACTTGCCCACACTTAATCACATGTCCAGCATTTAATACACTTTCAGAACCAACAAAATTTTTATTGTTTGGTTTTGTGCAAGCAAATTTAAAAATTTCTTGTAATGTAAGTTTCATTTTATTTAATTTAATTACAAAAAAATGATAATTTTATAAAAATATTTTTTCTTCTCTCCGGGCGAAAAAAAAGTATACACACCATGGGCAGTAAATAAGAAAGCCTCAGAGCACATGTTTCTTGGCCGAGGCGAAGCCGAGGTTTCTCTGAGACATTTCCCACTTTACCGCCCTAAGTATGTAATATACTATTACATTATTCTCTATGTTGTTTATATACGTAATGCACAGTAACCTACAGGTAAGCCACGCCCCTGCCAGAGATCTCAATATCGACCAGTATTTTATGCGCCGTTCGATCCTTTCCCATGGGCGCCACGTGACCAGTCCATCTTAATCCGCGCGAATTTACAACGTTAATATTGTCCGGTTTGTTGTACAATCGATATACTTCTATGTTATGGAGTTTTCTAGATTCAAACGCTTCCTCATTACTTAACCTCTATTTACAAGGAGACAAATTTGATTATTATCATTCTTTAAGAGCCTTTATATAATTGTCTTATATATGTATATAATATGAAAAAAACATGTGTGTAGATCACACGTGTCAGAAGTGAAACCTTCAAAATACTAAGTTTTGAGAAAATGAAATGAATGCACAGAATCAATAGTACTTAAATTTTGGGTTTATTTATATTATATTATAGTTACCACATATAAGAAAGAGCACCGATATGATCTGTAGGTTGGATAGGTGATAAGAACTACACTTTTCCAAATTCTAGCAATAAAAATGGAATGCTGGATGTAATAACCATAGATAGACACCCAAATCGTAGGGTGTTTATCGAGGGAAATGTAATTCGTCGTAAACTAAGTAAATATAGAATATCGTTTTTGTGAAACTCAAGTATAAAATTTTATTGGTAACGATGGTTTTTGAATTCTCACTTTCATCAACATTTTTGTGCTGTCTAACAAACATTTTAGGAATGACGAAATAAAGATGTTACGAAAAACATAGAAAATACTGCTGAACTGAAAGAAAGTTCTGGTAAAATGCAATAAGAGATCTAATAAAGATATTGTCTAGAAATGCTTTTTCAACTCTATAGCCTGTCACACTTCGAGACCCTTATTATTTACAATATATCTCGTATTTATTCTTCGAAACACAAACTTATCTTTCTAAATACTCTCGTCTAAATAAAGATCTGAACAACGAAAACTCCAAAGAACGCATTGAATAGTATCGCTTTCTCAGCTTATCGAATTGTGTAAACAACGAGTTTCGCATTTGGGATCCGTAATAAACTCCCCCAATTCACATTAGGCGTTCCGTCTGTTAAAAATGTTTTTATTTGATTAAAAAATTAACATAAATTTCTTTATTACGTAAAAATTATAATTAATAATATAATTTTCTTATATGCCTTGTTTAATACAAGTCTTTGGATATTTTTTATAAAAACATATAAAAATCAAATTCAAAAGAACATATTTTAATTCTAATGAATTGAATATATTTTATGAAGAAGGAAAATAAAATGCGACAGTAAATTTGAACTTGCTTTTGAATGAAGTTTGTTAGCTGTTTCTAATGTATTCTACAGTGTTGTCTAATTTTTTTCCTCTGATCTATCTTGTAACCATTTTTTTTGGTAAAATATTGCAGACAATACAATTATTTTATTCTATATATTTCATAATTATTTATTATAATATTTGCGAAATAAAGAATTTAATATTAATTTTTCAATAAAATAGAAACATTTTTAAATAAAAAAGAAATGACATGTTTGGTAAAAAAAAGCAGACCACGCACCTTCCTTGTTTATTTCGACCGTCGGTTCGTTTGTACCCTATTCTTTTGTCGAATACCTACGTCCTTATCTCTGTTTATTCTTCTACCCTTCTATCGCTTCTACATACATACAGGTTTAGTATTGTAATGATAAGAGTCCAGGCTTCGTAGTATGGAGTCGCATACAAACGCAATTATCTTACTCTTGAAACTGTGCATTCGTCTCATTCTCTCGAAACATAGATTTTTGTTTTTTTTTTAAAATAATAATACCATTTGTAATTAATCAAAGTTTCGTTTAAAGTAAACCAAATCTTAATTTCAGCTAGGACTATTGTATTGATTTCATCTCGAATATCTTGGTCCGTATATTCTTTTCCCTCGTAGAATGATTTTAATAAAGTGTCAACAAATGGAATAGTATTATTTGCTTTATTCAAAAGAATAATTAACGTACTATTAAGAGAATTTCATCACAATAATTTTATTTAAAATTAAATTAGAATATAGATTAATTGTTTATAGTTGCATCTTTTTCTTTCATATCGCCAGTAATTTTCTTTTCTTATAAAAATCTTCAAAAATAAGTTATATATTTGTATGTATTTTTACGAAAGTGGTGTTATAATGAAAATGACATATATATATATATATATATATATATATATATATATATTTATATAAGTAATAGAATAATATATGTACAATGAAATAAATTTATTAAATAATTTTTTTTTATTTCTATCTTCCAGGTTATTTTGTCCAAGTGTGATAAAGCTTCCCGAAATCTTTTTCCTACAGATAAATTGTAAAAGATAATATCACGATTCTATAATGATCACGAATCGGATCAAAAGGCTAGTAAAATTATCCAAAATCGTGATATTTTTATTTGATAAAAAAATATTAAATATTTTATATTGTAAAACGAGGATTGCATTCAATTATATAAGAATTTTTTTTTGTTTTTTTCCTTTTTTTATTATATTTAAAAAGTAATTTGATAATTTAATAATTATTTAGAAAACAATTGTTCAATCATGGTTTACTTGCAGTTGAATTTTATGAAAGGCGATAGAATCGAAGCTTTTTTTTTTTAAATTATTCGATATCATAATATTTTTATTCGATAAAAAAAATTGAATATTTTATGCTGGTAAATAATTATTGCATTCACTTATATAACAAATTTTATTCGTATCTCTCATTTTTTATTATATTCGAAAGATAACAATTAGATAATGTAATTATTATGTAAGAAAAATTATTCCATCGATGAAACGTGACGTATTCGGTTTTTTCTGTTTTTTTTTTTTTTTTTTTTTTTTTTAATTACATTTTAAGTAATAATTTTAATGCAGTTTTC
Source organism: Polistes dominula (assembly GCF_049000335.1). NCBI lineage: Eukaryota > Metazoa > Arthropoda > Insecta > Hymenoptera > Vespidae > Polistes > Polistes dominula. The sequence goes on along the minus strand of NW_028301061.1, from coordinate 4,651,178 downwards.
CTTGTGTGATAAAATCACTACTTTTAAATATTTAAAAAATTCAGACTTAAATTGTAATTTATAATTAATAAGTAGAAGTTTACAATTTTATTACTTGATGAACAATAATAAAAACAAGGGGAGAACAAAGTTGATAAATATTCGAATTTTTTTTTTCAATCGTTTCAAAAAAAAAAATCATGTGTGCAGATCACACGTGTTAGAAGTGAAACCTTCACAAATCTAAGTTTCGAGAGAATGAAACGAATGGACAGTTTTAAGAGTAAGATAATTGTAGGATTTATTTATTAAAATATTATTACTATATATAAGAAAGGTCACCGGTATGGTCTCTGGGTGGAATAGCTGATAAAAAGTGCACTTTTCACAATTCAAGCAATAAAAATGGAATGCTGAATGCGATAGTTATAAATAATCACTAAAATGGTAGGATGTTTATCTAAAGAAATATAATTCGCCAGAAATTAGATAAAAATAAATAATCCTTTTTTTTGAAACTCAGGTATAAAATTTTTTTTTTTTTTAGTACGGTTTTCTATTTCCCGTTTTTATCTACATTCTTGCGCTATATAACAGACATTTTAGGATAGATGAAATAAAGACGTTACGAAAAACATATGGAAAATACTGCTGGACTGAACGAAGGTTCTGGTGAAATGCAATGAAAGATCTAATAAAGATATTCTCTAGAAATGTTTTTTCAACTCTGTAGCCTACCACACTTCAAGACCCTTATTACTTATAACATAACTCTTCCTTATTCTTTCGACCACAAACTTATCTTTCTAAATACTCTCGTCTAAATAAAGATCTGAACAACGAAAAATCTAAAAAATGTATTGAATCGTACTGTGTACACTACGAGTCTCAGATTTCAGCTCCGTAGTAAGCTCCACCAATTCACGCTGGGCGTTCAACATCTTAAAAATGTTTTTATTTTATTGAAAAATTACTATAAGTTTCTTAAATACGCAAATATCATAATTTATAATATAATTTTCATATATGCATGGGTCAGTACATCTCTTTGGATATTTTTCATAAAAACATATAAAAATCAAATTTAATAGACATATTTTGTCTTTATGCATCAAATATATTTTATAAAGAAGCAAAATAAAAATATAACAGTAATTTACTTGCTTTTGAATGGAATTTGTCAGCTGCTCCTCATTTATTCCACAGTATTCTCTAATTCTTTTTCTCTGATGTATCTGGTAATCCTTTTTTTTTTTAATATTTTAGACAATACAATTATTATATATTGTATGTACTTCATAATTATTTATTATAATATTTGCGAAATAAAGAATTTAATACTAATTTTTCAATAAAATAGAAACATTTTTAAATAGAAAAGACATGACACGTTGTAAAAAAAAAAACTATAGGCATGAATATTATCGCATCGATAATAAAGATAATAAATGTGGGATTCCCCTTCTCCTGTTAGTCTTCCTAAAGGATATCTAACAAGTAAAAAGGAAAGAATTCCGCGGTGTTATTAATAGGTTTATATAGAAAGAAAAACCTCTCTTCACTTCCCTTCTTAAAAATATCCAAAGAGATGTACTGACCCATGCATATATGAAAATTATATTATAAATTATGATATTTGCGTATTTAAGAAACTTATAGTAATTTTTCAATAAAATAAAAACATTTTTAAGATGTTTAACGCCCAGCGTGAATCGGTGGAGTTTACCATGGAGAGGAAATTTGAGACTCGTAGTGTACACAGTTCGATAAGCTGAGAGAGCGATACAATTCAATACATTTTTTAGATTTTTCGTTGTTCAGATCTTTATTTAGACGAGAGTATTTAGAAAGATAAGTTTGTGGTCCAAAGAATAAGGACGAGATATGTTATAAGTAATAAGGGTCTTGAAGTGTGGTAGGCTACAGAGTTGAAAAAACATTTCTAGAGAATATCTTTATTAGATTTTTCATTGCATTTTACCAGAACCTTCGTTCAGTCCAGCAGTATTTTCCATATGTTTTTCGTAACGTCTTTATTTCATCTATCCTAAAATGTCTGTTATATAGCGCAAGAATGTAGATGAAAACGGAAAATAGAAAACCATACTAACAAAAAAAATTTTATACCTGAGTTTCACAAAAAGAATTTTTTATATTTACTTTGTTTACGACGAATTATATTTTCCTCGATAAACATCCTACGATTTTGGTGTCTATCTATGACTATCGCATTCAACATTCCTTTTTTATTGCTTGAATTTGGAAAAGTGTAGTTTTTATCAGCTATTCATTCCACTTAGAAATCATACCGGTGCCCTTTGTTAAATATATGTAGGGATTTAATTTATTTAGGGTGAGAGGTGCGAGGTGAACATACACCCAGTTTAATCCTACTAATAAGATTTATTTAAAACAGGTATTAGAAAAGGTACAATATTAGTTTCACAATCTTACGGTTACAACTTAGATGAGCGACTGCATTCTTACGACTGTTACAACTGATACAACTGCGAATGTTACAACTGATATTTAACTACGGCTACGACTGCTACTACTTTACTTCTACGACTAAGACTACATTACTTCTACGACTGAGACTCCTTTACTTCTACCACCGAGATTCTCTTCTCTTATTCCTTTCCATGTCTTTTATATCAGAAATCACCTACACCCCTTTTGAGAGGGAAGAAGCTTACAAATCTTACTGACCAATAGCATAAGGATCCACCCCATAGTCCACCGACAGAAACAGCCTATGGTTTTCGGTAGTGGGAACTATGCATACAGAAACTTAATCTAGCACATCGGAATGTTACACCTTTTTATGGCATCGCATATCGGAAATTCTTCAAAGGGTCCCTACACTGCACACATGGTTTTTTATTACACCAATATCCTAATAACCCTCAAGGTTCGTTTATGGTTTTATGGCCCACCTAATCTTTTCTTTTAATCTGGATAGATTTCTCTTTTTCAAATAAAATGAGATCTACAGAAAGGACTGAATACTAGTTTTTGTCTACCTCTGCTACACTTAAAACTCTCCTACATATATGGTAATAATATTATAATAAATAAATCCTATAGTTATCTTAGTCTTGATAGTGTGCATTCGTCTCATTCTCCCGAAACTTAGATTTTTGAAAATTTCACTTCTAACACGTGTGATCTGCACACATGATTTTCTTTCTTTAATACTTACAACTTAACGACACCATTTAAAAAATATTGAAAAATAGACTGGTTTAATCTTATCTTTCTCTATTAGCATCTTTATAGATAGCATAGCTTATTAGCATTAGCATTAAACTACTTTATTAGCATATTAAAACAACAAGTAGAAGCAATGTAAAGTTAAAAGGCTTCTTTAAGAAAAAACTAAATACATAGAAGCGCATAATAAATAAATCTATAAAAAATAGCTTCTTATTGATAATTAAAATGACATATCACTCTTACATATTCAAAGTATTATAAAAATATGGACAAAAAGCAGTCTTAGTATCTTATAAATACGCTCAAGCTCGTTTATTTATTTTTAGTTTCTGTAAAGACGCGAAGTATAAAGGAACTTACTTTTGAGTAGCATTTTTGTAATTATCCCTTACTTACAAACAGAAGCAAAGTAGTATTTTTAAGTGAATTAAACAACTTGTACTATTTCTATTTTGTTCAATTCAACATGGAATACATTGCATATTTTATTGTTTCAACAATAATAATTATTTTATTATTCTACGTAATTGAATATTTAATAAATAAATTTCGAGAATATAACATGGTAAGAAAATTTCCAGGCCCTAAAGCTTATCCTCTTATAGGAAATATGCATTTATTTCTTGGTGATTTGACAGGTATATTTTATTTTCATATTTCTAATATATACATTTATACCATTTTTATTGAATGAACCTGTTCTAACATTAGGTATAACGAAAAAATTATTACAATACTCCGCAATCTATTCTTCGCCTTGGCGACTCTCGATAGGATCAAAATTAATTCTAATCTTCCATGATCCTGAAAATATTGAAGTAAGATTTATTTTAAATTTATTGCACTTTTTTTACAAACGAATAAATCAAATAATATATTTTTTTTTCGTATTTAATTATATCAATTTATTATTTTATTTTTCAGATTATTTTAACAAGCTCAAAAAGTGATGAGAAAAGTTTCCTATATTACTTTGTAAAATATTCCTTAGGCGATGGATTATTTACAGCGCCAGGTAAATGATAAGCTCTCATGGTTTCTTTTTAATTAATACCGAACAACTACCACCACAAATTCAAAGTATAATTAAGTATGTTTTAAATATTTCTTATAAAATATTGCTGGTAATAATAGTTAATTTTTTACGTTTGCATAAAACGTCTACACACCCAAGCGTGTAAATAATTATATGAAGATATAACTTTCCCTAATTTTGTACTATATACTATATAAAAAAAAAAATAGAATAAGAAAAAAAAGTAAAAAAAATTTTCTTATTTGAAGCGTCATTATGGAAAATACATCGAAGAATACTAGATCAGAAATTCAATTCCAAAATGGTTTCAAATTATATGGAGTCATTGAATAAGAATTCAAAAAGGCTAATAAACATTTTAGAAACTAGAAACGGAGAGAACGTAGATATCTCTCATTACGTACATTTATGTACGTTGGACATCATATTTGGTGAGTCTTGGGAACTCTAGAATTTTTAAAATATCAAGATATGTAAAAATCTATAACAAATTTGTTTTTTATACTGACAGATAGCCTATTGGAATCTGATCTAAATTTGCTAAATATCTCAGACTGCAAACTTGATAAATATCTGACAGAGTAATAATCAAAAGAAAATTATTATATTTATAATACAATATAGTATAACTTTATATTTGTCTTCTTATTAACTTTTATTTTTATTCAGTGGGATGGATATGACTATGGAAAGAATATCAAAATTGTGGTTGTACCCAAATATTATATTTAAGATTTCATCTTTAGGAAAGCGGTTAGATGAAAATCTCGCATACCTTAATAATATAACAAACGAGGTAAGAATAAAAAAATAACTGTTTGTTCCAAATTTTTTGGTTGTAAATATATAATACAGTTATAGGAAAAATTATATTTTATTTATACTACATATATATTTATATATAACTTTTATTTGTTAAGATTATAAGGAAAAAGAAAGAGTCAATACAGGAAGAGAAATTTACCCGTGAAGGAAATGGTCCATATGCGAGTAAGAATAATCATTTCCAAAAATATTCTCTTAGTAATGTATTTATGGATAGATGCCTTTGATAATAATAATAAATAATTTGTCATTTTTCTTTAAGATAAAGTAAAAAATACGAGTACATTTCTTGACGTACTATTTGAATCATTTTACAATACAGGAGAATATTCGGAGGCGAATATTCGTGATGAAATAAAGACATTTATTTTTGCTGTAAGATTAATTTTTTTTTAGATTAGATAAGATTTATTTTTATTGATAAATTGTTCTTTACAATTTTCTATTATTTTTTAGGGAAGTGAAACTGCTGCTGGAACTCTTACATTTTTATTTTTAATGCTAGCATCGTATCCGGAAGTTCAAGTATATAAAGATAACCATTAAGCATTATCAAATTTATCATAATCTTTTAGAAATCTAATTTATTTTTATACAAAACTTGTGTTATTTATTTGTCATTTTTGATTGTAGAATGAGGTTTATAAGGAGCTGTACGATATGTACGGCTCAAGTAATCAGAATGATGATCCAATTACATACGATGATACTAAGAAAATGCATTATTTGGAACGAGTCATTAAAGAAACACTTCGTCTTTTTCCTCCTGGTCCACTTTTTGGACGAACATCATATAGCGATATAATAGGTATTCATTTACACAAAAAATACTATTCTTATTTTTTTCCAGTATTTAAATTAATGTTTTATGTAATAATAATATGTATTTAATTATTATATGAAGTGAACGACAACATTGTAGTACCAAAAAATACTGAAGTATTTTTTTCGACATATTTTATGCACCGAAAGGGTAAATATTGGACGGATCCTTTACGATTTAATCCTGATCGTTTTCTTCCGGGAAATTATGATCCGAAGTGTTTCATTCCATTTGGTTCTGGGAAACGAGTTTGTATAGGTAAGAGCGCATTATTATGCATTTATTATTTAGTTTCTAAACTTTTTATTGCCAAAGTATATGTCTTTTTAATATGACTTTTTTAGGTAAATTATTTGCCATGGCACAAGTGAAAACAATAGCTGCTAGTTTATTGAGAAAATTTACTGTTGAAATAGATAATCCAGTATCAGTAGAAAATGTTGATGTAAAACTTTCCATTACTTTGCAACCAGCTGAAACTATACTTTTGAGATTTATCCGACATTAATATTTATTATTTTTTCAGTACTATGTTCCAAATAAAACAATTGTAATAATTAATTTTTTTAATAAAAAATAAATTTTCAATACATAACATTTTCAATTTTTATTTAGAATATCAGTATTTGTGTTATTATCTATGAAATATACAATATTATCAATCAGAAAAAAAACACATTTGAAAATATTACATATTTTAACAAGTTAATCGTAGTTAAATTAATGTTACATTTATTTTATTTTTCTTTTCTATAAAAAATATTTTATAAATTTTTATCTTGAACACATTGGATCTAACATTCATCAGTATACACACTCATGCGCTTATGCTTATCAATTTGAAACGAAGAAAATGCAAACATGCGCGTATACGCTGAATGATTTTTATATATATTTTATTTCAGTTCTACTTTATCTATCATTTAAAAAATACTATTTATTAATTAATTTCCTAGTACACAGACTTTCAGATAAAGGACTTCAGTTTTCTAAAAAGATTTGTCTTCCTAACATAACATAAATAAAATAAAAAAAGAATTATGTACCGATATGTAATTAATCCATATGTAAATAGAATATTATTTTACCATAATCGAATCCCAATTCATGGTTGCTAAACGTCAAACCAAGACTCTGTTAGTTCAGTAAAGTCAGTTACAGATAGAATACGGTAACTAATCTAAAATCACAACCAACAACCAAATATTAGCCTATCATTCCCTTATTAGCCAATCATAAAACCTATTTATTAAAGTCAGTGTTGTTATAAATATCGTGTAAATTGTCTACATCTTGTTCGAATGTAATCGATAATTGATTTAATCGTGAATCGAATTTTTCAATACTTGAGAATAAGATTAAAATAGATTAGAACAATTCGGACTTGAACGTCTCGCCAATGAGAATTACACTTACATTGTTTCTTTATTATCTCATGTGACATTTTTGAAATGAAATATTTAATTTAGTACGGGTCTAGCGCGGATGGGCCAATATTTAAGTTCCTATTAAAGTTGTTGAGAATTACTACGTTATTCTAATTAAAAACTTGAAAACACGCGGTCCAACTTACATTGTTCTAAAACATTAAATAAACAATTTAAAAAGATTGAAAGAACTATGTATTTCTTCTCAAATAATTAAAACTAATAAGAACTATTTATAGAATAATGCACAACGATATGTCCTATTTTTTAATATTTTTTGAATTTTTTCAGATAGTAAAAAAATTTAAAAGAAGATAGTAAATAATGTAATAGGAATATACATATATAGCTTTACGTAGTAAACGCTAAAAGTATGTACGTAAAAAGTATTACGTATATACGTTTACGTAATAATTTTCTATTAGCACAGTATAAAATCGAAGGAATCAACTTATTTCTTCTAATTTTAATAATTATGTACGATCCGAAAGGATCGTACGGTGATTAGCGGTATTTGAAACTCGCGCGCATCCGCTTCCATCGATTAGAATTCTAGATCGATACTTACTGTGAGCATCGATCAACCACCAGTAACTATCGAAGCGCTTCTCTAGCTACCCCCGCCTCTCGCATCCCCACTTCTCATAGCCCAAGTATGTACGTCCTGCTGGGACAGTACAAAGGGGCATTCTTTCTATTCTTTACCGGACGCCTACGACTACACATCTTGAGGGATTATAGAGGCTTTAAGAATTCACAAAGGACAACGAAGAGAATATTCTAATCTTCAAGACTCGTGAAAGTGAGCCCATTCAACATCACAACCCTTAAGGTTGTGATCGCTATATTTGCGGAGTGCGAGAGGTGAGATCTTTCCAATATATATATATTTCACATCGACGGTATTTTCCCTCGTGGTAACGCCACGTGGTGCATTCTTATTGTACAATCAAGTAACATCCAGGGTTTTTATGCCGCAAGGCTTTTCCCTGACGAGCCAATAAAAAAGGCATTGTTTCTTTGGTTGGCTCAATCACGTGTTTTATTTTACACCTTAACCTAACCCTTTATTCTCCACTTCATAGTATAAACAAATTGCCAGAGTTAGTTAATAGTTGAGGAATTTCGGCTATAACATTTTGGTGCAATCCTGTAAGGTGCGTATTCCCGACTTCTGATTTACGAAGCAGCGAGTAGACTATCACCACACCGAGCAAACCGATTAGAGAACAACGAAGTCGAGGGAGTCCGCCATCTTGTGAACATCTACACCGTTCAGCGGAGACAGTACCACAAAAGATTTAGAAGCGAGATAAGTAGTTCTAATTACCCGTGCGTACGCCTTTGCGTACACACCTTTATTTACTAATATATATCTCAAGGGAAATTGCGTCTTCGAACCCTGTAGAAGTTCGCAATTTCTTATATATCTATGCATTACGCTCATTTTCTCTGTAAAATTCACATCTCAATATCGAAAAGACTTATAGAACTTAATTTCTAAATTTGAACGGATACATTATATATAATCGAATGTTATTCTCCATCTCGAAAAACGCTTTATTCTCGTACAAAGAACGATAAGATTTTCGGCGGCTTCACTGCCACGTCACCTTCCTTTACTTGAACGGTCGACTAGAACGAAGACGCCGTGACGTCATCGCCGGACATCCCATCTATCGGCATATAGCTAGCGACAATCGTATACCCCCTCCATCGGCCTTTTATACTATACATAGGTATACCCCCTCCAACGATCTAGCCTCAGGACCGTACCACGTGATCGAGAACCCAACGCGCGGTCATTCATTCATATAAAGGGGATTTTTATATATTACCATAAATTAATTTGAGTGGATTTCGAAAAGTAGAATAATTAATAACGGTTCGTAATGGCATTGCAAAAACAGCTCGAACAGCTCGAACAAAAACGGCTAGTTTTAGAATCGGGTTGAACACACGTCGAAAATCCAAGAAGGAAATCTAAGTAAACAGGAAATAAGAAAGCGTTACGAACGACTTACTCAGCTAGTAGAGAAATACGAAACATTGTATGAAAAGTGCGCTACTGCTATCAGCGAAGTAGGAGGAGTCGATAGTTTGAATCCAATCATAGAGAGATATTTCGCGATCGGAGACAAAATTGACTCGGGCGATACGGCCGCGGTTAGTAACGCGAATGGTTCGCATGGAGACGACGGTGCTACAAATACCCGCGATCAGCAAATACGATTAAGCCGAATCGAGATCCCGAAATTCGACGGAGACATCGGAAAGTGGATCCAATTCAAGGGAAGTTTCATGACGCTGGTGGACGCGCGTACCGACATGTCGGATTTAGAAAAACATATATACCTCCGCGAGTCTCTTACCGGTAGAGCGCTTCAGACGATCGCGACATATTCATCGACCGGGCAGAATTATAAGAATGCGTGGGAAATGTTATTGAAAACTTTCGACCGGCAACGCATACTCCTAGCACGGGCCATTGACGCCTTCATAGACACTCCACGGCCGAAAAGCATGTCAATAGAAGAGATGACACGGCTTGCGGGTGACTTGCGGGCTCATTCGGATACTATTACTTCTTTCAATATACCACACGCACTGATGGTACGCCTTGGCGAACGCATTTTACCCCGCGACCTTAGACAAGAATGGGACAAACAGTTAGATGCGGATAATTATCCGACCATGAATCAGCTTTGCGACTTTGTAAACGAGTACACACTCCGTAGCGTCGCGTCGTCGAATATTCCATCGACATCGGGAAACGAGCCTCACGCAAAACGTAGACATACTGATACGATGACTTTACTGCCACGAAAGCGACAGGATACCTATACAACGCGTACGTTCCATACTCAGACTCTGGCTAATTGTGTTCTTTGCAAAAGAGATGAACATTTTGTACACCGTTGCCCCCGATATTACGACATGACGATACAAGACAGACTGACAACGATTCAACAGTACGAATTATGTCAGAATTGCTTACGGAAGCACCGGGAACCATGTAGAGCCTCGCGTTGTCGGATATGTCACCAGGCCCATCACACGTCATTACATATAGACAATGACGAGCATGAGATCACGAAACAGGAGAGCCACACCCCTGCGAGGACGGAGACCGCGTCGACATCTCAAACGAACTCATCACTACGCGACTAACACCGATCCTTCATGTCAATTCGCACGGTGTACCGAATTAATTCCTTATGAGCGCCAAGTACCGTGTTAGAAAAAACGAAACGGGACCTTTAAACAATTTCGGGTATTCTTAGATACATGCGTCGCCGCACACTTCATTGCCGAAAATGTCACGAGAGAGTTACGCTAACAGATTATACCATATTAGGTTTCCACTCACGCTAGATCAGAACTTGATCGATGATCGTCATCGAGGTAATCATTTAATCGCTAAACAATAAATATAAGCAGAACTTTTCGCTACTCATCGTCTCTAATATAGCGCGATCGAATTCAGTAAATAAATTAGAAGGCGAAATTCATTACGTCTAAAATGCGAGACGATACGAATCGGGAAAATATATGGTGCGTATATCCTCGCGAGGAAGGACATGATTACAGTCACCTACGTAGTATAGCCTCACGCCGATTCCACAATCTCTCGAAGAAGTTACACGCGAATACCGAACTCCGGAAGGAATATAAACGGATCATACGGGAATATATCGATTTAAGACATATGTCGAATGTTAAAGACGAACTTACGGGAGGCTGTTATCTTCCCCATCACGCGGTCATTAAATCAGTCAGCATGACAACTAAGGTATGGGTCGTATTCGACACTTCCGCGAAAAAATGATCAGATGTATTTCTCAACAACACTTTGTTAGTAGAACCTACAAGTCGAGATACTGTAGTAAAACTCTTGTTACGATTCCGAACGTATCAGTACGCATTAACAGCGGATATCGAGAAAATGTATCGGCAAATATGGATTCATCCAGACGATCGCCAGTATTAACGGATATTTTAGTTACATAACGAATAGATTCACACTTTCGAACTCAATACGATGACATTCGGAATAGCCTCAGCACCATTTCTCGCCATACGAACCATAAAACAACTCGCGAAGGACGAAGGTGCTAATTATCTACGCGGAGCCAAAATATCGAACCACGATCTATATATTGAACTCTGCTCCAGGGAAACTCCTATTTTAAAATTCACACCAGTGGGGGGGGGGGCAGTCAGTAACACAAACTCGTCGCGTTAAACCCGATCCTTGTCAAAGAAGGCTTGTACTGAGTAGGAGGTCGATATCGAACGCGAATTAAAACATTCCAGGAGAAATATACAAAATTATTACTCTCACAACCACCACATGACTGATCTCCTTATCCTAAAATTCCACGAACGATACTTTCACGCCGGTATACAAACTACCCTCTATGCCCTTAAAACAACGATTTTGGCTCCTCGACGGCAAGAATCCAGTGCGAAAAATCGTACGTCATTGAGTACGTTGCATTCGATTCCGTACATCCGGCATCCGATATAAAATAGTGGATTTACCAAGCTCTCGGGTGCAGGAAGCCACGGCATTCTCTCATGTCGGAATAGATTTCTTCGAGCCGATCTACGCGAAGGAAAAGAAGTACCGTAATAAGGCTCACGTTAAAGTATACGGGCGCATCTTCGTCTATATGACTATAAATGCTGTACACATCAAATTAGTCAGTGATCTGACTATGGATGCCTTTTTTGGTCGATTTCTAGTGATTTGTGAGTCGAAAGCTTTTCCAACTCACGTTTATTCTAATAACGGAACTAACTTCGTCGAGACTAATAACCAGTTAAGGAAGTTATACGTTATGATTGAGTCGGACAAATATACGACAAAGGTCCATGATTTCGCGGTAGATCATAGAATATCATAATCCACCTCTCTCACCTCATTTTGTAAGTCGGTGGGAGGTTGCAGTCAAATCTTTCAAATATCATTTTAGGCGAAACGTGGGCGAACCTCTCTTCGCATACGAAGAGTAAACCACATTCGCGATAAAAACAAGGCTATTTTCAATTTTACACCCGCTACGTCCCATTTCGTGAGACCTAATGACTCAACAGCATTAACGCTTGCACATTTCTTTTAGATTAAAGGAACGTTTACGACATTGACGGAGGAAAATTATTACAGTAAGATTCCCGCCAGTCGATTGTCTTCAAGGAAACATCAAGAATGGATCCCACTCCAGCATAAAATCAAAGGAATACCTCCGTCATGCTCATTGACAAAATTCAACTATACACGAGATGACCGTGAAGACGGTTCATGGAATTGTCAAGCACAACGCGACAACTATTTGTCCATTGTTAAACCATCATTAATTTTTTCTTGAGTTGTATCTTTTATAATTAACGTTCGTGCGTTGTATCTCTTATGATTAATTTTCTCGTACGTACAAAACAGATAGATCGACTGGCCAGCGATTCACTGAATAAGGTAAACAGCTCGTGCTGCAAGCGATATATAATATAGCGATATATAAATGGTGACGCGTGTCACAAATATCGTAAAATTGATTGTAATAAGCGCACAACACAAACCATGTATTATGAATGTCATTGATCGTTACACTCTCAACGGGGGGAGTATGTACGATCCGAAAGGATCGTACGGTGATTAGCGGTATTCGAAACTCGCGCGCATCCGCTTCCATCGATTAGAATTCTAGATCGATACTTACTGTGAGCATCGATCAACCACCAGTAACTATCGAAGCGCTTCTCTAGCTACCCCCGCCTCTCGCATCCCCACTTCTCATAGCCCAAGTATGTACGTCCTGCTGGGACAGTACAAAGGGGCATTCTTTCTATTCTTTGCCGGACGCCTACGACTACACATCTTGAGGGATTATAGAGGCTTTAAGAATTCACAAAGGACAACGAAGAGAATATTCTAATCTTCAAGACTCGTGAAAGTGAGCCCATTCAACATCACAACCCTTAAGGTTGTGATCGCTATATTTGCGGAGTGCAAGAGGTGAGATCTTTCCAATATATATATATTTCACATCGACGGTATTTTCCCTCGTGGTAACGCCGCGTGGTGCATTCTTATTGTACAATCAAGTAACATACAGGGTTTTTATGCCGCAAGGCTTTTCCCTGACGAGCCAATAAAAAAGGCATTGTTTCTTTGGTTGGCTCAATCACGTGTTTTATTTTACACCTTAACCTAACCCTTTATTCTCCACTTCATAGCATAAACAAATTGCCAGAGGACTCTTAGTTGAGGAATTTCGGCCATAACAAATTACATGAATGATAAATAGTAAATATTTGCAAACTGGTATTTATAAATGCTTACAATAAATAAATTAATACAAGACAGTTGTGTGTGTTTTTCTCATTTTTTCATGTTTTCATGTTTTCTCATATGTATTGAAACGTTATAAGAATTATACATTTTTTTATATCATTTATTTTCTCATTTACATTTAAAATTGAAACTCACTTTACGTAAGAAGAAAACATTTCTTTGACTGTTCAGAGCATTCATGTCTATTTTATACATAAGTTACTTACACCTCTTTGGAGAGGGAAGAACGTAAATGGGACTTATTGGCCAATAGTAGGAGGGTCCACCTACCAGGATCTCCCGAAGGAAAATCTTATGTTTTTGGGAAAAGGAAACAATGCATAAAGAAACGTGATCTACAATATCGGAATGTTATTTCCTTTTATGGTATCGTACGTGCTTAGATATGAATCAGAAACCTTCAAAGGGCTCGACACTGTATAAAGGGTTTTCATCGCACCATATGTTTCTTTGATCATTGAGATAGTTTGGGAATTGATGGCCCTTTGGAATTTCTTAATATTTAGGTAAACAATACCTTATCTCTGCTGCCTATGTTATTTCATGATATTTTAATTCATAAGCTTATCGCAGAATCTGTTTCATAGAAATTGAATATAATAAAAAATAATAAATATAAAGTTTATCGTCTACAAAAGATTTGTGGTAATAAGCAGTTATCGTGAATCAAATGTTTCGATAAAAAAAATTGGAGTAGATAGAAACGATTCAAATACGAATATCTCGCTACCGTAGAAGTACATTAACTTTTCATTATTTCTTAATTATCACATTGGAAATCCTCTAAACGAGATATTCAATTTACTCAGGTAGACCAATATACAAATTATTGAAAAAGTTGTTGAGAGCTACTGCGTAAGTCTAATTATAAACCTGAAAAAAACGCAACCGAAAGTAAATTTTTCTAGAAATTATTTATTAATAAAATTATATTAATTTATTAGTTCGATTATTATTATTAATTGGCGTTAGGAATTCGAAAGTTCATTGCCGCAAATACAAAATCCCACCATTGGTCCCGTCCCTGAGTGCGATTCTTCCATTCGCGGTCTTCGTATTCTATTTCTTTCAGGTCCCTTCTAATATTATCCTCCCATCTACGTCTCGGTCTACCTAGTGATCTTTTCCCGTTTGATATACCGACCAATATATTTTGTGCGCCGTTCGATCCTTCCCCATGCGCGCCACGTGACCAGCTTATCAGCTATCTTAATCAGCGTGATTTTACGACGTTGATAATGTTCGGTTTATTGTACAATCGATGTATTTCAACGTTACGGAGTCTTCTTCATTCGGCCGTTTCCTCCTCATCGCGTTTGGCATCGAAGATTAACGAAGAACTTTGTTTTCGAAAACCTTAAATTTCTTTTCGTCCCGTAACGTAAGCGACCTCGTTTGGCTACCATAAAGTTCTTGTTTCTTATGGCACGCGAAATTGTCAGATATCGCGTAAGTCAAGGGGTTAACAAAACGATTGAGATTTGACAAAAACTATGTCATGAAGATGGACAAGTGGACAATAACGATGAGATCCAAGATGTTGCTATGAGATTTCCAGAAGCTAATCTATTCCAAGCACTATATGATAATCCAAATTCTGAGGTGAACAATGATTTGCGCTTAGCAACGCTAAATAAATTTGGTGCTATTGCTAAACAGAATTAAAAACTCATGCCTAATGAACAATACTAGGAATTGATGAAAAGAGCTAACGAAAATCAGAAAGAACTTCTAATGCATGTTATTCACCATCTTAAGTTAGAAAATCACTCTCCATGAAAAATATTTTTAACGAACCTTTCGGATGTGGTAAAACGTTTGTGATCAGATTATTAACCTTTGCTTATCACTCTTGGTCCAAAGGACCTAGACCTTTTTGTAACTTAATTTTAGGTACTTAAAGCAAATGATAGCTGGTCTACTACACCATTTCCCAATAGTTGAAGAATTTAACCACCCTTCAGACCGTTTTGTGTAACGTTAGAGCCATTAGTATACTTTTGGCAGCTGTTGAAAAAATGGCCCGAGTCCAAAGTACCTGAGTATGGTAAGTACGTTCGAAAATGATTTTTTGGAATGAATGTTTTTTTTATGTATTTTGGCTTTAGATTGAAGAAAAAAGTTTATAATATATGTTTAGCAGCGTTTAATTTTTTTATAACAAATATATAATATTTTAATAACGATAATTTTGTATTGGAGCGACGATATAGGATTCACGCTATAAGCCATTTTGTTAGAGTATAAACACGTGGCGCTGCTTGCCACGAACATTCTGTCGCTATGTGCAACGATTGTTGTGATATATAAAAAAAAAAAATACTATTTTTATACATATTTCACTCATTTTATATTAATTTCATATAAATGTAATAAAATAATAATATTTTGAATAAATATAATACTCTAACAGCTGATATAATAGAGAATTTCGAAGAAAACGAGTATTTCATATATTCGATAAATATTGGCAGACAGTAAGGTAAAGGGGTGTAAAAATTAAAAAAAAAAAAAAAAAAATCACAAGGTTCCTGAACAAAAACTTTTTTATTTTATTATTTCAACATTAAGAAAACAATTTACAAAATGGCAGACAAAAATTTTGGGGCTAAAGCCTTGACAGACAGCTTGAAAAAGCGCGCTATAATAGCCTTCATAACATAAAAACTTTCTAAAAACTTTCTAAAACATTTCTTGAAAAGCTTTAAGCCTTCCAAAAAGGTTTCTAAAAAATCTTTCTACAAGGTGAAAATGTTCGCGTTCAGAAACTTGCAAAAGATTATTCTATCAGTAAAATATATTGAAAATGTTTTTAAAATATTTTTGTAAAATCTTTTATGAATCTTTTTTAAAATATTTTAGAATGATGCCTGCAAGGTTTCTGAAAGATTATTTGAAAATATTTTACGAAACCTTCGCTGAAAGATTTCAAAACTTATCGTGTTATGTGGGATACCATGAAGGGTAAAACTGTAACGACCGATAATTTTTTTACAAGTATTCCTGTCGCTTTAAATTTAAGAATTAAAAATACTTCGTTGCTTGGAACAATACGCGCAAACAAGAGAAAACTGCCGAAAATTTGCAAATTGGAAAAAGACAGCATGGCACGTTTTTCAACGTTGTTGTACCAATCCAATAGATGCACATTTATCGTTTACAAAAGCAAACCAGATAAAAAAAAATATAAAATAATATATATTATCTCCTCTTAAACCTTAAAAAAATCTTTTTCGCAGGTTTTATAGTTATATCGAATTGTAGAACTATGTCTTCCACTTTTTGTGGGACATCTACATGAACAGAAAATTTTCTCAATACAGTAGCAATTATTGCTTTCATTTCGAGCATTGCCAAATTGAAACCTATAACAGCAGAAATGATTCTCAATGTAATATTACAAATATTTATATATAAAACAATTTCCTTACTAGATAAACAAATGATATTACCAATGCAACCTCTTGGCACAATGCTGAATGGTAGAAAATGTTTAATATCGTAATTTCCAGGTAAAAATCTATCAGGATTAAATTGTAAAGGATTTTTCCAATATTTTTCGTTTTGATGAAGTGCAAAAAATAGGAAAACACAAATAGAATTTTTTGGTATTATGACATCCTTGCTCACTTCACAAAATTAATAAATATATAGAATTAATACGTGAAATAATAACGTAAATTGTAAAAGAATATACGCAAATATTTATTCAGTATGTGTATGAATACCTTGTATATCTTCACATACACTTCGTGAAATAAAAGAAACGGGAGGAAAAAGACGTAAAGTTTCTTTGATCACTCGATTCAAAAATGTCATATTCTTAATGTCTTCAAATGTAATATGTTTATCTTCTGGATCGGTTGATCCGTATATTTGATATAGCTCTTTATGTAATTCTTTCTGCAATTTAGGATATGGAAAACACGATTCAATTTTAGTGTAAAAATATGTTCTATTTTTTAAAGGCAGTGAGACAGTTAATATAGAAGGTAAATTTTACTCGTACTTACTTGAATTTTTGGATAAGTAGCTAACATTAAAAATACAAAAGTAACTGCCCAAGTGGTTGAATCGCTTCCCTAAAAGAATACAAATTTTTTTATCTTTTTTTTTACAATCAAAGTTTTGTTTAAAGTAGATAAATTCTTACTTACAGTACAAACTATTGTGTTGATTTCATCACTAATATCTTGCTCCGTATATTCTTTTCCCTCGTAGAATGATTTGAATAACGCGTCAAGAAATGAAGGAGTATATTTTGTTTTATTCAAAAGAATAATGAATATACTATTTGGCATGTTCAGAACATCTTATTGCAACAATTTAATAAAAAATAGAATTAGATTATTGAATAGTTATTCTTACTTGCATCTTTTTCTTTCATTTCGCCATTAATTTTCTTTTCTTGCATCAATTCCTTCTGTTCCTTTATTATCTTAACAAAAAAGTTCTATTTATGTATGCAATTTTATGAAAGTTATAATATAGTGAAAGATATATATATTGTTATGCCTCTGTAGATTATTCTTATTCTTTGAACGTTATCTTTCAAAATTGCTGACGGTGGTGTTCACACGCTAGCGGCTGGGCAGATCACACCTTATTGCCTGTTTGTTCCCATGGCGTAGTGATAACTTAGGATTGCGTTGTATGTTCTCTGGCACCTTTTTGGTCAGTAACAGAGTGGTACTCATAGAATAAACTACGAATCGTTAAGCATTCCTAATTACAGAATTTATTTGAGAATAAATTAAAGAATCGTAATAAAGTATCTTACGTTAATTTTATGTTATAAAATTAACTCCAGAATTAATAACAACAATTTAGTTAGCATTTAACAGTAATAATTAGTTTTCTAGTTGAAGTGCGACTTTACGTTATCAAAGTAAACAATTAAATGTGACTATAGTTTAGACATTAAAATCTTGTGTTAGTTATTTTAAAAGAAAGTTAAACCTTCTCCCAAGGCATAAAAATATATTTATTTTATTGTAGTGATAGAATATTGTGTATAAAATGAGATTATTAACACTTAGACGACCACGCGCGCCGCAGCGAACTGTACGGTTTCCACCACGCTCGAGCAACTAAAACTACGCTGCCCACCACGCATTTTTCGTAAGTGATGCGTACTGATATGCGATATTTGAAATTGAAATAATTTGAAAATTATTTAAGTGCCAATTACATCTTGGGGTAACAATTTTATTTAACGATTTCACATATTGTTTATACAAAATACCAATATATCCCGATAACTCTTAGGCTTGTTTATGGTTTTATGGTCCTCCTAAACTTTCCCTTTAGTTTCTGAATAGAGTTTTCCTTTCCAGAAAATAAAATATAACGAAAAGAACTTAATACTAGATTTTTACCTGCACTATGTAGATAAATAAACGAAAAAAAACGCGTTACTAAGGTCAATATGGGAGATCTCCCCGATCGGTCGGGCACCGATCTGCATTGAAACGGGGAGATCTCCCAGAGTGGACGGCTAAGTGTTAAGATAAACATATTTTCTTTTTTTTTATACATCTAACGTGATTTTCTCCCAAGTGTGATAAAGCTTCTCGAAATCTTATTCCTATAAATAGATTGTAAAAAATAATATCCGGATGTAACCAAAATTTGTGGATTCTTTGGATCGATATGTGTATTAATCTGAGTAAAAATCAAAATCATTTAATAAAATATTGTTGCCATATATAGCAAAATCCACTGGTATAATCTCTGGGTGGAATAGTTGATAGAAACTATACTTTTTTAAATTCAAGCAATAAAAATGGAATGCTGAATGCGATAATCATAGACAGACACCAAAATCGTAGAATGTTTATCAATGGAAACATAATTTGTCGTAAACTAAATAAATATAAAATATTCTTTTTGTGAAACTCCGGTAAAATATGTTATTGGTTACAATGGTGTTCAAATTCTTACTTTCATCTACATGTTTGCGCTGTCTAACAAAACTTTAAGAAATGCCGAAATAAAGATGTTACGAAAAACATATGGAAAATACTGCTGGACTGAACAAAGGATCTAGTACAGACGTAATGAGAGATTTAATAATAGAAATCTTTTCGAGAAATGCTTTTCCATCTCAATAGCCTACCACACTTCGAGACCTTTTATTATTTATAACGTGTCTCGTCTTTATTCTTTAACTACAAACTTATCTTTCTAAATATCACGATTCTATAATAATCACGAATCGGATCAAAAGGTTAGTAAAATTATCCAAAATCGTGATATTTTTATTTGATAAAAAAATATTAAATATTTTATATTGTAAAACGAGTATTTCATTCAATTATATAAGAACTTTTTTTTGTTTTTTTTGTTTTTTTCTTTTTTTTATTATATTATAAAATTAATTTGATAATTTAATAATTATTTAGAAAACAATTGTTCAATCATGGTTTACTTGCATTTGAATTTTATGAAAGGCGATAGAATCAAAGCTTTTTTTTTTTTTTAAATTATTCGATATCATGATATTTTTATTCGATAAAAAAATTGAATATTTTATGTTGGTAAATAAGTATTGCATTCACTTATATAACAAATTTTATTCGTATCTCTCATTTTTTATTATATTCGAAAGATAACAATTAGATAATGTAATTATTATGTAAGAAAAATTATTCCATCGATTAAACGTGACGTATTCGGTTTTTTCTGTTTTTTTTTTTTTTTTAATATATTTTAAGTAATAATTTTAATGCAGTTTTCCTTGTGTGATAAGATCACTACTTTTAAATATTTTAAAAATTCAGACTTAAATTGTAATTTATAATTAATAAGTAGAAGTTTACAATTTTATTACAAGATGAACAATAATAAAAACAAGGAGAGAACAAAGTTGATAAATATTCAAATTTTTTTTTTCAATCGTTTCAAAAAAAAAAATCATGTGTGCAGATCACACGTGTTAGAAGTGAAACCTTCAAAAATCTAAGTTTCGAGAGAATGAGACGAATGGACAGTTTTAAGAGTAAGATAATTGTAGGATTTATTTATTTTAATATTATTACTATATATAATAAAGGTAACCGGTATGGTCTCTGGGTGGAATAGCTGATAAAAAGTGCACTTTTCACAATTCAAGCAATAAAAATGGAATGCTGAATGCGATAGTTATAAATAATCACTAAAATGGTAGGATGTTTATCGAGGAAAATATAATTCGTCGTAAACAAAGTAAATATAAAAAATCCTTTTTTTTGAAACTCAGGTATAAAATTTTTTTTTTTTAGTACGGTTTTCTATTTCCCGTTTTTATCTACATTCTTGCGCTATATAACAGACATTTTAGGATAGATGAAATAAAGACGTTACGAAAAACATATGGAAAATACTGCTGGACTGAACAAAGGATCTAGTACAGACGTAATGAGAGATTTAATAATAGAAATCTTTTCGAGAAATGCTTTTCCATCTCAATAGCCTACCACACTTCGAGACCCTTTATTATTTATAACGTGTCTCGTCTTTATTCTTTAACTACAAACTTATCTTTCTAAATACTCTCGTCTAAATGAAGATCTAAACAACGAAAAATCTAAAAAATGCATTGAATCGTATCGCTCTCTCAGCTTATCGAACTGTGTACACTACGAGTCTCAAATTTCAGCTCCGTGGTAAGCTCCACCGATTCACGCAGGGCGTTCAACATCTAAAAAATGTTTTTTTTTATTGAAAAATTACTATAAGTTTCTTAAATACGCAAATATCATAATTTATAATATAATTTTCATATATGCATGGGTCAGTTCATCTCTTTGGATATTTTTCATAAAAACATATAAAAATCAAATTTAATAGACATATTTTGTCTTTATGCATCAAATATATTTTATAAAGAAGCAAAATAAAAATATAACAGTAATTTACTTGCTTTTGAATGGAATTTGTCAGCTGCTCCTCATTTATTCCACAGTATTCTCTAATTCTTTTTCTCTGATGTATCTGGTAATCCTTTTTTTTTTAATATTTCAGACAATACAATTATTATATATTGTATGTACTTCATAATTATTTAATTTAATATTTGCGAAATAAGAATTTAATACTAATTTTTCAATAAAAATTTTTTTTTTTTTTTTTTTATATATGAGAGTTTATTTGCAATCTATTACAAAGTAACAATAAGCAAATTTGTTGGTAAAAATAGAATAGTACAAGAATAACATGGAGGTATTTCGCTCAATAGCTAATACCTTCTTAATATTAATATCACATGTATGACGTATATCTTAATGTAACAAAAATATAATATTATATATTTAACCTTAACTTAGACTACTTGAAATATACTTAAAATCTAGGTATATTGTCTATCGGTTTGAATCTTTTTAAGCGGCGTAAATCGTGAACTTCGTTAAGCAGTTCATTAGCTAAGGTATTAGGGTGGAATTGGAGTTTTTCAGAGTACTTAGTAGTAGAGTTTTTAACAACTGACTTGACAGAGGGTATTTCAAGATCCTTAGAGATGTTTTTGTTAGTGACATACCATGGAGAGTTTGTTATAATGCGAAGTGTCTTTGATTGGGATCTTTCAAGGATTTCAATATTAGAGTTGGCAGATGAGCCCCAGAGTTGGATACCATAGGTCCAGATGGGTTTCAAAATACTTTTGTATATTATAACCTTACTATTGAGAGAAAGTTTGGAGTTTGGACCTAATAGCCAGTAGTGTTTCCTAAGTTGTAAGTTCCTAAGTTGCTTCCTCTTTTGCCAGATGTGGTGTTTCCAGTTTAATTTACTGTCTAAGTGCATTCCTAGATATTTCACTGAATCTGATTGGGGAATTTGTATGCTATTAATTGATACTGGAGCACATGTTTGTTTTCTGAGTGTGAAAGTAATGTGCACCGATTTCGTTTCATTAATACGAATTCTCCATTTTTTTAGCCATAATTGTATACCATACAAATTTTCTTGAACCAGGTTTGAAGCTAGTGTTGGGTTGGAGTGAGAAGCCATGATTGCAGTGTCATCTGCATAAGTAGCGGTGGTTGTTTGTTCAGTCGTTGGTAGATCTGCCGTATATAACGTATATAATAAAACTGGTCCAAGGACACTTCCTTGTGGGACGCCTGACCTGATAGGATGTAGTTTGCTAAATGTATCATTTTGTTTAACAATAAAGTATCTATTATCAAGATATGACTTTAATAATTGGAACATACAGAAGGGTAGTGCTTTTTTAAGTTTGTATAATAAGCCTGGGTGCCATACTTTATCAAAGGCTTGAGTGACGTCCAGAAAGACAGCCGAGCAATACTTTTTTTCCTCAAGACTTAAGCTTATTTGACGGACTAGTCTGTGTACCTGCTCTATCGTAGCGTGCTTATTCCTGAACCCAAATTGGTGTGCAGGTATGAGCTGATTCACAGCTAAATGTGCATTAATTCTTTTGACAAGTAGCTTTTCTAGTACTTTCGATAAATGTGAGAGCAAACTAATAGGCCTATATGAGGTAACATGTTGAGGGTCTTTACCTGGTTTTCGTATTAGGATAATTTGGGCTATTTTCCATTGTATAGGAAAGTAGTTGAGACGAAGAATAGCATTAAATATTATTGTAAGAAATCTTATGCATCTATCAGGTAGTTCACGCAGTAGTTTGCCAGTAATCAGATCAATACCCGGAGCCTTCTTAATGCTGATTTCTTTGTGTATTACCAGACTGATTTCGCTTGCTCTAAACGGTTTATGGGGGCTAGACAAATCTCCTGTTGCATACAGATACGTATGTACTTCCTCTTCTTCTTCGGCCGATACCTCTTGTGGAAAGGGTTGAAAGACTTCTTTGAGATGGTTTGCAAAAGCCGCTGCCTTTTCCGCATCACTCCTTGCCCATTTGTTGTTATCGATTTTGATGGGTGGTACACTGATTTGAGGATTTTTTATTTTCTTCGTGGCTTTCCTGAGAGAATAGTCTGTTTCTTTAGTTGGAGCTAATTTTTGAACATAGTTTTGGATAGTTAATTCTCTTTCTTCCAGGAGCAATTTCTTCAGTCTTCTTGTAGCTCTGTTAGGTCTGGTTTTATTAACGGGATTTCTGGACTGTTGCCACTGTTTTCTCAGTTTTCTTTTCTCAACAATGAGCTTTTTAATAGAATCAGAGGTTTCTAGTGGTGTCTCTTTGTTGGAAATTGTAGGTGTTGCTTCCCATGCCGCCTCCTGTATACTGACTGTAAAGTGTTCAATGGCGGCCTCCAGTTGTTCTTCTGTTTTCAGAGGTATGTTGCAGCTAACTTTTTCATTTAGTAGGCATCTATATATGTCCCAATTTGTTTTCCTGGTGTGTAATGTAGGAGGTGCATTTTTTACAATAACGCTGGAGCTAACATTTACTATAAGGGGAGTATGGTCAGAGGACAAATCTAGACTCGATTTAATATCTAGATAATGTTGGCTTATTCCTTTAACAACACAGAAATCTAACAAGTCTGGTATTTTATGTGGATCTGTGGGCCAATAGGTTGGTTCTCCTGTTGATAGTACATATAGTTTGTTTTTCTGGATGGCTTGATATAATTGTTTTCCTCTTGGGGTGGGAGTTGAAAGTCGAGAACCCCACCATGGATGTTTAGCATTGTAGTCACCCGCAGCTATGAATCTTGAGCCTAGAGTGTTAAAGAATTTTGTAAAATCGTCTTCCTTAATTGCATGTTTAGGAGGACAATAAATTGCTGATATTGTTAGGATACCCTGCCAGTCTTCCACAACAACGCTACTTGCCTGAATGTACTCGAGATTGGATTTTTCAATTTCATGGTGCCTTATTTTAGATTTGATAGCTATGGCTGTTCCTCCATGTGCACCACCACTAGGGTGTTGAGTACTGTACAGCGTGTATTTATAAAGTTTAAGATAAGATTTATCTGTGAAGTGGGTCTCTGATATTAGCATTATATCAATGTCATTGTCTATTAGGAAAGTGTGTAATTCCTGGCTTTTGCTTACCAGTCCATTAGCATTCCAGATTCCAATTTCGTAAGATATGTTAGCCATTATCTTAATTTCGATATGACTGTATTTAGAAGGTTTATCATTGTGTTCATGCTTGTCATTAACTGCATCATCATGTTTTCCATCTTATGTGAGGATTCATTTGAGGTAGTTGGTATATCTTGTTGAGAGTGATATGTTACATGGTGGTTGTTGCTTGATGCTTGTGCATAGGTTTTGCCTGGTTGTACCTCGCTGGATCTAGTATATGTGGAGTGAGTTATACGTTCTCTTAATTTAGGGAACATTTTGTTAATTAGTTGTTTTCTTATTACACATCCTTTATAGCTAGCTGGATGATTTCCACCACAATTGCAGCACTTCACTTGGTTGCTTCTATCTTTCCAATTACATTGCTCTGTCAGATGCTTTCCTGCACACTTAACACAATGGGGAATACGCGTGCAATAATTTTTGGTGTGTCCATGCGCCTGGCATCTTGTACATTGTGGTATATCCTTTTTTTTGTAGGGTTGTTCTACAGAGATAATGGTTTGTAGTAACTGTTTCAAATCATTTATAAGTTTGTTATTTTCTTGTGGTTGGAGCTCTACAAAAAATAGTGGTGTTGGACCCCTCGTCCTGTTGTTACGTATATTGGTAATTCTAACGACTTTATGACCACTCGCTTCAATTTCAGATTTTATTTCGTCCAGGTTACTAGAGGGATGGAGTCCTCTCAACACCACCTTGAAGTTTATTTGGCTTTTGTATTGAAAAGTGTAAAATTGGGTATCTTTTGCTTCTAGTTCCTTTGCTATTTTAGTGTAGCTTATGGAGTTGTATGGTTGTACTTTGATTTCCTTATTTGTTAGGGTTTTTAAAGAGTACTCGTCTTTGGCAATATGATTTAGTAGTTCTCTAAGCGGAGATATATATTCTACTCCACTTATAAATATGGGTGGAGGTTTGTCTTGACGGTCTTGTGATTTTTCATGTCTTTCTGGGTTTTGATTGATAGGGGCAGTATTATTATTATTATTATTTTTATTATTATTATTATTATTATTATTATTATTATTATTATTATTATTATTATGACTACTACTACTATCGTTTACTGTGTTAAAGAGTTGAAATCTATTTGAAGTTTCAACAGAGGTACTTAGCCAATAGCTCCTTTTCACAACATTTGTTGGGGCTGTATCACTGTCGCTGGTGTGCCAAGGTCTTTTTTTATTATTGACTAGTGTCCACTCATTTGCACGGTTGTTATTTGGTGCTGGTTCAGGTCCGTTAAGCTGCTGCTTTTGTACTGAGCTGACCTGCGAGGTGCCAGGTTGAAGGTAAAGGTTATGTTGGTGGTAGGGTTGTTGAGAAATATTTTGTACACCCGATCCGGCCATGTTATCTTGATGTGATAGCAACTGGTTCTGAAGGGGAGTAAGACTGTGCTGTGGGTCAAAGTGTGTATCCATAACCTCATGATGAGTTGGGTTGATTTGTGAAGAATTTAATTGGTAAAATTCTGCTTGTTGTTGATTGTTATGTGGCATGTTTAATGTTGCCGATAAAGTTTGGGTATCAGACTTTAAAAAAATTGCACTTTAGTTGCACTAACTCCGATAAGGATAAACGAACAGAAAGAAAAACGGTTTCTAACCTACAGAGCGGGAAGAGTAGCGTCTTCACGCACTCACGCCATCTTACGAACTCCTTCAATAAAATAGAAACATTTTTAAATAGAAAAGATGTGACACGTTGTAAAAAAAAACTATAGGCATGAATATTATCGCATCAATAATAAATATCATAAATGTAGATCGAATTTCAACAGACCTTCCCTGCTTTTTTTAATTCTTTTCTCATGATAAGGAACCGACCTTGGGGTGTAGGTAGTTGACAAAAACTAATATTAGGTAGCCATAGATAGAAACAAAAATTCTAGAATATTTATCGACAGAAAGATACGTCGTCCTCTAACCGAAGTAAATATTATACTTTTTTTTTGGAAACTCTGGTAGATGAATTTTTTCTTTCACTTCTTTCACCTTTCCTTTGAATTTGAGTTATCTTTAACATGGGTTAGCATACACAAGTATTTCTTTTTGTGTTGCAACTAATAACTGTAGATGCTGTTAAAGAAGGGAACAATTGAGATAGTATTTTTTTCGTTTTATCGGATTTTGAATTGCAACGATTTTAAAGTCTATTTCGATTTTCGTTGTTTTATTTTATAATATTAAAAAATTTTTTTTAAATTTATTTTCTATATTTTTTTCTATAAATGTAAAATAAGTTATATTATTTTATTCTTATTGGAAATATAAAGTAAATAAGGTTTATTTGTTTTTTAACGTGTCTAGTTTCTTCTATTTAAAAACTTTTCTATTTTATTGAAAAATTAGTATAAATTTCCTAAATACGCAAACATTATAATTAAAAAACATGTCTTTGGATATTTATAAGAAAAATATTCTACAATGTTGTTTAATTTTTTTTCTCTGATGTATCTGATAATCATTTAATTTTTTTGTAAAATATTGCAGACAATAATATTATTATATTCTATACATTTCGTAATTGTTAATTACAATATGTGCGAAATATATAATTTAATATTAATTTTTTAATAAAATAGAAACATTCGGAAATAGAAAAGAAATACCACGTTTGGTAAAATAAAAACAGACCACGCACCTTCTTTCTTTATTTCGATTGTCGGTTCGTTTGGACCTTATACTTTTGTCGCATACCTACGTGCTTATCTCTGTTTATTCTTTTACCCTTCTATCGCTCCTACCTACAAAAATTTCGAGTATCGAAAGAATACGTGTCCACGCTTTGTAGTATGCAGTCGCACACAAACGCACACATATACAACCAGGAGCAATAACTACGAAGCATAGCATAAAGAGGAGACCGAGAATAGGAAAAACTGTATAGCTATATTCCGTCTCATTCTCGCAGGCTCAATCCTATATGTTTGTCTCTCTTTCTCTCGTTATTTAGTATAGCAGCCGTTACATAGCTGCGTTTCCGTTTATTTACTTTTCAGATCACTCCATTCTAAACAAGTTTCCACTTCAAAAAATAATAAAGTACAATTATTGGGATCCCATAGAAATAGGTGCAATTAAGCTATTTATGAACAAAATCCACGACCTTACATTTTTTTCGTTGTCCGCTTCACGTGAAATGCCCCTTATAGTAAAGGAGATTCTTTTATTTTCTTGTAATTATATATATTTTCTATATCTTAAATATTTCAAAATATTACCATATATCGTATCCAAAGTACAACGATTTATGTAATGCGAGATGTCTATTTCTTTTTCATTAGAATTTTCAAGAATTTTTGCAAATCTGTTTGAATGTTTTACTTTCTTATCTATATGAATAGACAGAGATTTTCCTTTGAATATTGGATTTAACAATTTTCGATGATTTTTCCATATTGATGCTTTAAATAAAAGAAATTATTTTAATTAAGTAGTTTATATTTTTCTGTTCTATATAACAAAAAATTAATCTATAGAGCCAAAAAACCTTTTTATATGGGTGTTATAAGCAGTAGTATACATGGCATATGCAAAAAGAAAGAGAAATGTCTTTAACTATCAATTATTTTTCAGTTATTTTTAAAAAGAAATCTTTTTTAGTAATATAGATATAAGTATTTTTTTTTTTTTTTGAAGTAAAAGATAAAAGTATAATTCTAAAGTTTACCTGAAGCAGTTACCAAACCATTACCAACAACAGGTTTTATAAAATCATATATAGAACTTTTTCAAAAGCATTTGAATGCTTAGCAATAATCTAGAAAAAGAAGAATTCAAAAAATATAAAAATGAAAAATGTAAGAAGAATTTAACTGTTAAAAATTCATCGTGGGAAATTATAGAAATGCTTATGAATCTTACTTCAATATGTTCCGGATCATTCAAAACTATATATAATTTTGGCCCTAACCTAATCCGCCATGGTGATGGATATTTTTTCATTATTTTTATAATTTTATTTGTTATATCTAATTATAAGATAAATTCAATTAATACTATTTGCAAGAATGTAAGTATTATAAACATAAGAGGCAAACTAACCTTTAGTATCACCAAAAAATGTATGTAGATTTCCAATGAGAGGATATGCTTTAGGACCTGAGTACCTTTTCATCAAATTATATTCATGTAATTTATTTATTAAATATTTTATCATATAGTATAATAAAATTATTATTATTGGTAATGTAATAAAAGTTTCAATAAATTCCATAATGTTTTAATTGAATCCAAAAAAATATAGAAATAGTCTTTTGGTTTAAAAATATTCTGAGTCCTTCTTATGTAAATTTCGAACAGAAAATTTAACAAAGCACAGAAACTTCAAGCTATCTTCGAGTCTCAGCAGTTATTGAAAGAAAATCAAAAAGAGCTTGGCTTATTTAAAGAAAACGATGTCAATGTGGAAGGTGGGACAAAAAAAAACTGATTTAATATGAAATTTTTTGTTCGAAAGGATATTCTCTCACGTATATGCGTTATATAAGCTCTGTTGTTTGTAAGTTTTTTAATGCTATATATATATATATATATTTACTTAGGTTAAGATAAGATATCTTTCCACCGACAAACATTCTACCATTTTTGTTTCTATCTATGGCTATCGCATTTAGTATTCCATTTTTATTGCTTGAATTGGAAAAAGTGTACCTTTTATCAGCTATTCCACCCAGAGACTATACCAGTGCCGTTTGTTATTTTTATTATTTTAATTATAATATTTCCGTATTTAAAAAATTTTTACATATTTTCAATAACATAAATACATTTTTAAATAGAAGAAACTGGAAACGTAACATAAACAAATAAACCTTTGCTATTATATTTCCATTAAAAATACAATAATACAACTTATTTTTAAAATATGGAAAAAAATTTTGTTTATATTAAAAAAATTAAAAAAATTAATAAAATTATTTATAAAATAAAACGACATTACTTGTTTCCTTCTTTTTCAAGCATCTAAAGCTATTATTTACAACAACTAAAAATACTTATATGTGATAACTCATAATAAAGATATCTCCAATTCAAAGAAAGAATATCGTCTACCTGAGCTTCAAAAAAGGATATACTATATTTATTTAGGTTTGGTCGATGTATTTTCCATTGACAAACATTCTACAATTTTTTTTTTTTCGATTTATAGCTAGTGCATTCGATATTCAATCATTTTTTACAACGTGTCATATCTTTTCTATTTGAAAATGTTTCTATTTTATTGAAAAATTAGTATTAAATTCTTATTTCGCAAATATTAAATTAAATAATTATGAAGTACATACAATATATAATAATTGTATTGTCTGAAATATTAAAAAAAAATAAGGATTACCAGATACATCAGAGAAAAAGAATTAGAGAATACTGTGGAATAAATGAGGAGCAGCTGACAAATTCTATTCAAAAGCAAGTAAATTACTGTTATATTTTTATTTTGCTTCTTTATAAAATATATTTGATGCATAAAGACAAAATATGTCTATTAAATTTGATTTTTATATGTTTTTATGAAAAATATCCAAAGAGATGAACTGACCCATGCATATATGAAAATTATATTATAAATTATGATATTTGCGTATTTAAGAAACTTATAGTAATTTTTCAATAAAATAGAAAAGTTTTTAAATAGAAGAAACTAGACACGTTAAAAAACAAATAAACCTTATTTACTTTATATTTCCAATAAGAATAAAATAATATAACTTATTTTACATTTATAGAAAAAATATAGAAAATAAATTTAAAAAAATTTTTTAATATTATAAAATAAAACAACGAAAATCGAAATAGACTTTAAAATCGTTGCAATTCAAAATCCGATAAAACGAAAAAAATACTATCTCAATTGTTCCCTTCTTTAACAGCATCTACAGTTATTAGTTGCAACACAAAAAGAAATACTTGTGTATGCTAACCCATGTTAAAGATAACTCAAATTCAAAGGAAAGGTGAAAGAAGTGAAAGAAAAAATTCATCTACCAGAGTTTCCAAAAAAAAAGTATAATATTTACTTAGATATATAAAAAGTAGAATATTTACTTACGGTTAGAGGACGACGTATCTTTCTGTCGATAAATATTCTAGAATTTTTGTTTCTATCTATGGCTACCTAATATTAGTTTTTGTCAACTACCTACACCCCAAGGTCGGTTCCTTATCATGAGAAAAGAATTAAAAAAAGCAGGGAAGGTCTGTTGAAATTCGATCTACATTTATGATATTTATTATTGATGCGATAATATTCATGCCTATAGTTTTTTTTTACAACGTGTCACATCTTTTCTATTTAAAAATGTTTCTATTTTATTGAAGGAGTTCGTAAGATGGCGTGAGTGCGTGAAGACGCTACTCTTCCCGCTCTGTAGGTTAGAAACCGTTTTTCTTTCTGTTCGTTTATCCTTATCGGAGTTAGTGCAACTAAAGTGCAATTTTTTTAAAGTCTGATACCCAAACTTTATCGGCAACATTAAACATGCCACATAACAATCAACAACAAGCAGAATTTTACCAATTAAATTCTTCACAAATCAACCCAACTCATCATGAGGTTATGGATACACACTTTGACCCACAGCACAGTCTTACTCCCCTTCAGAACCAGTTGCTATCACATCAAGATAACATGGCCGGATCGGGTGTACAAAATATTTCTCAACAACCCTACCACCAACATAACCTTTACCTTCAACCTGGCACCTCGCAGGTCAGCTCAGTACAAAAGCAGCAGCTTAACGGACCTGAACCAGCACCAAATAACAACCGTGCAAATGAGTGGACACTAGTCAATAATAAAAAAAGACCTTGGCACACCAGCGACAGTGATACAGCCCCAACAAATGTTGTGAAAAGGAGCTATTGGCTAAGTACCTCTGTTGAAACTTCAAATAGATTTCAACTCTTTAACACAGTAAACGATAGTAGTAGTAGTCATAATAATAATAATAATAATAATAATAATAATAATAATAATAATAATAATAATAAAAAATAATAATAATAATAATACTGCCCCTATCAATCAAAACCCAGAAAGACATGAAAAATCACAAGACCGTCAAGACAAACCTCCACCCATATTTATAAGTGGAGTAGAATATATATCTCCGCTTAGAGAACTACTAAATCATATTGCCAAAGACGAGTACTCTTTAAAAACCCTAACAAATAAGGAAATCAAAGTACAACCATACAACTCCATAAGCTACACTAAAATAGCAAAGGAACTAGAAGCAAAAGATACCCAATTTTACACTTTTCAATACAAAAGCCAAATAAACTTCAAGGTGGTGTTGAGAGGACTCCATCCCTCTAGTAACCTGGACGAAATAAAATCTGAAATTGAAGCGAGTGGTCATAAAGTCGTTAGAATTACCAATATACGTAACAACAGGACGAGGGGTCCAACACCACTATTTTTTGTAGAGCTCCAACCACAAGAAAATAACAAACTTATAAATGATTTGAAACAGTTACTACAAACCATTATCTCTGTAGAACAACCCTACAAAAAAAAGGATATACCACAATGTACAAGATGCCAGGCGCATGGACACACCAAAAATTATTGCACGCGTATTCCCCATTGTGTTAAGTGTGCAGGAAAGCATCTGACAGAGCAATGTAATTGGAAAGATAGAAGCAACCAAGTGAAGTGCTGCAATTGTGGTGGAAATCATCCAGCTAGCTATAAAGGATGTGTAATAAGAAAACAACTAATTAACAAAATGTTCCCTAAATTAAGAGAACGTATAACTCACTCCACATATACTAGATCCAGCGAGGTACAACCAGGCAAAACCTATGCACAAGCATCAAGCAACAACCACCATGTAACATATCACTCTCAACAAGATATACCAACTACCTCAAATGAATCCTCACATAAGATGGAAAACATGATGATGCAGTTAATGACAAGCATGAACACAATGATAAACCTTCTAAATACAGTCATATCGAAATTAAGATAATGGCTAACATATCTTACGAAATTGGAATCTGGAATGCTAATGGACTGGTAAGCAAAAGCCAGGAATTACACACTTTCCTAATAGACAATGACATTGATATAATGCTAATATCAGAGACCCACTTCACAGATAAATCTTATCTTAAACTTTATAAATACACGCTGTACAGTACTCAACACCCTAGTGGTGGTGCACATGGAGGAACAGCCATAGCTATCAAATCTAAAATAAGGCACCATGAAATTGAAAAATCCAATCTCGAGTACATTCAGGCAAGTAGCGTTGTTGTGGAAGACTGGCAGGGTATCCTAACAATATCAGCAATTTATTGTCCTCCTAAACATGCAATTAAGGAAGACGATTTTACAAAATTCTTTAACACTCTAGGCTCAAGATTCATAGCTGCGGGTGACTACAATGCTAAACATCCATGGTGGGGTTCTCGACTTTCAACTCCCACCCCAAGAGGAAAACAATTATATCAAGCCATCCAGAAAAACAAACTATATGTACTATCAACAGGAGAACCAACCTATTGGCCCACAGATCCACATAAAATACCAGACTTGTTAGATTTCTGTGTTGTTAAAGGAATAAGCCAACATTATCTAGATATTAAATCGAGTCTAGATTTGTCCTCTGACCATACTCCCCTTATAGTAAATGTTAGCTCCAGCGTTATTGTAAAAAATGCACCTCCTACATTACACACCAGGAAAACAAATTGGGACATATATAGATGCCTACTAAATGAAAAAGTTAGCTGCAACATACCTCTGAAAACAGAAGAACAACTGGAGGCCGCCATTGAACACTTTACAGTCAGTATACAGGAGGCGGCATGGGAAGCAACACCTACAATTTCCAACAAAGAGACACCACTAGAAACCTCTGATTCTATTAAAAAGCTCATTGTTGAGAAAAGAAAACTGAGAAAACAGTGGCAACAGTCCAGAAATCCCGTTAATAAAACCAGACCTAACAGAGCTACAAGAAGACTGAAGAAATTGCTCCTGGAAGAAAGAGAATTAACTATCCAAAACTATGTTCAAAAATTAGCTCCAACTAAAGAAACAGACTATTCTCTCAGGAAAGCCACGAAGAAAATAAAAAATCCTCAAATCAGTGTACCACCCATCAAAATCGATAACAACAAATGGGCAAGGAGTGATGCGGAAAAGGCAGCGGCTTTTGCAAACCATCTCAAAGAAGTCTTTCAACCCTTTCCACAAGAGGTATCGGCCGAAGAAGAAGAGGAAGTACATACGTATCTGTATGCAACAGGAGATTTGTCTAGCCCCCATAAACCGTTTAGAGCAAGCGAAATCAGTCTGGTAATACACAAAGAAATCAGCATTAAGAAGGCTCCGGGTATTGATCTGATTACTGGCAAACTACTGCGTGAACTACCTGATAGATGCATAAGATTTCTTACAATAATATTTAATGCTATTCTTCGTCTCAACTACTTTCCTATACAATGGAAAATAGCCCAAATTATCCTAATACGAAAACCAGGTAAAGACCCTCAACATGTTACCTCATATAGGCCTATTAGTTTGCTCTCACATTTATCGAAAGTACTAGAAAAGCTACTTGTCAAAAGAATTAATGCACATTTAGCTGTGAATCAGCTCATACCTGCACACCAATTTGGGTTCAGGAATAAGCACGCTACGATAGAGCAGGTACACAGACTAGTCCGTCAAATAAGCTTAAGTCTTGAGGAAAAAAAGTATTGCTCGGCTGTCTTTCTGGACGTCACTCAAGCCTTTGATAAAGTATGGCACCCAGGCTTATTATACAAACTTAAAAAAGCACTACCCTTCTGTATGTTCCAATTATTAAAGTCATATCTTGATAATAGATACTTTATTGTTAAACAAAATGATACATTTAGCAAACTACATCCTATCAGGTCAGGCGTCCCACAAGGAAGTGTCCTTGGACCAGTTTTATATACGTTATATACGGCAGATCTACCAACGACTGAACAAACAACCACCGCTACTTATGCAGATGACACTGCAATCATGGCTTCTCACTCCAACCCAACACTAGCTTCAAACCTGGTTCAAGAAAATTTGTATGGTATACAATTATGGCTAAAAAAATGGAGAATTCGTATTAATGAAACGAAATCGGTGCACATTACTTTCACACTCAGAAAACAAACATGTGCTCCAGTATCAATTAATAGCATACAAATTCCCCAATCAGATTCAGTGAAATATCTAGGAATGCACTTAGACAGTAAATTAAACTGGAAACACCACATCTGGCAAAAGAGGAAGCAACTTAGGAACTTACAACTTAGGAAACACTACTGGCTATTAGGTCCAAACTCCAAACTTTCTCTCAATAGTAAGGTTATAATATACAAAAGTATTTTGAAACCCATCTGGACCTATGGTATCCAACTCTGGGGCTCATCTGCCAACTCTAATATTGAAATCCTTGAAAGATCCCAATCAAAGACACTTCGCATTATAACAAACTCTCCATGGTATGTCACTAACAAAAACATCTCTAAGGATCTTGAAATACCCTCTGTTAAGTCAGTTGTTAAAAACTCTACTACTAAGTACTCTGAAAAACTCCAATTCCACCCTAATACCTTAGCTAATGAACTGCTTAACGAAGTTCACGATTTACGCCGCTTAAAAAGATTCAAACCGATAGACAATATACCTAGATTTTAAGTATATTTCAAGTAGTCTAAGTTAAGGTTAAATATATAATATTATATTTTTGTTACATTAAGATATACGTCATACATGTGATATTAATATTAAGAAGGTATTAGCTATTGAGCGAAATACCTCCATGTTATTCTTGTACTATTCTATTTTTACCAACAAATTTGCTTATTGTTACTTTGTAATAGATTGCAAATAAACTCTCATATATAAAAAAAAAAAGAAAATAAAATATAACGAAAAGAACTGAATACTAGATCTACATTGAAACGGGGAGATCTCCCCGAGTGATCGGCTAAGTGTTAAGATAAACATATTTTCTTTTTTTTATACCTCTGACGTGATTTTATCCAAGTGTGATTTGGTAGTCTTGGTGGACTTTTCGAAATCTTTTTCCTATAAATAGATTGTAAAAAATAATATCCGGATGTAACCAAAATTTGTAGATTCTTTGGATCGATATGTGTATTAATCTGAATAAAAATCAAAATCAGAATGAAAACAAAACGTTTAATTATAAAATTGGGTAATATTAAAAATTGAAAAATAATCTTATCATTATTACTCTGAAATATGGTCACGTAGTCCTTCTTCTAAATTATTTTGGAAATTAAAATCCAGGTCTAAAACTGTATCTGTCAATACAAGAAGAAAACAAATATTAAAAAATTTACTTATGGAGCATTTCACGTGAAGCGGACAACGAAAAAAATGTGGGGTCGTGGATTTTGTTCAAAATTATCTTGATTGTACTTCTATGGGACCTCAATAATTGTACATCATTATTTTTTTTTTTCACCTTAGTTACCAATTTATGGGGCTTCAAAGAATTGACAGATATGAGGAATAGATTTTTCTAATACTATTAAAAGAGTTAATCTAATAGATTAAATAAAAAAAAAATCGTGTTTATTAGAGAATATAAATTATTTTTCTTAGAAGTAAATAGAAATTTGAAATTGAATTTTTTTTCGTCTAGTAAACCGGAAGTTAAAATTTAAACAAAACATGTGTGCAAATCACACGTGTTAGAAGTGAAACCTTCAAAAATCTAAGATTCGAGAGAATGAGACGAATGCACAGTATCAAGAGTAAGATATAGAAGAATAGTAGAATTTATTTATTATAATATTGTTACCATATATAGCAAAATCTACTGGTATGATCTCTGGGTGGAATAGTTGATAAAAACTACACTTTTTCAAATTCAAGCAATAAAAATGGAATGCTGAATGCGATAATCATAGACAGACACCAAAATCGTAGAATGTTTATCAATGGAAACATAATTTGTCGTAAACCAAGTAAATATAAAATATTCTTTTTGTGAAACTCCGGTAAAATATGTTATTGGTTACAATGGTTTTCAAATTCTTACTTTCATCTACATGTTTGCGCTGTCTAACAAAAATTTTAGAAATGCCGAAATAAAGATGTTACGAAAAACATATGGATAATACTGCTGGACTGAACAAAGGATCTAGTACAGACATAATGAGAGATTTAATAATAGAAATCTTTTCGAGAAATGCTTTTCCATCTCAATAGCCTACCACACTTCGAGACCCTTTATTATTTATAACGTGTCTCGACTTTTCTTTAACAACAAACTTATCTTTCTAAATACTCTCGTCTAAATAAAGATCTAAACCACGAAAAATCTAAAAAATGCATTGATCGTATCGCTCTCTCAGCTTATCGAACTGTGTACACTACGAGTCTCAAATTTCAGCTCCGTGGTAAGCTCCACCGATTCACGCTGGGCGTTCAACATCTTAAAAATGTTTTTATTTTATTGAAAAATTACTATAAGTTTCTTAAATACGCAAATATCATAATTTGTAATATAATTTTCATATATGCATGTCAGTACATCTCTTTGGATATTTTTCATAAAAACCTATCAAAATCCAATTTAATATACATATTTTATCTTTATGCATCAAATATATTTTATAAAGAAGCAAAATAAAAAAATTTTTGTAATTTACTTTGCTTTTGAATGGAATTTGTCAGCTGCTCCTTATTTATTCCACAGTTTTCTCTAGTTCTTTTTCTCTGATGTATCTAGTAATCCTTTTTTTTTTTTAATATTTCAGACAATACAATTATTATATATTCTATGTAGTTCATAATTATTTAATTTAATATTTGCGAAATAAGAATTTTATACTAATTTTGAATAAAATAGAAACATTTTTAAATATAAAAAATGTTCACTTCAAAAAATGTTTTCTTATTGCTTTAACGCGTGAGTACAATAGTTACATTTTCGTGACAATAAACTAGGTTTTAAAAACCTGATCCTAGTTACATTAACGCGCTTTAGTGGCAAAAATCTGTCCCGTCATTTTCGTAGATTTCTAAATCATTGCGTTCGTCCTCCTGTTATCTGGGCTCCGTGGAAAACAAGGATATTTGTATGTAAAAGAAATAAATAGAAACGACTCGTATACGAATGTCTCACTACCGTAGAAGTACTTTCTCTTTTCATTATTTCTTGATTATCACACGCGACATCCTCGAAACTTGATATTCAATTTACTCAGGTAGACCAATATACAAATTATGGTAAAAGTTGTTGAGAGCTACTGCGTCAGTCTAATTATAAACCTGAAAAAAACGCAATCGAAGGTAAATTGTTCTAGAAATTATTTATTAATAAAATTCATTAATTTATAAATTTAATTAGATAAGAAAAATTATGTATTATTTCTTTAATACTTACAACTATACGACACCATTTATAAAATATTGAAAAATAGACTGGTTTAAGGAGATACGTCAAAAAAAAAATTGATTTTTTTTTCGATTTTCTGAAAGAATATTATTTCAAAAATTTTTTTTTAAATTTTGGTAAAGATCCGCCCATTATTTACGAAACTGTAGTAGTTTAAACGGATCGCGCTGTAGCGCTCCAAGTAAGTATCCAAAACTTTAAACGTTAATTTCTCCTATTCGCGTTTTTAAAACGGTTGCCCTCGCTGCGTCCAGACCATTTATCCGATCCTTACCAAATTTTGTACAGTAATACTAGGTACACGTATCTAGGGAATGAACGATAAAATTTTTCGAAAAAAATGCCAATTTTTTTTCTTTTCTCAAAAACTCGGCGATTTTTCTGCAAAAATGTCAATTTTTTCGTAAAAAGTCGACTATTTTGAAAAAAATTAAAAAATTAAAATTTCCTTTTGTTTATTCCCTGCACCAACATCTCTACTAAAGGATAACAATCGGTTTTTTGTTTCTGATGAACCAATTTTTGCCAGTGATAGATAAAAATCTAAATCTATAAATAATAGCTTCTTATTGATAATTAAAATAACATATCACTCTTACGTATTGAAAGTATTATAAAAATATGGACAAAGAGCAGTCTTGGTATCTTATAAATAAATCTATAAAAAATAGCTTCTTATTGTTAATTAAAATGACATATCACTCTTACGTATTGAAAGTATTATAAAAACATGGACAAAGAGCAGTCTTGGTATCTTATAAATACGCTCAAGCTCGTTTACTTATTTTTAGTTTCTGTAAAGACGCGAAGTATAAAGGAACTTACTTTTGAGTAGCATTTTTGTAATTATCCCTTACTTACAAACAGAAGCAAAGTAGTATTTTTAAATGAATTAAACAACTTGTACTATTTCTAATTTGTTCAATTCAACATGGAATACACTGCATACTTTATTGTTTTAACAATAATAATTATTTTATTATTCTACGTAATTGAATATTTAATAAATAAATTTCGAGAATATAACATGGTAAGAAAATTTCCAGGCCCTAAAGCTTATCCTCTTATAGGAAATATGCATTTATTTCTTGGTGATTTGACAGGTATATTTTATTTTCATATTTCTAATATATACATTTATACCATTTTTATTGAATGAATCTGTTTTTACATTAGATTCAATGAAAAAATTAATACAATACTCCGCAATCTATTCTTCGCCTTGGCGACTCTGGATAGGATCAAAATTAATTCTAGTGTTCGATGATCCTGAGAATATTGAAGTAAGATTTATTTTAAATTTACTGCACTTTTTTTACAAACGATGAAATCAAATAATATTTTTTTTTTATTTCGTATTTAATTATATCAATTTATTATTTTATTTTTCAGATTATTTTAAAAAGCTCAAAAATTGATGAGAAGAGTTTCCTATATAACTTTGTAAAATATTCCTTAGGCGATGGATTATTTACAGCGCCAGGTAAATGATAAGCTCTCATGGTTTCTTTTTAATTAATACCGAACAACTACCACCACAAATTCAAAGTATAATTAAGTATGTTTTAAATATTTCTTATAAAATATTGCTGGTAATAATAGTTAATTTTTTACGTTTGCATAAAACGTCTACACACCCAAGCGTGTAAATAATTATATGAAGATATCACTTTCCCTTATTTTTTTACTAAATAATATATAAAAAAAAGTGAATAAGAAAAAAATTAAAAAATATTTTCTTATTTGAAGCGTCATTATGGAAAATACATCGAAGAATACTAGATCAAAAATTCAATTCCAAAATGGTTTCATATAATATGGAGTCATTGAATAAGAATTCAAAAAGGCTAATAAACTTTTTAGAAACTAAAAACGGAGAGAACGTAGATATCTTTCATTACGTACATTTATGTACGTTGGACATCATATTTGGTGAGTCTTGGAAACTCTAGAATTTTAAAAATATCAAGATATGTAAAAATCTATAACAAATTTTTTTTTATACTAACAGACAGCCTACTGGAATCTGATCTAAATTTGCTAAATATGCCAGACTGCAAACTTGATAAATATCTGACAGAGTAATAATCAAAAGAAAATTATTATATTTATAATATAATATAGTATAACTTTATTTTTGTCTTCTTATTAACTTTTATTTTTATTCAGTGGGATGGATATGACTATGGAAAGAATATCAAAATTGTGGTTGTACCCGAATATTATATTTAAGAATTCATCTTTAGGAAAGCGGTTAGATGAAAATCTCGCACACCTTAATAATATAACAAACGAGGTAAGAATAAAAAAATAACTGTTTGTTCCAAATTTTTTGGTTGTAACTATATAATACAGTTTTAGGAAAAATTATATTTTATTTATACTTCATATATATTTATATATAACTTTTATTTGTTAAGATTATAAGGAAAAAGAAAAAGTCAATACAGGAAGCGAAATTTACCCGTGAAGGAAATGGTCCATATGCGAGTAAGAATAATCATTTCCAAAAATATTCTTTTAGTAATGCATTTATGGATAGTCATCTTTGATATAAGTAATAAATAATTTATTATTATTCCCAAAGGTAAAGTAAAAAATACGAGTTCATTTCTCGACGCATTATTTGAATCATTTTACAATACCGGAGAATAT
The DNA here is from genome assembly GCF_049000335.1 of Polistes dominula. Lineage (NCBI taxonomy): Eukaryota > Metazoa > Arthropoda > Insecta > Hymenoptera > Vespidae > Polistes > Polistes dominula. The sequence continues at coordinate 4,610,420 of NW_028301061.1, read as the reverse complement.
TCGGAGGCGAATATTCGTGATGAAATAAAGACATTTATTGTAACTGTAAGTTTAATTTTTTTGTAGATTAGATAAGATTTATTTTTATTTATAAATTGTTCTTTACAACTTTTTATTATTTTTTAGGGAAGTGATACTTCTGCTGGAACTCTTACATTTTTATTTTTAATGCTAGCATCGTTTCCGGAAGTTCAAGTATATAAAGATAACCATTAAGCATTATCAAATTTATCATAATCTTTTAGAAATCAAATTTATTTTTATACAAAACTTGTGTTATTTATTTGTCATTTTTGATTGTAGAATGAAGTTTATAAAGAGCTGTACGATATGTACGGTTCAAGCAATGAGAATGATGATCCAATTACATACGATGATACTAAGAAAATGCATTATTTGGAACGAGTCATTAAAGAAACACTTCGTCTTTTTCCTCCTGCTCCATTTTTTGGACGAACATCATATAGCGATATAATAGGTATTCATATACACAAAAAATACTATTCTTATTTTATTCCAGTATTTAAATTAATGTTTTATGTAATAATAATATGTATTTAATTATTATATGAAGTGAACGACAACATTGTAGTACCAAAAAATACTGAAGTATTTTTTTCGACATATTTTATGCACCGAAAGGGTAAATATTGGACGGATCCCTTACGATTTAATCCTGATCGTTTTCTTCCGGGAAATTATGATCCGAAGTGTTTCATTCCATTTGGTTCTGGGAAACGAGTTTGTATAGGTAAGAGCGCATTATTATGCATTTATTATTTAGTTTCTAAACTTTTTATTGCCAAAGTATATGTCTTTTTAATATGACTTTTTTAGGTAAATTATTTGCCATGGCACAAGTGAAAACAATAGCTGCTAGTTTATTGAGAAAATTTACTGTTGAAATAGATAATCCAGTATCAGTAGAAAATGTTGATGTAAAACTTTCCATTACTTTGCAACCAGCTGAAACTATACTTTTGAGATTTATCCGACATTAATATTTATTATTTTTTCAGTACTATGTTCCAAATAAAACAATTGTAATAATTAATTTTTTTAATAAAAAATAAATTTTCAATACATAACATTTTCAATTTTTATTTAGAATATCAGTATTTGTGTTATTATCTATGAAATATACAATATTATCAATCAGAAAAAAAACACATTTGAAAATATTACATATTTTAACAAGTTAATCGTAGTTAAATTAATGTTACATTTATTTTATTTTTCTTTTCTATAAAAAATATTTTATAAATTTTTATCTTGAACACATTGGATCTAACATTCATCAGTATACACACTCATGCGCTTATGCTTATCAATTTGAAACGAAGAAAATGCAAACATGCGCGTATACGCTGAATGATTTTTATATATATTTTATTTCAGTTCTACTTTATCTATCATTTAAAAAATACTATTTATTAATTAATTTCCTAGTACACAGACTTTCAGATAAAGGACTTCAGTTTTCTAAAAAGATTTGTCTTCCTAACATAACATAAATAAAATAAAAAAAGAATTATGTACCGATATGTAATTAATCCATATGTAAATAGAATATTATTTTACCATAATCGAATCCCAATTCATGGTTGCTAAACGTCAAACCAAGACTCTGTTAGTTCAGTAAAGTCAGTTACAGATAGAATACGGTAACTAATCTAAAATCACAACCAACAACCAAATATTAGCCTATCATTCCCTTATTAGCCAATCATAAAACCTATTTATTAAAGTCAGTGTTGTTATAAATATCGTGTAAATTGTCTACATCTTGTTCGAATGTAATCGATAATTGATTTAATCGTGAATCGAATTTTTCAATACTTGAGAATAAGATTAAAATAGATTAGAACAATTCGGACTTGAACGTCTCGCCAATGAGAATTACACTTACATTGTTTCTTTATTATCTCATGTGACATTTTTGAAATGAAATATTTAATTTAGTACGGGTCTAGCGCGGATGGGCCAATATTTAAGTTCCTATTAAAGTTGTTGAGAATTACTACGTTATTCTAATTAAAAACTTGAAAACACGCGGTCCAACTTACATTGTTCTAAAACATTAAATAAACAATTTAAAAAGATTGAAAGAACTATGTATTTCTTCTCAAATAATTAAAACTAATAAGAACTATTTATAGAATAATGCACAACGATATGTCCTATTTTTTAATATTTTTTGAATTTTTTCAGATAGTAAAAAAATTTAAAAGAAGATAGTAAATAATGTAATAGGAATATACATATATAGCTTTACGTAGTAAACGCTAAAAGTATGTACGTAAAAAGTATTACGTATATACGTTTACGTAATAATTTTCTATTAGCACAGTATAAAATCGAAGAAATCAATTTATTTCTTCTAATTTTAATAATTACATGAATGATAAATTGTAAATATTTGCAAACTGGTATTTATAAATGCTTACAATTAATAAATTAATACAAGACAGTTGTGTGTGTTTTTCTCATTTTTTTATGTTTTCATGTTGTCTCATATGTATTGAAACGTTATAAGAATTATACATTTTTTTATATCATTTATTTTCTCATTTACATTTAAAATTGAAACTCACTTTACGTAAGAAGAGAACATTTCTTTGACTGTTCAGAGCATTCATGTCTATTTTATACATAAGTTACTTACACCCCTTTGGAGAGGGAAGAACGTAAATTGGACTTATTGGCCAATAGTAGGAGGGTCCACCTACCAGGATCTCCCGAAGGAAAATCTTATGTTTTTGGGAAAGAGAAACAATGCATAAAGAAACGTGAGCTACAATATCGGAATGTTTTTTCCTTTTATGGTATCGTACGTGCTTAGATATGAATCAGAAACCTTCAAAGGGCTCGACACTGTATAAAGGGTTTTCATCGCACCATATGTTTCTTTGATCATTGAGATAGTTTGGGAATTGATGGCCCTTTGGAATTTCTTAATATTTAGGTAAACAATACCTTATCTCTGCTGCCTATGTTATTTCATGATATTTTAATTCATAAGCTTATCGCAGAATCTGTTTCATAGAAATTGAATATAATAAAAAATAATAAATATAAAGTTTATTGTCTACAAAAGATTTGTGGTAATAAGCAGTTATCGTGAATCAAATGTTTTGATAAAAAAAATTGAAGTAGATAGAAACGATTCAAATATGAATATCTCGCTACCGTAGAAGTACATTAACTTTTCATTATTTCTTGATTATCACATTGGAAATCCTCTAAACGAGATATTCAATTTACTCAGGTAGACCAATATACAAATTATTGAAAAAGTTGTTGAGAGCTACTGCGTAAGTCTAATTATAAACCTGAAAAAACGCAACCGAAAGTAAATTTTTCTAGAAATTATTTATTAATAAAATTATATTAATTTATTAGTTCGATTGTTATTATTAATTGGCGTTAGGAACTCGAAAGTTCATTGCCGCAAATACAAAATCCCACCATTGTTCCCGTCCCTGAGCGCGATTCTTCCATTCGCGGTCTTCGTATTCTATTTCTTTCAGGTCCCTTCTAATATTATCCTCCCATCTACGTCTCGGTCTACCTAGTGATCTTTTCCCGTTTGATATACCGACCAATATATTTTGTGCGCCGTTCGATCATTCCCCATGCGCGCCACGTGACCAGCTTATCAGCTATCTTAATCAGCGTGATTTTACGACGTTGATAATGTTCGGTTTATTGTACAATCGATGTATTTCAACGTTACGGAGTCTTCTTCATTCGGCCGTTTCCTCCTCATCGCGTTTTGCATCGAAGATTAACGAAGAACTTTGTTTTCGAAAACCTTAAATTTCTTTTCGTCCCGTAACGTAAGCGACCTCGTTTGGCTACCATAAAGTTCTTGTTTCTTATGGCACGCGAAATTGTCAGATATCGCGTAAGTCAAGGGGTTAACAAAACGATTGAGATTTGACAAAAACTATGTCATGAAGATGGACAAGTGGACAATAACGAGTAGATCCAAGATGTTGCTATGAGATTTCCAGAAGCCAATCTATTCCAAGCACTATATGATAATCCAAATTCTGAGGTCAACAATAATTTGCGCCTAGCAACGCTAAATAAACTTGGTGCCATTGCTAAACGGAATTAAAATGTCATGCCTAATGAACAATACTATGAAATGATGAAAATTGCTAACGAAAATCAGAAAGAACTTCTAATGCATGTTATTCACCATCTTAAGTTAGAAAATCACTCTCAATTACAAATATTTTTAACGAGCCCTGCCGGATGTGGTAAAACGTTTGTAATCAGATTATTAACCTTTTCTTACCACTCTTGGTCCAAAGGACCCAGACCTTTTTTGTAACTCAATTGTAGGTACTTAAAGCAAATAATAGCCGGTCTACTAAACCAGTTCCTAAAAGTTGAAGAATTTAGCCATCCATCAGGCCGTTTTGCGTAACGTTAGAGCCCTTAGTATACTTTTGGCAGCTGTTAAAAAAATGGCCCGAGTCCATAGTACCTGAGTATGGTAAGTACGTTTGAAAATGATTTTTTGGAAAGAATGTTTTTTTTATGTATTTTTTCTTTAGATTGAAGAAAAAAGTTTATAATTTATGTTTAGCAGCGCTTAATTTTTTTATAACAAATATAGAATATTTTAATAACGATAATTTTTTTTTGGAGCGACAATATAGGATTCACGCTATAAGCCATTTTGTTAGAGTATAAACACGTGGCGCTGCTTGCCACGAACATTCTGTCGCTATGTGCAACGATTGTTGGGATATATAATAAAAAAAAATACAATTTTTTTACTCTTTTCATTCATTTTATATTAATTTCATATAAATGTAATAAAATAATAAGATTTTGAATAAATATAATACTATAACAACTGATATAATAGAGAATTTCGAAGGAAACAAGTATTTCATTATTTCTTCTTTTTTTCGGCAATCATTCTTCAAAATAAATATACATTTTAAAAGATCCACAAAACTACTATTTTTTTTCTTGTACTAGTGCACTAGTAGAATACTCAGCTAAATCTTCAGGCCTTAATATTGAGAATTAAAAAAGTTATGAATTTTTTAATAAGAAAAGTCATTTTTTCAATTTTTCAAATTTGGTAATTTTTTAAACATATTTAAATTTAATTTAGAGCTATATAACCTATATAGTCTTTTTTAGTAAGTATTAAAGAAGTCTCGAAAAAATGTGGAAGTAAATCCTATGCAAACGTTTCTTTTTATAACGATTTTTTTCAGCTCGGGTCCAAAGGACCCGGGTGTGGTAAGAGTGTTGCCCCACGGAAGTGAGGTAAGCAAAGTTTAATATTAATTTTTTAATAAAATAGAAACATTTTAAAAAAAAATAAAAAAAATAGAAAAAGATGATAGACGGAGAGCTGGAAGCATAAAAATGCATTTATCCGCTTCAAGATTCATTTCTATTGAAAAAGTTACCTTTGAACATAAATCTGAACATAAATCTGCAAGTCTGCCATCGCAAAACTGGGGCTGACTAGTTTCGGAGAAATTGGTATATTAAAAATGCTAGTAAATCTAGTGTCAATAAAATAACTTGAATTTTAAAGTTGTAAGAGCAGAGGGAGGAAATATAGGAAAAGACATAATTTTTATTAATAATAACTAAAGATATATTTGGCTATTCATTTATTATAAAGATAATTAGCTGCACAGTTTCTCTTAATAGTATAAATATTCTTCCTCATTGAAACAATTCGCTCTACCCCTTAATGCTCTATCAAAATGCTAATAACTATACTATAAACATAAGTTTTTTTCAATCGAACTACCAAAGATATTGAATCATTTATAGTTTAAAATATTGGTAAGAGGAGAGAAAGACGAAGAGTGCAAGTGTATGGGGAACGTGAAAACAATTGATGAATGTGAAAGATGTGTAAGAGTATGCAGCGATATCGGTATAAGTGTGAGTGCACGCAGCGTTATCGGTATAAGTGTGAGTGCGCGCAGCGATATGGCTATGAGTGTGAGTGCGCGCAGCGATATGGGTATAGGTGTGAATGCAGTGGTATGAATATGAGTGTGTCTAGTAAGAAAGAAAAGCGAGCGTGCACCCCGAAGTCTCTCGAATATTCCCGGACCGGAAATCGGGAAAAGGTCTTTTGTTTAATTAAAACACAAATAGAATTTTTTGGTATTAGACATCCTTGCTCACTTCACAAAATTAATAAATATATAGAATTAATACGTGAAATAATAACGTAAATTGTAAAAGAATATACGCAAATATTTATTCAGTATGTGTATGAATACCTTGTATATCTTCACATACACTTCGTGAAATAAAAGAAACGGGAGGAAAAAGACGTAAAGTTTCTTTGATCACTCGATTCAAAAATGTCATATTCTTAATGTCTTCAAATGTAATATGTTTATCTTCTGGATCGGTTGATCCGTATATTTGATATAGCTCTTTATGTAATTCTTTCTGCAATTTAGGATATGGAAAACACGATTCAATTTTAGTGTAAAAATATGTTCTATTTTTTAAAGGCAGTGAGACAGTTAATATAGAAGGTAAATTTTACTCGTACTTACTTGAATTTTTGGATAAGTAGCTAACATTAAAAATACAAAAGTAACTGCCCAAGTGGTTGAATCGCTTCCCTAAAAGAATACAAATTTTTTTTATCTTTTTTTTACAATCAAAGTTTTGTTTAAAGTAGATAAATTCTTACTTACAGTACAAACTATTGTGTTGATTTCATCACTAATATCTTGCTCCGTATATTCTTTTCCCTCGTAGAATGATTTGAATAACGCGTCAAGAAATGAAGGAGTATATTTTGTTTTATTCAAAAGAATAATGAATATACTATTTGGCATGTTCAGAACATCTTATTGCAACAATTTAATAAAAAATAGAATTAGATTATTGAATAGTTATTCTTACTTGCATCTTTTTCTTTCATTTCGCCATTAATTTTCTTTTCTTGCATCAATTCCTTCTGTTCCTTTATTATCTTAACAAAAAAGTTCTATTTATGTATGCAATTTTATGAAAGTTATAATATAGTGAAAGATATATATATTGTTATGCCTCTGTAGATTATTCTTATTCTTTGAACGTTATCTTTCAAAATTGCTGACGGTGGTGTTCACACGCTAGCGGCTGGGCAGATCACACCTTATTGCCTGTTTGTTCCCATGGCGTAGTGATAACTTAGGATTGCGTTGTATGTTCTCTGGCACCTTTTTGGTCAGTAACAGAGTGGTACTCATAGAATAAACTACGAATCGTTAAGCATTCCTAATTACAGAATTTATTTGAGAATAAATTAAAGAATCGTAATAAAGTATCTTACGTTAATTTTATGTTATAAAATTAACTCCAGAATTAATAACAACAATTTAGTTAGCATTTAACAGTAATAATTAGTTTTCTAGTTGAAGTGCGACTTTACGTTATCAAAGTAAACAATTAAATGTGACTATAGTTTAGACATTAAAATCTTGTGTTAGTTATTTTAAAAGAAAGTTAAACCTTCTCCCAAGGCATAAAAATATATTTATTTTATTGTAGTGATAGAATATTGTGTATAAAATGAGATTATTAACACTTAGACGACCACGCGCGCCGCAGCGAACTGTACGGTTTCCACCACGCTCGAGCAACTAAAACTACGCTGCCCACCACGCATTTTTCGTAAGTGATGCGTACTGATATGCGATATTTGAAATTGAAATAATTTGAAAATTATTTAAGTGCCAATTACATCTTGGGGTAACAATTTTATTTAACGATTTCACATATTGTTTATACAAAATACCAATATATCCCGATAACTCTTAGGCTTGTTTATGGTTTTATGGTCCTCCTAAACTTTCCCTTTAGTTTCTGAATAGAGTTTTCCTTTCCAGAAAATAAAATATAACGAAAAGAACTTAATACTAGATTTTTACCTGCACTATGTAGATAAATAAACGAAAAAAAACGCGTTACTAAGGTCAATATGGGAGATCTCCCCGATCGGTCGGGCACCGATCTGCATTGAAACGGGGAGATCTCCCAGAGTGGACGGCTAAGTGTTAAGATAAACATATTTTCTTTTTTTTTTATACATCTAACGTGATTTTCTCCCAAGTGTGATAAAGCTTCTCGAAATCTTATTCCTATAAATAGATTGTAAAAAATAATATCCGGATGTAACCAAAATTTGTGGATTCTTTGGATCGATATGTGTATTAATCTGAGTAAAAATCAAAATCATTTAATAAAATATTGTTGCCATATATAGCAAAATCCACTGGTATAATCTCTGGGTGGAATAGTTGATAGAAACTATACTTTTTTAAATTCAAGCAATAAAAATGGAATGCTGAATGCGATAATCATAGACAGACACCAAAATCGTAGAATGTTTATCAATGGAAACATAATTTGTCGTAAACTAAATAAATATAAAATATTCTTTTTGTGAAACTCCGGTAAAATATGTTATTGGTTACAATGGTGTTCAAATTCTTACTTTCATCTACATGTTTGCGCTGTCTAACAAAACTTTAAGAAATGCCGAAATAAAGATGTTACGAAAAACATATGGAAAATACTGCTGGACTGAACAAAGGATCTAGTACAGACGTAATGAGAGATTTAATAATAGAAATCTTTTCGAGAAATGCTTTTCCATCTCAATAGCCTACCACACTTCGAGACCTTTTATTATTTATAACGTGTCTCGTCTTTATTCTTTAACTACAAACTTATCTTTCTAAATATCACGATTCTATAATAATCACGAATCGGATCAAAAGGTTAGTAAAATTATCCAAAATCGTGATATTTTTATTTGATAAAAAAATATTAAATATTTTATATTGTAAAACGAGTATTTCATTCAATTATATAAGAACTTTTTTTGTTTTTTTTGTTTTTTTCCTTTTTTTATTATATTATAAAATTAATTTGATAATTTAATAATTATTTAGAAAACAATTGTTCAATCATGGTTTACTTGCATTTGAATTTTATGAAAGGCGATAGAATCAAAGCTTTTTTTTTTTTTAAATTATTCGATATCATGATATTTTTATTCGATAAAAAAATTGAATATTTTATGTTGGTAAATAAGTATTGCATTCACTTATATAACAAATTTTATTCGTATCTCTCATTTTTTATTATATTCGAAAGATAACAATTAGATAATGTAATTATTATGTAAGAAAAATTATTCCATCGATTAAACGTGACGTATTCGGTTTTTTCTGTTTTTTTTTTTTTTTTTTAATATATTTTAAGTAATAATTTTAATGCAGTTTTCCTTGTGTGATAAGATCACTACTTTTAAATATTTTAAAAATTCAGACTTAAATTGTAATTTATAATTAATAAGTAGAAGTTTACAATTTTATTACAAGATGAACAATAATAAAAACAAGGAGAGAACAAAGTTGATAAATATTCAAATTTTTTTTTTCAATCGTTTCAAAAAAAAAAATCATGTGTGCAGATCACACGTGTTAGAAGTGAAACCTTCAAAAATCTAAGTTTCGAGAGAATGAGACGAATGGACAGTTTTAAGAGTAAGATAATTGTAGGATTTATTTATTTTAATATTATTACTATATATAATAAAGGTAACCGGTATGGTCTCTGGGTGGAATAGCTGATAAAAAGTGCACTTTTCACAATTCAAGCAATAAAAATGGAATGCTGAATGCGATAGTTATAAATAATCACTAAAATGGTAGGATGTTTATCGAGGAAAATATAATTCGTCGTAAACAAAGTAAATATAAAAAATCCTTTTTTTTTGAAACTCAGGTATAAAATTTTTTTTTTTAGTACGGTTTTCTATTTCCCGTTTTTATCTACATTCTTGCGCTATATAACAGACATTTTAGGATAGATGAAATAAAGACGTTACGAAAAACATATGGAAAATACTGCTGGACTGAACAAAGGATCTAGTACAGACGTAATGAGAGATTTAATAATAGAAATCTTTTCGAGAAATGCTTTTCCATCTCAATAGCCTACCACACTTCGAGACCCTTTATTATTTATAACGTGTCTCGTCTTTATTCTTTAACTACAAACTTATCTTTCTAAATACTCTCGTCTAAATGAAGATCTAAACAACGAAAAATCTAAAAAATGCATTGAATCGTATCGCTCTCTCAGCTTATCGAACTGTGTACACTACGAGTCTCAAATTTCAGCTCCGTGGTAAGCTCCACCGATTCACGCAGGGCGTTCAACATCTAAAAAATGTTTTTTTTTATTGAAAAATTACTATAAGTTTCTTAAATACGCAAATATCATAATTTATAATATAATTTTCATATATGCATGGGTCAGTTCATCTCTTTGGATATTTTTCATAAAAACATATAAAAATCAAATTTAATAGACATATTTTGTCTTTATGCATCAAATATATTTTATAAAGAAGCAAAATAAAAATATAACAGTAATTTACTTGCTTTTGAATGGAATTTGTCAGCTGCTCCTCATTTATTCCACAGTATTCTCTAATTCTTTTTCTCTGATGTATCTGGTAATCCTTTTTTTTTAATATTTCAGACAATACAATTATTATATATTGTATGTACTTCATAATTATTTAATTTAATATTTGCGAAATAAGAATTTAATACTAATTTTTCAATAAAAATTTTTTTTTTTTTTTTTTATATATGAGAGTTTATTTGCAATCTATTACAAAGTAACAATAAGCAAATTTGTTGGTAAAAATAGAATAGTACAAGAATAACATGGAGGTATTTCGCTCAATAGCTAATACCTTCTTAATATTAATATCACATGTATGACGTATATCTTAATGTAACAAAAATATAATATTATATATTTAACCTTAACTTAGACTACTTGAAATATACTTAAAATCTAGGTATATTGTCTATCGGTTTGAATCTTTTTAAGCGGCGTAAATCGTGAACTTCGTTAAGCAGTTCATTAGCTAAGGTATTAGGGTGGAATTGGAGTTTTTCAGAGTACTTAGTAGTAGAGTTTTTAACAACTGACTTGACAGAGGGTATTTCAAGATCCTTAGAGATGTTTTTGTTAGTGACATACCATGGAGAGTTTGTTATAATGCGAAGTGTCTTTGATTGGGATCTTTCAAGGATTTCAATATTAGAGTTGGCAGATGAGCCCCAGAGTTGGATACCATAGGTCCAGATGGGTTTCAAAATACTTTTGTATATTATAACCTTACTATTGAGAGAAAGTTTGGAGTTTGGACCTAATAGCCAGTAGTGTTTCCTAAGTTGTAAGTTCCTAAGTTGCTTCCTCTTTTGCCAGATGTGGTGTTTCCAGTTTAATTTACTGTCTAAGTGCATTCCTAGATATTTCACTGAATCTGATTGGGGAATTTGTATGCTATTAATTGATACTGGAGCACATGTTTGTTTTCTGAGTGTGAAAGTAATGTGCACCGATTTCGTTTCATTAATACGAATTCTCCATTTTTTTAGCCATAATTGTATACCATACAAATTTTCTTGAACCAGGTTTGAAGCTAGTGTTGGGTTGGAGTGAGAAGCCATGATTGCAGTGTCATCTGCATAAGTAGCGGTGGTTGTTTGTTCAGTCGTTGGTAGATCTGCCGTATATAACGTATATAATAAAACTGGTCCAAGGACACTTCCTTGTGGGACGCCTGACCTGATAGGATGTAGTTTGCTAAATGTATCATTTTGTTTAACAATAAAGTATCTATTATCAAGATATGACTTTAATAATTGGAACATACAGAAGGGTAGTGCTTTTTTAAGTTTGTATAATAAGCCTGGGTGCCATACTTTATCAAAGGCTTGAGTGACGTCCAGAAAGACAGCCGAGCAATACTTTTTTTCCTCAAGACTTAAGCTTATTTGACGGACTAGTCTGTGTACCTGCTCTATCGTAGCGTGCTTATTCCTGAACCCAAATTGGTGTGCAGGTATGAGCTGATTCACAGCTAAATGTGCATTAATTCTTTTGACAAGTAGCTTTTCTAGTACTTTCGATAAATGTGAGAGCAAACTAATAGGCCTATATGAGGTAACATGTTGAGGGTCTTTACCTGGTTTTCGTATTAGGATAATTTGGGCTATTTTCCATTGTATAGGAAAGTAGTTGAGACGAAGAATAGCATTAAATATTATTGTAAGAAATCTTATGCATCTATCAGGTAGTTCACGCAGTAGTTTGCCAGTAATCAGATCAATACCGGAGCCTTCTTAATGCTGATTTCTTTGTGTATTACCAGACTGATTTCGCTTGCTCTAAACGGTTTATGGGGGCTAGACAAATCTCCTGTTGCATACAGATACGTATGTACTTCCTCTTCTTCTTCGGCCGATACCTCTTGTGGAAAGGGTTGAAAGACTTCTTTGAGATGGTTTGCAAAAGCCGCTGCCTTTTCCGCATCACTCCTTGCCCATTTGTTGTTATCGATTTTGATGGGTGGTACACTGATTTGAGGATTTTTATTTTCTTCGTGGCTTTCCTGAGAGAATAGTCTGTTTCTTTAGTTGGAGCTAATTTTTGAACATAGTTTTGGATAGTTAATTCTCTTTCTTCCAGGAGCAATTTCTTCAGTCTTCTTGTAGCTCTGTTAGGTCTGGTTTTATTAACGGGATTTCTGGACTGTTGCCACTGTTTTCTCAGTTTTCTTTTCTCAACAATGAGCTTTTTAATAGAATCAGAGGTTTCTAGTGGTGTCTCTTTGTTGGAAATTGTAGGTGTTGCTTCCCATGCCGCCTCCTGTATACTGACTGTAAAGTGTTCAATGGCGGCCTCCAGTTGTTCTTCTGTTTTCAGAGGTATGTTGCAGCTAACTTTTTCATTTAGTAGGCATCTATATATGTCCCAATTTGTTTTCCTGGTGTGTAATGTAGGAGGTGCATTTTTTACAATAACGCTGGAGCTAACATTTACTATAAGGGGAGTATGGTCAGAGGACAAATCTAGACTCGATTTAATATCTAGATAATGTTGGCTTATTCCTTTAACAACACAGAAATCTAACAAGTCTGGTATTTTATGTGGATCTGTGGGCCAATAGGTTGGTTCTCCTGTTGATAGTACATATAGTTTGTTTTTCTGGATGGCTTGATATAATTGTTTTCCTCTTGGGGTGGGAGTTGAAAGTCGAGAACCCCACCATGGATGTTTAGCATTGTAGTCACCCGCAGCTATGAATCTTGAGCCTAGAGTGTTAAAGAATTTTGTAAAATCGTCTTCCTTAATTGCATGTTTAGGAGGACAATAAATTGCTGATATTGTTAGGATACCCTGCCAGTCTTCCACAACAACGCTACTTGCCTGAATGTACTCGAGATTGGATTTTTCAATTTCATGGTGCCTTATTTTAGATTTGATAGCTATGGCTGTTCCTCCATGTGCACCACCACTAGGGTGTTGAGTACTGTACAGCGTGTATTTATAAAGTTTAAGATAAGATTTATCTGTGAAGTGGGTCTCTGATATTAGCATTATATCAATGTCATTGTCTATTAGGAAAGTGTGTAATTCCTGGCTTTTGCTTACCAGTCCATTAGCATTCCAGATTCCAATTTCGTAAGATATGTTAGCCATTATCTTAATTTCGATATGACTGTATTTAGAAGGTTTATCATTGTGTTCATGCTTGTCATTAACTGCATCATCATGTTTTCCATCTTATGTGAGGATTCATTTGAGGTAGTTGGTATATCTTGTTGAGAGTGATATGTTACATGGTGGTTGTTGCTTGATGCTTGTGCATAGGTTTTGCCTGGTTGTACCTCGCTGGATCTAGTATATGTGGAGTGAGTTATACGTTCTCTTAATTTAGGGAACATTTTGTTAATTAGTTGTTTTCTTATTACACATCCTTTATAGCTAGCTGGATGATTTCCACCACAATTGCAGCACTTCACTTGGTTGCTTCTATCTTTCCAATTACATTGCTCTGTCAGATGCTTTCCTGCACACTTAACACAATGGGGAATACGCGTGCAATAATTTTTGGTGTGTCCATGCGCCTGGCATCTTGTACATTGTGGTATATCCTTTTTTTTGTAGGGTTGTTCTACAGAGATAATGGTTTGTAGTAACTGTTTCAAATCATTTATAAGTTTGTTATTTTCTTGTGGTTGGAGCTCTACAAAAAATAGTGGTGTTGGACCCCTCGTCCTGTTGTTACGTATATTGGTAATTCTAACGACTTTATGACCACTCGCTTCAATTTCAGATTTTATTTCGTCCAGGTTACTAGAGGGATGGAGTCCTCTCAACACCACCTTGAAGTTTATTTGGCTTTTGTATTGAAAAGTGTAAAATTGGGTATCTTTTGCTTCTAGTTCCTTTGCTATTTTAGTGTAGCTTATGGAGTTGTATGGTTGTACTTTGATTTCCTTATTTGTTAGGGTTTTTAAAGAGTACTCGTCTTTGGCAATATGATTTAGTAGTTCTCTAAGCGGAGATATATATTCTACTCCACTTATAAATATGGGTGGAGGTTTGTCTTGACGGTCTTGTGATTTTTCATGTCTTTCTGGGTTTTGATTGATAGGGGCAGTATTATTATTATTATTATTTTTATTATTATTATTATTATTATTATTATTATTATTATTATTATTATTATTATTATGACTACTACTACTATCGTTTACTGTGTTAAAGAGTTGAAATCTATTTGAAGTTTCAACAGAGGTACTTAGCCAATAGCTCCTTTTCACAACATTTGTTGGGGCTGTATCACTGTCGCTGGTGTGCCAAGGTCTTTTTTTATTATTGACTAGTGTCCACTCATTTGCACGGTTGTTATTTGGTGCTGGTTCAGGTCCGTTAAGCTGCTGCTTTTGTACTGAGCTGACCTGCGAGGTGCCAGGTTGAAGGTAAAGGTTATGTTGGTGGTAGGGTTGTTGAGAAATATTTTGTACACCCGATCCGGCCATGTTATCTTGATGTGATAGCAACTGGTTCTGAAGGGGAGTAAGACTGTGCTGTGGGTCAAAGTGTGTATCCATAACCTCATGATGAGTTGGGTTGATTTGTGAAGAATTTAATTGGTAAAATTCTGCTTGTTGTTGATTGTTATGTGGCATGTTTAATGTTGCCGATAAAGTTTGGGTATCAGACTTTAAAAAAATTGCACTTTAGTTGCACTAACTCCGATAAGGATAAACGAACAGAAAGAAAAACGGTTTCTAACCTACAGAGCGGGAAGAGTAGCGTCTTCACGCACTCACGCCATCTTACGAACTCCTTCAATAAAATAGAAACATTTTTAAATAGAAAAGATGTGACACGTTGTAAAAAAAACTATAGGCATGAATATTATCGCATCAATAATAAATATCATAAATGTAGATCGAATTTCAACAGACCTTCCCTGCTTTTTTTAATTCTTTTCTCATGATAAGGAACCGACCTTGGGGTGTAGGTAGTTGACAAAAACTAATATTAGGTAGCCATAGATAGAAACAAAAATTCTAGAATATTTATCGACAGAAAGATACGTCGTCCTCTAACCGAAGTAAATATTATACTTTTTTTTGGAAACTCTGGTAGATGAATTTTTTCTTTCACTTCTTTCACCTTTCCTTTGAATTTGAGTTATCTTTAACATGGGTTAGCATACACAAGTATTTCTTTTTGTGTTGCAACTAATAACTGTAGATGCTGTTAAAGAAGGGAACAATTGAGATAGTATTTTTTTCGTTTTATCGGATTTTGAATTGCAACGATTTTAAAGTCTATTTCGATTTTCGTTGTTTTATTTTATAATATTAAAAAATTTTTTTTAAATTTATTTTCTATATTTTTTTTCTATAAATGTAAAATAAGTTATATTATTTTATTCTTATTGGAAATATAAAGTAAATAAGGTTTATTTGTTTTTTAACGTGTCTAGTTTCTTCTATTTAAAAACTTTTCTATTTTATTGAAAAATTAGTATAAATTTCCTAAATACGCAAACATTATAATTAAAAAACATGTCTTTGGATATTTATAAGAAAAATATTCTACAATGTTGTTTAATTTTTTTTCTCTGATGTATCTGATAATCATTTAATTTTTTTGTAAAATATTGCAGACAATAATATTATTATATTCTATACATTTCGTAATTGTTAATTACAATATGTGCGAAATATATAATTTAATATTAATTTTTTAATAAAATAGAAACATTCGGAAATAGAAAAGAAATACCACGTTTGGTAAAATAAAAACAGACCACGCACCTTCTTTCTTTATTTCGATTGTCGGTTCGTTTGGACCTTATACTTTTGTCGCATACCTACGTGCTTATCTCTGTTTATTCTTTTACCCTTCTATCGCTCCTACCTACAAAAATTTCGAGTATCGAAAGAATACGTGTCCACGCTTTGTAGTATGCAGTCGCACACAAACGCACACATATACAACCAGGAGCAATAACTACGAAGCATAGCATAAAGAGGAGACCGAGAATAGGAAAAACTGTATAGCTATATTCCGTCTCATTCTCGCAGGCTCAATCCTATATGTTTGTCTCTCTTTCTCTCGTTATTTAGTATAGCAGCCGTTACATAGCTGCGTTTCCGTTTATTTACTTTTCAGATCACTCCATTCTAAACAAGTTTCCACTTCAAAAAATAATAAAGTACAATTATTGGGATCCCATAGAAATAGGTGCAATTAAGCTATTTATGAACAAAATCCACGACCTTACATTTTTTTCGTTGTCCGCTTCACGTGAAATGCCCCTTATAGTAAAGGAGATTCTTTTATTTTCTTGTAATTATATATATTTTCTATATCTTAAATATTTCAAAATATTACCATATATCGTATCCAAAGTACAACGATTTATGTAATGCGAGATGTCTATTTCTTTTTCATTAGAATTTTCAAGAATTTTTGCAAATCTGTTTGAATGTTTTACTTTCTTATCTATATGAATAGACAGAGATTTTCCTTTGAATATTGGATTTAACAATTTTCGATGATTTTTCCATATTGATGCTTTAAATAAAAGAAATTATTTTAATTAAGTAGTTTATATTTTTCTGTTCTATATAACAAAAAATTAATCTATAGAGCCAAAAAACCTTTTTATATGGGTGTTATAAGCAGTAGTATACATGGCATATGCAAAAAGAAAGAGAAATGTCTTTAACTATCAATTATTTTTCAGTTATTTTTAAAAAGAAATCTTTTTTAGTAATATAGATATAAGTATTTTTTTTTTTTTGAAGTAAAAGATAAAAGTATAATTCTAAAGTTTACCTGAAGCAGTTACCAAACCATTACCAACAACAGGTTTTATAAAATCATATATAGAACTTTTTCAAAAGCATTTGAATGCTTAGCAATAATCTAGAAAAAGAAGAATTCAAAAATATAAAAATGAAAAATGTAAGAAGAATTTAACTGTTAAAAATTCATCGTGGGAAATTATAGAAATGCTTATGAATCTTACTTCAATATGTTCCGGATCATTCAAAACTATATATAATTTTGGCCCTAACCTAATCCGCCATGGTGATGGATATTTTTTCATTATTTTTATAATTTTATTTGTTATATCTAATTATAAGATAAATTCAATTAATACTATTTGCAAGAATGTAAGTATTATAAACATAAGAGGCAAACTAACCTTTAGTATCACCAAAAAATGTATGTAGATTTCCAATGAGAGGATATGCTTTAGGACCTGAGTACCTTTTCATCAAATTATATTCATGTAATTTATTTATTAAATATTTTATCATATAGTATAATAAAATTATTATTATTGGTAATGTAATAAAAGTTTCAATAAATTCCATAATGTTTTAATTGAATCCAAAAAAATATAGAAATAGTCTTTTGGTTTAAAAATATTCTGAGTCCTTCTTATGTAAATTTCGAACAGAAAATTTAACAAAGCACAGAAACTTCAAGCTATCTTCGAGTCTCAGCAGTTATTGAAAGAAAATCAAAAAGAGCTTGGCTTATTTAAAGAAAACGATGTCAATGTGGAAGGTGGGACAAAAAAAAACTGATTTAATATGAAATTTTTTGTTCGAAAGGATATTCTCTCACGTATATGCGTTATATAAGCTCTGTTGTTTGTAAGTTTTTTAATGCTATATATATATATATATATTTACTTAGGTTAAGATAAGATATCTTTCCACCGACAAACATTCTACCATTTTTGTTTCTATCTATGGCTATCGCATTTAGTATTCCATTTTTATTGCTTGAATTGGAAAAAGTGTACCTTTTATCAGCTATTCCACCCAGAGACTATACCAGTGCCGTTTGTTATTTTTATTATTTTAATTATAATATTTCCGTATTTAAAAAATTTTTACATATTTTCAATAACATAAATACATTTTTAAATAGAAGAAACTGGAAACGTAACATAAACAAATAAACCTTTGCTATTATATTTCCATTAAAAATACAATAATACAACTTATTTTTAAAATATGGAAAAAAATTTTGTTTATATTAAAAAAATTAAAAAAATTAATAAAATTATTTATAAAATAAAACGACATTACTTGTTTCCTTCTTTTTCAAGCATCTAAAGCTATTATTTACAACAACTAAAAATACTTATATGTGATAACTCATAATAAAGATATCTCCAATTCAAAGAAAGAATATCGTCTACCTGAGCTTCAAAAAAGGATATACTATATTTATTTAGGTTTGGTCGATGTATTTTCCATTGACAAACATTCTACAATTTTTTTTTTTTCGATTTATAGCTAGTGCATTCGATATTCAATCATTTTTTACAACGTGTCATATCTTTTCTATTTGAAAATGTTTCTATTTTATTGAAAAATTAGTATTAAATTCTTATTTCGCAAATATTAAATTAAATAATTATGAAGTACATACAATATATAATAATTGTATTGTCTGAAATATTAAAAAAAAATAAGGATTACCAGATACATCAGAGAAAAAGAATTAGAGAATACTGTGGAATAAATGAGGAGCAGCTGACAAATTCTATTCAAAAGCAAGTAAATTACTGTTATATTTTTATTTTGCTTCTTTATAAAATATATTTGATGCATAAAGACAAAATATGTCTATTAAATTTGATTTTTATATGTTTTTATGAAAAATATCCAAAGAGATGAACTGACCCATGCATATATGAAAATTATATTATAAATTATGATATTTGCGTATTTAAGAAACTTATAGTAATTTTTCAATAAAATAGAAAAGTTTTTAAATAGAAGAAACTAGACACGTTAAAAAACAAATAAACCTTATTTACTTTATATTTCCAATAAGAATAAAATAATATAACTTATTTTACATTTATAGAAAAAAAATATAGAAAATAAATTTAAAAAAAATTTTTTAATATTATAAAATAAAACAACGAAAATCGAAATAGACTTTAAAATCGTTGCAATTCAAAATCCGATAAAACGAAAAAAATACTATCTCAATTGTTCCCTTCTTTAACAGCATCTACAGTTATTAGTTGCAACACAAAAAGAAATACTTGTGTATGCTAACCCATGTTAAAGATAACTCAAATTCAAAGGAAAGGTGAAAGAAGTGAAAGAAAAATTCATCTACCAGAGTTTCCAAAAAAAAAGTATAATATTTACTTAGATATATAAAAAGTAGAATATTTACTTACGGTTAGAGGACGACGTATCTTTCTGTCGATAAATATTCTAGAATTTTTGTTTCTATCTATGGCTACCTAATATTAGTTTTTGTCAACTACCTACACCCCAAGGTCGGTTCCTTATCATGAGAAAAGAATTAAAAAAAGCAGGGAAGGTCTGTTGAAATTCGATCTACATTTATGATATTTATTATTGATGCGATAATATTCATGCCTATAGTTTTTTTTTACAACGTGTCACATCTTTTCTATTTAAAAATGTTTCTATTTTATTGAAGGAGTTCGTAAGATGGCGTGAGTGCGTGAAGACGCTACTCTTCCCGCTCTGTAGGTTAGAAACCGTTTTTCTTTCTGTTCGTTTATCCTTATCGGAGTTAGTGCAACTAAAGTGCAATTTTTTTAAAGTCTGATACCCAAACTTTATCGGCAACATTAAACATGCCACATAACAATCAACAACAAGCAGAATTTTACCAATTAAATTCTTCACAAATCAACCCAACTCATCATGAGGTTATGGATACACACTTTGACCCACAGCACAGTCTTACTCCCCTTCAGAACCAGTTGCTATCACATCAAGATAACATGGCCGGATCGGGTGTACAAAATATTTCTCAACAACCCTACCACCAACATAACCTTTACCTTCAACCTGGCACCTCGCAGGTCAGCTCAGTACAAAAGCAGCAGCTTAACGGACCTGAACCAGCACCAAATAACAACCGTGCAAATGAGTGGACACTAGTCAATAATAAAAAAAGACCTTGGCACACCAGCGACAGTGATACAGCCCCAACAAATGTTGTGAAAAGGAGCTATTGGCTAAGTACCTCTGTTGAAACTTCAAATAGATTTCAACTCTTTAACACAGTAAACGATAGTAGTAGTAGTCATAATAATAATAATAATAATAATAATAATAATAATAATAATAATAATAATAATAAAAATAATAATAATAATAATACTGCCCCTATCAATCAAAACCCAGAAAGACATGAAAAATCACAAGACCGTCAAGACAAACCTCCACCCATATTTATAAGTGGAGTAGAATATATATCTCCGCTTAGAGAACTACTAAATCATATTGCCAAAGACGAGTACTCTTTAAAAACCCTAACAAATAAGGAAATCAAAGTACAACCATACAACTCCATAAGCTACACTAAAATAGCAAAGGAACTAGAAGCAAAAGATACCCAATTTTACACTTTTCAATACAAAAGCCAAATAAACTTCAAGGTGGTGTTGAGAGGACTCCATCCCTCTAGTAACCTGGACGAAATAAAATCTGAAATTGAAGCGAGTGGTCATAAAGTCGTTAGAATTACCAATATACGTAACAACAGGACGAGGGGTCCAACACCACTATTTTTTGTAGAGCTCCAACCACAAGAAAATAACAAACTTATAAATGATTTGAAACAGTTACTACAAACCATTATCTCTGTAGAACAACCCTACAAAAAAAAGGATATACCACAATGTACAAGATGCCAGGCGCATGGACACACCAAAAATTATTGCACGCGTATTCCCCATTGTGTTAAGTGTGCAGGAAAGCATCTGACAGAGCAATGTAATTGGAAAGATAGAAGCAACCAAGTGAAGTGCTGCAATTGTGGTGGAAATCATCCAGCTAGCTATAAAGGATGTGTAATAAGAAAACAACTAATTAACAAAATGTTCCCTAAATTAAGAGAACGTATAACTCACTCCACATATACTAGATCCAGCGAGGTACAACCAGGCAAAACCTATGCACAAGCATCAAGCAACAACCACCATGTAACATATCACTCTCAACAAGATATACCAACTACCTCAAATGAATCCTCACATAAGATGGAAAACATGATGATGCAGTTAATGACAAGCATGAACACAATGATAAACCTTCTAAATACAGTCATATCGAAATTAAGATAATGGCTAACATATCTTACGAAATTGGAATCTGGAATGCTAATGGACTGGTAAGCAAAAGCCAGGAATTACACACTTTCCTAATAGACAATGACATTGATATAATGCTAATATCAGAGACCCACTTCACAGATAAATCTTATCTTAAACTTTATAAATACACGCTGTACAGTACTCAACACCCTAGTGGTGGTGCACATGGAGGAACAGCCATAGCTATCAAATCTAAAATAAGGCACCATGAAATTGAAAAATCCAATCTCGAGTACATTCAGGCAAGTAGCGTTGTTGTGGAAGACTGGCAGGGTATCCTAACAATATCAGCAATTTATTGTCCTCCTAAACATGCAATTAAGGAAGACGATTTTACAAAATTCTTTAACACTCTAGGCTCAAGATTCATAGCTGCGGGTGACTACAATGCTAAACATCCATGGTGGGGTTCTCGACTTTCAACTCCCACCCCAAGAGGAAAACAATTATATCAAGCCATCCAGAAAAACAAACTATATGTACTATCAACAGGAGAACCAACCTATTGGCCCACAGATCCACATAAAATACCAGACTTGTTAGATTTCTGTGTTGTTAAAGGAATAAGCCAACATTATCTAGATATTAAATCGAGTCTAGATTTGTCCTCTGACCATACTCCCCTTATAGTAAATGTTAGCTCCAGCGTTATTGTAAAAAATGCACCTCCTACATTACACACCAGGAAAACAAATTGGGACATATATAGATGCCTACTAAATGAAAAAGTTAGCTGCAACATACCTCTGAAAACAGAAGAACAACTGGAGGCCGCCATTGAACACTTTACAGTCAGTATACAGGAGGCGGCATGGGAAGCAACACCTACAATTTCCAACAAAGAGACACCACTAGAAACCTCTGATTCTATTAAAAAGCTCATTGTTGAGAAAAGAAAACTGAGAAAACAGTGGCAACAGTCCAGAAATCCCGTTAATAAAACCAGACCTAACAGAGCTACAAGAAGACTGAAGAAATTGCTCCTGGAAGAAAGAGAATTAACTATCCAAAACTATGTTCAAAAATTAGCTCCAACTAAAGAAACAGACTATTCTCTCAGGAAAGCCACGAAGAAAATAAAAAATCCTCAAATCAGTGTACCACCCATCAAAATCGATAACAACAAATGGGCAAGGAGTGATGCGGAAAAGGCAGCGGCTTTTGCAAACCATCTCAAAGAAGTCTTTCAACCCTTTCCACAAGAGGTATCGGCCGAAGAAGAAGAGGAAGTACATACGTATCTGTATGCAACAGGAGATTTGTCTAGCCCCCATAAACCGTTTAGAGCAAGCGAAATCAGTCTGGTAATACACAAAGAAATCAGCATTAAGAAGGCTCCGGGTATTGATCTGATTACTGGCAAACTACTGCGTGAACTACCTGATAGATGCATAAGATTTCTTACAATAATATTTAATGCTATTCTTCGTCTCAACTACTTTCCTATACAATGGAAAATAGCCCAAATTATCCTAATACGAAAACCAGGTAAAGACCCTCAACATGTTACCTCATATAGGCCTATTAGTTTGCTCTCACATTTATCGAAAGTACTAGAAAAGCTACTTGTCAAAAGAATTAATGCACATTTAGCTGTGAATCAGCTCATACCTGCACACCAATTTGGGTTCAGGAATAAGCACGCTACGATAGAGCAGGTACACAGACTAGTCCGTCAAATAAGCTTAAGTCTTGAGGAAAAAAAGTATTGCTCGGCTGTCTTTCTGGACGTCACTCAAGCCTTTGATAAAGTATGGCACCCAGGCTTATTATACAAACTTAAAAAAGCACTACCCTTCTGTATGTTCCAATTATTAAAGTCATATCTTGATAATAGATACTTTATTGTTAAACAAAATGATACATTTAGCAAACTACATCCTATCAGGTCAGGCGTCCCACAAGGAAGTGTCCTTGGACCAGTTTTATTATATACGTTATATACGGCAGATCTACCAACGACTGAACAAACAACCACCGCTACTTATGCAGATGACACTGCAATCATGGCTTCTCACTCCAACCCAACACTAGCTTCAAACCTGGTTCAAGAAAATTTGTATGGTATACAATTATGGCTAAAAAAATGGAGAATTCGTATTAATGAAACGAAATCGGTGCACATTACTTTCACACTCAGAAAACAAACATGTGCTCCAGTATCAATTAATAGCATACAAATTCCCCAATCAGATTCAGTGAAATATCTAGGAATGCACTTAGACAGTAAATTAAACTGGAAACACCACATCTGGCAAAAGAGGAAGCAACTTAGGAACTTACAACTTAGGAAACACTACTGGCTATTAGGTCCAAACTCCAAACTTTCTCTCAATAGTAAGGTTATAATATACAAAAGTATTTTGAAACCCATCTGGACCTATGGTATCCAACTCTGGGGCTCATCTGCCAACTCTAATATTGAAATCCTTGAAAGATCCCAATCAAAGACACTTCGCATTATAACAAACTCTCCATGGTATGTCACTAACAAAAACATCTCTAAGGATCTTGAAATACCCTCTGTCAAGTCAGTTGTTAAAAACTCTACTACTAAGTACTCTGAAAAACTCCAATTCCACCCTAATACCTTAGCTAATGAACTGCTTAACGAAGTTCACGATTTACGCCGCTTAAAAAGATTCAAACCGATAGACAATATACCTAGATTTTAAGTATATTTCAAGTAGTCTAAGTTAAGGTTAAATATATAATATTATATTTTTGTTACATTAAGATATACGTCATACATGTGATATTAATATTAAGAAGGTATTAGCTATTGAGCGAAATACCTCCATGTTATTCTTGTACTATTCTATTTTTACCAACAAATTTGCTTATTGTTACTTTGTAATAGATTGCAAATAAACTCTCATATATAAAAAAAAAAATTTTTATTGAAAAATTAGTATTAAATTCTTATTTCGCAAATATTAAATTAAATAATTATGAAGTACATACAATATATAATAATTGTATTGTCTGAAATATTAAAAAAAAAAGGATTACCAGATACATCAGAGAAAAAGAATTAGAGAATACTGTGGAATAAATGAGGAGCAGCTGACAAATTCCATTCAAAAGCAAGTAAATTACTGTTATATTTTTATTTTGCTTCTTTATAAAATATATTTGATGCATAAAGACAAAATATGTCTATTAAATTTGATTTTTATATGTTTTTATGAAAAATATCCAAAGAGATGAACTGACCCATGCATATATGAAAATTATATTATAAATTATGATATTTGCGTATTTAAGAAACTTATAGTAATTTTTCAATAAAAAAAAACATTTTTTAGATGTTGAACGCCCTGCGTGAATCGGTGGAGCTTACCACGGAGCTGAAATTTGAGACTCGTAGTGTACACAGTTCGATAAGCTGAGAGAGCGATACGATTCAATGCATTTTTTAGATTTTTCGTTGTTTAGATCTTCATTTAGACGAGAGTATTTAGAAAGATAAGTTTGTAGTTAAAGAATAAAGACGAGACACGTTATAAATAATAAAGGGTCTCGAAGTGTGGTAGGCTATTGAGATGGAAAAGCATTTCTCGAAAAGATTTCTATTATTAAATCTCTCATTACGTCTGTACTAGATCCTTTGTTCAGTCCAGCAGTATTTTCCATATGTTTTTCGTAACGTCTTTATTTCATCTATCCTAAAATGTCTGTTATATAGCGCAAGAATGTAGATAAAAACGGGAAATAGAAAACCGTACTAAAAAAAAAATTTTATACCTGAGTTTCAAAAAAAAGGATTTTTTATATTTACTTTGTTTACGACGAATTATATTTTCCTCGATAAACATCCTACCATTTTAGTGATTATTTATAACTATCGCATTCAGCATTCCATTTTTATTGCTTGAATTGTGAAAAGTGCACTTTTTATCAGCTATTCCACCCAGAGACCATACCGGTTACCTTTATTATATATAGTAATAATATTAAAATAAATAAATCCTACAATTATCTTACTCTTAAAACTGTCCATTCGTCTCATTCTCTCGAAACTTAGATTTTTGAAGGTTTCACTTCTAACACGTGTGATCTGCACACATGATTTTTTTTTTTGAAACGATTGAAAAAAAAAATTTGAATATTTATCAACTTTGTTCTCTCCTTGTTTTTATTATTGTTCATCTTGTAATAAAATTGTAAACTTCTACTTATTAATTATAAATTACAATTTAAGTCTGAATTTTTAAAATATTTAAAAGTAGTGATCTTATCACACAAGGAAAACTGCATTAAAATTATTACTTAAAATATATTAAAAAAAAAAAAAAACAGAAAAAACCGAATACGTCACGTTTAATCGATGGAATAATTTTTCTTACATAATAATTACATTATCTAATTGTTATCTTTCGAATATAATAAAAAATGAGAGATACGAATAAAATTTGTTATATAAGTGAATGCAATACTTATTTACCAACATAAAATATTCAATTTTTTTATCGAATAAAAATATCATGATATCGAATAATTTAAAAAAAAAAAAGCTTTGATTCTATCGCCTTTCATAAAATTCAAATGCAAGTAAACCATGATTGAACAATTGTTTTCTAAATAATTATTAAATTATCAAATTAATTTTATAATATAATAAAAAAAAGAAAAAAACAAAAAAAACAAAAAAAAGTTCTTATATAATTGAATGAAATACTCGTTTTACAATATAAAATATTTAATATTTTTTTATCAAATAAAAATATCACGATTTTGGATAATTTTACTAACCTTTTGATCCGATTCGTGATTATTATAGAATCGTGATATTTAGAAAGATAAGTTTGTAGTTAAAGAATAAAGACGAGACACGTTATAAATAATAAAAGGTCTCGAAGTGTGGTAGGCTATTGAGATGGAAAAGCATTTCTCGAAAAGATTTCTATTATTAAATCTCTCATTACGTCTGTACTAGATCCTTTGTTCAGTCCAGCAGTATTTTCCATATGTTTTTCGTAACATCTTTATTTCGGCATTTCTTAAAGTTTTGTTAGACAGCGCAAACATGTAGATGAAAGTAAGAATTTGAACACCATTGTAACCAATAACATATTTTACCGGAGTTTCACAAAAAGAATATTTTATATTTATTTAGTTTACGACAAATTATGTTTCCATTGATAAACATTCTACGATTTTGGTGTCTGTCTATGATTATCGCATTCAGCATTCCATTTTTATTGCTTGAATTTAAAAAAGTATAGTTTCTATCAACTATTCCACCCAGAGATTATACCAGTGGATTTTGCTATATATGGCAACAATATTTTATTAAATGATTTTGATTTTTACTCAGATTAATACACATATCGATCCAAAGAATCCACAAATTTTGGTTACATCCGGATATTATTTTTTACAATCTATTTATAGGAATAAGATTTCGAGAAGCTTTATCACACTTGGGAGAAAATCACGTTAGATGTATAAAAAAAAGAAAATATGTTTATCTTAACACTTAGCCGTCCACTCTGGGAGATCTCCCCGTTTCAATGCAGATCGGTGCCCGACCGATCGGGGAGATCTCCCATATTGACCTTAGTAACGCGTTTTTTTTCGTTTATTTATCTACATAGTGCAGGTAAAAATCTAGTATTCAGTTCTTTTCGTTATATTTTATTTTCTGGAAAGGAAAACTCTATTCAGAAACTAAAGGGAAAGTTTAGGAGGACCATAAAACCATAAACAAGCCTAAGAGTTATCGGGATATATTGGTATTTTGTATAAACAATATGTGAAATCGTTAAATAAAATTGTTACCCCAAGATGTAATTGGCACTTAAATAATTTTCAAATTATTTCAATTTCAAATATCGCATATCAGTACGCATCACTTACGAAAAATGCGTGGTGGGCAGCGTAGTTTTAGTTGCTCGAGCGTGGTGGAAACCGTACAGTTCGCTGCGGCGCGCGTGGTCGTCTAAGTGTTAATAATCTCATTTTATACACAATATTCTATCACTACAATAAAATAAATATATTTTTATGCCTTGGGAGAAGGTTTAACTTTCTTTTAAAATAACTAACACAAGATTTTAATGTCTAAACTATAGTCACATTTAATTGTTTACTTTGATAACGTAAAGTCGCACTTCAACTAGAAAACTAATTATTACTGTTAAATGCTAACTAAATTGTTGTTATTAATTCTGGAGTTAATTTTATAACATAAAATTAACGTAAGATACTTTATTACGATTCTTTAATTTATTCTCAAATAAATTCTGTAATTAGGAATGCTTAACGATTCGTAGTTTATTCTATGAGTACCACTCTGTTACTGACCAAAAAGGTGCCAGAGAACATACAACGCAATCCTAAGTTATCACTACGCCATGGGAACAAACAGGCAATAAGGTGTGATCTGCCCAGCCGCTAGCGTGTGAACACCACCGTCAGCAATTTTGAAAGATAACGTTCAAAGAATAAGAATAATCTACAGAGGCATAACAATATATATATCTTTCACTATATTATAACTTTCATAAAATTGCATACATAAATAGAACTTTTTTGTTAAGATAATAAAGGAACAGAAGGAATTGATGCAAGAAAAGAAAATTAATGGCGAAATGAAAGAAAAAGATGCAAGTAAGAATAACTATTCAATAATCTAATTCTATTTTTTATTAAATTGTTGCAATAAGATGTTCTGAACATGCCAAATAGTATATTCATTATTCTTTTGAATAAAACAAAATATACTCCTTCATTTCTTGACGCGTTATTCAAATCATTCTACGAGGGAAAAGAATATACGGAGCAAGATATTAGTGATGAAATCAACACAATAGTTTGTACTGTAAGTAAGAATTTATCTACTTTAAACAAAACTTTGATTGTAAAAAAAAGATAAAAAAAATTTGTATTCTTTTAGGGAAGCGATTCAACCACTTGGGCAGTTACTTTTGTATTTTTAATGTTAGCTACTTATCCAAAAATTCAAGTAAGTACGAGTAAAATTTACCTTCTATATTAACTGTCTCACTGCCTTTAAAAAATAGAACATATTTTTACACTAAAATTGAATCGTGTTTTCCATATCCTAAATTGCAGAAAGAATTACATAAAGAGCTATATCAAATATACGGATCAACCGATCCAGAAGATAAACATATTACATTTGAAGACATTAAGAATATGACATTTTTGAATCGAGTGATCAAAGAAACTTTACGTCTTTTTCCTCCCGTTTCTTTTATTTCACGAAGTGTATGTGAAGATATACAAGGTATTCATACACATACTGAATAAATATTTGCGTATATTCTTTTACAATTTACGTTATTATTTCACGTATTAATTCTATATATTTATTAATTTTGTGAAGTGAGCAAGGATGTCATAATACCAAAAAATTCTATTTGTGTTTTCCTATTTTTTGCACTTCATCAAAACGAAAAATATTGGAAAAATCCTTTACAATTTAATCCTGATAGATTTTTACCTGGAAATTACGATATTAAACATTTTCTACCATTCAGCATTGTGCCAAGAGGTTGCATTGGTAATATCATTTGTTTATCTAGTAAGGAAATTGTTTTATATATAAATATTTGTAATATTACATTGAGAATCATTTCTGCTGTTATAGGTTTCAATTTGGCAATGCTCGAAATGAAAGCAATAATTGCTACTGTATTGAGAAAATTTTCTGTTCATGTAGATGTCCCACAAAAAGTGGAAGACATAGTTCTACAATTCGATATAACTATAAAACCTGCGAAAAAGATTTTTTTAAGGTTTAAGAGGAGATAATATATATTATTTTATATTTTTTTTTATCTGGTTTGCTTTTGTAAACGATAAATGTGCATCTATTGGATTGGTACAACAACGTTGAAAAACGTGCCATGCTGTCTTTTTCCAATTTGCAAATTTTCGGCAGTTTTCTCTTGTTTGCGCGTATTGTTCCAAGCAACGAAGTATTTTTAATTCTTAAATTTAAAGCGACAGGAATACTTGTAAAAAAATTATCGGTCGTTACAGTTTTACCCTTCATGGTATCCCACATAACACGATAAGTTTTGAAATCTTTCAGCGAAGGTTTCGTAAAATATTTTCAAATAATCTTTCAGAAACCTTGCAGGCATCATTCTAAAATATTTTAAAAAAGATTCATAAAAGATTTTACAAAAATATTTTAAAAACATTTTCAATATATTTTACTGATAGAATAATCTTTTGCAAGTTTCTGAACGCGAACATTTTCACCTTGTAGAAAGATTTTTTAGAAACCTTTTTGGAAGGCTTAAAGCTTTTCAAGAAATGTTTTAGAAAGTTTTTAGAAAGTTTTTATGTTATGAAGGCTATTATAGCGCGCTTTTTCAAGCTGTCTGTCAAGGCTTTAGCCCCAAAATTTTTGTCTGCCATTTTGTAAATTGTTTTCTTAATGTTGAAATAATAAAATAAAAAAGTTTTTGTTCAGGAACCTTGTGATTTTTTTTTTTTTTTAATTTTTACACCCCTTTACCTTACTGTCTGCCAATATTTATCGAATATATGAAATACTCGTTTTCTTCGAAATTCTCTATTATATCAGCTGTTAGAGTATTATATTTATTCAAAATATTATTATTTTATTACATTTATATGAAATTAATATAAAATGAGTGAAATATGTATAAAAATAGTATTTTTTTTTTTTTATATATCACAACAATCGTTGCACATAGCGACAGAATGTTCGTGGCAAGCAGCGCCACGTGTTTATACTCTAACAAAATGGCTTATAGCGTGAATCCTATATCGTCGCTCCAATACAAAATTATCGTTATTAAAATATTATATATTTGTTATAAAAAAATTAAACGCTGCTAAACATATATTATAAACTTTTTTCTTCAATCTAAAGCCAAAATACATAAAAAAAACATTCATTCCAAAAAATCATTTTCGAACGTACTTACCATACTCAGGTACTTTGGACTCGGGCCATTTTTTCAACAGCTGCCAAAAGTATACTAATGGCTCTAACGTTACACAAAACGGTCTGAAGGGTGGTTAAATTCTTCAACTATTGGGAAATGGTGTAGTAGACCAGCTATCATTTGCTTTAAGTACCTAAAATTAAGTTACAAAAAGGTCTAGGTCCTTTGGACCAAGAGTGATAAGCAAAGGTTAATAATCTGATCACAAACGTTTTACCACATCCGAAAGGTTCGTTAAAAATATTTTTCATGGAGAGTGATTTTCTAACTTAAGATGGTGAATAACATGCATTAGAAGTTCTTTCTGATTTTCGTTAGCTCTTTTCATCAATTCCTAGTATTGTTCATTAGGCATGAGTTTTTAATTCTGTTTAGCAATAGCACCAAATTTATTTAGCGTTGCTAAGCGCAAATCATTGTTCACCTCAGAATTTGGATTATCATATAGTGCTTGGAATAGATTAGCTTCTGGAAATCTCATAGCAACATCTTGGATCTCATCGTTATTGTCCACTTGTCCATCTTCATGACATAGTTTTTGTCAAATCTCAATCGTTTTGTTAACCCCTTGACTTACGCGATATCTGACAATTTCGCGTGCCATAAGAAACAAGAACTTTATGGTAGCCAAACGAGGTCGCTTACGTTACGGGACGAAAAGAAATTTAAGGTTTTCGAAAACAAAGTTCTTCGTTAATCTTCGATGCCAAACGCGATGAGGAGGAAACGGCCGAATGAAGAAGACTCCGTAACGTTGAAATACATCGATTGTACAATAAACCGAACATTATCAACGTCGTAAAATCACGCTGATTAAGATAGCTGATAAGCTGGTCACGTGGCGCGCATGGGGAAGGATCGAACGGCGCACAAAATATATTGGTCGGTATATCAAACGGGAAAAGATCACTAGGTAGACCGAGACGTAGATGGGAGGATAATATTAGAAGGGACCTGAAAGAAATAGGATACGAAGACCGCGAATGGAAGAATCGCGCTCAGGGACGGGAACAATGGTGGGATTTTGTATTTGCGGCAATGAACTTTCGAGTTCCTAACGCCAATTAATAATAATAATCGAACTTATAAATTAATTAATTTTATTAATAAATAATTTCTAGAACAATTTAGCTTCGGTTGCGTTTTTTTCAGGTTTATAATTAGACTTACGCAGTAGCTCTCAACAACTTTTACCATATTTTGTATATTGGTCTACCTGAGTAAATTGAATATCTCGTTTAGAGTCTTGTATTAATTTATTAATTGTAAGCATTTATAAATACCAGTTTGCAAATATTTACAATTTATCATTCATGTAATTATTAAAATTAGAAGAAATAAATTGACTCCTTCGATTTTGTACTGTGCTAATAGAAAATTATTACGTAAACGTATATACGTAATACTTTTTACGTATATACTTTTAGCGTTTACTACGTAAAGCTATATATGTATATTCCTATTACATTATTTACTATCTTCTTTTGAATTTTTTTACTATCTGAAAAAATTCAAAAAATATTAAAAAATTGGACATATCGTTGTGCATTATTCTATAAATAGTTCTTATTAGTTTTAATTATTCGAGAAAAAATACATAGTTCTTTCAATCTTATTAAAATGTTTATTTAATGTTTTAGAACAATTTAAGTTGGACCGCGTGTTTTCAAGTTTTTAATTAGAATAACGTAGTAATTCTCGACAACATTAACAGGAATTTATATATTGTCCCACCCGTGCTAGACCCGCACTAAATTAAATATTTCATTTCAAAAATGTCACATGAGATAATGAAGAAACAATGTAAGTGTAATTCTCATTGGCGAGACGTTCAAGTCCGAATTGTTCTTATCTATTTTAAT
This sequence comes from Polistes dominula, assembly GCF_049000335.1. Lineage (NCBI taxonomy): Eukaryota > Metazoa > Arthropoda > Insecta > Hymenoptera > Vespidae > Polistes > Polistes dominula. The sequence goes on along the minus strand of NW_028301061.1, from coordinate 4,578,021 downwards.
TTTATTCTAAAGTATCGAAAAATTCGATTCACAATTAAATCAATTATCGATTACATTCAAACAAGATGTAGACAATTTACACGATATTTATAACAACACTGACTTTAATAAATAGGTTTTATGATTGGCTAATAAGGGAATGATAGGCTAATATTTGGTTGTTGGTTGTGATTTTAGATTAGTTACCGTTTTTATCTGTAACTGACTTTACTGAACTAACAGAGTCTTGGTTTGACGTTTAGCAACCATGAATTGGGATTCGATTATGGTGAAATAATATTCTATTTATGTATGGATTAATTACATATCGGTACATAATTCTTTTTTTATTTTATTTTTGTTATGTTAGGAAGACAAATCTTTTTAGGAAACTAAAGTCCTTTACCTGAAAGTCTGTGTACTAAGTAATTAATTAATAAATAGTATTTTTCAAATGATAGATAAAGTAGAACTGGAATAAAATATATATAAAAATCGTTCAGCGTATATGCCCATGTTTGCACTTTCTTCGTTTCCAATTGATATGCATAAGCGCATGAGTGTGTGTACTGATGAATGTTAGATCCAATGTGTTCAAGATAAAAATTTATAAAATATTTTGTATAGAAAAGAAAAATAAAATAAATGTAACATTAATTTAACGACGATTAACTTGTTAAAATATGTAATATTTTCAAATGTGTTTTTTTCCTGATTGATAATATTGTATATTTCATAGATAATAACACAAATACTGATATTCTAAATAAAAATTGAAAATGTTATGTATTGAAAATTTATTTTTTATTAAAAAAATTAATTATTACAATTGTTTTATTCGGAACATAGTACTGACAAAAATAATAAATATTATCGTCTGATAAATCTCAAAAGTATAGTTTCAGCTGGTTTCAAAGTAATGCAAAAGCTTACGTCGACATTTTCAACTGATACTGGATTATCTATTTCAACAGTAAATTTTCTCAATAAACTAGCAGCTATTGTTTTCACTTGTGCCATGGCAAATAATTTACCTAAAAAAGTCATATTAAAAAGACATATACTTTGGCAATAAAAAGTTTAGAAACTAAATAATAAATGCATAATAATGCGCTCTTACCTATACAAACTCGTTTCCCAGAACCAAATGGAATGAAACACTTCGGATCATAATTTCCCGGAAGAAAACGATCAGGATTAAATCGTAAGGGATCCGTCCAATATTTACCCTTTCGGTGCATAAAATATGTCGAAAAAAATACTTCAGTATTTTTTGGTACTACAATGTTGTCGTTCACTTCATATAATAATTAAATACATATTATTATTACATAAAACATTAATTTAAATACTGGAATAAAATAAGAATAGTATTTTTTGTGTATATGAATACCTATTATATCGCTATATGATGTTCGTCCAAACAATGGAGCAGGAGGAAAAAGACGAAGTGTTTCTTTAATGACTCGTTCCAAATAATGCATTTTCTTAGTATCATCGTATGTAATTGGATCATCATTCTCATTGCTTGAACCGTACATATCGTACAGCTCCTTGTAAACTTCATTCTACAATCAAAAATGACAAATAAATAACACAAGTTTTGCATAAAAATAAATTAGATTTCTAAAAGTTTATGATAAATTTGATAATGCTTAATGGTTATCTTTATATACTTGAACTTCCGGAAACGATGCTAGCATTAAAAATAAAAATGTAAGAGTTCCAGCAGAAGTATCACTTCCCTAAAAAATAATAAAAAATTGTAAAGAACAATTTATAAATAAAAATAAATCTTATCTAATCTAAAAAAATTAAACTTACAGTTATAATAAATGTCTTTATTTCATCACGAATATTCGCCTCCGAATATTCTCCGGTATTGTAAAATGATTCAAATAATGCGTCGAGAAATGAACTCGTATTTTTTACTTTACCTTTGGGAATAATAATAAATTATTTATTATTTATATCAAAGATGACTATCCATAAATGCATTACTAAAAGAATATTTTTGGAAATGATTATTCTTACTCGCATATGGACCATTTCCTTCACGGGTAAATTTCGCTTCCTGTATTGACTTTTTCTTTTTCCTTATAATCTTAACAAATAAAAGTTATATATAAATATATATGAAGTATAAATAAAATATAATTTTTCCTAAAACTGTATTATATAGTTACAACCAAAAAATTTGGAACAAACAGTTATTTTTTTATTCTTACCTCGTTTGTTATATTATTAAGGTATGCGAGATTTTCATCTAACCGCTTTCCTAAAGATGAATTCTTAAATATAATATTCGGGTACAAATACAATTTTGATATTCTTTCCATAGTCATATCCATCCCACTGAATAAAAATAAAAGTTAATAAGAAGACAAATATAAAGTTATACTATATTATATTATAAATATAATAATTTTCTTTTGATTATTACTCTGTCAGATATTTATCAAGTTTGCAGTCTGGCATATTTAGCAAATTTAGATCAGATTCCAGTAGGCTGTCTGTTAGTATAAAAAAAAATTTGTTATAGATTTTTACATATCTTGATATTTTTAAAATTCTAGAGTTTCCAAGACTCACCAAATATGATGTCCAACGTACATAAATGTACGTAATGAAAGATATCTACGTTCTCTCCGTTACTAGTTTCTAAAATGTTTATTAGCCTTTTTGAATTTTTATTCAATGACTCCATACAATATGAAACCATTTTGGAATTGAATTTCTGATCTAGTATTCTTCGATGCATTTTCCATAATGACGCTTCAAATAAGAAAATATTTTTTACTATTTTTTCTTATTCTATTTTTTTTTTATATATTATTTAGTAAAAAATTAGGGAAAGTTATATCTTCATAAAATTATTTACACGATTGGGTGTGTAGACGTTTTATGTAAACGTAAAAAAATAAACTATTATTACCAGCAATATTTTAGAAGAAATATTTAAAACATACTTAATTATACTTTGAATTTGTGGTGGTAGTTGTTCGGTATTAATTAAAAAGGAACCATGTGAGCTTATCATTTACCTGGAGCTGTAAATAATCCATCGCCTAAGGAATATTTCATAAAGTTATATAGGACACTCTTCTCATCAATTTTTGAGCTTTTTAAAAGAATCTGAAAAATAAAATAATAAATTGATATAATTAAATACGAAATAAAGAAAAATATTATTTGATTTAATCGTTTGAAAAAAAAGTGCAGTAAATTTAAAATAAATCTTACTTCAATATTTTCAGGATCATCGAAGACTAGAATTAATTTTGATCCTATCCAGAGTCGCCAAGGCGAAGAATAGATTGCGGAGTATTGTATTAATTTTTTCGTTATATCTAATGTTAAAACAGATTCATTCAATAAAAATGGTATAACTGTGTATATTAGAGATATGAAAATAAAATATACCTGTCAAATCACCAAGAAATAAATGCATATTTCCTATAAGAGGATAAGCTTTAGGGCCTGGAAATTTTCTTACAATGTTATATTCTCGAAATTTATTTATTAAATATTCAATTACGTAGAATAATAAAATAATTATTATTGTTGAAACAATAAAGTATGCAGTGTATTCCATGTTGAATTGAACAAATAAGAAATAGTACAAGTTGTTTAATTCACTTAAAAATACTACTTTGCTTCTGTTTGTAAGTAAGGGATAATTACAAAAATGCTACTCAAAAGTAAGTTCCTTTATACTTCGCGTCTTTACAGAAACTAATGATGAGTAAACGAGCTTGAGCGTATTTATAAGATACCAAGACTGCTCTTTGTCCATATTTTTATAATACTTTCAATACGTAAGAGTGATATGTCATTTTAATTATCAATAAGAAGCTATTTTTTTATAGATTTATTTATTATGCGCTTATATGTATTTAGTTTTTTCTTAAAGAAGCCTTTTTACTTTACATTGCTTCTACTTGTTGTTTTAATATGCTAATAAAGTAGTTTAATGCTAATGCTAATAAGCTATGCTATCTATAAAGATGCTAATAGAGAAAGATAAGATTAAACCAGTCTATTTTTCAATATTTTTTAAATAGTGTCGTTAAGTTGTAAGTATTAAAGAATAAATATCATGTGTGCAGATCACACGTGTTAGAAGTGAAATTTTCAAAAATCTAAGTTTCGGGAGAATAAGATGAATGCACACTATCAAGACTAAGATAATTATAGGATTTATTAATTATAATATTATTACCATATATTTAACAAAGGGCACCGATATGATTTCTAAGTGGAATGAATAGTTGATAAAAACTACACTTTTCCAAATTCAAGCAATAAAAGAGGAATGTTGAATGCGATAGTCATAGATAGACACCAAAATCGTAGGATGTTTATCGAGGAAAATATAATTCGTCGTAAACAAAGTAAGTATAAAAAATTCTTTTTGTGAAACTCAGGTATAAAATTTTTTTTGTTAGTATGGTTTTCTATTTTCCGTTTTCATCTACATTCTTGCGCTATATAACAAACATTTTAGGATAGATGAAATACAGACGTTACGAAAAACAAATGGAAAATACTGCTGGACTGAACGAAAGTTCTGGTAAAATGCAATGAAAGATCTAATAAAGATATTCTCTAGAAATGTTTTTTCAACTCTGTAGCCTACCACACTTCAAGACCCTTATTACTTATAACATAACTCTTCCTTATTCTTTGGACCACAAACTTATCTTTCTAAATACTCTCGTCTAAATAAAGATCTAAACAACGAAAAATCTAAAAAATGCATTGAATCGTATCGCTCTCTCAGCTTATCGAACTGTGTACACTACGAGTCTCAAATTTCAGCTCCGTGGTAAGCTCCACCGATTCACGCTGGGCGTTCAACATCTAAAAAATGTTTTTTTTTATTGAAAAATTACTATAAGTTTCTTAAATACGCAAATATCATAATTTATAATATAATTTTCATATATGCATGGGTCAGTTCAATTCTTTGGATATTTTTCATATAAAAATCATTTCATAAAAAAATAGAAATAGATTTTAAAATCGTTGTAATTCAAAACCCGATGAAACGAAAAAGATACTACCATAATTGTTCCCTTCTTTAACATCAGCATCTACAGTTATTAGTTGCAACACAAAAAGAAATACTTGTGTATGCTAACCCATGATAAAGATATCTCACATTCACACAAAGTGTGAAAAGTGTAAGAGAAAAATAATTCATCTACCTGAGTTTCAAAAAAATATATATTATATTTACTTGGATTAGGACGGCGTATTTTTCTGTCGACAAATATTCTACAATTTTCGTCTCTATCTATGGCTATCGCATTCAGCATTCCATCTTGATGGATAAAATTTTACAAATATTAGTTTTTGTTAGCTACCTACACCCTAAGATCAGTTCCTTTTCATGAGAAAAGAATTATAAAAAACAGGGAAGGTCTGTGGAAATTCGATCTACATTTATGTGTGGTGCGAGAATATGAGTGAGAACACTGAAGCATAAGTGGGCCAGAGGGTATCGGGTATAATCAAGCCAAAGGTAAACAATGTAAAATAAATAGTTGAATATCGATAGTGAGAGCGTCGCACAAAGAAGTAGATTAAAGAAGGGAAACCAAGTGGCAGTCATCGTTTAGTAGCCGAGCAAAGAAGGCGTTTTTTTTTCATCACTCTGTATTTTTACTTCTTTATATTAAATATATTGTATATCCGTGAAGAGAGGTTTTTCTTTCTACATAAACCTATTAATAACACCGCGGAATTCTTTCCTTTTTACTTGTTAGATATCCTTTAAGAAGACTAACAGGAGAAAGAGAATCCCACATTTATTATCTTTATTATCGATGAGATAATATTCATGCCTATAGTTTTTTTTTTTACAACGTGTCATATCTTTTCTATTTAAAAATATTTCTATTTTATTGAAAAATTAGTATTAAATTCTTTATTTCGCAAATATTATAATAAATAATTATGAAGTACATACAATATATAATAATTGTATTGTCTAAAATATTAAAAAAAAATAAGGATTACCAGATACATCAGAGAAAAAGAATTAGAGAATATCTGTGGAATAAACGAGGAGCAGCTGACAAATTCCATTCAAAAGCAAGTAAATTACTGTTATATTTTTATTTTGCTTCTTTATAAAATATATTTGATGCATAAAGACAAAATATGTCTATTAAATTTGATTTTTATATGTTTTTATGAAAAATATCCAAAGAGATGAACTGACCCATGCATATATGAAAATTATATTATAAATTATGATATTTGCGTATTTAAGAAACTTATAGTAATTTTTCAATAAAAAAAAACATTTTTTAGATGTTGAACGCCCAGCGTGAATCGGTGGAGCTTACCACGGAGCTGAAATTTGAGACTCGTAGTGTACACAGTTCGATAAGCTGAGAGAGCGATACGATTCAATGCATTTTTTAGATTTTTCGTTGTTTAGATCTTCATTTAGACGAGAGTATTTAGAAAGATAAGTTTGTAGTTAAAGAATAAAGACGAGACACGTTATAAATAATAAAGGGTCTCGAAGTGTGGTAGGCTATTGAGATGGAAAAGCATTTCTCGAAAAGATTTCTATTATTAAATCTCTCATTACGTCTGTACTAGATCCTTTGTTCAGTCCAGCAGTATTTTCCATATGTTTTTCGTAACGTCTTTATTTCATCTATCCTAAAATGTCTGTTATATAGCGCAAGAATGTAGATAAAAACGGGAAATAGAAAACCGTACTAAAAAAAAAAAATTTTATACCTGAGTTTCAAAAAAAAGGATTTTTTATATTTACTTTGTTTACGACGAATTATATTTTCCTCGATAAACATCCTACCATTTTAGTGATTATTTATAACTATCGCATTCAGCATTCCATTTTTATTGCTTGAATTGTGAAAAGTGCACTTTTTATCAGCTATTCCACCCAGAGACCATACCGGTTACCTTTATTATATATAGTAATAATATTAAAATAAATAAATCCTACAATTATCTTACTCTTAAAACTGTCCATTCGTCTCATTCTCTCGAAACTTAGATTTTTGAAGGTTTCACTTCTAACACGTGTGATCTGCACACATGATTTTTTTTTTTGAAACGATTGAAAAAAAAAATTTGAATATTTATCAACTTTGTTCTCTCCTTGTTTTTATTATTGTTCATCGAGTAATAAAATTGTAAACTTCTACTTACTAATTATAAATTACAATTTAAGTCTGAATTTTTTAAATATTTAAGAGTAGTGATCTTATCACACAAGGAAAACTGCATTAAAATTATTACTTAAAATATATTAAAAAAAAAAAAAAAAACAGAAAAAACCGAATACGTCACGTTTAATCGATGGAATAATTTTTCTTACATAATAATTACATTATCTAATTGTTATCTTTCGAATATAATAAAAAATGAGAGATACGAATAAAATTTGTTGTATAAGTGAATGCAATACTCGTTTACCAACATAAAATATTCAATTTTTTTATCGAATAAAAATATCATGATATCGAATAATTTAAAAAAAAAAAAGCTTTGATTCTATCGCCTTTCATAAAATTCAAATGCAAGTAAACCATGATTGAACAATTGTTTTCTAAATAATTATTAAATCATCAAATTAATTTTATAATATAATAAAAAAAAGAAAAAAAAAAAACAAAAAAAAATTCTTATATAATTGAATGAAATACTCGTTTTACAATATAAAATATTTAATATTTTTTTATCAAATAAAAATATCACGATTTTGGATAATTTTACTAACCTTTTGATCCGATTCGTGATCATTATAGAATCGTGATATTTAGAAAGATAAGTTTTTGGTCCAAAGAATAAAGACGAGACACGTTATAAATAATAAAGGGTCTCGAAGTGTGGTAGGCTATTAAGATGGAAAAGCATTTCTCGAAAAGATTTCTATTATTAAATCTCTCATTACGTCTGTACTAGATCCTTTGTTCAGTCCAGCAGTATTTTCCATATGTTTTTCGTAACATCTTTATTTCGGCATTTCTAAAAGTTTTGTTAGACAGCGCAAACATGTAGATGAAAGTAAGAATTTGAACACCATTGTAACCAATAACATATTTTACCGGAGTTTCACAAAAAGAATATTTTATATTTATTTAGTTTACGACAAATTATGTTTCCATTGATAAACATTCTACGATTTTGGTGTCTGTCTGGTGGTTGATTGATGCTCACAGTAAGTATCGATCTGGAATCCTAATCGATGGAAGCGAATGCGCGCGAGTTTCGAATACCGCTAATCACCGTACGATCCTTTCGGATCGTACATACTCCCCCCGTTGAGAGTGTAACGATCAATGACATTCATAATACATGGTTTGTGTTGTGCGCTAATTACAATCAATTTTACAATATTTGTGAAACGAGTCACAATTTATATATCGCTATATTATATATCGCTTGCAGCACGAGCTGCTTACCTTATTCCGTGAATCGCTGGCCAGTCGATCTATCTGTTTTGTACGTACGAGAAAATTAATCATAAGAGATACAACGCACGAACGTTAATTATAAAAGATACAACGCAAGAAAATTAATGATTAACAATGGACAAATAGTTATCGCATTTCGCTTGACCACTCCGTGAACCGTCTTCACGGTGAATACTCGCATTGATAGTGGACAAATAGTTGTCACACTTTTCTTGACGACTCCGTGAATAGTCTTCACGGCTATCTCACGTATAGTTGATTTGTCGATGAGAATGACGGTGGTGTTCCTTTGATTTTATGCTGGGGTTGGGTCCATTTCTAGCGTTTTTTTGGAATGTGTGTCCATGAAGACAATCGATTAGCTGGAGTCTTAATATAATTTTCCTTCGACAATGTCGTAAACGTTCCTTTAATCTAAAAGAAATATGCAGGCGTTAGTATGGTTGCATCATTTAAATCTGACGAAATGAGGCTTAACGGGCGTAAACTTAAAATAGCTTCGATTTCGATAACGAATGTGGTCTACTTCTTCGTACGCGAAACGCAGTTCGCTCACGTTTCGTCTAAAATGATGTTTGAAAGATTTGACTGCAATTTCCCCCAGACCTCTGAAATAAGGTAACAGGGGATGATTGAAAGGTCATGAAATTTTACAATCTACAGCGAAATCATGGATCTTCGCCTTATACTCGTCCGACTCGAGCAAGGCATACAGTTTCTTTAACTGGTTATTAGCCCCGACGAAGTTGGTTCCGTTATCAGAATAAACGTGAGTTGGAATAGTTTTCGACTTACAAACCGCCGGAAAGCGGCCAAAAAGGCATCTGTAGTCAGATCGCTGACTAATTTGATGTGTACAGTCTGGATAGTCATGCAGAGGAAGATGCACCCGTATATTTTAACGCGACCTTTATTACGGTACTTCTTTTCTTTCGCGTAGATTGGACCGAAGAAATCTACTCCTACGTGGGAGAACGCAGTGGCTTCCTGCACTCGCGAGCTTGGTGAATTCCCCATTTTATATTGGATGTCGGATGCACGGAATCGAATGCAATGTACGCAATGACGTACGATTCTTCGCACTTGATTCTTACCGTCGAGGAGTCAAAAACGTTGTTGAAGGGCATAGAGGGTAGTCTGTATACCGGCGTGAAAGTTTTGTTCATGGAGTTTTCGGATAATGAGACCGGTGACGTTGTGTTGTGAGGGCAATAATATCGGACATTTCTCGTGGAAACTTAAATTTGCGTTCCGAAGTCAACCCCCCACTCGAATTAAACCTTTTTCGTCAAGAATCGGAGTTAACGCGGCGAGCCTTGCGCTCTTGACTCCCCCGCTGTTTTCAATCTTTCTCTTTCAGCGTGACATTGTAAGTCTTGCACGATTTTAAAAACGCGTCGTTCCGTTTCTGTTATTTCTGCGGTAGACAAATCTCCCTTATATGAGTTAGTTTTAAGCCATCGTCAGCATCGAGTTACAATTTTTAATAATCGCGTGTAGCTAGAGAATCGCTGACACATGCTTCTTGATTCAATTCACGTCGTTAATACCGATAATCTCTTTACGTCCGGCAATTAGAGAAATTCCCTTTCCATGCATCGTTCTTTTAGGAAATCGCGCGGAAGTATTTTCCTCGATAAAACGTCCGCTGGGTTATCTTCGGATCGCACATGTCGCCATGTGAAACCTTCACAGATTTCTTGTATTTCGCGCACGCGATTTGCCGTGTATATTTTTAACGTACTGGAGTCTCCTTTCAGCTAACCTAGTACAATTATTGAATCGGACCAGAAAGTTATCTTGTCGGGTTTCAATCTGTCGGCGGTCCGGACTTCTCTGTATAATCGCACGAGTGTCAATGCTCTGCATAATTCTAAACGTTGTACGGTGGTGTCCTTAAGAGGAGCCACGCGACTTTTAGCGCAAAGTAGACGTACGCGTGTGTTACCGAATTTATGTCGCGATCTTACATATAAGCAGCCTCCGTAACCAAATTGACTCGCGTCGCAGAAACCGTGTAATTGCCCGTCGATCGCGTCATCAACGTATAGATCACGGTTTAGTATGTCGGCTCCGAGTGGATAATTCGCGCTTTCATCTTTCGCGAGTTTTTTATGGTTCGTATAGCAAGAAACAGTGTTAAGGTTATTTCGAGTGTCACCGTGCTAAGTTCGAACTCGCGAATCCGTTCGTTATGTCACTAAAATATCTGTTGATATTGGCGCTCGTCTGGATCAATTCATGTATGTCGATAAATTTTCTCGATATCCGCGTTCAATACGTACTGATACGTTCGGAATCGTAACAAGAGTTTTACTACAGTATCTCGAATGATAGGTTCTACTAACAAGTGTTGTTGAGAAATACATCTGATCATTTTTTCGCGGAAGTGTCGAATACGACCCATGCCTTGGTTGTCATGCTGACTGATTTAATGACCGCGTGATGGGGAAGATAACAGCCTCCCGTAAGTTCGTCTTTAACATTCGACGTATGTCTTAAATCGATACATTCCCGTATGATCCGTTCATATTCCTTCCGGAGTTCGGTATTCGCGTGTAACTTTCTCGAGAGATTGTGGAATCGGCGTGAGGCTATACTACGTAGGTGACTGTGATCATGTCCTTCCTCACGAGGATATACGCACCATGTATTTTCCCGATTCGTACCGTCTCGCATTTTAGACGTAATGAATTTCGCCTTCTAATTCGTTTACTGAATTCGATCGCGCTATATTAGAGACGATGAGTAGCGAAAAGTTCTGCCTATATTTATTGTTTAGCGATTAAATGATTACCTCGATGACGATCATCGATCAAGTTCTGGTCTAGCGTGAGTGGAAACCTAATATGGTATAATCTGTTAGCGTAACATTCTCGTGACATTTTCGGCAATGAAGTGTGCGGTGACGCACGTATCTAAGAATACCCGAAATTGTTTAAAGGTCCCGTTTCGCCTTTTCTAACACGGTACTTAGCGCTCATAAGGAATTAATTCGGTACACCGTGCGAATTGACATGAAGGATCGGTGTTAGTCGCGTAGTGATGAGTTCGTTTGAGATGTCGACGCGGTCTCCGTCCTCGCAGGGGTGTGGCTCTCCTGTTTCGTGATCTCATGCTCGTCATTGTCTATATGTAATGACGTGTGATGGGCCTGGTGACATATCCGACAACGCGAGGCTCTACATGGATCTCCATGCTTCCGTAAGCAATTTTGGCATAATCCGCAACGTTTAACTATTGCCAGTCTGTCTTGTCTCGTCAGGTCATGGTATCGGGAACATTGGTATAAAAGATGTTTGTCTTGTTTGCAAAGAATACACTTCTTTGAGGTCTGAGTAAGAAACGTGCGCTTTATATGCGTCTCCTATCAGTTTCGTGGCCGTAAAGTCATCGTCTCAGTACGTCTATGTTTTGCGTGAGGCTCGTTTCCAGATGTCGATGGAATATTCGACGACGCGACGCTACGGAGTGTGTACTCGTTTACAAAGTCGCAAAGCTGATTCATGGTTGGATAATTATCCGCATCTAACTGTTTGTCCCATTCTTGTCTAAGATCGCGGGGTAGAATGCTTTCGCCAAGGCGCACCATCAGTGTGTGTGGTACATTGAAAGAAGTAATAGTATCCGAATGGGCCCGCAAGTCACCCGCAAGCCGTGTCATCTCTTCTATTGACATGCTTTTCGGCCGTGGAGTGTCTATGAAGGCGTCAATGGCCCGTGCCAGGAGTATGCGTTGCCGGTCGAAAGTTTTCAATAACATTTCCCACGCATTCTTATAATTCTGCCCGGTCGATGAATATGTCGCGATCGTCTGAAGCGCTCTACCGGTAAGAGACTCGCGGAGGTATATATGTTTTTCTAAATCCGACATGTCGGTACGCGCGTCTACCAGCGTCATGAAACTTCCCTTGAATTGGATCCACTTTCCGATGTCTCCGTCGAATTTCGGGATCTCGATTCGGCGTAATCGTATTTGCTGATCGCGGGTATTTGTAGCACCGTCGTCTCCATGCGAACCATTCGCGTTACTAACCGCGGCCGTATCGCCCGAGTCAATTTTGTCTCCGATCGCGAAATATCTCTCTATGATTGGATTCAAACTATCGACTCCTCCTACTTCGCTAATAGCAGTAGCGCACTTTTCATACAATTTTTCGTATTTCTCTACTAGCTGAGTAAGTCGTTCATAACGCTTTCTTACTTCCTGTTTACTTAAATTTCCTTCTTGGATTAGTTTTTCGACGTGTGTTAAACCCGATTCTAAAACTAGCCGTTTTTGTTCGAGCTGTTCGAGCTGTTTTTGCAATGCCATTACGAACCGTTATTAATTATTCTACTTTTCGAAATCCACTCAAATTAATTTATGGTAATATATAAAAATCCCCTTTATATGAATAAATGACCGCGCGTTGGGTTCTCGATCGCGTGGTACGGCCCTGAGGCTAGATCGTTGGAGGGGGTATACCTATGTATAGTATAAGAGGCCGATGGAGGGGGTATACGGTTGTCGTTAGCTATATGCCGATAGATGGGATGTGCAAATATATCGATCACAACCTTAAGGGTTGTGATGTGGAATGGGCTCACTTTCACGAGTCTTGAAGATTAGGAGATTCTCTTCGTTGTCCTTTGTGAATTCTTAAAGCCTCTATAATCCCTCAAGATGTGTAGTCGTAGGCGTCCGGTGAAGAATAGAAAGAATGCCCCTTTGTACTGTCCCAGCAGGACGTACGTACTTGCTAGAGTACGTAGACGTAGCTAGAGAAGCGCTCCGATAGTTACTGGTGGTTGATCGATGCTCACAGTAAGTATCGATCTAGAATCCTAATCGATGGAAGCGGATGCGCGCGAGTTTCGAATACCGCTAATCACCGTACGATCCTTTCGGATCGTACACCATTTTTATTGCTTGAATTTGAAAAAGTATAGTTTTTATCAACTATTCCACCCAGAGATCATACCAGTGGATTTTGCTATATATGGCAACAATATTTTTATAAATGATTTTGATTTTTATTCAGATTAATACACATATCGATCCAAAGAATCTACAAATTTTGGTTACATCCGGATATTATTTTTTACAATCTATTTATAGGAATAAGATTTCGAGAAGCTTTATCACACTTGGGAGAAAATCACGTCAGATGTATAAAAAAAAGTAAAGTATGTTTATCTTAACACTTAGCCGACCACTCGGGGAGATCTCCCCGTTTCAATGTAGATCGGTGCCCGACCGATCGGGGAGATCTCACATATTGACCTTTGCAACGCGTTTTTTTTTTTCGTTTATTTATCTACATAGTGTAGGAAAAAATCTAGTATTCAGTTCTTTTCGTTATATTTTATTTTCTGGAAAGGAAAACTCTATTCAGAAACTAAAGGGAAAGTTTAGGAGGACCATAAAACCATAAACAAACCTAAGAGTTATCGGGATATATTGGTATTTTGTATAAACAATATGTGAAATAAAAGTGTAGTTTTAGTTGCTCGAGCGTGGTGGAAACCGTACAGTTCGCTGCGGCGCGCGTGGTCGGCTAAGTGTTAATAATCTCATTTTATACACAATATTCTATCACTACAATAAAATAAATATATTTTTATGCCTTGGGAGAAGGTTTAACTTTCTTTTAAAATAACTAACACAAGATTTTAATGTCTAAACTATAGTCACATTTAATTGTTTACTTTGATAACGTAAAGTCGCACTTCAACTAGAAAACTAATTATTACTGTTAAATGCTAACTAAATTGTTGTTATTAATTCTGGAGTTAATTTTATAACATAAAATTAACGTAAGATACTTTATTACGATTCTTTAATTTATTCTCAAATAAATTCTGTAATTAGGAATGCTTAACGATTCGTAGTTTATTCTATGAGTACCACTCTGTTACTGACCAAAAAGGTGCCAGAGAACATACAACGCAATCCTAAGTTATCACTACGCCATGGGAACAAACAGGCAATAAGGTGTGATCTGCCCAGCCGCTAGCGTGTGAACACCACCGTCAGCAATTTTGAAAGATAACGTTCAAAGAATAAGAATAATCTACAGAGGCATAACAATATATATATCTTTCACTATATTATAACTTTCATAAAATTGCATACATAAATAGAACTTTTTTGTTAAGATAATAAAGGAACAGAAGGAATTGATGCAAGAAAAGAAAATTAATGGCGAAATGAAAGAAAAAGATGCAAGTAAGAATAACTATTCAATAATCTAATTCTATTTTTTATTAAATTGTTGCAATAAGATGTTCTGAACATGCCAAATAGTATATTCATTATTCTTTTGAATAAAACAAAATATACTCCTTCATTTCTTGACGCGTTATTCAAATCATTCTACGAGGGAAAAGAATATACGGAGCAAGATATTAGTGATGAAATCAACACAATAGTTTGTACTGTAAGTAAGATTTTATCTACTTTAAACAAAACTTTGATTGTAAAAAAAAAGATAAAAAAAATTTGTATTCTTTTAGGGAAGCGATTCAACCACTTGGGCAGTTACTTTTGTATTTTTAATGTTAGCTACTTATCCAAAAATTCAAGTAAGTACGAGTAAAATTTACCTTCTATATTAACTGTCTCACTGCCGTTAAAAAATAGAACATATTTTTACACTAAAATTGAATCGTGTTTTCCATATCCTAAATTGCAGAAAGAATTACATGCAGAACTCTATCAAATATACGGATCAACCGATCCAGAAGATAAACATATTACATTTGAAGACATTAAGAATATGACATTTTTGGATCGAGTCATCAAAGAAACTTTACGTCTTTTTCCTCCCGTTTCTTTTATTTCACGAAGTGTATGTGAAGATATACAAGGTATTCATACACATACTGAATAAATATTTGCGTATATTCTTTTACAATTTACGTTATTATTTCACGTATTAATTCTATATATTTATTAATTTTGTAAAGTGAGTGAGGATGTCATAATACCAAAAAATTCTATTTGTCTTTTCCTGTTTTTTGCACTTCATCAAAACGAAAAATATTGGAAAAATCCTTTACAATTTAATCCTGATAGATTTCTACCTGGCAATTACAATAATAAACATTTTCTACCATTCAGCATTGTGCCAAGAGGTTGCATTGGTAGTATCATTTGTTTATCTAGTAAGGAAATTGTTTTATATATAAATATTTATAATATTACATTGAGAATCATTTCTGCTGTTAGAGGTTTCAATTTGGCAATGCTCGAAATGAAAGCAATAATTGCTGCTGTATTGAAAAAATTTTCTGTTCATGTAGATGTCCCACAAAAAGTGGAAGACATAGTTCTACAATTCGATATAACTATAAATCCTGCGAAAAAGATTTTTTTAAGGTTTAAGAAAAGATAATATTTATTATTACAGTCCATATTTTGTTAATCTTTTTAGAAATTATTTAAAAATAAGATGTCTAGAAATACTACTTATTGTTTACCAGTCTTTAATGTTATCGGTGTTTATATTTTAAACTATAGATGATTCAATATGTTTGGTAGTTCGATTGAAAAAAATTTATGTTTATAGTATAGTTATTAGCATTTTGATAGAGCATTAAGTGGTAGAGCGAATAGTTTCAGTAAGGAAGAATATTTATATTATCTTTTAATAACTGAATAGCTAAATATCTCTTCTGTTATTATTATTAAAAATTATGTCTTTTTCTATATTTCCTTCCTCTGCTCTTACAACTTTAAAATTCATGCTATTTTATTGACACTAGATTTACTAGCATTTTTAATATACCTATTTCTACGAAACTAGTCAGAATGACTGGTGTATACAAAAAATGCTGTTTGAGGCTACCAGTCTTTATTCACTCTTAAAAAATAATAAAAAAAGTTGAACAATATTATTTGTATAGATAAATGAATTTGTAGACATTGTCAAATAACAAAAAGCTCAATTGTTTACAGTTTTTTAATCGCAGTTTCATCATATGTAGATTTAGCCGTGTATATACTTTTCGCATACGTTTTTTTTGCATGCACTGCAAATAATCGTAGGCTTAGTATAAGTACTTTTTTATCTGGTTTGCTTTTGTAAACGGTAAATGTGCATCTATTCGATTGGTACAACAACGTTGAGAAACGTGCCATGTTGTTTTCTTTCCAATTTGCAAATTTTCGGCAGTTTTCTCTTGTTTGCGCGTATTGTTCCAAGCAACGAAGTATTTTTAATTCTTAAATTTAAAGCGACAGGAATACTTGTAAAAAAATTATCGGTCGTTACAGTTTTACCCTTCATGGTATCCCACATAACACGATAAGTTTTGAAATCTTTCAGCGAAGGTTTCGTAAAATATTTTCATATGATCTTTCAGAAACCTTGCAGGCATCATTCAAAGATATTTTGAAAAAGATTCATAAAAGATTTTACAAAAATATTTTAAAAACATTTTCAATATATTTTACTGATAGAATAATCTTTTGCAAGTTTCTGAACGCGAACATTTTCACCTTGTAGAAAGATTTTTTAGAAACCTTTTTGGAAGACTTAAAGCTTTTCAAGAAATGTTTTAGAAAGTTTTTAGAAAGTTTTTATGTTATGTGGGCTATTATAGCGCGCTTTTTCAAGCTGTCTGCCAAGGCTTTAGCCCCAAAATTTTTGTCTGCCATTTTGTAAATTGTTTTCTTAATGTTGAAATAATAAAATAAAAAAGTTTTTGTTCAGGAACCTTGTGATTATTTTTTTTTTTTAATTTTTACACCCCTTTGGCGCGCTCTGCCGGCACTTTAACCCCGAGCAAACTGTCTGCCAATATTTATTCGAAAATATGAAATACTCGTTTTCTTCGAAATTCTCTATTATATCAGCTGTTAGAGTATTATATTTATTCAAAATCTTATTATTTTATCATTTTTATGAAAATAATATAAAATGAATGAAACATGTATAAAAATAGTATTTTTTTTATTATATATCACAACAATCGTTGTACATAGCGACAGAATGTTCGTGGAAAGCAGTTCCCCGTGTTTATACTCTAATAAAATGGCTTATAGCGTGAATCCTATATCGTCGCTCCAATAAAAAATTATCGTTATTATTGGAAAATTCTATCTAATGATTTCCAACACTCTTGGTTAAGATACTGAACAACTATATTTCAGATATAATAATATGCATTACATAAAAGAACAAAAGAAAAACTAAGAATAAGAAACGCTACGTCCACGCATTTCGGTTGACGTCCTATAACTAACAACGCACGCATTTCGAGACGCACAGCACACAAAGGAAACAACGGAAAAACAATGTAGCGTCCACGAGTGCACCGTCACGACGCCACGCGGCACCCCCAATACTACATTAGCCTAAATATTCTTCCAATACTCCCACTTATTTAGACTAATACACCGATCCCGTGTCGTAATTTTTCAAATTGTTGCTTACTCAAGGGCTTCGTAAAAACATCTGCAAGCTGCCGTGTGGTATCGACATAATTTACAATAATATCGCCTCGTTCGAAGACTTCTCGCACAAAATGATAACGAACGTCTATGTGTTTTGTTCGTTTATGATACTCAGGATTACTTGCTAGTTTAATCGCTGATTGGTTATCTACATTCATAGGTATCGCTTCACATTTTAAACCAATATCTAAACAAAATTGCTTTAACCACAAAGCCTCCTGAGTACCCTTCGCAAGTGCAATATACTCCGCTTCAGTTGTTGACAATGCTACCACACGCTGCCTCTGACTAGACCATGAAACTGCCCCATTATTTAATACAAATAAAAAACCTGTCGTTGATTTACGAGTAGTTACACATCCTGCATAATCTGCATCCGTATACCCGCTTAGAATGCCATTACTCCCACTTGTTCCGTACACAATTCCATGATCTAGCGTTCCTTTCAAATATCTGAGAATTCTTTTCGCAGCTTGCCAGTGTTCCCGCCCATAATTCGTTAAAAACTGACTTAATTTATTCACCGCAAATTCAATATCCGGCCTACAGACCCTTGCTGCAAACAATAATGAACCTATAGCTTCCCGATATGGTACATCACACATTTTTACATTTTCTTGTGATGACAAATGCAAACCAGGCTCAAACGGTGTACTAACTGGTTTTGCATCCTCCATTCGAAATCTTACAAGCATTCTTTTGATGTACTGTTCCTGCTTTATTTTAATAGTACGATTTTTGCGGTCGCGCTCAATTTCCATACCGATAAATTGTTTTCCGTTTCCAATAGTGATTTCAAAATTTTCTTTTAATTTATCTAAAACCATTTTAACCGCTTCTTTTGATTTTGACAACACTAACCCGTCATCTACATATAAAGCTAAAATAACGTCTGCATCATTCACTTTCCCTAAAAATACACAATTATCACTTTCAGAATGATGGAAACCAAAACTCTTTAGAAAATTTGTAAATTTAGAATTCCAACACCGTGGTGACTGCTTAAGCCCATACAAACTCTTATTTAATTTACAAACTGCTTGTGGTTGACATTTATCGACAAAACCTTGTGGCTGCTCCATGAAAATAAGCTCTTTCAACTCACCGTGAAGGAAAACAGTTTTAATATCAAATTGTGCTAACTCCAAATCATCTCTCGCCGCGATCGCCAATAATATTCTAATAGACTCATATCTAACCACCGGCGCGAAAGTTTCAGAAAAATCAATTCCTTCTCGTTGAGTGAAGCCTTTTGCCACAAGCCTAGCTTTATAACGCTGCACATTACCGTTCGAGTCCAGTTTCTTAGTAAAAACCCACTTACAAGCTACAGTCTTTTTATTTTCTGGTAATCTTTCTAGTGTCCATGTTTTATTTTTACGAAGCGCACTCATTTCTTCATTCATCGCACATTTCCATTGCACTGCTTCTACACTAGACACCGCACTTTCATACGTTTGGGGCACTACATCCGCTATGGAGG
Organism: Polistes dominula; assembly: GCF_049000335.1. Lineage (NCBI taxonomy): Eukaryota > Metazoa > Arthropoda > Insecta > Hymenoptera > Vespidae > Polistes > Polistes dominula. Next base: position 4,558,652 of record NW_028301061.1, on the reverse strand, counting down.
CATAACCAAACTCACTATAGCGGTCTGGCACACGTAATGTTCTTCTATCGCGCAATTGTCTACCGGTTTGTTGCACTTCATCCTGTTGACGGTTACCTACACTTGGAGATGCTTCGTCATTATCTTCACCTGATGACCCAGCCGACTCAAAATCTTCTTCGTCCTCCTCAAGTGATTCATTATAATTCCCAAAATCCAAGTTTACAGAAAAACGTTTACAGGACTCTTCATCAAAATTTTCTGCAGCTTCTTCATTAAAGGTGACATCACAGGCTATATGTATTTTCCGTGATTTCTTGTCCCATAGTCTATAATTAGTAGAATCGCCTTCGTAGCCAACCAAAACCAACCGAAGACTTTTACTATCCAACTTCCTCCTACTTTCCTTGGGAATGTTCTTGTAGGCGATGCTTCCGAAAATTCGCATATGTTGTACTTCCGGTTTTCGTCCAGTCCATTTTTCATATGCAGTCATTTCATCCAACTGTTTTGTAACAGTCCTGTTAAGAATGTACGCTGCCGTTTTTACCGCTTCCGCCCACAAATATTTTGGTAAGCCTTTTGAAATTAACATGGACCTTGCACTTTCTACAAGAGTTCGCATTTCCCTCTCGGATCGTCCATTCTGTTGAGGAACGTACGGCGCAGACTTTTCGTGGATGATTCCCCTCGATTGTAGAAAATCTCGAAATTCTTTCGAAATATATTCTCTCCCATTATCCGAACGTAGAATTTTTATCTTGTTACCTGTCTGCCTGTGGACAAGAGCTTCAAATTCCCTAAATTTATTTAGAACCTCCGATTTGTTCCGTAGGAAATAAATTGTTCGAAAACCTGTACAATCATCCTTAAACAGTAGAAAATACCGCGAACCACCTGCAGACTCCACATTTATTGGGCCACACACATCCGAATGAATCATCTCGCCCGGTTTATCTGCCTTGACCCGCCTACTTGAGAAATGAGGCTTTCGTGCCTGTTTCCCCAGCGTACAAGCCTCACAGAAAAACTGTGATCCATTTTTAATTTTCATACCATTTACAGCTTTCATTTCATCAGTTTTCTTGATGGCGTTCACATTGATATGGCCTAATCGCTCGTGCCATAATTTTAACGAGCTTTCTTGTATTAAATAACATTCCATAGACTTCTTCGTTTTAAATAGCATTCTAAATAATTGTCCATGGCGCTCTCCCACTGAAGATAAAGCACCGCTACTATTTCGAACTTCGCACCGCTTTCCGATAACATGAAATGAGAACCCTCTTTCAGTAATCGCTCCCACTGAAAACAAATTCTGTTCCAAATCCGGAACAAAAAGAACATTTGAAAGTTGGCGGCTCTCCTCTTTACCGTCCACATACGCGACGATATCTATTGTCCCCATACCCGCCACGGATAAAGTTTCGCCTCCTGCCACTTTCACATATCTTATCTTATCGGCCGGTCCCAATTCTCGAAATATTTCTTTATGTGGCGACATATGCATCGACGCCCCCGAGTCTGCTATCCATATCGATTGTTTTTCATTTGTTGCTTCCAAAGAAAACGCCGCGACATTATATGTTTCTTCAAGATTAGACGGCTTATCCGATTTCTTTTTATTTTCTTTATCAGCAATTCTTGTCTTACATTCACGATACCAGTGTCCCTTTTCATGGCAATAATTACACGAAAATTTTTGTTTCATTTCATCCACTCTGGCTTTACTTTTCTTTTTCCCAGCTTGATTACTAGAAACTGCCCTATCGTTAGACCTCCCGGGCTGCAAATTCATATTTCTCACCTTTAACGCTAACGACGATTCTTCCGCTTCGACCGATGTGAGACGCTTATCTTCTCGGATTATTCTTGCGATTAATTTATCTTTCTTCCTCTCTCCTGCAGTTGTACTCTCCCATGCCATTCTAAATGTAGAAAACTTCGACGGTAAACTATCTAGGAGTCTCGACATAACCGCGCTATCGGAAGGCTTATCTCCGGCATTTTCTAATTTCCTACAAATGCTTTCGAATTTTTCAATACTCGATGCTACCGACTCACCATCAGAAATTCGAAATTTGTAGAATGCTTGCCAGTTGCTCTGCTTCAGATCTTCACTGGTATCCCCGTACAGCGTATTTAGTTTTTCCCAAATTTCTTTCGGCGTGTCACAGTTTATCAAATTTCCATGTAAGGACGTTTCCACCGAGCTAAGGAGAATAACCGACATTTTAGCACGAAGCGTTTTCCAATCTTTCCATTCCTTTGACGTTTTACTTTCTGGCTCTGCGTCCGTTCCTTTGACAAAATTCGTTAAATCTTCTGCTTCAAGCAAGAACGTTACACTGTATTTCCATAAAGCAAAATTTTTCCCATCGAATTTTGTAAGACTATATTTCTCCCTATCTGCCATTTTGTTCTATATTACAATAAAACACAGCCGAGAAAACACACCACGGAACACTACAGAATATTCTTTCACAAGTAACGCGCACGTATCATAACCCAGAAAATAACACTTTAAGCGCAGTGGAAGCGTGCTGGGCCCATAACCTATTGGAAAATTCTATCTAATGATTTCCAACACTCTTGGTTAAGATACTGAACAACTATATTTCAGATATAATAATATGCATTACATAAAAGAACAAAAGAAAAACTAAGAATAAGAAACGCTACGTCCACGCATTTCGGTTGACGTCCTATAACTAACAACGCACGCATTTCGAGACGCACAGCACACAAAGGAAACAACGGAAAAACAATGTAGCGTCCACGAGTGCACCGTCACGACGCCACGCGGCACCCCCAATACTACATTAGCCTAAATATTCTTCCAATAGTTATTAAAATATTACATATTTGTTATAAAAAAATTAAACGCTGCTAAACATATATTATAAACTTTTTTCTTCAATCTAAAGCCAAAATACATAAAAAAAAACATTAATTCCAAAAAATCATTTTCAAACGTACTTACCATACTCAGGTACCTTGGACTCGGGCCATTTTTTCAACAGCTGCCAAAAGTATACTGAGGGCTCTAACGTTACGCAAAACGGTCTGATGGGTGGTTAAATTCTTCAACTATTGGGAATTGGTGTAGTAGACCGGCTATCATTTGCTTTAAGTACCTAAAATTAAGTTACAAAAAGGTCTAGGTCCTTTGGACCAAGAGTGATAAGCAAAGGTTAATAATCTGATCACAAACGTTTTACCACATCCGAAAGGCTCGTTAAAAATATTTGTCATGGAGAGTGATTTTCTAACTAATTATGGTGAATAACATGCATTAGAAGTTCTTTCTGATTTTCGTTAGCAATTTTCATCAATTCATAGTATTGTTCATTAGGCATGAAATTTTAATTCCGTTTAGCAATGGCGCCAAGTTTATTTAGCGTTGCTTAGCGTAAATCATTGTTGACCTCAGAATTTGGATTATCATATAGTGCTTGGAATATATTAGCTTCTGGAAATCTCATAGCAACATCTTGGATCTCATCGTTATTGTCCACTTGTCCATCTTCATGACATAGTTTTTGTCAAATCTCAATCGTTTTGTTAACCCCTTGAATTACGCGATATCTGACAATTTTGCGTGCCATAAGAAACAAGAACTTTATGGTAGCCAAACGAGGTCGCTTACGTTACGGGACGAAAAGAAATTTAAGGTTTTCGAAAACAAAGTTCTTCGTTAATCTTCGATGCAAAACGCGATGAGGAGGAAACGGGCGAATGAAGAAGACTCCGTAACGTTGAAATACATCGATTGTACAATAAACCGAACATTATCAACGTCGTAAAATCACGCTGATTAAGATAGGCTGGTCATGTGGCGCGCATGGGGAAGGATCGAACGGCGCACAAAATATATTGGTCGGTATATTAAACGGAAAAAGATCACTAGGTAGACCGAGACGTAGATGGGAGGATAATATTAGAAGGGACCTGAAAGAAATAGGATACGAAGACCGCGAATGGAAGAATCGCGCTCAGGGACGGGACTAATGGTGGGATTTTGTATTTGCGGCAATGAACTTTCGAGTTCCTAACGCCAATTAATAATAATAATCGAACTTATAAAGTAACTAATTTTATTAATAAATAATTTCTAGAACAATTTACCTTTGGTTGCGTTTTTTTCAGGTTTATAATTAGACTTACGCAGTAGCTCTCAACAACTTTTACCATAATTTGTATATTGGTCTACCTGAGTAAATTGAATATCTTGTTTAGAGGATTTCCAATGTGATAATTAAGAAATAATGAAAAGTTAATGTACTTCTACGGTAGCGAGATATTCGTATTTGAATCGTTTCTATCTACTCCAATTTTTTTTATCGAAACATTTGATTCACGATAACTGCTTATTACCACAAATCTTTTGTAGACGATAAACTTTATATTTATTATTTTTTATTATATTCAATTTCTATGAAACAGATTCTGCGATAAGCTTATGAATTAAAATATCATGAAATAACATAGGCAGCAGAGATAAGGTATTGTTTATGTTAATAAAAAAGGGTGGAAAAATGGTTTTAAAGGAGTTTTATTATTTAATGATGGTTACACATAATTACGGTTACATTCTTTATTACGCGCCGGTTACACTCCAAGCAATCTACTTTTGTTACATTATACCATACGACAGACGACGACGACGATGACTGCTGCCAACACCCTGCAGCCTATATATTTCTCATACTTACAACAAAGTCGCTGACACACTTCTATCAGCATTCTTAGTAATCCTTATCACATCAGCATTCTTAGTACCCCCGAGTAAGACAATAAGCATAAATTTATCTTTTAAATAATATTCCAACAGTTTACCTAAATATTAAGAAATTCCAAAGGGCCATCAATTCCCAAACTATCTCAATGATCAAAGAAACATATGGTGCGATAAAAACCCTTTATACAGTGTCGAGCCCTTTGAAGGTTTCTGATTCATATCTAAGCACGTACGATACCATAAAAGGAAATAACATTTCGATATTGTAGATCACGTTTCTTTATGCATTGTTTCCCTTTCCCAAAAACATAAGATTTTCCTTCGGGAGATCCTGGTAGGTGGACCCTCCTACTATTGGCCAATAAGTCCCATTTACGTTCTTCCCTCTCCAAAGGGGTGTAAGTAACTTATGTATAAAATAGACATGAATGCTCTGAACAGTCAAAGAAATGTTCTCTTCTTACGTAAAGTGAGTTTCAATTTTAAATGTAAATGAGAAAATAAATAATACAAAAAAATGTATAATTCTTATAACGTTTCAATACATATAAGAAAACATGAAAACATGAAAAAATGAGAAAAACACACACAACTGTCTTGTATTAATTTATTTATTGTAAGCATTTATAAATACCAGTTTGCAAATATTTACAATTTATCATTCATGTAATTTATTATGGCCGAAATTCCTCAACTAAGAGTTCTCTGGCAATTTGTTTATGCTATGAAGTGGAGAATAAAGGGTTAGGTTAAGGTGTAAAATAAAACACGTGATTGAGCCAACCAAAGAAACAATGCCTTTTTTATTGGCTCGTCAGGGAAAAGCCTTGCGGCATAAAAACCCTGGATGTTACTTGATTATACAATAAGAATGCACCACGTGGCGTTACCACGAGGGAAAATACCGTCGATGTGAAATATATATATATATATTGGAAAGATCTCACCTCTCGCACTCCGCAAATATAGCGATCACAACCTTAAGGGTTGTGATGTTGAACGGGCTCACTTTCACGAGTCTTGAAGATTCGGATATTCTTCTCGTTGTCCTTTGTGAATTCTTAAAGCCTCTATAATCCCTCAAGATGTGTAGTCGTAGGCGTCCGGTGAAGAATAGAAAGAATGCCCCTTTGTACTGTCCCAGCAGGACGTACATACTTGGGCTATGAGAAGTGGGGATGCGAGAGGCGGGGGTAGCTAGAGAAGCGCTTCGATAGTTACTGGTGGTTGATCGATGCTCACAGTAAGTATCGATCTAGAATTCTAATCGATGGAAGCGGATGCGCGCGAGTTTCGAATACCGCTAATCACCGTACGATCCTTTCGGATCGTACATAATTATTAAAGTTAGAAGAAATAAATTGATTCCTTCGATTTTGTATTGTGCTAATAGAAAATTATTCCGTAAACGTATATACGTAATACTTTTTACGTACATACTTTTAGCGTTTACTACGTAAAGCAATATATGTATATTCCTATTACATTATTTACTATCTTCTTTTATATTTTTTTACTATCTGAAAAAATTCATGAAATATTAAAAAATTGGACATATCCTTGTGCATTATTCTATAAATAGTTCTTATTAATTTTAATTATTCGAGAAAAAATGCATAGTTCTTTCAATCTTATTAAAATGTTTATTTAATGTTTTAGAACAATTTAAGTTGGACCGCGTGTTTTCAAGTTTTTAATTAGAATAACGTAGTAATTCTCAACAACTTTAATAGGAATTTATATATTGTCCCACCCGTGCTAGATCCGTACTAAATTAAATATTTCATTTCAAAAATGTCACATGAGATAATGAAGAAACAATGTAAGTGTAATTCTCATTGGCGAGACGTTCAAGTCCGAATTGTTCTTATCTATTTTAATCATATTCTTAAGTATCGAAAAATTCGATTCACGATTTAATCAATTATCGATTACATTCAAACAAGATGTAGACAATTTACACGATATTTATAACAACACTGACTTTAATAAATAGGTATAAATATAAAATAATAATATAACTCAAAATAATATTGTATATTTCATAGATAATAACACAAATACTGATATTCAAAATAAAAATTGAAAATGTTACATATTTAAAATTTATTTTTTATTAAAAAAATTAATTATTACAATTGTTTTATTCGGAACATAGTACTGACAAAAATAATAAATATTAACGTCTGATAAATCTCAAAAGTATAGTTTCAGCTGGTTTCATAGTAATGGAAAGTTTTACGTCAACATTTTCAACTGATACTGGATTATCTATTTCAACAGTAAATTTTCTCAATAAACTAGCAGCTATTGTTTTCACTTGTGCCATGGCAAATAATTTACCTAAAAAAGTCATATTAAAAAGACATATACTTTGGCAATAAAAAGTTTAGAAACTAAATAATAAATGCATAATAATGCGCTCTTACCTATACAAACTCGTTTCCCAGAACCAAATGGAATGAAACACTTCGGATCATAATTTCCCGGAAGAAAACGATCAGGATTAAATCGTAAAGGATCCGTCCAATATTTACCCTTTCGGTGCATAAAATATGTCGAAAAAAACACTTCAGTATTTTGTGGTACTACAATGTTGTCGTTCACTTCATATAATAATTAAATACATATTATTATTACATAAAACATTAATTTAAATACTGGAAAAAAAATAAGAATAGTATTTTTTGTGTATATGAATACCTATTATATCGCTATATGATGTTCGTCCAAAAAATGGAGCAGGAGGAAAAAGACGAAGTGTTTCTTTAATGACTCGTTCCAAATAATACAGTTTCTTAGTATCATCGTATGTAATTGGATCATCATTCTCATTGCTTGAACCGTACATATCGTACAGCTCCTTGTAAACTTCATTCTACAATCAAAAATGACAAATAAATAACACAAGTTTTGTATAAAAATAAATTTGATTTCTAAAAGATTATGATAAATTTGATAATGCTTAATGGTTATCTTTATATACTTGAACTTCCGGAAACGATGCTAGCATCAAAAATAAAAATGCAAGAGTTCCAGCAGTAGTATCACTTCCCTAAAAAATAATAAAAAATTGTAAAGAACAATTTATAAATAAAAATAAATCTTATCTAATCTAAAAAAAAATTAAACTTACAGCCAAAATAAATGTCTTTATTTCATCACGAATATTCGCCTCCGAATATTCTCCGGTATTGTAAAATGATTCAAATAGTACGTCAAGAAATGGACTCGTATTTTTTACTTTATCTTTAAGAAAAATGACAAATTATTTATTATTATTATCAAAGGCATTTATCCATAAATACATTACTAAAAGAATATTTTTGGAAATGATTATTCTTACTCGAATATGGACCATTTCCTTCACGGGTAAATTTCTCTTCCTGTATTGACTCTTTCTTTTTCCTTATAATCTTAACAAATAAAAGTTATATATAAATATATATGAAGTATAAATAAAATATAATTTTTCCTAAAACTGTATTATATAGTTACAACCAAAAAAATTGGAACAAACAGTTATTTTTTTATTCTTACCTCGTTTGTTATATTATTAAGGTATGCGAGATTTTCATCTAACCGCTTTCCTAAAGATGAATTCTTAAATATAATATTTGGGTACAACCACAATTTTGATATTCTTTTCATAGTCACATCTATCCCACTGAATAAAAATAAAAGTTAATAAGAAGACAAATATAAAGTTATACTATATTATATTATAAATATAATAATTTTCTTTTGATTATTACTCTGTCAGATATTTATCAAGTTTGCAGTCTGGCATATTTAGCAAATTTAGATCAGATTCCAATAGGCTATCTGTCAGTATACAAAAAAATTTGTTATAGATTTTTACATATCTTGATATTTTAAAAATTCTAGAGTTTCCAAGACTCACCAAATATGATGTCCAACGTACATAAATGTACGTAATGAGAGATATCTACGTTCTTTCCGTTACTAGTTTCTAAAATGTTTATTAGCCTTTTTGAATTTTTATTCAATGACTCCATATAATATGAAACCATTTTGGAATTGAATTTCTGATCTAGTATTCTTCGATGCATTTTCCATAATGACGCTTCAAATAAGAAAATATTTTTTACTTTTTTTTCTTATTCTATTTTTTTTTATATATTATTTAGTAAAAAATTAGGGAAAGTTATATCTTCATATAATTATTTACACGCTTGGGTGTGTAGACGATTTATGTAAACGTAAAAAAAAACCAATTATTACCAGCAATATTTTATAAGAAATATTTAAAACATACTTAATTATACTTTGAATTTATGGTGGTAGTTGTTCGGTATTAATTAAAAAGAAACCATGTGAGCTTATCATTTACCTGGCGCTGTAAATAATCCATCGCCTAAGGAATATTTTATAAAGTAATTTAGGAAACTTTTCTCATCAATTTTTGAGCTTTTTAAAATAATCTGAAAAATAAAATAATAAATTGTTATAATTAAATACGAAATAAAAAAAAATATTACTTGATTTAATCGTTTGTAAAAGAAGTGCAGTAAATTTAAAATAAATCTTACTTCAATATTTTCAGGATCATCGAACACTAGAATTAATTTTGATCCTATCCAGAGTCGCCAAGGCGAAGAATAGATTGCGGAGTATTGTATTAATTTTTTCATTGAATCTAATGTTAAAACAGATTCATTCAATAAAAATGGTATAAATGTATATATTAGAAATATGAAAATAAAATATACCTGTCAAATCACCAAGAAATAAATGCATATTTCCTATAAGAGGATAAGCTTTAGGGCCTGGAAATTTTCTTACCATGTTATATTCTCGAAATTTATTTATTAAATATTCAATTACGTAGAATAATAAAATAATTATTATTGTTAAAACAATAAAGTATGCAATGTATTCCATGTTGAATTGAACAAATTCGAAATAGTACAAGTTATTTAATTCATTTAAAAATACTACTTTGCTTCTGTTTGTAAGTAAGGGATAATTACAAAAATGCTACTCAAAAGTAAGTTCCTTTGTACTTCGCGTCTTTACAGAAACTAATGATGAGTAAACGAGCTTGAGCGTATTTATAAGATACCAAGACTGCTCTTTGTCCATATTTTTATAATACTTTCAATACGTAAGAGTGATATGTCATTTTAATTACCAATAAGAAGCTATTTTTTATAGATTTATTTATAAGATACCAAGACTGCTCTTTGTCCATATTTTTATAATACTTTCAATACGTAAGAGTGATATGTTATTTTAATTATCAATAAGAAGCTATTATTTATAGATTTAAATTTTTATCTAAGCTATTATATATATATTTAGATTTTTATCTAAGCTATTATATATATATATTTAGATTAGATTTTTTAATTATTTTTGTATTATATATTTTAGATTTTTTTATTATTTATAGATTATTTAGATATTTATTATGGGCTACAATGTATTTAGTTTTTTCTTAAAGAAGCCTTTTTACTTTACATTGCTTCTACTTGTTACTGTAATATGCTAATAAAGTAGTTTAATGCTAATGCTAATAAGCTATGCTATCGATAAAGATGCTAATAAAGAAAGATAAGATTAAGGGGACATGTCACCTTCGAGTGCAAAAAAAGCGGTTTTTTTGTGAATTTTTTTACAGCTAGTTTTATTAATATCAATACAAATTTTTGGTATATTTAAGTTATATATCTGAACTATATTTACAATTTTTTGTGTGTAAAAATATTGTAAATTGTATTGTCTGTGGCCACTTTTCTAAGAGTCCAAAAAAAAAGGTGATTTTCAGTTGCCCTCACTGGCAAAAATTTGTTCATCAGAAACAAAAAACTGATTGTTATCCTTTAGTAGAGATGTTGGCGCAGGGAATGAACAAAAGGAAATTTTGATTTTTTAATTTTTTTCAAAATAGTCGACTTTTTACGAAAAAATTGACATTTTTGCAGAAAAATCGCCGAGTTTTTGAGAAAAGAAAAAAAATGGGCATTTTTTCGAAAAATCCTATCGATCATTCCCTAGATACGTGTATCTAGTATTACTGTACAAAATTTGGAAAGGATCGAATAAATGGTCTGGACGCAGCTAGGGCAACTGTTTTAAAAACGCGAATAGGAGAAATTAACGTTTAAAGTTTTGGATACTTACTTGGAGCGCTACAGCGCGATCCGTTTAAACTACTACAGTTTCGTAAATAATGGGCGGATCTTTACCAAAATTTGAAGAAATATTTTTGAAATAATATTCTTTCATAAAATCGAAAAAAAAAATCGATTTTTTTGTTGACGTATCCCCTTAAACAAGTCTGTTTTTCAATATTTTATAAATGGTGTCGTATAGTTGTAGGTATTAAAGAAAAAATACATAATTTTTCGTATCTAATTAAATTTATAAATTAATGAATTTTATTAATAAATAATTTTTAGAACAATTTACATTCGGTTGCGTATATTCAGGTTTATAATTAGACTGACGCAGTAGCTCTCAACAACTTTTACCATAATTTGTATATTGGTCTACCTGAGTAAATTGAATATCTCGTTTAGAGGATTTCTAATGTGATAATTAAGAAATAAGGAAAAGTTAATGTACTTCTACGGTAGCGAGATATTCGTATACGAGTCGTTTCTATTTATTTCTTTTACATACAAATATCCTTGTTTCCCACGGAGCCCAGATAACAGGAGGACGAGCGCAATGATTTAGAAATCTACGAAAATGACGGGACAGATTTTTGCCACTAAAGCGCGTTAATGTAACTAGGATCAGGTTTTTAAAACCTAGTTTATTGTCACGAAAATGTAACTATTGTACTCACGCGTTAAAGCATAAAGAAAACATTTTTTGAAGTGAACATTTTTTATATTTAAAAATGTTTCTATTTTATTCAAAATTAGTATTAAATTCTTATTTCGCAAATATTAAATTAAATAATTATGAACTACATAGAATATATAATAATTGTATTGTCTGAAATATTAAAAAAAAAAAGGATTACTAGATACATCAGAGAAAAAGAACTAGAGAAAACTGTGGAATAAATAAGGAGCAGCTGACAAATGCCATTCAAAAGCAAAGTAAATTACTAAAATTTTTTTATTTTGCTTCTTTATAAAATATATTTGATGCATAAAGACAAAATATGTCTATTAAATTGGATTTTTATATGTTTTTATGAAAAATATCCAAAGAGATGTACTGACATGCATATATGAAAATTATATTACAAATTATGATATTTGCGTATTTAAAAAACTTATAGTAATTTTTCAATAAAATAAAAACATTTTTAAGATGTTGAACGCCCAGCGTGAATCGTTGGAGCTTACCATGGAGCTACAATCTGAGACTCGTAGTGTACACAGTTCGATTAGCTGAGAGAGCGATACAATTCAATGCATTTTTAAGATTTTTCGTTGTTCAGATCTTTATTTAGACGAGAGTATTTAGAAAGATAAGTTTGTGGTCCAAAAAATAAGGACAAGATATGTTATAAATAATAAGGGTCTCGAAGTGTGATAGGCTACAGTGTTTAAAAAACATTTCTAGAGAATATCCTTATTAGATCTTTCATTGCATTTTACCAGAACCTTCGTTAAGTCCAGCAGTATTTTCCAGAAGTTTTTCGTAACGTCTTTATTTCATCTATCCTAAAATATTTGTTATATAGCGCAAGAATGTAGATGAAAACGGGAAAACGAAAACCATACTAGCAAAAAAAATTATATAACTGAGTTTCAAAAAAAGAATTTTTTATACTTACTTTGTTTACGACGAATTATATTTCCTTTGATAAACATTCTACCATTTTGTTGATTATTTATAACTATCGCATTCAGCATTCCGTTTTTATTGCTTGAATTGTGAAAAGTGCACTTTTTATCAGCTATTTCATCCTGAGACCATACCGGTGACCTTTCTTATATATAGTAATAATATTATAATAAATAAATCCTACAATTATCTTACTCTTAAAACTGTCCATTCGTCTCATTCTCTCGAAACTTAGATTTTTGAAGGTTTCACTTGTAACACGTGTGATATTTTATTTTTCAAATCACTCCCATTCTAAAGAAGTTTTTACTTTAAAATCAAAACAATTAAATATAAATATCACAATAAAAACTATAAGTATTCCAAACTCAAACTAACCACAGCCGTTAATACATACTAAAGATAAACATGGCTGCGAGATGCAACGGAAGCTGTCTTCCCACATTTTCAGCCAGCAATCTACGTGGCGCGTCCCTCCTATAGGGTCTCTACTTCGGCTTCCCCTACCATTACTTCGCACAGAGCGGATAGATGTATATATTTTGATCTCTTTTTCCCTTTTTAGTGACGTAGTCCGTTACATTCGTATATTATCGCCCCTAGCATTCGAGTATTCTCGCTTGTTACAACGCTTACTTGCGTTTCATCCGTTTTTAAATCACCCTGATTCTAAAGAAGTTTTCACTTCATAAAGAGAAACAGACTTTGAATTCTTGCCTGATGATTTTCTACTAATCGCAATTGGTAACGTATAACCCACAAATGTACAAAGAGATCACATGGATGTATTGCCACGGGACTTACGGTAGAGCACCTTGTGACAGTAGCATAATACGATACCGATCTAACTAGACTCAAACAGAGAGAGAAAGAATGAAAAAGAAGGGACGGTAAGACAAAACCGATAAACACACAAGAGACAGTAGTATTTATAAACTGGAGGGGGAGGAAGAGAACGTGCGTGAGTGAATTAAAGAGTAAAAGAGAAAGAAAAAAGAGAGAGACAGAACAAGAGAGTTGGAGGGAGAGATAGAAAGAGAGACAGAACAAAAGAGTGGGAGAAAGAGAGAGAGAGAGAGAGATAAGGAGATAGATAGTGAGTGAGAGTGAGAGAGTGAAAAAGAGAGTAAGAAATATAGTTTCACAGAGTGAATAAAAACTGCTAAGCAAAGAGACGAAGTGTAGTGGTATTAATAAAAAAAAGGAGGACAAGGAGAGAAAAATATTCTGTATCGGTAATAGTGAGTAGTGAGTGCAAACGATGAATGTTTAATAAACGATAACATGTTAATCTTATGTTGTTGTTAATGTTTATTCAATCGATTTGAATTACCGTAGATTTCTTAAGTTTTATTGGAATCACGAGTATACTCGAGTCTGCACAAGCAAAAAAATCATGTATTTTTTATATTAAAAAATTATTATGGTCATCATATTAAAATTAATGATTATAATTGATAGTATTTACCCTTATTTTAATTTTGTTTATTTGTAAGTCCTTGTAAGTGAATAAAAAAACAACAGATTCTTATTCGCATAATAATAAAATTATCTTCACATTCCACACTATGTAGGAACTTTCTTAGGGACATTAATATTAGAACTTGAATTTAATGGTTGTAAGTTTCGAGTGAAGTAATATAAAAAATATACATGGTTTTAATTATCAATAATTACAAATATATGTGGCTATTCTAATACTATAAACATTAATTATTACTTTAATAATTAATTTTGTTACTCTAAATATTATTACATATATATATTACATATATGTATGCATATATACTTTTATTATAATTTATTTATATTATATATATATATATTAATTTTTTTCTATGTAAAATCTCTATATAAAACAATTTCCATAATAGATAAAGAAATAATACTACCAATGCATATTTCTGGCACAATGCTGAAAGATAAAAAATGTTTAGTATTCTAATTGACAGTTAAAACCTATCAGGGTTAAGTTGTAAAGGATATTTCCCATATTTTTCGTTTCGACGAAGTGAAAAAAACAAGAGTTCACAAATATAATTTATTTTTGTATTTTTGCATCCTAGCTCACTTAAAAAATTAATATATGTATGTAATTACTACTCGAAATAATAACGTAAATTGTAAAAATATATTGTATATACAAATATTTATTCAGTATTTGTACGAATATCTTGTATATCTTCACATACATTTCGTGCAATAAAAGCACTGGGGAAAAAAAGACGAAAAGTCTCTTCGATCACTAAATCCAAACATTTCATATTATTAATATCTTCGTATGTAATATGTACATCTTCAGGATCGGTTAATCCATATATTTGGTAGAGCTTTTCACATGCTTGTTTCTGCAGTTTAAGATGTGGAAAAAATGATTCAACGATATTATTAAAATATGCTTTGTTTTCTAAAGACAGTGACAATGAATGTAGTAATTGAATTTTACTTGTACCTACTTGAATTTTTGTATAAGTAGCTAACATAAGAAATTCAAAAGAAATTATACCAGCGGTTAAATTGCCTCACCAAAAAAATATAAACAGTAATTTTTTATATATTAAAATATTAAATAACATTCTTTTCGCTCATAGAATGATTTGACTATAGTGTTAAGAAATGAAAAAGTATTTTTTTATTCATTCAAAAAAATAATTATATAGTATTTTGTATTCTTCTTCTTCTTCTTCTTTTTCTTTTTCTTAGTATTGTTAAGAAAATTTTATTGCAAACATTTGAATAAAAATAGAATTTGATAATTAAATAGTTATTCTTACTTGCATCTTATTCTTTTAATTCTGCAGTAATTTTTTTTTCTTGCGTAGATTCCTTTATTTTTTTTATTATAGTAACGAATATAATTTATATGTATAAATATATAATATATGTATATATATTTAAAATAGTTACATTATAATATATGTTAAAAGTTATACATACATATAAATATATCTAAGTATTATAAATTTTTTTTGTTATAATAGAGTATTTATGTAAAATTAGATAAATTAAATAATGAATGTTGTGTTTTATTCCTACCTCCTAGGTGATTTTATCAAGGTTTGCTAAATATTTTTCTTCTCGTTTTTTAAAACTGCAACTGTATAAATAATATCCGGAGTAAATAAGATTTTATTAAAATTGCATTTGTCAATACAAAAAGAAAGTAAATATTTATAAAATTTATTATATATATATATATATATATATAGAAATTTTTTAATTTTCTTGTTTTTTCCGAAATTTTCTAAACTTTCACAGATTTCCAAATCTTATCATAAATCGTATCTAAAGTATAAAGATTTACGTAATTGGACCTTTTTTTCTTTTTTTGATAGAAATATTTAAAATTCTAGCTAATATTTTTAAATGTTTTACTATCTGCTCCATATTGATACAAAAAATTGATTATTTGAATATTGAATTTATGATTTTTTGATAAATTATTCATGTTGATGCCTTGAATAAAGGAAATTACTACATTTAAATAGGTTTATGTAGTTTTCATTTCGATATTTAATAATTTGAATATCTAGAATTAAAACTCATTTATATGACTATATTTTACATGCAGTTATGGACAGGTTATATAAAAAAAAAAATATATATGTATTTACGCAGCAATTATCTTAAAGATATTAATAAATCAACTCTTAAAAAGACGTAATAACAAACATATAAAATGAACGAAGACATATAAAAACCGACAAAAAATTCATAAACATCTTAACAACAATGTATTTTCTTAACTCGTAAGAGATTAGCATATAAATAAAATATATTATGTAGTTTTTCTGGAATAATTAAAGTTGATTGCCGTGATTATGCAATTAGGTAAAAACGAGTTGTATTATTCTTAAATACTTATAAATATATCTCTTGCTACTCGCCTGGTTTTTCTCTCTGAAATCAAGTAGAAGAAGAAAAAGATAATAAAACTTTATCGAAAATAGGTTATGGACATTACAATGATTTCGTTCCATCTTACATAGATGTTGATTTCATGCTGTTGTAGTACCAAATCATTAAAATAATTTTAACGAAGAGAGAGTTCATAAGGTTGCTTCGATTTTTTAGAAAATTCTATTTTCACTAATGTATCTGTAGATTATCACAGAGATTATTTGTGCAATGAAAAATATACCCTACACCTAACTATAGACATTCTACTAAACTAATAACACATAAGACAAAAAAATATTTTTATCTTCCATATTGTAAAAAAAAACTTAACTATTGCAATGTTTTAAAAATTCGTAAAACTATGTGAGTGAAATATAATAAAAGTTTTTCTCTATCTCTTAACAAAACATAATATGCAGACATTCATATTCGCAATGAATGATCGAATCCTACAAAACGTTTTTCCCTTTTTTTAAAGCCTTTTTTGAGTAGAATCTTAGTTTTTGTGTTTATGGGACCCGAAAGGGACTCTATATGCATATTAAGTTATAACATCCTTGCATTTCGTCATCCCTCTTAATCACTACTTCTAATCACGTACGTATAAGTTTTTTATTATTATCTTCCTGACAACTTCTTATTTAGTTGCTTATTATTTGTCTCGTATAAATATTTGTATTTGATAAAAGCCATTCTCATTACCGTAATAAAAAAGAGTTGCGATTACGAATTTGGTTAGCAATAAAATCCTTCGATTTTCGTAACTACTCACGGTTTTCAAAATTTCAGGCCGAATTTGATCGAGAAATTCATAAGAATTATCTTTTATAATTAATGCAAAGAGAATGTATCATAAATGCTATTGTAGAATTAAGGTAAAAGAAAGATATAAATTATGTCACATGAATAATTAATAACTTTTATGAATAATTATCTATATATATGTCGCATTAAAAAACTTACAAACAACGGAGTTTATATAACGCATGTACGTGAGAGAATATCCTTTCGAACAAAAAATTTGATATTAAATCAGTTTTTTTGTCCCACCATTGACATCGTTTTCTTTAAATAAGCCAAGCTCTTCTTGATTTTCTTTCAATAACTGCTGAGACTCGAGGATAGCTTGAAGTTTCTGTGCTTTGTTAAATTTTCTGTTCCAAATTTACATAAGAAGGACTCAGAATATTTTTAAACCAAAAGACTATTTCTATATTTTTTTTTGGATTCAATTAAAACATTATGGAATTTATTGAAATTTTTATTACATTACCAATTATAATAATTTTATTATACTATATGATAAAATATTTAATAAATAAATTACATGAATATAATTTGATAAAAAGGTTCTCAGGACCTAAAGCATATCCTCTCATTGGAAATCTACATATATTTCTTGGTGACACCATGGGTAAGCTTTCGTCCTATATTTATAATACTTACATTCTTTCGAACAGTATTAATTGAATTTATCTTATAATTAGACATAACTAAAAAATTGTTAAAAGCAATTGAAAACTCTCCATCACCATGGAGATTTTTGATAGGGCCAAAATTATGTATAATCTTGGATGATCCGGAACATATTGAAGTAAGATTCATAAGCACTTCTATAATTTCCCACGATGAATTTTTAACAGTTAAATTCTTCTTACATTTTTTATTTTTATTTTTTTGAATTCTTCTTTTTCTAGATTATTTCTAAGTATTCAAATGCTTTTGAAAAAAGTTCTATATATGATTTTATAAAACCTGTTTTTGGTAATAGTTTGATAACTGCTTCAGGTAAACTTTAGAATTATACTTTTATCTTTTACTTAAAAAAAAAAAAAAAAATACTTTTATCTATATTACTAAAAAAGATTTCTTTTTAAAAATAACTGAAAAATAATTGATAGTTAAAGACATTTCTCTTTCTTTTTGCATATGTCATGTATACTACTGCTTATAACACCCATATAATAAGGTTTTTTGGCTCTATATATTAAATTTTTTTTATATAGAAAAGAAAAATATAAACTACTTAATTAAAATAATTTCTTTTATTTAAAGCATCAGTATGGAAAAATCATCGAAAGTTGTTAAATCCAATATTCAAAGGAAAATCTCTGTCTATTCATATAGATAAGATAGTAAAACATTCAAACAGATTTGCAAAAATTCTTGAAAATTCTAATGAAAAAGAAATAGACATCTCGCATTACATAAATCGTTGTACTTTGGATACGATATATGGTAATATTTTGAAATATTTAAGATATAGAAAATATATATAATTACAAGAAAATAAAAGAATCTCCTTTACTATAAGGGGCATTTCACGTGAAGCGGACAACGAAAAAAATGTAAGGTCGTGGATTTTGTTCATAAATAGCTTAATTGCACCTATTTCTATGGGATCCCAATAATTGTACTTTATTATTTTTTGAAGTGGAAACTTGTTTAGAATGGAGTGATCTGAAAAGTAAATAAACGGAAACGCAACTATGTAACGGCTGCTATACTAAATAACGAGAGAAAGAGAGACAAACATATAGGATTGAGCCTGCGAGAATGAGACGGAATATAGCTATACAGTTTTTCCTATTCTCGGTCTCCTCTTTATGCTATGCTTCGTAGTTATTGCTCCTGGTTGTATATGTGTGCGTTTGTGTGCGACTGCATACTACAAAGCGTGGACACGTATTCTTTCGATACTCGAAATTTTTGTAGGTAGGAGCGATAGAAGGGTAGAAGAATTAACAGAGATAAGCACGTAGGTATGCGACAAAAATATAAGGTCCAAACGAACCGACAATCGAAATAAAGAAAGAAGGTGCGTGGTCTGTTTTTATTTTACCAAACGTGGTATTTCTTTTCTATTTCCAAATGTTTGTATTTTATTAAAAAAGTAATATTAAATTATATATTTCGCACATATTGTAATTAACAATTACGAAATATATAGAATATAATAATATTATTGTCTGCAATATTTTACAAAAAAATTAAATGATTATCAGATACATCAGAGAAAAAAATTAAACAACATTGTAGAATATTTTTCTTATAAATATCCAAAGACATGTTTTTTAATTATAATGTTTGCGTATTTAGGAAATTTATACTAATTTTTCAATAAAATAGAAAAGTTTTTAAATAGAAGAAACTAGACACGTTAAAAAACAAATAAACCTTATTTACTTTATATTTCCAATAAGAATAAAATAATATAACTTATTTTACATTTATAGAAAAAAAATATAGAAAATAAATTTTAAAAAAATTTTTTAATATTATAAAATAAAACAACGAAAATAGAAATAGATTTTAAAATCGTTGTAATTCAAAATCCGATAAAACGAAAAAAATACGATCTCAATTGTTCCCTTCTTTAGCAGCATCTACAGTTATTAGTTGCAACACAAAAAGAAATACTTGTGTATACTAACCCATGTTAAAGATATCTCAAATTCAAAGGAAAGGTGAAAGAAGTGAAAGAAAAAATTCATCTACCAGAGTTTCCAAAAAAAAAATATTATATTTACTTCAGTTAGAGGACGACGTATCTTTCTGTCGATAAATATTCTAGAATTTTTGTTTCTATCTATGGCTACCAAATACTAGTTTTTGTCAGCTATCTACACCCCAAGGTCGGTTCCTTATCATGAGAAAAGAATTAAAAAAAACAGGGAAGGTCTGTTGAAATTCGATCTACATTTATTATATTTATTATTGATGCGATAATATTCATGCCTATAGTTTTTTTTTACAACGTGTCACATCTTTTCTATTTAAAAATGTTTCTATTTTATTGAAAAATTAGTATTAAATTCTTATTTCGCAAATATTAAATTAAATAATTATGAAGTACATAGAATATATAATAATTGTATTGTCTAAAATATTAAAAAAAAAGGATTACCAAATACATCAGAGAAAAAGAATTAGAGAATACTGTGGAATAAATGAGGAGCAGCTGACAAATTCCATTCAAAAGCAAGTAAATTACTGTCACATTTTAAGTCGCATACAAGAAAACTATATTATTAATTGTAATATTTGCGTATTTAAGAAACTTATAATAATGTTTCAATAAAATAAAAACATTTTTAAGATGTTGAACGCCCAGCGTGAATCGGTGGAGCTTACCACGGAGCTGAAATTTGAGACTCGTAGTGTACACAGTTCGATAAGCTGAGAGAGCGATACGATTCAATGCATTTTTTAGATTTTTCGTTGTTTAGATCTTTATTTAGACGAGAGTATTTGGAAAGATAAGTTTGTGGTTAAAGAAAAGTCGAGACACGTTATAAATAATAAAGGGTCTCGAAGTGTGGTAGGCTATTGAGATGGAAAAGCATTTCTCGAAAAGATTTCTATTATTAAATCTCTCATTACGTCTGTACTAGATCCTTTGTTCAGTCCAGCAGTATTTTCCATATGTTTTTCGTAACATCTTTATTTCGGCATTTCTAAAATTTTTGTTAGACAGCGCAAACATGTAGATGAAAGTAAGAATTTGAAAACCATTGTAACCAATAACATATTTTACCGGAGTTTCACAAAAAGAATATTTTATATTTATTTAGTTTACGACAAATTATGTTTCCATTGATAAACATTCTACGATTTTGGTGTCTGTCTATGACTATCGCATTCAGCATTCCATTTTTATTGTTTGAATTTGAAAAAGTATAGTTTTTATCAACTATTCCACTCAGAGATCATACCAGTAGATTTTGCTATCTATGGTAACAATATTATAATAAATAAATTCTACTATTATCTTACTCTTGATACTGTGCATTCGTCTCATTCTCTCGAATCTTAGATTTTTGAAGGTTTCACTTCTAACACGTGTGATTTGCACACATGTTTTGTTTAAATTTTAACTTCCGGTTTACTAGACGAAAAAAAATTTAATTTCAAATTTCTATTTACTTCTAAGAAAAATAATTTATATTCTCTAATAAACACGATTTGTTTCTTATTTAATCTATTAGATTATCTCTTTTAATAGTATTAGAAAAATCTATTCCTCATATCTGTCAATTCTTTGAAGCCCCATAAATTGGTAACTAAGGTAAAAAAAAAAAAATAATGATGTACAATTATTAAGGTCCCATAGAAATAGGTACAATTAAGCTATTTATGAACAAAATCCACGACCCCACAATTTTTTCGTTGTCCGCTTCACGTGAAATGTTCCATAAGTAAATTTTTTAATATTTGTTTTCTTCTTGTATTGACAGATACAGTTTTAGACCGGGATTTTAATTTCTAAAATAATTTAGAAGGAGGACTTCGTGACCATATTTCAGAGTAATAATGATAAGATTATTTTTCAATTTTTAATATTATCCAATTTTATAATTAAACGTTTTGTTTTCATTCTGATTTTGATTTTTATTCAGATTAATACACATATCGATCCAAAGAATCTACAAATTTTGGTTACATCCGGATATTATTTTTTACAATCTATTTATAGGAAAAAGATTTCGAAAAGCTTTATCACACTTGGATAAAATCACGTCAGAGGTATAAAAAAAAGAAAATATGTTTATCTTAACACTTAGCCGACCACTCGGGGAGATCTCCCCGTTTCAATGTAGATCTAGTATTCAGTTCTTTTCGTTATATTTTATTTTCTGGAAAGGAAAACTCTTTTCAGAAACTAAAGGGAAAGTTTAGGAGGACCATAAAACCATAAACAAATCTGAGAGTTATCAGGATATATTGGTATTTTGTATAAACAATATGTGAAATCATTAAATAAAATTGTTACCTCAAGATATAATTGGCACTTAAATAATTTTTAAATTACTTTGATTTCAAATACCGCATATCAGTACGCATCACTTACGAAAAATGCGTGCTGGACAGCGTAGTTTTGGTTGCTCGAGCGTGGTGGAAACCGTACAGTTCGCTGCGGCGCGCGTGGTCAGCTAAGTGTTAATAATTTCATTTTATACACAATATTCTATCACTACAATAAAATAAATATATATATATATATAACTTTCACTATATTATAACTTTCATAAAATTGCATACATAAACAGAACTTTTTTGTTAAGATAATAAAGTAACAGAAGGAATTGATGCAAGAAAAGAAAATTAATGGCGAAATGAAAGAAAAAGATGCAAGTAAGAATAACTATTCAATAATCTAATTCTATTTTTTATTAAATTGTTGCAATATAATGTTCTGAACATGCCAAATAGTATATTCATTATTCTTTTGAATAAAGCAAAATATACTCCTTCATTTCTTGACGCGTTATTCAAATCATTCTACGAGGGAAAAGAATATACGGAGCAAGATATTAGAGATGAAATCAACACAATAGTTTGTACTGTAAGTTAGATTTTATCTACTTTAAACAAAACTTTGATTATAAAAAAAGATAAAAAAAATTTGTATTTTTTTAGGGAAGCGATTCAACCACTTAGGCAGTTACTTTTGTATTTTTAATGTTAGCTACTTATCCAAAAATTCAAGTAAGTACGAGTAAAATTTACCTTCTATATTAACTGTCTCACTGCCTTTAAAAAATAGAACATATTTTTACACTAAAATTGAATCGTGTTTTCCATATCCTAAATTGCAGAAAGAATTACATGAAGAGCTCTATCAAATATACGGATCAACCGATCTAGAAGATAAACATATTTTTTGAAGACATTAAGAATATGACATTTTTGAATCGAGTGATCAAAGAAACTTTACGTCTTTTTCCTCCCGTTTCTTTTATTTCACGAAGTGTATGTGAAGATATACAAGGTATTCATACACATACCGAATAAATATTTGCGTATATTCTTTTACAATTTACGTTATTATTTCACGTATCAATTCTATATATTTATTAATTTTGTAAAGTGAGCAATGATGTCATAATACCAAAAAATTCTATTTGTGTTTTCCTGTTTTTTGCACTTTATCAAACGAAAAATATTGGAAAAATCCTTTACAATTTAACTTTGATAGGTTTTTACCTGGAAATTACGATACTAAACATTTTCTACCATTCAGCATTGTGCCAAGAGGTTGCATTGGTAGTATCATTTGTTTATCTAGTAAGGAAATTGTTTTATATATAAATATTTATAATATTACATTGAGAATCATTTCTGCTGTTAGAGGTTTCAATTTGGCAATGCTCGAAATGAAAGCAATAATTGCTGCTGTATTGATAAAATTTTCTGTTCATGTAGATGTCCCACAAAAAGTGGAAGACATAGTTCTACAATTCGATATAACTATAAAACCTGCGAAAAAGATTTTTTTAAGGTTTAAGAAGAAATAATGTTTATTATTATTGTCAATATTTTGTTAATCTTTTTAGAAATTATTTAAAAATAAGATGTCTAGAAATACTACTTATTGTTTACCAGTCTTTAATGTTATCGGTGTTTATAGTGTAAGATTTATTTAAATTTAAAATAAAGGTATTTATTATAAAAGAAAAAATATTTAATTATTAAGGTTTCATATAATAATAAAGAGATAGTAAAGAAAAGTAAGTAACAATAGTTAGGAATCTTAAGTACACTCGTATTACACTCTTTCACTCACAAATAGTCGCACCGAATCAAGAAGGCCCAGACCGCATTCTTCGCCGCGCTTATATACTCATTCACCCCACCAATGGTCCCAATCACTTCCGTCAATCATTCTCGAAATCTCCAGACTATTCCCGACCGATTAAACAAAAGACCTTTTCCCGATTTCTGGTTCGGGAATATTCGAGAGACTTCGGGGTGCACGCTCGCTTTTCTTTCTTACTAGACACACTCTTATTCATACCGCAGCATTCACACCTATACCCATATCGCTGCGCGCACTCCAACTCATATCCATATCGCTGCGCGCACTCACACTTATACCGATACCAAACATTGAAGAGTCCTTTGGTCAAAACAATTATATTTATTCAAAATCTTATTATTTTATTGCATTTTTATGAAATTAATATAAAATGAATGAAACATGTATAAAAATAGTATTTTTTTTATTATATATCACAACAATCGTTGTACATAGCGACAGAATGTTCGTGGAAAGCAGTTCCCCGTGTTTATACTCTAACAAAATGGCTTATAGCGTGAACCCTATATCGTCGCTCCAATAAAAAATTATCGTTATTAAAATATTATATATTTGTTATAAAAAAATTAAACGCTGCTAAACATATATTATAAACTTTTTTCTTCAATCAAAAGTCAAAATACATAAAAAAAAACATTCATTCCAAAAAATCATTTTCAAACGTACTTACCATACTCAGGTACTTTGGACTCAGGCCATTTTTTCAACAGCTGCTAAAAATATACTAAGGGCTCTAACGTTACGCAAAACGGTCTGATGGGTGGTTAAATTCTTCAACTATTGGGAAATGGTTTAGTAGACCGGCTATCATTTGCTTTAAGTACCTACAATTGAGTTACAAAAAGGTCTGGGTCCTTTGGACCAAGAGTGGTAAGCAAAGGTTAATAATCTGATCACAAACGTTTTACCACATCCGGCAGGGCTCGTTAAAAATATTTGTAATTGAGAGTGATTTTCTAACTTAAGATGGTGAATAACATGCATTAGAAGTTCTTTCTGATTTTCGTTAGCAATTTTCATCAATTCATAGTATTGTTCATTAGGCATGAGATTTTAATTCCGTTTAGCAATGGCACCAAGTTTATTTAGCATTGCTAAGCGCAAATCATTGTTCACCTCAGAATTTGGATTATCATACAGTGCTTGGAATAGATTAGCTTCTGGAAATCTCATAGCAACATCTTGGATCTCATTGTTATTGTCCAATTGTCTATCTTCATGACATAGTTTTTGTCAAATCTCAATCGTTTTGTTAACCCCTTGACTTACGCGATATCTGACAATTTCGCGTGCCATAAGAAACAAGAACTTTATGGTAGCCAAACGAGGTCGCTTACGTTACGGGACGAAAAGAAATTTAAGGTTTTCGAAAACAAAGTTCTTCGTTAATCTTCGATGCAAAACGCGATGAGGAGGAAACGGGCGAATGAAGAAAACTCCGTAACGTTGAAATACATCGATTGTACAATAAACCGAACATTATCAACGTCGTAAAATCACGCTGATTAAGATAGGCTGGTCACGTGGCGCGCATGGGGAAGGATCGAACGGCGCACAAAATATATTGGTCGGTATATTAAACGGAAAAAGATCACTAGGTAGACCGAGACGTAGATGGGAGGATAATATTAGAAGGGACCTGAAAGAAATAGGATACGAAGACCGCGAATGGAAGAATCGCGCTCAGGGACGGGAACAATGGCGGGATTTGGTATTTGCGGTAAAGAACTTTAGAGTTCCTAACGCCAATTAATAATAATAAACGAAATAATATATTAATTAATTTGATCAAAGAATAATTGCTAGAATAAATTACCTTCGGTCGCGTTTTTTCAAGTTTTTTATTAGAGTGACGCGGTAGCTCTCAATAATTTTTACAATAATTTGTATATTAGTCCACCTGAGTAAATTGAATATCTCGTTTAGAGGATATCGAGTGTGATAATCAAGAAATAATGAAAAGTTAAAGTACTTCTACGGTAGCGAGATATTCGTATTTGAATCGTTTCTATTTAGGTACTCCAATTTTTTTTATCGAAAAATTTGATTCACGATAATTGCTCAGTACCACGAATCTTTTGTAGACGATAAACTTTATATTTATTATTTTTTATTATATTCAATTTCTATGAAACAAATTCTGCGATAAGCCTATGAATTAAAATATCATGAAATAACATAGGCAGCAGAGATAAGGTATTGTTTACCTAAATATTAAGAAATTCCAAAGGGCCATCAATTCCCAAAATATCTCAATGATCAAAGAAACATATGGTGCGTTGAAAACCCTTTATACAGTGTCGGGCCCTTTGAAGGTTTCTGATTCATATCTAAGCACGTACGATACCATAAAAGGAATTGACATTCCGATATTGTAGATCACGTTCTTTATGCATTGTTTCCCTTTCCCAAAAACATAAGATTTTCCTTAGGGAGATCCTGGTAGGTGGACCCTCCTACTATTAGCCAATAAGTCCCATTTACGTTCTTCCCTCTCCAAAGGGGTGTAAGTAACTTATGTATAAAATATACATGAATGCTCTGAACAGTCAATGAAATGTTCTCTTCTTACGTAAAGTGAGTTTCAATTTTAAATGTAAATGAGAAAATAAATGATATAAAATATGTATAATTCTTATAACATTTCAATACATATGAGTAAACATGAAAACATGAAAAAATGAGAAAAACACACACAACTGTCTTGTATTAATATATTAATTGTAAGCATTTATAAATACCAGTTTGCAAATATTTACAATTTATCATTCATGTAATTAATAAAATTAGAAGAAATAAATTGATTCCTTCGATCTTGTACTGTGCTAATAGAAAATTATTACGTAAACGTATATACGTAATACTTTTTACGTACATACTTTTAGCGTTTACTACGTAAAGCTATATATGTATATTCCTATTACATTATTTACTATCTTCTTTTATATTTTTTTACTATCTGAAAAAATTCATGAAATATTAAAAAATTGGACATATCGTTGTGCATTATTCTATAAATAGTTCTTATTAGTTTTAATTATTCGAGAAAAAATACATAGTTCTTTCAATCTTATTAAAATGTTTATTTAATGTTTTAGAACAATTTAAGTTGGACCGCTTGTTTTCAAGTTTTTAATTAGAATAACGTAGTAATTCTCAACAACTTTAATAAGAATTTATATATTGTCCCACCCGTGCTAGACCCGTACTAAATTAAATATTTCATTTCAAAAATGTCACATGAGATAATAAAGAAACAATGTAAGTGTAATTCTCATTGGCGAGACGTTCAAGTCCGAATTGTTCTTATCTATTTTAATTTTATTCTAAAGTATCGAAAAATTCGATTCACAATTAAATCAATTATCGATTACATTCAAACAAGATGTAGACAATTTACACGATATTTATAACAACACTGACTGTAATAAATAGGTTTTATGATTGGCTAATAAGGGAATGATGGGCTAATATTTGGTTGTTGGTTGTGATTTTAGATTAGTTACCGTTTTTATCTGTAACTGACTTTACTGAACGAACAGAACCTTGGTTTGACGTTTAGCAACCATGAATTGGGATTCGATTATGGTGAAATAATATTCTATTTATATATGAATTAATTACATATCGGTACATAATTCTTTTTTTATTTTATTTTTGTTATGTTAAAAAGACAAATTTTTTTAGGAAACTAAAGTCCTTTACCTGAAAGTCTGTGTACTAAGTAATTAATTAATAAATAGTATTTTTCAAATGATAGATAAAGTAGAACTGGAATAAAATATATATAAAAATCGTTCAGCGTATACGAGCATGTTTCCATTTTCTTCGTTTTAAATTGATAAGCATAAGCGCATGAGTGTGTGTACTGATGAATGTTAGATCCAATGTGTTCAAGATAAAAATTTATAAAATATTTTTTATAGAAAAGAAAAATAAAATAAATGTAACATTAATTTAACTACGATTAACTTGTTAAAATATGTAATATTTTCAAATGTGTTTTTTTTCTGATTGATAATATTGTATATTTCATAGATAATAACACAAATACTGATATTCTAAATAAAAATTGAAAATGTTATGTATTGAAAATTTATTTTTTATTAAAAAAATTAATTATTACAATTGTTTTATTCGGAACATAGTACTGACAAAAATAATAAATATTATCGTCTGATAAATCTCAAAAGTATAGTTTCAGCTGGTTTCAAAGTAATGCAAAAGCTTACGTCGACATTTTCAACTGATACTGGATTATCTATTTCAACAGTAAATTTTCTCAATAAACTAGCAGCTATTGTTTTCACTTGTGCCATGGCAAATAATTTACCTAAAAAAGTAATATTAAAAAGACATATACTTTAGCAATAAAAAGTTTAGAAACTAAATAAAAAATGCATAATAATTTGCTCTTACCTACACATCCTCGTTTCCCAGAACCAAATGGAATGAAACACTTCGGATCATAATTTCCCGGAAGAAAACGATCAGGATTAAATCGTAAAGGATCCGTCCAATATTTACCCTTTCGGTGCATAAAATACGTCGAAAAAAATACTTCAGTATCTTCTGGTACTACAATGTTGTCGTTCACTTCATATAATTATCAAATACATATTATTATTACATAAAACATTAATTTAAATACTGGAATAAAATAAGAATAGTATTTTTTGTCTATATGAATACCTATTATATCGCTATATGATGTTCGTCCAAAAAATGGAGCAGGAGGAAAAAGACGAAGAGTTTCTTTAATGACTCGTTCCAAATAATACATTTTCTTAGTATCATCGTATGTAATTGGATCATCATTCTCATTGCTTGAACCGTACATATCGTACAGCTCCTTATAAACTTCATTCTACAATCAAAAATGACAAATAAATAACACAAGTTTTGTATAAAAATAAATTTGATTTCTAAAAGATTATGATAAATTTGATAATGCTTAATGGTTATCTTTATATACTTGAACTTCCGGAAACGATGCTAGCATTAAAAATAAAAATGTAAGAGTTCCAGCAGTAGTATCACTTCCCTAAAAAATAATAAAAAGTTGTAAAGAACAATTTATAAATAAAAATAAATCTTATCTAATCTAAAAAAAATAAACTTACAGCCAAAATAAATGTGTTTATTTCATCACGAATATTCGCCTCCGAATATTCTCCGGTATTGTAAAATGATTCAAATAGTGCGTCAAGAAATGGACTCGTATTTTTTTCTTTATCTTTAGGAATAATAACAAATTATTTATTATTTATATCAAAGATAACTATCCATAAATACATTACTAAAAGAATATTTTTGGAAATGATTATTCTTACTCGCATATGGACCATTTCCTTCACGGGTAAATTTCTCTTCCTGTATTGACTCTTTCTTTTTCCTTATAATCTTAACAAATAAAAGTTATATATAAATATATATGAAGTATAAATAAAATATAATTTTTCCTAAAACTGTATTATATATTTACAACCAAAAAATTTGGAACAAACAGTTATTTTTTTATTCTTACCTCGTTTGTTATATTATTAAGGTATGCGAGAATTTCATCTAACTGCTTTCCTAAAGATGAATTCTTAAATATAATATTTGGGTACAACCACAATTTTGATATTCTTTCCATAGTCATATCCATCCCACTGAATAAAAATAAAAGTTAATAAGAAGACAAATATAAAGGTATACTATATTGTATTATAAATATAATAATTTTCTTTTGATTATTACTCTGTCAGATATTTATCAAGTTTGCAGTCTGGCATATTTAGCAAATTTAGATCAGATTCCAATAGGCTATCTGTCAGTATACAAAAAAAATTTGTTATAGATTTTTACATATCTTGATATTTTAAAAATTCTAGAGTTTCCAAGACTCACCAAATATGATGTCCAACGTACATAAATGTACGTAATGAGAGATATCTACGTTCTCTCCGTTTCTAGTTTCTAAAATGTTTATTAGCCTTTTCGAATTTTTATTCAATGACTCCATATAATATGAAACCATTTTGGAATTGAATTTCTGATCTAGTATTCTTCGATGTATTTTCCATAATGACGCTTCAAATAAGAAAATATTTTTTACTTTTTTTTCTTATTCTATTTTTTTTATATATTATTAAGTAAAAAATTAGGGAAAGTTATATCTTCATTTAATTATTTAAACGCTTGGGTGTGCAGATGTTTTATGCAAACGTAAAAAAAAGAAAACTATTATTACTAGCAATACTTTATAAAAAATATTTAAAACATACTTAATTATACTTTGAATTTGTGGGGGTAGTTGTTCAGTATTAATTAAAAAGAAACCATGAGAGCTTATCATTTACCTGGCGCTGTAAATAATCCATCGCCTAAGGAATATTTTACAAAGTAGTATATGAAACTTTTCTCATCACATTTTGAGCTTTTTAAAATAATCTGAAAAATAAAATAATAAATTGATATAATTAAATACGAAATAAAGAAAAATATAATTTTATTTAATCGTTTGTAAAAAAAGTGCAGTAAACTTAAAATAAATCTTACTTCAATATTTTCAGGATCATCGAAGATTAGAATTAATTTTGATCCTATCCAGAGTCGCCAAGGCGAAGAATAGATTGCGGAGTATTGCATTAATTTTTTCGTTGAATCTAATGTTAAAACAGATTCATTCAATAAAAATGGTATAACTGTATATATTAGAAATATGAAAATAAAATATACCTGTCAAATCGCCAAGAAATAAATGCATATTTCCTATAAGAGGATAAGCTCTAGGGCCTGGAAATTTTCTTACCATGTTATATTCTCGAAATTTATTTATTAAATATTTAATTACGTAGAATAATAAAAAAATTATTATTGTTGAAACAATAAAGTATGCAATGTATTCCATGTTGAATTGAACAAATTAGAAATAGTACAAGTTGTTTAATTCACTTAAAAATACTACTTTGCTTCTGTTTGTAAGTAAGGGATAATTACAAAAATGCTACTCAAAAGTAAGTTCTTTTATACTTCGCGTCTTTACAGAAACTAAAGATGAGTAAACGAGCTTGAGCGTATTTATAAGATACCAAGACTGCTCTTTGTCCATATTTTTATAATACTTTGAATACGTAAGAGTGATATGTCATTTTAATTATCAATAAGAAGCTATTTTTCATAGATTTATTTATTATGCGCAACTATGTATTTAGTTTTTTCTTAAAGAAGCCTTTTTACTTTACATTGCTTCTACTTGTTACTGTAATATGCTAATAAAGTAGTTTAATGCTAATGCTAATAAGCTATGCTATCTATAAAAATGCTAATAAAGAAAGATTAGATTAAGGGGACACGTCACCTTCGAGTGCAAAAAAAAGCGGTTTTTTTGTGAATTTTTTTGCAGCTAGTTTTATTCATATCAATACAAATTTTTGGTATATTTAAGTTATATATCTGAACTATATTTACAATTTTTTGTGTGTAAAAATATTGTAAATTGTATTGTCTGTGGCCACTTTTCTAAGAGTCCAAAAAAAAAAGGTGATTTTCGGTTGCCCTCACTGGCAAAAATTGGTTCATCAGAAACATAAAAACCGATTGTTATCCTTTAGTAGAGATGTTGGCGCAGGGAATAAACAAAATTAAATTTTGATTTTTTAATTTTTTTCAAAATAGTCGACTTTTTACGAAAAAATTGACATTTTTGCAGAAAAATCGCCGAGTTTTTGGGAAAAGAAAAAAATTGGCATTTTTTCGAAAAATCCTATCGTTCATTCCCTATATACGTGTATCTAGTATTACTGTTCAAAATTTGGTAAGGATCGGATAAATGGTCTGGACGCAGCAGGGGCAACCGTTTTAAAAACGCGAATAGGAGAAATTAACGTTTAAAGTTTGGGATACTTGGAGCGCTACAGCGCGATCCGTTTAAACTACTACAGTTTCGTAAATAATGGGCGGATCTTTACCAAAATTTGAAGAAATATTTTTGAAATAATATTCTTTCATAAAATCGAAAAAAAATCGATTTTTTTGCTGACGTATCCCCTTAAACCAGTCTATTTTTCAATATTTGATAAATGGTGTCGTATAGTTGTAAGTATTAAAGAAAAAATACATAATTTTTCTTATCTAATTAAATTTATAAATTAATGAATTTTATTAATAAATAATTTCTAGAACAATTTACCTTCGATTGCGTTTTTTTCAGGTTTATAATTAGATTTACGCAGTAGCTCTCAACAACTTTTACCATAATTTGTATATTGGTTTACCTGAGTAAATTGAATATCTTGTTTCGAGGATGTCGCGTGTGATAATCAAGAAATAATAAAAAGAGAAAGGACTTCTACGGTAGTGAGACATTCGTATACGAGTCGTTTCTATTTATTTCTTTTACATACAAATATCCTTGTTTCCCACGGAGCCCAGATAACAGGAGGACGAATACAATGATTTAGAAATCTACGAAAATGACGGGACAGATTTTTGCCACTAGAGCGCGTTAGTGTGACTAGGATCAGGTTTTTAAAACCTAGTTTATTGTCACGGGAATGTAACTATTGTACTCACGCGTTAAAGTAATAAGAAAACATTTTTTGAAGTAAACATTTTTTCTATTTAAAAATGTTTCTATTTTATTGAAAAATTACTATTAAATCCTTTATTTAGCAAATATTAAATTAAATAATTATGAACTACATAGAATATATAATAATTGTATTGTCTGAAATATTAAAAAAAAAAAAGGATTACCAGATACATCACAGAAAAAGAACTAGAGAAAACTATGGAATAAATAAGGAGCAGCTGACAAATTCCATTCAAAAGCAAAGTAAATTACTAAAATTTTTTTATTTTGCTTCTTTATAAAATATATTTGATGCATAAAGACAAAATATGTCTATTAAATTGGATTTTTATATGTTTTTATGAAAAATATCCAAAGAGATGTACTGACATGCATATATGAAAATTATATTACAAATTATGATATTTGCGTATTTAAGAAACTTATAGTAATTTTTCAATAAAATAAAAACATTTTTAAGATGTTGAACGCCCAGCGTGAATCGTTGGAGCTTACCACGGAGCTAAAATCTGAGACTCGTAGTGTACACAGTTCGATTAGCTGAGAGAGCGATACAATTCAATGCATTTTTAAGATTTTTCGTTGTTCAGATCTTTATTTAGACGAGAGAATTTAGAAAGATAAGTTTGTGGTCCAAAGAATAAGGACAAGATATGTTATAAATAATAAGGGTCTCGAAGTGTGATAGGCTACAGTGTTTAAAAAACATTTCTAGAGAATACCCTTATTAGATCTTTCATTGCCTTTTACCAGAACCTTCGTTCAGTCCAGCAGTATTTTCCAGATGTTTTTCGTACCGTCTTTATTTCATCTATCCTAAAATGTTTGTTATGTAGGGCAAGAATGTAGATGAAAACGGGAAATAGAAAACCATACTAGCAAAAATAATTTTATACTTGAGTTTCAAAAAAAAGATTATTTATTTTTACCTAATTTCTGACGAATTATATTTCCTTTGATAAACATTCTACCATTTTGGTGATTATTTATAACTATCGCATTCAGCATTCCGTTTTTATTGTTTGGATTGTGAAAAGTGCACTTTTTATCAGCTTTTCCACCCAGAGACCATACCGGTGACCTTTCTTATATATAGTAATAATATTATAATAAATAAATCCTACAATTATCTTACTCTTGGAACTGTGCATTCGTCTCATTCTCTCGATACTTAGATTTTTGAAGGTTTCACTTCTAACACGTGTGATATTTTATTTTTCAAATCACTCCCATTCTAAAGAAGTTTTTACTTTAAAATCAAAACAATTAAATATAAATATCACAATAAAAACTATAAGTATTCAAAACTTAAACTAACCACAGCCGTTAATACATACTAAAGATAAACATGGCGGCTCGATGCAACGGAAGCTGTCCCCCCACATTTTCAGCCTGGCAATCCACATAGCGCGTCCCTCCTATAGGGTCTCTACTTCGGCTTCCCCTACCATGACTTCGCACAGAGCGGATAGATGTATATATTTTGAACTCTTTTTCTCTTTTTAGTGACTTAGCATTCGTCGCTTCCGTTACATTCGTATATTATCGCCCCTAGCATTCGAGTATTCTCGCTTGTTACAACGCTTACTTGCGTTTCATTCGTTTTTAAATCACCCTGATTCTAAAGAAGTTTTCACTTCATAAAGAGAAACAGACTTTGAATTCTTGCCTGATGATTTTCTACTAATCGCAATTGGTAACGTATGACCCACAAATGTACAAAGAGATCACATGGATGTATTGCCACGGGACTTACGGTAGAGCACCTTGTGACAGTAGCATAATACGATACCGATCTAACTAGACTCAAACAGAGAGAGAAAGAATGAAGAAGAAGGGACGGTAAGACAAAACCGATAAACACACAAGTGACAGTAGTATTTATAAACTGGAGGGGGAGGAAGAGAACGTGCGTGAGTGAATTAAAGAGTAAAAGAGAAAGAAAAAAAGAGAGAGACAGAACAAGAGAGTTGGAGGGAGAGATAGAAAGAGAGACAGAACAAAAGAGTGGGAGGGAGAGAGAGAGAGAGAGAGAGATAAGGAGATAGATAGTGAGTGAGAGTGAGAGAGTGAAAAAGAGAGTAAGAAATATAGTTTCACAGAGTGAATAAAAACTGCTAAGCAAAGAGACGAAGAGTAGTGGTATTAATTAAAAAAAGGAGGACAAGGAGAGAAAAATATTCTGTATCAGTAATAGTGAGTAGTGAGTGCAAACGATGAATGTTTAATAAACGATAACATGTTACTCTTATGTTGTTGTTAATGTTTATTCAATCGATTTGAATTACCGTAGATTTCTTAAGTTTTATTGGAATCACGAGTATACTCGAGTCTGCACAAGCAAAAAAATCATGTATTTTTTATATTAAAAAATTATTATGGTCATCATATTAAAATTAATGATTATAATTGATAGTATTTACCCTTATTTTAATTTTGTTTATTTGTAAGTCCTTGTAAGTGAATAAAAAAGCAACAGATTCTTATTCGCATAGTAATAAAATTATCTTCACATTCAACACTATGTAGGAACTTTCTTAGGGACATTAATATTAGAACTTGAATTTAATGGTTGTAAGTTTCGAGTGAAGTAATATAAAAAATATACATGGTTTTAATTATCAATAATTACAAATATATGTGGCTATTCTAATACTATAAACATTAATTATTACTATAATAATTAATTTTTTTACTCTAAATATTATTACATATATATATATATATATATATATATTAATTTTTTTCTATGTAAAATCTCTCTCTATATAAAAATCTCTATATAAAACAATTTCCATAATAGATAAAGAAATAATACTACCAATGCATATTTCTGGCACAATGCTGAAAGATAAAAAATGTTTAGTATTCTAATTGACAGTTAAAACCTATCAGGGTTAAGTTGTAAAGGATATTTCCCATATTTTTCGTTTCGACGAAGTGAAAAAAACAAGAGTTCACAAATATAATTTATTTTTGTATTTTTGCATCCTAGCTCACTTAAAAAATTAATATATGTATGTAATTACTACTCGAAATAATAACGTAAATTGTAAAAATATATTGTATATACAAATATTTATTCAGTATTTGTACGAATATCTTGTATATCTTCACATACATTTCGTGCAATAAAAGCACTGGGGAAAAAAAGACGAAAAGTCTCTTCGATCACTAAATCCAAACATTTCATATTATTAATATCTTCGTATGTAATATGTACATCTTCAGGATCGGTTAATCCATATATTTGGTAGAGCTTTTTACATGCTTGTTTCTGCAGTTTAAGATGTGGAAAAAATGATTCAACGATATTATTAAAATATGCTTTGTTTTCTAAAGACAGTGACAATGAATGTAGTAATTGAATTTTACTTGTACCTACTTGAATTTTTGTATAAGTAGCTAACATAAGAAATTCAAAAGAAATTATACCAGCGGTTAAATTGCCTCACCAAAAAAATATAAACAGTAATTTTTTATATATTAAAATATTAAATAACATTCTTTTCGCTCATAGAATGATTTGACTATAGTGTTAAGAAATGAAAAAGTATTTTTTTATTCATTCAAAAAAATAATTATATAGTATTTTGTATTCTTCTTCTTCTTCTTCTTTTTCTTTTTCTTAGTATTGTTAAGAAAATTTTATTGCAAACATTTGAATAAAAATAGAATTTGATAATTAAATAGTTATTCTTACTTGCATCTTATTCTTTTAATTCTGCAGTAATTTTTTTTTCTTGCGTAGATTCCTTTATTTTTTTTATTATAGTAACGAATATAATTTATATGTATAAATATATAATATATGTATATATATTTAAAATAGTTACATTATAATATATGTTAAAAGTTATACATACATATAAATATATCTAAGTATTATAAATTTTTTTTGTTATAATAGAGTATTTATGTAAAATTAGATAAATTAAATAATGAATGTTGTGTTTTATTCCTACCTCCTAGGTGATTTTATCAAGGTTTGCTAAATATTTTTCTTCTCGTTTTTTAAAACTGCAACTGTATAAATAATATCCGGAGTAAATAAGATTTTATTAAAATTGCATTTGTCAATACAAAAAGAAAGTAAATATTTATAAAATTTATTATATATATATATATATATATAGAAATTTTTTAATTTTCTTGTTTTTTCCGAAATTTTCTAAACTTTCACAGATTTCCAAATCTTATCATAAATCGTATCTAAAGTATAAAGATTTACGTAATTGGACCTTTTTTTCTTTTTTTGATAGAAATATTTAAAATTCTAGCTAATATTTTTAAATGTTTTACTATCTGCTCCATATTGATACAAAAAATTGATTATTTGAATATTGAATTTATGATTTTTTGATAAATTATTCATGTTGATGCCTTGAATAAAGGAAATTACTACATTTAAATAGGTTTATGTAGTTTTCATTTCGATATTTAATAATTTGAATATCTAGAATTAAAACTCATTTATATGACTATATTTTACATGCAGTTATGGACAGGTTATATAAAAAAAAAAATATATATGTATTTACGCAGCAATTATCTTAAAGATATTAATAAATCAACTCTTAAAAAGACGTAATAACAAACATATAAAATGAACGAAGACATATAAAAACCGACAAAAAATTCATAAACATCTTAACAACAATGTATTTTCTTAACTCGTAAGAGATTAGCATATAAATAAAATATATTATGTAGTTTTTCTGGAATAATTAAAGTTGATTGCCGTGATTATGCAATTAGGTAAAAACGAGTTGTATTATTCTTAAATACTTATAAATATATCTCTTGCTACTCGCCTGGTTTTTCTCTCTGAAATCAAGTAGAAGAAGAAAAAGATAATAAAACTTTATCGAAAATAGGTTATGGACATTACAATGATTTCGTTCCATCTTACATAGATGTTGATTTCATGCTGTTGTAGTACCAAATCATTAAAATAATTTTAACGAAGAGAGAGTTCATAAGGTTGCTTCGATTTTTTAGAAAATTCTATTTTCACTAATGTATCTGTAGATTATCACAGAGATTATCTGTGCAATGAAAAATATACCCTACACCTAACTATAGACATTCTACTAAACTAATAACACATAAGACAAAAAAATATTTTTATCTTCCATATTGTAAAAAAAAACTTAGCGTTTGCAATGTTTTAAAAATTCGTAAAACTATGTGAGTGAAATATAATAAAAGTTTTTCTCTATCTCTTAACAAAACATAATATGCAGACATTCATAATCGCAATGAATGATCAAATCCTACAAAATGTTTTTCCCTTTTTTTAAAGCCTTTTTTGAGTAGAATCTTAGTTTTTGTGTTTATGGGACCCGAAAGGGACTCTATATGCATATTAAGTTATAACATCCTTGCAATTCGTCAACCCTTTTATTCACTACTTCTAATCACATACGTATAAGTTTTTTATTATTATCTTCCTGACCACTTCATATTTAGTTGCTAATTATTTGTCTTATATAAATATTTGTATTTGATAAAAGCCATTCTCATTACCGTAATAAAAAAGAGTTAAGATTACGAATTTTGTTAGCCAAAAAATCTTTCGATTTTCGTAACTACTCACGGTCTTCAAAACTTCAGGCCGAATTTGATCTAGAAATTCATCAAAATTATCTTTTATAATTAATGCAAAGAGAATGTATCATAAATGCAATTGTAGTATAAAGGTAAAACAAAGATATAAATTATGTCACATGAATAATTAATAGCTTTTACGAATAATTATCTATATATATAGCATTAAAAAACTTACAAACAACGGAGCTTATTTAACGCATATACGTGAGAGAATATCCTTTCGAACAAAAAATTTCATATTAAATCAGTTTTTTTTGTCCCACCTTCCACATTGACATCGTTTTCTTTAAATAAGCCAAGCTCTTTTTGATTTTCTTTCAATAACTGCTGAGACTCGAAGCTAGCTTGAAGTTTCTGTGCTTTGTTAAATTTTCTGTTCGAAATTTACATAAGAAGGACTCAGAATATCTAAAAAAAAAGACTATTTCTATATTTCTTTTTGGATTCAATTAAAACAATATGGATGTTCAGGATTGGCATATATTGTTAAGCAACCCCCCTTTTTGGGCCTTGTAACAAGTGTGAGTGTGTCTGTAGTGGTATTGTCACTACAGCGCGTTTGTTAGTCAGGTGTGTCTGTGTTGCGTCATCCGCGGTATTGTCGCGGACTACTTGGTGCGTGTAATGTATGTATTAATGCGCGAATCTTGGGCTAGCGTGCTCATCGCGCTATGTGCGTCGCGCCGGCAGTCGCCTCTTGTATTGCCGATCTACTAGACGTACTACCGAACATCATTAACTCAGCAGTCGCCTCTTGTATTGCCGAGCTATTAGACGTACTATCAACATTTTGTGGTCCTTCGAACCGAATTCACTTTCTATTCTAATTTTACATTTTCTCAGCCCTAAATACTATACAATGGAATTTATTGAAACTTTTATTACATTACCAATAATAATAATTTTATTATACTATATGATAAAATATTTAATAAATAAATTACATGAATATAATTTGATAAAAAGGTACTCAGGACCTAAAGCATATCCTCTCATTGGAAATCTACATATATTTCTTGGGGATATCAAGGGTAAGTTTTCGTCTTATAATTATAATACTTACATTCTTGAGAACAGTATTAATTGAATTTATTTTATAATTAGATATAACTAAAAAATTGTTAAAAGCAATTGAATACTCTCCATCACCATGGCGATTATGGTTAGGGCCAAAATTATTTGTATTATTAGATGATCCGAAACATATTGAAGTAAGATTAATAATCAGTTCTATAATATCTTAAAATGAGTTTTACACAGTTTAATTTTGCTGAAATTTTTCATTTTTATATACGTAAGGGTGGGAGAAAGACGAAGAGTGCGAGTGTATGGTGTGCGTGGAAAAGATTGATGAACGTGAAAGATTTGTAAGAATATGTAGCGATATGAATATGAGTGTGAGTGCACGCAGCGATATGAGTATGAGTGTGAGTACGTGTAGCGGTATGAATACGAGTGTGGGTAGCATGAAAGAAAAGCGAGCGTGCATGGTAGTGTTATCATTTTGTGAGCGCCCCGAAATCTCTCGAATATTCCTACACCGGAAATCGGGAAGAAGTCTTTTGTTTGATTGGTTGGGAATAGTCTGGAGATTTCGAGAATGATTGACGGAAGTGATTGGGACCATAAGTGGGGTGAATGTATATATAAGCGCGGTGAAGTAGGTCTTCCCTTCTTGATTCGGTGTGACTAGTGAGTGTTATACGAGTGTGATTGCGATTTCTAACTATTATTACTTACTTTTTCTTTTCGATTTCTATATTCAACCTTAATATTTAAGGGGACACGTCACCTTCGAGTGCAAAAAAAAAGCGGTTTTTTGTGAATATTTTTTGCAGCCAGTTTTATTAATATCAATACAAATTTTTGGTACATGTAAGTTATATATCTGAACTATATTCACAATTTTTTGTGTGTAAAAATATTGTAAATTGTTTTGTCTGTGGCCACTTTTCTAAGAGTCCAAAAAAAAAAAGGTGATTTTCGGTTGCCCTCACTGGCAAAAATTGGTTCATCAGAAACAAAAAACCGATTGTCATCCTTTAGTAGAGATGTTGGCGCAGGGAATGAACAAAAGGAAATTTTGATTTTTTAATTTTTTTCAAAATAGTCGACTTTTTACGAAAAAATTGACATTTTTGCAGAAAAATCGCCAAGTTTTTGAGAAAAGAAAAAAATTGGCATTTTTTCGAAAAAATCCTATCGTTCATTCCCTAGATACGTGTATCTAGTATTACTGTACAAAATTTGGTAAGGATCGGATAAATGGTCTAGACGCAGCGAGGGCAACCGTTTTAAAAACGCGAATAGGAGAAATTAACGTTTAAAGTTTTGGATACTTACTTGAAGCGCTAAAGCGCGCTCCGTTTAAACTACTACAGTTTCGTAAATAATGGGCGGATCTTTACCAAAATTTGAAGAAATATTTTTGAAATAATATTCTTTCAGAAAATCGAAAAAAAATCGATTTTTTTTGTTGACGTGTCCCCTTAAATATTTGTTATATTATAATAAACATTTCTTCTATTTAAATTCAATAAATCATACATATATTTGAAATTTTTTTTTCTAGATTATTTGTAAACATTCAAATGCTTTTGAGAAAAGTCTCGTATATGATTTTATGAAACCTTGTATAGGTAATGGTTTAGTAACTGCTCCAGGTAAATTATATAATTATACATTTATCTTTTAATTAAAAGAATTATACTAAAATATTTTTTACTGATGATGAGTACGTTTTAAAAATAAATAAGAAGTAATTGCTAATTAAAGAGTTTTCTCTTTTTTTTCGCATATTACGTTTACACTATCGCATGTAACATACATTTAAAAGAGTTTTCCTTTTCTAAATAGTAATTTTTAAATATAAAAAAGAAAAATATAATATATATGACAGAAATATTTTTTTTATTTAAAGCATCAATATGGAAAACTCATCGAAAATTGTTAAATCCAATATTCAAAGAAAAATCTCTTTCTATCAAAGTGGACAAGATAATAAAACATTCAAATAGATTTGCAAAAATTCTTGAAAATTCTAATGAAAAAGAAATAGACATTTCGCATTACATAAATCTTTGTACTTTGGATACGATATATGGTAAGATTTTGAAATATTTAAGGTATAGAAAATATATATAATTACAAGATAATAAAAAAATTTCTTTTACTATAAATAAATTTTTTAATATTTGTTTTCTTCTTGTATTGATAGATACAGTTTTAGACCGGGATTTTAATTTCCAAAATAATTTAGAAGGAGGACTTCGTGACCATATTTCAGTGTAATAATGATAAGAATAACTTTCAATTTGTAATATTATCAAATTTTATAATATAACGTTTTGTTTTCTTCTGATTTTTATTTTTATTCAGATTAATTGACATAGCGACCCAAAGGATCTTCAAATTTTGGTTGCATCCGAATATCATTTTCTACAATCTATCTGTAGGAAAAAGATTCAGAGAAGCTTTATCACATTTGGATAAAATCACCTCAGAGGTATAAAAAAAGAAAATATGTTTATCTTAATAATCTCATTTTATACACAATATTCTATCACTACAATAAAATAAATATATATATAACTTTCACTATATTATAATTTTCATAAAAATGCATGCATAAATAGAACTTTTTTGTTAAGATAATAAAGGAACAGAAGGAATCGATGCAAGAAAAGAAAATTAATGGCGAAATGAAAGAAAAAGATGCAAGTAAGAATAACTATTCAATAATCTAATTCTATTTTTTATTAAATTGTTGCAACAAAATGTTCTGAACATGCTAAATAGTATATTCATTATTCTTTTGAATAAAGCAAAATATACTCCTTCATTTCTTGACGCGTTATTCAAATCATTCTACGAGGGAAAAGAATATACGGAGCAAGATATTAGAGATGAAATCAATACAATAGTTATGGCTGTAAGTCAAGTTTTCTTTAAGTTAAAAAAAACTTTTGTTTTAAAAGAAAGAATAAAAAAAAACTTTATATTTTTTAGGGAGGCGATTCAACCGCTGGTACAATTTCTTTTGTATTTTTAATGTTAGCAACTTACCCAAAAATTCAAGTAAGTACGAGTAAAATTTACCTTCTATATTAACTGTCTCACTGCCTTTAAAAAATAGAACATATTTTTACACTAAAATTGAATCACGTTACTGCATCTTAAACTACAGGAACAAGTATACGATGAGCTCTACCAAATATATGGTTTAACCGATCCTGAAGATGAGCATATTACATACGAAGATATTAAGAATATGAAATTTTTGGATCGAGTGATGAAAGAGACTTTTCGTCTTTTTCCTCCCAGTCCTTTTATTGCACGAAATGTGTGTGAAGATATAGAAGGTGTGTGAAGATTTACGTTATTATTTCGTATTAATATATTTCCGTTAAATACGTTAAATACGTTAAATAATTTACGTTTTATAGAGTAATTACATATATTTATTAATTTTTTAAAGTGAGCGAGGGTGTAATAGTACCAAAAAATTCTACTTGTGTACTCATGCTTTATGCACTTCATCGAAACGAAAAATATTGGAAAGATCCTCTACAATTTAATCCTGATAGGTTTTTACCTGGCAATTACAATACTAAACATTTTTTACCATTCAGCATTGTTCCAAGAGTATGCATTGGTAGTATCATTTTTTTATCTATTACTGAAATCGTATTACGTAGGTGGATCTTAAATAGTGGCAACTATATATTCACAACCGATACAAAAGAGTTACATGTTTGCTCCTGTTACTGTCCTTCAAAGTAGTCACCAGCGTTGTGTAGAACCCGTTGCCAGCGATTTGGAAGGCGTAGTATACCGTCAGCAGAGCCTGTTCTGTTGATGGTGCGAATGGAGCAGTCTACTGCCTGTCGAATCTCTGGAACAGTTCTGAAGCGAATACCACGATGGGTTCTGCATAAATTGACGGAAATGCAGAAAAGGATGCGTTACGACACTGCTCAGACGCACTTGGAGCGCTATGAGAGGCTATTGACAGGCTTTCTTACGCCGTATCGTGACACCGGATGAGACATAGCAGTAGACCGCTCCATTCGCACCATCAACAGAA
The DNA here is from genome assembly GCF_049000335.1 of Polistes dominula. Lineage (NCBI taxonomy): Eukaryota > Metazoa > Arthropoda > Insecta > Hymenoptera > Vespidae > Polistes > Polistes dominula. Next base: position 4,515,382 of record NW_028301061.1, on the reverse strand, counting down.
CAGGCTCTGCTGACGGTATACTACGCCTTCCACATCGCTGGCAACGGGTTCCGCATAACGCTGGTGACTACTTTGAAAGACAGTAACAGGTGCAAACATGTAACTCTTTTGTATCGGTTGTGAATAAATAGTTGCCACTATTTAAGTTCTAACCTACGCATATAGAGATGTTTATCATAATACATTGAGAATCATTTCTGCTTTTATAGGTTTGAATTTTGCAATGCTCGAAATCAAAGGAATAATTGCTACTGTATTAAGAAAATTTTCTGTTCATGTAGATGTCCCACAAAAAGTGGAAGACATAGCTCTACAATTCGGTATAACAATGAAACCTGCGAAAAAGATTTTTTTAAGGTTTAGGAAGAGATAATACCTATTATTATTGTCAATATTTTTTGAAAATTTAATAATCTTTTTATAAATTGTTTAAAAATAAGAAGTCTTCCAGTCCTGTTTTCAGGATACGTTTTGTTTTAGTAGACCTTTCCCTTGTTCCACTAGTTTATTTATGATTGTTAAGTCATTACCGGTTTATGATCGGAGGTGATTGTAGACGATTGAATCATATTCAAACGTCGCTCGTCCTAGACTTTGATGAGCGTTAGCAATGAAGAAATGTGTTTATATTGTCAACAAGTGTAAAAATTCTCTGGATCTCTAAGAGATGCTAGAGACTCAATTACTGGAGTCAAAGCAGCCAAGCAGATCTTGCTAGCTTCTGCGTAGCACCAGAGTACTTGTCCCTCTTCAGAGCTGATTCTTTTAAGTTAACTGTCACCTCTTCATTCAAAATCGGCGGCTCGAACGAAAGTTTGCCCTTCCTGGGGTATTTTCCTAGAAGTGACTCTCTTTAGATCTTCGGATAAATATATTTTTTTTTCCAACGATTAGCGACACTGGAGTGCAGGACGAATTTAAGTTCTTCCTGCACCGGATCCTCTCAAAGATACGGAGAGCATCCGCATCCAGCTCCTATGAAGACTGGATTCAAAATGCATTTAATTCATATTATTATAGATTTCCATACATTAATTTATTTAACAACTGTACAAGATTAGGTAGTCTATTGTTTACTCTGAATTAACCTCTTGGGTAAATTAGAGTAATTCTAATCTCTACTTAACCTTCCAGATAAAGTCAGATTACCATATAAGGCCCATTTTACCTTTCGGATAAAACAGAACACTACCATACCCAGATGTAATTATCATGATTATTTATAATCATGTAAAGTTTCTCGGGCGTGAAGGTATAATTTACGAAAATTGTGATTGCATCTCGTGTTCACAATTAATCCGTAGTTATAATGGATACAATTACCTTCCACATCTGATTACGATCGCTCCGGCATCTCACGGACTGTACCTTGGGGTCCCAAGATGGCTTCCTTTATTGCAGCAAACCCCGTTGCTATCTCCTCCATCTTATCCTCTAACTTGTGAAGTCTTTTGGATGTCCTTTCCCTTGAACGATCCCGACTTCTTGACCTTTTCTTCTTGCTACTACCCATTGATAATTTTTTATCTCTATTATTATTAATAAAATACGTTGAAACTGTTCACTTGCACCAAACGTGTGATCTGTCTTACGCAAAAATAACGAATGAATAAATAGTAATAGGGCAGCGCCACAATGGTCACGGGGCGCCCCAGTCGTTCACTTTAGATCTGAATTGTGGTCCAAGTCATGAAAGTAGTGAAACTACCTTCGTAATCTCGAAGTGCGAGATACAAAGGATAATTACTTATTTTAAGACGAATTATATTTCCCTCGATAAACATCTTACGATTTTGGTGCTATCTATGACTATTGCATTCAGCATTCCATTTTTATTGCTTGAATTTGGAAAAGTGTACTTTTTATCAACTATCCAACTCAGAGATCATACCGGTGCCCTTTGCTATATATGGTAATAATATTATATTAAATAAATCCTACAATTTCTCGAAACTTAGTTTTTTGAAGATTTCACTTCTAACACGTGTGATCTGCACACATGATTTTTTTTATACTGGATCATCCAACAATATCTGCCTGTGTTTGTTTTATTCTTCTTCTGGTAGTCGGGACTACACAAATTGGGTAATTTTATATACATATAATTGGTTTGGTAAATCTAACTGGTGCCAAACCTTTGAAATTTAATATCAATTAATAAAATTTATTAAAGTCTAATCCTAGAGCCTTAGCAATTACTTGATCTAGGCCCTGTCAGATGAAAGGAAAAACTGTTTTAACTTACAAAAAAAGAAATTCTATATCTTACTATTTTATGTTAATCTTATTGATGAAAACGTTTTCCAAAGAACACAAACAATACTTTGCGATTAAACAATATAATTATATTATCGTTTCATTTTGATTGCACAATTTAGGAAGAAACTTTTTAAAGAGATCGTTACAACTTATTGGTTAACTAAGATAATGAGAGAATATATGAATATACGAAAGGAGGCGAATCATGCTGCTTAGGCCATGTTTATTGGTGCTGTGTTTTTGTACGAATACATCAAGTTTTACAGTCCTAATCTATAACAATGATTTCTTTATAATTTCTTTGTTTCGTCCCCTACACACTGTAGATTACATAGAATATACATATATCGTTAGACGTATTTACATACGCTGCTAACACAAAATATTTTATATTAGTATACCGAGTGTTAAACAAAATCGATATTTCTTGTAATATATTTGGCGTTTAATAGATTCGCTAGCGTCATTTCTTGAAAAAAAAAAAAGGTGAAGAAAAATTGTCTATAATGACATAATTTTACATAAACTCGTATCAAGATTATTCGTAGTTAGATCCAAACTTACTTTAACTTTCTTGATTTTTTACTTATACGATAAAAGTTTCTCCTTCTTCTTCCTTTTAGCTACGAAAGTTTTCGTTCGTCGATTTCAATTACAATTCTTGTTAAACACGACCACAGGGAGTTCATTATGCTCTCACATTACTATACTTAAAAGTGTAACAATTATTTCAGACATTATTTCTGTTCAAAAACATTTTTGCTCTTGTTACATTTTATATTAAAACTTAACAGTATTTCTTTATAGATTTCCATAATCATCTACAACAGTTGAATACATTGATTTGAAATTTATATCAAAAAGTTTAATCTAACAAAGAAATAATTACAAAAAGATTTATTTCAAATTTCGGATTAATCCGACTTTCGGTTTTCAAATGCTGGTATTTTTTAAAATAAAATATTCATAAAAGTTGCTTGTATAATAAGCGTAATTAAAACTTTGGTAGAAGATTGAAAATAGTGTCAAGTATAGACATAAATTTTATCAAAGTTTTTATGGAAGTAGTAAAAAATGTTATAAAGACAAAAACGCAAAACAAGATCTTCATTTATATTCAAGTTTTTCATCAGAGCTCACTTATAATATATTATTATGCATGCATACTTCATGCACACGTATGAGAATCGCATAGGTGCGGACGTTTAATCACAAGCATACGTCAGTTATTTTATATCCAATATAAATAGTTTAACAGATTGATATGAAATTTATACACGAAATCAAGTTATACCTTTTAAAGTTATACGAATAATGTTCTATTTCGAATTTAATTTTTCAATTCTAAATAGTAGGTATCTTAAGGATTAAAAAAAATACATAGATTAAAAAATTGCATGTACAATAAAATGACATTGAAGTAAATAAAAATTGTGCGAAGATATTTAAATAAGTATAAGAGTGATTAAAATGAACTACATCGGTTGTGCCTATTCTTTATTCTCTTTGTTTGTTTTATCATACACACATTAACACGCATACATAAGCTTAAAAAATTTTTCAAATGAAATATTGTGCAAGATAAAGTCGTATAAGGTGGTCGTGTTCTTCCCAATAATTACAAATGGGAAAGTTATAATAATATTGGTTATAAAAAAAATTTCTTTTTTTGGCAATAAGGGGTTACTTGTGTCATATATATATGTACGATGTATATTTATATCCCTTATTTCCTTCGGCGCGAGGTACAAATAAACGATCTTTTTGTGAAAAGATGAATATAAGTTAATAGGCCAGCATTAGACGTACACTTTCAATTCATTCAGCACATAACGAAGCCTTGAAATTCACAGACGTGAGATCGCATAATTTTATATTTTTATATTTATTTTATTTGTCATTTTATTAAAAATCTGTTTTATTCAGTAATTTTTTCTCTTAATAATTAATTATTGGAAAATATTTTCCGAGATAATAAAAAAAACGTATTCAAGATTAATTTATACATCTAAAAAATGAAAAATAAATTTAATTTCTAATCATGATTAGCATATTAGATCTTTAATCGAATATATATACAGATCCTAACAAAAAAAATGTTTCACTGACGTGTACATCAGTGAAAAGAATAATAATATGCAATATCTATTATTAAAACCACGTTACTACAAACGTGTGCTATCTTATTTGATCGTTAGTAAGAATTTGCAAGGACACTAATTAGAAGGAAAAGATATGTTCTCTTTACTTAACATAAGCACTAATAAGAGACCCTAAAAAATGTCATATATCGCAGGAAACCGACTACACCGGCGGCTCTTTAGAGAAGAAATGGAAAATTGATATACATTTATGTAATTTATCCCAATGGACACTTAGACCCACATTACTCAAGTAAATAAGTCACCGTACATATGGAAATTAATGGTCACCAGTTTGAATATCTTTTATAATTGTAAAACTAAAAATAACTTTTATTATTTTCGTGATATTTGCATAAAATTTAATATTAGAATACAGTTTGAAATCTTTTCCCTTTAATGTGTAGACATATTTTTGGCGGACCCTGTATAATATATATATTTAAGTGAATAAATAAAGGGTATTATATTTTCTGGGATTTTATTGTAGTATTTACTGATTGTAAGATTGTTTAGAAAGATTTTAGAATTTATGTTAATTAGACTTTTTTTACTTATCTCGATAAGTACTGTAAGCCTTTAAAATATAAAACCCTTTTTTTCTACCTGGTGTATGTTTATAGATTACTTTTATTTATTTTTATGACACATACTTTTATAATACAATAAATGTATTAGTTGTGCAGTATCTATTGATCAACGCCGCGAGCTTTTCTTTTAAAACTTCGTTTTGATAAATGCATTCAATGTGTACGGCTTTTTCTGGAATAGGCAGGTACTGTATTATGTTTCATTTAAATTCATCGATCCTCAATCGATTCGTTAGGAATCAGAAAATCGAACTATGTGCTTCTCTTGACAATTCTCTTTTGTTAGCGACTACAATTCGCTATACTAATATATTATTAATTAAATTACTTTTTTTCTTAGAAGAGCTAAAGTAAGTTGTTTTTGATTTTTAAGAAACGTTATAATCTTATTTCAAATCTAGCTAAAAGCAGATTTTATTTTCTCGTAGTAAAGACCTTGAACGATCAGATTTAGTATTATTATATTTATAACACAACAAATTATAAATTATTAACATAAAGAGATAACAAACATGATTTTCTTAAAATATTAATCTAATGGTCAGAATTTATTTTTTACATTTGACATTTTTTTCCTAATCATAACAACTTTACATAATCTTAAACTAACAAATATTAATTAAATCAAAAAAAAAAAATTGTCTACAATTTACTTGAATATTTTAATTTAAAGTTAACGTCTTCGCCATATTCGAGAAAGAAATTTAAATGAATAAATAAAAAATCTCGATATGTGCCAGCTGTTAAGATAATCTACTAAGTTAAAAAATTGGATAAATTTATTTAACAATAAATTTTATATTATAAATTATTGTAATATAAAATATAATACATAATAAAAATAATTTTTGGACAATTTTCTCATTGAATTATTTGTTATAATTAACTTCAAAATTTTCAGTCTACGACTTTAAGGTTACTAGAAATTATCGAAAGTTTACGAAAATCAAATAAAAAATGGATAAACACAAGATTTATTTAAATTTAAGCGAAAACGAATTTTGGAAGCTTAAATGCGATCATTTTTGGTCAAATTCTTCGAGCGCATACTTTAATTTAACAACGTTTGCTTGTCACGGATTAGTGTAGCTCATGTAACGAATCCCATCGAACAAAAGCTCGATGATTAAAATCTTTCGTTACTACATTACTAGATTACTTTCATGTTTTTCGAGTCGCAATGTTACATCGGACATTACATTCTTGGGAAGTCGCTGGATTTATGTTTTTATTTTTAGGGGGGGGGGTAGAGGGATTTATTTCTTAATTTTTTTGTTTTTTCTTTTCCTAGTCAGTAAGTAAATATATTTATCTATTTTTATGTGTTTTTCTCTTGCTCTTCTAATCTCGCAGAAAAAAATGTAGCATTCTTTTATAATTCTTAACTTTAGTTAAAAAGATACAATTTTTAAATTTTCGAAATTATGTAGGCCCATTTATTTCATGATTTTTCCATAAAACTATTTTTTCGTACGAATTACTAGTAACTATCGTATAACACGATCGTTAGTTTTCTAAAAAATCCTGCGTTGTACGAAACAATGGATAAAATTCCATATAGTTATGAGTGTCATGCAATCAAACGACAATATAAAAGAAACGTAATATTTTGCATTCCTACAAAAATCTAATAAAATATGTTTCATAATTTACAAAAGAAATAAAATTGAAATTCTGAAATTAAAATCGAAATATTTAAACACAATGGACAAGCATGAATGAAAAATATTAAATGAATTTTCATGAATTTAAAAATTCTGATTACATCTTGTGTTGCACGAATTAATTTCAAAATTTTCCAACAACTTGAGAGAGCAAGTCCGTGTTGTACGGGATGTTTTCTCAAATTTTAAGCTCGTCGTAAAAATGCCGTGTGATATGGGGGTTTTATTATAAAAACTTGTTTGCAGTAAATTAGTAGTTCGAAGGAAAACAAAATTGGTAGACTTGAATATAAGCTGAAAGAGTTTCCTAAGACGATATAAACTTATACAATCGAAATGGAAAGCTTATGAACAAATGAATTTATCTTCGACTCGTGATAACAAATTTTTTAAATATTATTTCAAGTTATAGGATTTAAATTACGTCTTCATTAAATATATTATCTTTAAGAATTACATATATGAATTAAACCACGAGCATAAAATTGACCAGTATTATTGTTTGCTTATAAATCACCATAAAATTGTATTAAAGTTTATGAAAATTTTCGAACGTACATAGGTTATCTTTTCTCTTGATTGAGAAAAATAAATAGATGAATAGATAGACAGATAGATAAATGCATAGATAAGAGAGAGAGAGAGAGAGAGAGAGAGAGAGAGAGAGAGAAAGAAATAAAAATGTTCTGAAACAAATTACAGATTGCTTAGGCGTGCAGAAGATAAATCTAAATCGTTGATTTTTTGATAATTAATTTTACGCTACTTTCAGATTAACGAAAGTAAAGGATTCCCCCGTAATTTTAATTTTAATTGCATAATCGAGCGAACTTTATAATCTTTCTGTTTTTCTTATTCATCTGAACAACCTTTCCTTGTCCATCTTAGCAATAATTCTCGAGAAACACCAAACTCCCATCGTGACTCACATAAGTTAATTACAAATAACAGCTCGTACTTTCTATCCTTTATTTTATTTTTGTGCGCACAAACACGAATAAATTTGGCTTCGATAAAGCAAAAATGGTTTTCCCTTTTTTTTTATTGAAAATCGCAGAAGTTAGTTCTTCTTACAAGAGAACGCAGGCCGTTCCGTGAATCACTCCAGAGATGAACATCGGCGTACCGGCGCCAAGTCCTCCGTCGGTCTTCTCTTGTTCATCTTTTTCATATTCGCAGTCGAAATAATGACTCTGAAAAATAAGTTTCTTGTTAGATTCATATAATTTTGGGAGTTTTTAACAGGTTGACTGCCACCAGTATTTCATATGATTTGTTTGCCATTCCAACATGAATTTTTGGAGTGAAAACTTCTTTCAAATCGGGTTGATTTGAAAATAGATGAGACTCAAGAAAGCGATGTAATAAGCGAGAATATACGAATGTTACGGAAGTGACAAATGCTACATTACTAAAAAGAGAAAAAGAGACAAAGATATATACTATACATCTATAGGAATGAGCCTGCGAGAGAATAAGATGAAATATAGTATACAGTTTTTCCTATTCTCAGTCTCCTCTTTCTGTGGTGCTTCGTAGTCCCCACTCCTAGCTACAGCGTTTTATATGTGTGTGTTTGTGTGCGACTGCATACTACGAAGCGTAGACTCAATTATCTTAATACACACACTTAAAAATATAAGCTAGTTCTTCGACTGGCCGCTAAACTATCCACGTTTTTCACAAACATAACTGTATTAAAATCTCTAAATAAGATTCGAGCATCAGAAAAGTTTGAGATACCCATTTACAGGATCATATCTGTAATATATTTTCAAATCTTCTCAGTGTAAGGCTGAATCGATGTAACTGCAATGAGGTGTTGTAGCTCTCTTTTGTAGGCGTCACGAAGGTTCAGAATTTCATTGGTAAGCTGATGGTCGTTCGCACCTTTCACTAATTGGGAGATAGAAGAAGCAGAGCTTTCACAGTAGATATTAAACGAACACTTAAAATTAAATACATTCTTAATAAATAATAATATTGAATAATAATGTGTTTCTTTAACAATGATTTTTGAAGAAGAAATTTCGTGAGATTCATTGTGATTCAAAACTCGAGGAAACGAAAAAATACGACCTGTCCTTTGTCAGGACATTTAAAGGATTTAGTTTTAACAACAAAAATACCTAGTTGTGGTAACCCATGATATAGATATCTCAATTTCATAGAAAGACTATAATTTACCTGATTTTATCAAATTATATTTATTATATTTACTTAGGTTAGGACAGGGTATCTTTTCATTGATAAACATTCTACGATTTTTGTGTCGATCTATGGCTATCGCATTCGGCATTCCATTTTGATTACTAGAATTAGGAAAGTGTTAGTTTTTGTCAGCTACTTTCACAGTAAAATTACACCGGAGCCCTTTGTTATGTATGTGATGATAATATTATATAAAATAAACCCTACAATTATCTTACTCCTGATACTCTGCATTCTTCTAAGTCTCTCGAAGCTTGGTTTTTTGAAGGTTTCTCTTCTATCGTGTGTGATCTGCATACATGATATTTTTTCTTTTTTCTTATTCTCTTTTTTTAGTTATTGTAAAGTAAACTAAATAAATTTTCCCTTTTTTAATTTTTTTTTTCTAGTGGATTTTATATTTATTTTATAAGGAATAAAATCGAAAAAAAGGAAATTTTACTTCGGCAAAATATTTCTATTCTCGATCTTAGGATAAAGTTAGCAAGATATTTAGTGATATTTTCTGATGATGAAAATTGCATTTTATCATACAGTTACGTACAGAAAAATGTCGTCATATGTCATGTACAGGGTGGGTCACCACATTTTATCATCTAGATTTACGTTATTATTATTACGCGTAGCAGACAATGTTTCACATGGAGTTGAATGGCTTTAAAAGGGGCTCATACTGATAGTACTTTTTTTTTTTTTTGTAGGTGGACGTGTAAAGGACATGAAGGTCATTAATGTTTTTTTAAACGGAATCATATATTTTTTATTGCATCATCTGATGCTCTTTCATATTATTTACAAAAAAGTATTTACCTATTTATATAAAAAAATTATTACTTTAGGAGATATTTTAATTTTTATGTCTATTTACAAAGCACAAATACCATTCATATCATGTATCAAAGGTTCAAGAACTGACTGCAAATGACTGTTATCAACGTTTAGAATTTTGTAATTTGGCTCTCACTCAAAGAGACAACTTCTTCAGCAATGTTATGTTCACGGACGTTTATGAAAAATGAATTAATGAATTTAAGAAATGCCCATTATTGGTCAACGGAAAATCCTCATTGGTTTAGACAAATGGATAATCAACATCGATGGAGTGTAAATGTTTGGATGAGCATACTCAGCGATAAACTTATTGGTCCATACTTTATCAAAGGATCACTAACCGGACCAAAATATGCAAATTTTTTATCGAACACTCTATGGACATTTTTAGACTATTTACCATTGCATAGACGACAAATAATGTGGATACAACAGGATGGTAGCCCTGCTCATTATTCAAGAATAGCAAGGGATACATTAAATCAAATGTTCCCAAATCATTGGATAGGACGGGTTGGGCCCATTCATTTTCCGGTTAGATCACCAGATCTAACGCCCCTCGAATTTTTCTTATGGGGCTACTTAAAAAATAAAGTTTACACTGAGCCTCCGTCTACAATGGCCGATATGAGGGATCGTATCGTTAATGAATGCAAGAAAATAACATCAGATACATTAAGAAACGTTAATGAGTCATTAATTTCTCGTTTCAGAAAGTGTTCTAATGCAAATGGTCGCTACATTGAACCGTTTTTGTAAATAGACATAAAAATTAAAATATCTCCTAAAGTAATAATTTTTTTACATAAATAGGTAAATACTTTTTTGTAAATAATATGAAAGAGCATCAGATGATGCAATAAAAAAAGGTCCTATTAGTATGAGCCCCTTTTAAAGCCATTCAACTCCATGTGAAACATTGTCTGCTACGCGTAATAATAATAACGTAAATCTAGATGGTAAAATGTGGTGACCCACCCTGTATATTTTCTTGTATTAATAAAATTTGGTCTGTGCCTGTTCTGTACGTCATTATTTTCTTTAAACCCTTTATAAGACCAATAATATTATTTAAAAATTTACCGGTATTGATATTTACTCTAATTATTCATTTTTACGATTGATCTCGTCGACAGTCACCGTTGACCTCCATGGCAGTCAACGTGTTAGACTATATAATTGTCATACCACATAAATAAGGAAGAAAATATATGTACCATCATAAAAGTATTATCCGATTAAAACTCAATACATATCAAATTGAATATTTGTAATCTTAAAAAATAATAGCTATTTATTCTACAAGTGTGAGATGTGGCAGATTATGTTACGTGTTTCAATTCTTGAATGAGCTAAAAGGATGTACTGTGTCACGAGAAAACAAGTTAGAATTTGTTTCCCGAGCAAGAAAAAAAGACACGAATTTTCTTGTGATACAACGCAACCAAGGACGAATACTCATACCAGATTTACCATTTATCAGACTTGTAGCATGCGACATATAATACAATTCGTGACGAGAACATAAAATAAATAGATCGTAGATTCTTTATTAATCAGAAAAAACGTCAATTTCATTTACTCATTCGTAATTATTATTCTTAACAATAATTTTCTTGTCATACGCAAGAGTCAAGAGTTTGACTCGCGGTAAGAAATTTAGGCTAAAAACAATAAACACGAAAAATTGTTAGTCATCTTATTAATTTTGCTATTTTCTACCTGTTTGTGCTATTTGAAATAAATATAATCCTTAAAATCTATTATATTTTAAATTTAAATTACAATAAATTAGAAGTATCATTGAAAAACATGGCATGATGTGAACATGTTTAATATATTTTGATGATATATAACTAAATATAGAAATAAAATTGAAAAAACGATAAAAGAAAGAAAGAATAAATATAATAAAAAATTAGATAAAATAAAAAAAGGAATTAAACAAATTAATAATTAATAAAAAAATTAATACTAAAATATCATACCTGACAATCAAGACATCTGCAATGATCGCTCATTTTACAAGTAATTCCCCATTGTTTGGCAACCGCTCTGTAAAATTCTTTACTTGATTTGTGAAGAATTTCTTTGGCAGGCTGCCTCCCTCCACCACCTGGACCGCAACCACTACCTCCACCACCACCTTCACCGCTAATTGCATTTTTGTCCCTCTTCAATGCTTGTTGATTTTTTTCTTTATATTCTTCTACCTCGTCCATTTCTTCTTCTTCCTCATTATCAGCCGATTGCTCCATTCTCGTCTAAAATTTTAAAAATTTTGTCATTAAAATGTTTAGAATACACTTGTTTCGCACTTACTTTTTTTTTAAATGATCGTTTTAATTTAAATATTATGTACGAGAATTATATGAAAATAAATTGTTTCAAGATATTTATGAATTATTATGAAGAGGTTTTGATAAAATTATAATAATATTCTCTTCTGTCAGATACAATTCCGTGCAAATTTCTGTCTCATATAATGTCGCGAGAATATTAGTCTCTGTTAGATTACGATAACGGATGATATTACATTATATTATATTATCTATACAATATTATTGCTCGACCACTGGTTATAAACTAATGAAAAATAAATCAATATCGATGTTTCAATGAAATTATTGTAATTACGTGATTTAATAAAGAATTGTAATTTTGTTATGATATATAATATTAATAAGAAATCTAATAAAAATGACTGTAATAAGTTCGACTAATTTATGATTCAAAAACAGATTTTAATTCTTCGTATTAGACATGAATGTGACTATTAAAATGATTTATTATATATTTGAAAAAATTTAATTAAAAAAACGTATTATAAATTACGAATGAATGAAAATGATATTCAATTACTGATAGAGGAGAGTTACCATTTGTTAGAAAGAAACATGACTTTTTTCTTTTATCGCGAAATTCCAGTAGTGACACATTGCTAAAATTGCAATGTTATGATGAAATATGTGCGGTCTACCGCATATACAATACTATACACACGCATTTTAGTGTGACAAGTAAAGCGTAATTAATTAGTTTCATATATTCGAATGATTGAATGAACAAAGTAACAGCCTAAATAATAGTATCATTTTCTTTATATAAAATTATATTTTATCATTTATATAAACGCATCAAAAAGAAAAACTCTTATGATTAAAAGAAATAAAATAAAATTATGAAAATATCTAATCTGTAATATTGTACTTTTACATCTTTATTTTATACATTATTACGTTAAATAATTTTTTATTTTAGGTATTATGTTTATATTTTTTAATAATTTAAAAAAATTTAGTCTCTACTCATTGAGAAAATAAATCTAAATATTATAAAATAAAGCTAAAAATTATTTAATATCTATTATTTAATTTTAGGAAAATTTACTGCAATTTTATTTAATTATTATAATTAATTATTTTTTTCAATTATTGATTCAAAATCTGTTTTGTTATTAGTTATACAGTAATTTAAGTTATTATAATTTATATTAGAGTTACAAATTATTAATATCAATTTTTTTCATTAGATAAAAAATTAATACTAAGGTTGATTCATTTTTCTGTATTTTTTGCGATTATAACGTTAAAAGTTTTATAAAATAAATTTAAGAAAAAAATTAAGCTTTGTTTAAAAACCTTTAAGAATATAGAAAATATTATCATTCAAGAATATAAATAATTTTTTCTTAACACATTTTGAGTCCATCGAAAATTCAAAAATTAAATATATTACTGTTTAATCATTTTCTTACGGTATGTTTTGCTGCAAGTATGGTGCAAAATGCTACGAAGAAAATGAAAATTTAAGAGAATGTTTTTTTTTAATAGCTTAAGCAAATGCCAAAATTTCAAATTGATTCACTAAGTTCTTTACAAGTTATTGCCATTTAAAATAATTGTAATTTTATATGTGATTTTAAAACTATTCAATTATACAGTAAAATTGAACATTTGAATAATATAAAAGCAAAAGCTGCTAAGTGTCCTAAATTTTTGTTTTATGTAACTTAAACTCTTTTAAACTGATTTTATATTGTTTTATTGACATTCGCTAAACAGTTATTGAACAAAAAAATTATAAATAATTCAAAAACCAAGTTTTTACTCGATGAATCAACTAATGTATAAAAAAGTGCTACAATTCTGTACTCAGCTGATCATAGTGATTATAGTTTTCTATACAATACAAGCAGCTGAAGTATATTTTATACGAGATAAATTGAAATAAGAACAATGTTATCTTTGTTACTTATACATATATGATACAGAGCGAAGAAGGAAAGTTGTAGTGTAAAAAAAGTGACAGATATACTACTTAGTTTACTTGGAAAATTAACATTGTTGTTTACGTTTTTTTTAATTTTTACAACGTTGAATAATTAACATTAAAAATATTTGTCATTAAAAATTATTGAAAATAAGTAATATTTAAATGTCATAATTATTATTTAAGAATTATTATATTTTCATATTTAAAATTGATAAGGATTTAAATCAAAATTGTAAAAAGGATTTCAAAAAATAAGATTTCAAATTTTAATGTACCATAAATAGGTATGTATATACAATATAGGTATACCGTAAAAACTATTGGCTGTGTTATGCAAAGTATGACCAATCTTTAGATTGCACTAATAAGTAAGCCTAATTTTATCATATGTCTTGCAAATTCATTTCTTTAATTGTAATAATATTTTAAACTGTTTAAATCTTTCTATTACAGTTTTTTAATTGATTGATGATGCATTCTATCAACTAATTTGATAATTGTTTGATTGGATTATGTTGATTCTTTAAATACCAAAAAATAAATAAATAACATATTAATTTAAACGTATATAAACGTTGTTGTTGTTCCAGCAAAGATCTTATTTTCACTTTAACTCATGCCTATACGTAATGTATAGATTACCTAGGTAATTTAAGAAATGAAAAAATTTTAACCACTTTAATGGATCACCCTAGTTAATCTGCATATTATCTAGATAATCTGTAGAATAACTAATTCCTGCACTTTAGCGGTAACATTAACGTATTTAATTTAAATAGCATGCTGAAAAACTAATATACTCATGAATTAAAAATTTTCAGAACTTTTACCTACGATTGTATTTCTCAAACATCTGTAAGCAACCTTCTCCTCTATATACGTAGAAAAAAATATTACAAAAATTCAATCGTTTTGATGGTAAGAATGGAACGGGGAAAGGGTGGATGTAACAAATATTGTGAAAAGAAAATGTGAGACCTCTTCGAGAACGTGCTGATAAGAAGGCGGAGGTGAACTCGGCACCGTAGATTCACTTCTAACGACCAAATTGTTGCCGTTCGTTCCAAGTGTATCCGATGTCAGCAAGTGTGGTGAATTAATCGAGTGCTGCTGGCAGGGATCTTCTGATTCTGTGCTGTTACTGCGGCTACCCTTGCTGCCGCCACTTCGCGACTTAGACATCTTTGAGAAACGTAACTTGAATGGCGCCAGCTTGATCGATTTTCATTTATCACTTCTCTAGTGCTGCAATATAAACGAAAATTCTCATAGATTTTCTTTAGCTCTTTTTTTTTACAATTTTATTTGTGAGAAAAGTCAATAAGTTTGGGTTTTTTATTAATAAAAATTCATTCTGGTTCGAATTATGTTAAAATGTAAGATTAAGATGTACATGCTCTCATTGTTAAAAAAAATCGATTTTTTGTTATGCTTTTTATCTTTTGCTTTGTTTGAAATTATAACATTCTGATAGCGTTCCTTTTTTTTTACAATTGTATTCGTGATGAAATAATACATTTATTAATAAAAGTATGTCATGATTAAAATTATGAAAAAATTTTTGTTTAAAATCTTCATGTACAATACATTGAAAATAGTAAAAGAAAAAAGATAATATTTTTTTATGGTTCATATTTTTTGTTTTGCTTAAACAGCATGGTTTTAATATGTTACAGTTATGAAATCGATTTTGGTTTTTGAAACGACTATTAAAACCGATAAAATGTTCTAATTGTTATGAGTCTAATAAATCTGTTATATTTTTCTTTAGTTTTTTATAATCGATATTGTAAGTTTTATATTACATCAGATTACAATCGATATAAAACTGTAAAATCACAGTTGTATATTGAATCAATCCAATCAACTGTAGAATCAAAATTGAATTATTTTATGCATAGCAGTTATAAATTTTTTGTCGATTTTCATAACTGTTTAGATCAAAACCAATATATACTAATTTAAAATAGGTTTTTTTTTTCAATTCTTGTCAGGAAGATTTTGCCAGAAGTCGAATTATATTGCTAAGTTTTTCTTCGAATCCAATTGGATAACTACGAACATCGGGAAAGTCGATATTTAGGGAGCAAGCATTCACCTGTCTTGTCAAAGCACACACTATGATCTGAACCTAAGAGAATTTCGATCTCCCTAGGGAAACTAATTCTACTTTACTACGTTTCAACGTTTCTTCGGAAGTGGAATCGAACAAAAAATCAGAATTTTATTGGCATTAAACATAAACTAGTCAACTTGTGGTCGTTACTAGAAATCAAAATCTAAAGTGAACAAGTATAATAATTACTATAAATCAAATATTCCCTATGTTTGAAAATAAGGTATAAATTTTAAAAAAACATTCAATATTTACAAATAAGGTCAACATTTTAGTAATCGAGTAATTTTACTTTGAAACCTTATTTAAAAAAAATATTATTTCGTTAGGAAAGTTTTTAAAATTTGGTGATAATCGATGCACTGTGATGTCTGTTTAGTGATGAATTATCTAAAAATCTTGAAACAAGATCTGTAACAAAAAAATAGCATACCAGTATTAAAACTACAAGTCAAGATTAGACAATCATTTTAGTGATCTTGTTAAAAAACTGTATGCTGAAGATTTATTCCAATGATCTTATACTCCGACAACTTAACATTGCATGATGATTTCTAATGGGTATACGTCATAGTAATATATACGCTCAATATCGATAATTAAATTTTCCCAATGTCCTAAGTGATAAATATATCAAATTTTCTCTGAAAAATATAAAAAATTTGAGGGGGGTTTATAAAAATTAGCGCTTTAAAAACAAACGTTATACATCAGTCTTTCTTACTATAATGTTTATGAATATTCTGTATCACACTTTACTATAACTAAAAAGGTAAAGTAATAATCTATTTAAACCATTAGAACAATCTTTTTACATTTGCCTTTTTGTTAAAATTAGAAATGCTCGTTCTCATATTATTATATAATACATTAATCCTATAATACACAAATGAAACTCGTTGAATATAATAAAATTGTAGATATACTATTATAGATACGAAATTTTTATTTATTTTTAATATTTATACTTAAAACCATACATCTTGATTCTGAATAAATTTTATTCTTTATAAGAAAAATACTACTAATCTTTACATTTTCGCAAATAAGAAATGAATATTTTCATTTCAGTATTTTTATCTTGATTTATATTATAAAAATTATGTATGCTATTTATAAGAACCACGTAATATGACCTTAAATTCTATTACATGATTGTTTGTCTATGTTTCATAAAAAAATTAGTATAATCATATTTTTTGTTGAGATTTACTATTTTATAAAATGTCATTAAATAAATTTTTCTGCAATATTTGAACGTATATTTTTAAAATAATTTTCCAAGATTTGATCTTAACAGTATCCAATATAATATGCGATATAATCATTATTATTTCTGTATTTATAGTTATTAATCAATGTTACGCGTTTGTTGGTTTTCATACTGATTAATGTTAAGAATCTGAGCTGACCATGTGTTACGTTGTACGTAAGTAGATTAATTTCTTTTGTAATACGATCATTATTTTCCTCCTTGAAAATTATTAATATGTAATCTAAGTATCCACTTAGGATAAGACTAATGTCTTTTTTATTTAATATTTAACAAACGACCGGTATCCTATAGCGTTGTTATAGATAATTCATAGATCTCTGTCAATTGAGTAAACCATTAGCTCACATAACATTTCTTAAGGCATAAATTATTTTGAAGATCTTGAAAATTGCTGTTACTTAAAACCTATTCACTAAATTCTTTGCTTTTTGCTATAAATTAATTTTTATTTAATTATATAATAAATTATTTATAAAATTTTAAATCATTTAGAATTGTAAACATTTTTTCTTATAGAAAAACAGATTTATTATCTTCTTTACGTAAATAAGAATTTGAAGTTTTTTAGATAGATAAATAGAAAGAAGAAATTTTTTTCTTCAGCATGTTTTTTGTTGGACGAACTATGGTTTGTCTGAAGAAAGAAGGAAGTTAGAAAAATGTAATCAAAAAAGTCAAGTGAGTCAATCAGAAAATTCATTCTGTATTTATAATATGATAATCCCTGTCATTATTTATTAATTAAATAAATTTATTTTCTATATTTCGTGAAAAAGATATTAAATAAAATAATAAATAAATTAATTAAAATTTAGAAGTAAGTAAATCTAGAGTTTAATTAATATATTCTGCATTCTCTCATTATTGATCTATCATTGATCCGAAATCTATTCTTGAATCAGAATACTTTATCAGCATATTTTTAACAATCTGTGCTTTACTTTTTTTTATACGATATATTTTTATTCTATCTTACCAATCTATGTTTCCTATTTCATTGCACAACATAATAGACCATCTAAAATAATACCATATAACATAATAATTACGCGATAGTAAAAAATTACTTTCAATAAATATTACATTTATTACATTAAACTTCGCATACCGAATAAATTGACCGTTTTCAAACTTTTGCATACAATTTTTGAGATACAATGTAAAATAGATTTATTAAAAAAGAGAAGGGTTGCATTAAAGAATAAAATTCAATTGCACTGAGTGCCTCATTGCATACATATAAAAAAAAGCAAACAGGAAGTTGGAACGTATTATGCTATTTAATTTTATCCTTTTTTTTTGCATTTGGTATATTGTAATACGTATTTATATAATATATCGTTGGTCTTTAATGCACAGTTCATAAACCTTTTTTATATGTCACCGGCAATTCATAGACAATCAACAAAATTTACATTTTAATGTTTCCAGATGTTAATGTGTTAAGCCATAAAATTTATCTATAATATCTGATTTCAAATAAAACAAAAAATATAAATTCAACATGTTATTAATTATAATATTTATACACAACATACCAATCAAATACATATGAAAAATGTACTTTGCCGAATCAAACGTAATGAATTACTGTAACAGAGAAGATGCTTGCTTAGATTAAGTTAGTTCACTCGAAAATGCAAGTTGCATCTTGTCCGTGTTATAAACGGCACTGCGCATTTACGCTAATACTCGTTCAAGCGAATAGTTTCACAGGTAGTACGTTGCTTCCATAACTTCGCGAAACACTTATAAAAAGTTCTCAAAATACTAGTGACAGATATTTCAAGGATCACAGGTTAAGAACCTGCTCTAAAATTGTTATAAAAATTCATGCGTATATGCAACTGCTCTATCAAGGGGCTCCGTCATCTTTGTTATTTGGATACTAAATAAAAATTAAATGTATTTTGTTTTTTTAAATATTTCTTAATTTTATTGTAAATATATCGTTTGTTTTTATAAAGTAGTCTTACTATACTCCTTTTCCTTTAATTTATGTTATAATAAGTAATGTAATATCTTTAGTAATATAAAATTAATTGGCACCCGCAGGGCCCGTCTGGTATACAGATGGGGCTAAAGCGGGTTCCAACGCGGGAGCAGGGGTCTGGTCTGGAGGGCCTAGGACCGAATTGTCCTACACCCTAACCGGTACCGCCTCTGTTCTTCAGACGGAGCTGTTTGCCATTTGGGTCTGCGCCCACAGTATCCTCAAAAGGGGGTACTATGGCAAACATATCTACATTTGTAGTGACAGCCATACTGCGCTCAGACTTGTACACAGCACCGTGGTCAAGTCAGGGCTGGTGGAGGACTGTGTCGACTTGTTGACACGGCTAGGCAGTGTCAACAGAGTAAGGTTGCTCTGGGTGCCGGGTCACAGTGGCGTTCAGGGTAACGAAAGGGCGCACGAGCTTGCCAGACTTGGAGCTTCACGGCACGATCTGGCAAGCCAATGCCACATCAGCGAGTCAGAGGGACTCATGCGGTGGAGGTCTAAGAAGTGGGCTACGGACTGCTTCAGGGATCTCTGGGTGCAAGGCCCTGGCATGAGACACACGAAGGCTCTGTTTTCAGGGCCTTCGAAGGAGCTGGGTACCGAGCTAATCAACCTGGACCGAGCCCAATTAAGGCTGGTGGTAGGATTGGTCACCGGGCACTGGCACCTTAGAAAGCACCTTACGCGACTGGGCCTTACACAAGACTCGGTCTGCGGCAGGTGTGGCGAAGGAGAGGATACCCCCCTCCATCTCATAACTCAATGCGTTGGGCTCGCGGACGTCAGAAATGATGTCCTTGGGACTAGCGACAACAACTTCGACCTAGTGGGCTCAGGGGCGGCCAGACTCCTGCGCTTTGCAAGGGAGTCGGGGCTGCCCGCGAGACCGCTATGGTCATAGGTTTTTCCCCGCAAGGGGCCCGGGTACAATGGTCCAGAGACTGAGCGCCCGGGTAAACAAACCTCAAGATAAAATAAAAAAAATATAAAATTAAGTGTTCCAATAAATCAGGAAAAATGTTCAGTTTTTGGTTAATATTTTAATTGTTATCAGCGATCTCTTGGAAAAGCGTATATTTAAATTGTATCATAAAAATGAGACGATGATAAGTATACTCATCAAACACGGATTATGTGTAGCTTTTATAATATTAAAATGGATAATTTTTTTATTATTATTATTTATTTATTTATTCAATGTAAATGAATAAATTGAATATGAGGCATAAAAGAAAAAAAAATCAATTACTTAAAAAAATGATTCGTAAAAAATATAATCCACTTTTGTTGAATGATAATTAAATAAAGTAAGATACAATACATAATAGCCTTTCGCAAGCTAAACACCAATGAAGTAATTCTTTTAGAATATAAATTTTGTAAAAATTTAATCATAACGTATAATATCTTTGTGTTGTATTAAATTTTAAAAATGTTTTTTGTATTTAATTTGAAAAAATGTTTTCCGATTAGAATTGAAACTTTGATTTAAAAGAAATTTTGTTGACACTATATAAAGTATTTTTATAATAATTATTTAAATCTTTGTTTTCATTTTATTTCATCTTTGTTTCTAAATATTTAAATTATTTTCAAATTTACGAATTAATTTTGATTTTCATTAAAATTGCAATTTTAAATATTGTAAATTAAAAAATGCAGTTTATCATGAAAAACCAACCACACCTGAAAATATGATACAAAAAATAAAAGCTGCATGTCAATCAAAAATATCATGGGAAATAGAAAGTGTTCATAGAAAATTAGTTAAAAAATTTCAAATATGTATTACAGCAAACAGTTACAATTTTGAGTACCTATAGCTTACGCGTAATGGGTTAAAATTACCTAAAGATAGTAGTGTTCACATATTCGAATAGGAGTGTGTAACTAAATGTGTTTTAATTATCATTATATACAAATATCACGAGAATAAATGATCGTAATGATATGGTCATATAAATTATTTTTATTCATTTTATCTTCCTCTACTAGAACATTGCAAGCAAAAATATATAGTTTCATTTAGAAAAACAAAGTTTAATTAAAATCACGTAAAAACAAAAATGATTATAAGAAAAAATTCGTTCAATCATCAAATTTCCATTTGGCAATAGTGCAATTTTTTCTTTTGAAATTTTTTAATACAATTGTAAAAAAATGAGATATTCAAGTATCCTATTTATCGTGAATTAACCTAAATTTTGGATGAATTAAAGTAAATTCAAATAATAGCATTGCTTCGAAATTGTTGAATTATTTCTTTTATATAGGAAAATTTATTACAAACTCAATACTAACTGGAATGTTAGCAAATAACTGAACACTCTACTGAATTTATAATGATTTTGTAGTGAATTCATTGTAGTAAAACTGAAATGTTTATCAAATAACAAAACATATTTCTCGATAATTGTTTTTGTCCAATAACTATATCGTAACTACCTTATATCATTTTATCATTAGATGTAAATAAAATGATGATTATTATGAAAATTAATAAAAAAATCAAATAAGATTTGATATTATAAAATAAAATATAAGAAAATTTTTCGCTTGCGAATCACAGAGTTGATGATCTATATAGGAGAAAATGTGGGTGGTAGAAGCGTGTCCTGGAAGTGCATCGAATGAATATACCAACTGCATCTGTCGTTGACCTACTAACCGACTTTAGAGATATTGTTGCTCCCGTTGAGAAGGATCGACTCAGCTACACCTGCGGCCATCGACTTTTGAGCCATCGATTTTGGAACCTTAAGCTCGGTCGAAAGTGCTTCCGGCCACATGGAAACCTTCCCAGATTTTCGGAACAGTTTAAAAACCTTTTCTTTCTCTCTCTCTCTCTTTCTCTCTTCTATCCTAAACTCAGTTAAATCGCAGACGAGATTGTAACAATAGAAACCTGAAGTTTAATTCAAAGCCTCTTTTATGTGTTTTCCTCAAGCAACTTCGAATCAATGGAAAGAAAATAAAAAATTGTTAAATATCAAGCTTATAGATTGAATTTTGTCTTTTAAAAAGTAAACCATAGCCTTTTCCCCTTCTCACTTTCTCTTTCCCTCTTTCTCTTTTACCGAAGATTAATTTTTGTACTAACTTTATTTGAAAATTTTCTTTTTATTCTTAGAAATCGGTTAAGGAGTAAGGTAATTTTTGAGATTTGAAAAAATCTGATGGATTGATGATATTATTCTTCAAATTTAATTGATATTGTTAAAAACATTGATTTCGTGCATAAATTTTTTTTTTTTAATCTTCTAGAAAATTTGTATACATACTTATCTTTATTTTGATTGTCAAAAAATTTTGATTCATATTTTTTTGTACCTAAATAAGACTCTCTTGTGCATTTTTAAAATAAGTTATTCATTATATATCCCAAAATTCTCGAAAATTTGATTTCAATTTAATCTTAGAGGTGAAAATACTAAAAAGTTAACAAAACTTAATCATTTGTATATGTTTTAAAAAAAAATGATTAATGATAAACATTGTTAATAATGTAAGCAATATATTCAAATAAATATGGAAACCCCTAAAATACAGTGATATTTTAACAAGCCTAAGCAATTTTATTAAAAATCAAAATCACTCATTCCTGTTCAATATAACCGAATAAAATGATATGACAAGTATGTTCTGTATAATATTTTCATACTTATAAGGAAGAAATCAGAGAGTGAAATAAATAAAAAAAAAATATCATGTATGCAGATCACACACGATAGAAGGGAAACCTTCAAAAAACCAAGCTTCGAGAGACTTAGAAGAATGCAGAGTATCAGGAGTAAGATAATTGTAGGGTTTATTTTATATAATATTTTCATCACATACATAACAAAGGGCTCCGGTGTAATTTTACTGTGAAAGTAGCTGACAAAAACTAACACTTTCCTAATTCTAGTAATCAAAATGGAATGCCGAATGCGATAGCCATAGATCGACACAAAAATCGTAGAATGTTTATCAATGAAAAGATACCCTGTCCTAACCTAAGTAAATATAATAAATATAATTTGATAAAATCAGGTAAATTATAGTCTTTCTATGAATTTGAGATATCTATATCATGGGTTACCACAACTAGGTATTTTTGTTGTTGAAACTAAATCCTTTAAATGTCCTGACAAAGGACAGGTCGTATTTTTTCGTTTCCTCGAGTTTTGAATCACAATGAATCTCACGAAATTTCTTCTTCAAAAATCATTGTTAAAGAAACACATTATTATTCAATATTATTATTTATTAAAAATGTATTTAATTTTAAGTGTTCGTTTAATATCTACTGTGAAAGCTCTGCTTCTTCTATCTCCCAATTAGTGAAAGGTGCGAACGACCATCAGCTTACCAATGAAATTCTGAACCTTCGTGACGCCTACAAAAGAGAGCTACAACACCTCATTGCAGTTACATCGATTCAGCCTTACACTGAGAAGATTTGAAAATATATTACAGATATGATCCTGTAAATGGGTATCTCAAACTTTTCTGATGCTCGAATCTTATTTAGAGATTTTAATACAGTTATGTTTGTGAAAAACGTGGATAGTTTAGCGGCCAGTCGAAGAACTAGCTTATATTTTTAAGTGTGTGTATTAAGATAATTGAGTCTACGCTTCGTAGTATGCAGTCGCACATAAACACACACATATAAAACGCAGTAGCTAGGAGTGGGGACTACGAAGCAACACAGAAAGAGGAGACTGAGAATAGGAAAAACTGTATACTATATTCTATCTTATTCTCTCGCAGACTCAACCCTTCAGACGTATATATGTTTGTCTCTTTTTAGTTATCTAGCGATTTGTCAGTTTTTCGTTTCATCGTTTTATCCATTTTTAACCCTCTCGTTACGGCAGTCTGCTCCGCGGGGTAACGCCACCATACGAGGCACCGCGCCGCCGAGCTAACGTCAAGATCCGGCGCTCGTATTCACAGGTATTTGGAAGAGGCCGTCTAATTCTGGCGCTCGTACACACAGGTCATCGAATTCCGGTGCTCGTAGCGAAAGGGTTAAATCACCCCAATTCTAAAGAAATATTTCCTTCCAAAATTTTATTTCATTTCATTGTGATCTGCAAATATAGCAAAACGGAATTACGTTTTCTTGCTTTTTCAGCAAAGATATAAACGATTTTATAGTTTTAATGAGGCGTACACAAAGCTAATAAGAAACGAAGAAGCCGTATGAACAAAGAAAAGAAAAAGATGAGGAGAAAAGGTAAAAGTACGTAATGGACTCGGGATCAAAAGTTGAAACTAGCCTTACTCCTCAAGGACAATGAAACTTCTTAGGGAAGAAATATTTACTGTTTCAGATAAGCTTCAAAAGAAATATTTATAAAACCCTTTTGTAGTATTGAAAATCAAGATACGTTAAAATTTAAATAAGTAAATATAATATCAAAAGAACGAACTCCCAATTAAATCTTACAATTAAATGAAGATAATTAAAGAGAGTGTTTGAATAACGGTCGAAACGATTTGTTCTAACTATATAACATTGATGTTGCAATTAGATCCTCAGATGTGATATTACTTCATAGGGAAACTCTAAGGTTGATTACAAGCGCAATGGGGAGTAATTTGCTTTAAATACAGAATGTCCCCTCTCTGTAATCAGACATACTTCGCATGGATCAATCAATTTACAGAAAGAGAGAGAAATAGAAAGAGAAAGACAGAGAGTGAAAGAGAGAGAGAAAGAAAAGGGGCTAGGGATATAGATAAATAAATTTATAGGTAAAGGACCCTTCCTTGTTTACGATTCACGAATATTATTAATTTATAAATATCTGCGAATCGAATAAAATACCCCTCACTCAACCAACCACCCACCTCCATCCTCTCAAATGGCTGATATAAAAACAACACGAGTACCAAAGTTGTATTCAAGATATAAAAGAACAACTTAGTTTTGAATCGTCTAAACCGTATGTGTAAGAAAGTAGGTAAAGAGTTTTGCTACTGGGTGAATCCATGTGTCTGTCTGTAAAGATTGGAAGGATGCAGATCATTGGAATAAGACGATTTGTCGTCCTGTGTGACCCACATTCCGTTGGAACGGAACGAAATAGGTAGCAAAGTAGGTTGTGCCCGTGGAAAAGATAGCGAGGGGTGGGGGGTTTGAGGGGATGGTTGAATACTCAACCTAGTCACCCACCCACCTCCTTTGCTCCTCATTCAGCCTCTTTCTCTATCCTTCCTCCACCTACGAGACAGGAGTGGACGGTTTCGTGTCAGTGGACCGAGCTAGAAGCAGTGCAACCCATCCTGGGCTCGCACCTCTCGTCCTAGTTTCTCTCACCCTGTCTCCCCCACTCTAACTACTCTTCTCTTCCCTTCTCTTCACCACTATTCAAACTCTTCTCTTCTTTCCTCTTCACGAGGTACGTCCTACCTTGTACTTTCCCAACATTACCAACTCAACCATCGTTTCCGACACCCCTACGGCTTTCCAATTGCATCCTTCTTTTTTTCTTCCTTTCTTTCTTTCTATCTTCCTTCATTCTTTCTATTTTCTCAGATTTCGTATTTACCTAGTTCATGAATATGCAGCTTCTACTGATCTTCTACAATTCTTTACTTTATCTTACCTATCGCATTTATTTAGAATATTCTTAAACTCTTAATGGGTCCATGTAACTTTCAAGTAACACGCTCATTTTCTGACATTTTATTAAATAATGTTTAGAAGTAACCAATACCAATATTCATGACGGTTGTTAGTACCATCAACCTAAAGTAACAAAATAAATGCTGTGCAAACTATCTGCAGTAGAATCAAGCGAATCACCGTTTGCTCTGATTGATATTATTTTTGCTTCTTTTTCGTTGTTTACCGAATAAAAAATAGTTTACATAATAGCTCTAAATTTCGATATATATAGAATAAAACTTGTGTTTTTTCCTGTTTTTAGATTTATACATAATATTCCCAATAATATGAACGCAAAATCAGATAAAAATAAAAAATCCGAAGATTCATTATTAGATTCTGAGTCTGATGAAGTATAGTACTAATAATATCTCTCCGACAACGGTTAAATATTATTAATAGTGACGAAAAATTTAGTAAGCAATCCTCGTCGGATGACGAAAATTCAAGACCACGAGGAATTGGTTTTCAACCAGTATCCCAGACGTATAATAGTAGTTTTCATTGCCCTTGGAAAAGAGATTGCCCTAATGTCCCCGAAGCACCCTACTCTCCTGTGACCTATTTTCGAAAACTATTTGACACGGAAATTATAAATGACATAGTTGACTATATCAATACGTATGCATTGCAATGTGATAAAAAATGCGATATACTATGTTTAACGCAAAGTGCAAACTGATTCGCAAAATTTCACGTTTAAGTTTTTATACGCAAAAGTGGAAACATTATAAGCAGTTGTTACCTGAAAAAAAAAAAAAAACATTGTCAATTTATTGTAATAAAATTGTTTAAAATGGACAATTTTTTTTTATGTGGGGAATTTTTCATAGGTTCATAATTGCTGATTTTCCGTTCAATCAATTTTTTTTATATTAAAAACAAAAATTTGCCTCATACAGGGTTTACTTTAGACTATATTTAGGGCTAACTACAAAAAAATGCACTTCTCTGTTTTGAAATACTAAAGCTTTTTTCTATTAAAATAAAAATTCATTTTATCACTTTATTTTGTTACAGTTCTTTTTGTTGTTTTGGGGTTGATTAATTATCTTGATTTAATATACAGTGTATACCTCAGATTTTAATCATCAAACTTTGTCACTATATTCTATGACACTAAATAAAAAAAAATGTTATGGAAATATATGTTACATAGAGCTTCATTAAAAAGTTGTAACAAAAATGCAGAATACAAATAATAATAACAGTAACCTACTTGCTGTTACTACGAACATTGACTTATATGAATTAATGTATTAGGTTGGTGCATATGAAATGTCGGATTTTTTTTACGTTCAAACGTTTCTCTTCCTGTTTTCGTTATGCTTTGGTTTTTAGCATAACCTCGTTTATAGTTGTAATGTCCATCGCCAGAGTCACATTTCAACAAAGGAGATTTTCTCAAAAGTATTCCCTTTTGTTATTTCTTTTAAATTTTGTACCGATATGAATTCCACCGAAATTCTTGTCATTTTCTTGTATGAGTATAAACTTGGTAATAATGCTGCAAAAGCTGCATGCAACATAAACCAGGCGTTTGGGGAGAATACTATTACCGATCGAAAAGTGCAGCGTTGGTTTGAAAAATTTCGGTCTGGTGATTTTTCCCTACAAAACGAACCGCGAGGAAGACCCCAAACGACCGTGAAAAATGATGATCTGAAGGCATTAGTGGAAGCAAATCAAACTGTATCCACGAGGGAACTTGCTGCCAAGATGGAGGTTGACCATACAACGATATTGCGACATCTTTCTGAAATTGGCAAGGTGAAAATCCGACATTTCATATGCACTAATCTAATATTTGTTTATTATTTAACATAATCGTCACTTCCAGAGTAAATTAATATACCATTCTCAAAATGTCTACCATTCTTGATTAGGCTTGATTGACAGCTATCAAAGATCAAATGTGTAACTTACTAGTAACTATTACTAGTTTTAATTACTATCAAAATTAAAAGTAAATTTTTTTCTTATTTAGAGCCATAAAATATACTGACAAAGTTTGAACATTAACACTAAATTTAAGGACTGAGCCAATTTTACTAATTCCAAATTTTTTTGTTATATATATATATATATATAAAACTTAAATATGATATTTTAAAAATATATGTTAATTTTTAATGCCGTAATAAAATATACGTAAATGTTAATTTTTCTCCCTCTTTCCACTTCTTCATTCGACAACAATGTTTGTGTTTTTAAAAAGTAGGAAATAAAACATTCGTAAATCTAATGTGAATACAGGGATACCTTGTATAGTTATAAATTCTAAAAATATTTTTAGAATTGTTTTAAATTGTTCATTTCTCAAAAAATTAAAACACTATTTCGACTTTATGAAAATTTTTAAGTAATACAAACATTCGCATTTCGTTTCTTCATCATCGTCGCTCTTGGATTATCTTTGATCTTGATCGTATTACCTTTTGTCTAATTCACAAACATTATCAAAGTGACATTTCAATAGAAGATTTGCTTAAGCTTGTGACAAACCTTTGTTCCTATCAATAAGACCATTCTATATTAGAAGTCCACTACGTTGTTGTCACTCCCAAAGATTTCCTATAGTGTCTAATAGTACTGAAATAGTTTTGAATTTACTCGTATATGTTATAACAATGATTTCTTTTGTTTCATACAATATTATTTCTACCATGGTATTGTGTATATCTATTTATGGTGTAAAAAGGTGTATAAAGAAAATAATAACTTGTTAGTTGCACTCTGTATATTTGTACCAGCGAAAAAAAGTCCAATTCACTACAGCAATTGCAATTGTTAGGTTCTCTGTAAGAAAAACTTCAGTAGAAAGTATGCAGTACTGAAAGGGTTACAGGAACTAAGTTTTCTAATACATATTTATGTATTATATCGCATTTACAAAAGTAAAACAAAGATATGAAAGACATGTAACAATGTTTTACTTAATTTTCCTATTGGATCATCGTTGCGTATAAATGTGGATTAACAGGTGTATTAAATTTTTAGGTATAAAAATGTAAAATGGGAATACTTAAAGTACGTAACTATATTATGTATTGCGTATCTATGTTATTGGACTGCGAGATTCCAGTAGAATCATCTCATTTTAACACGGTAAATCTCTTTGTTGTTTTCTTTATAAATTTAGTCTATTATACAGTACCAATTATCATTTGTGCAATGTTCTCAAAATAATCCAGTCATTATACAAGGATAGTTAGAATTAATCGAACACCTGAATATGTTGAATTTAAATGTTAATGTTAATGTTGGATTTAAAGTTACACTCTATATCTGTTACAAGTAATGTATATTAATGAGGTGGAAAAATGTATAATAATAATAATAAAAACAACAACAACAACAATAATAATAATAATAATAATAATAATAATAATAATAAAAACAACAATAATAATAATAATACTAATAACAACACAAATAATGACATACCAAGATAAAATATTTGAAATGCATTTTTCTCCTGATAGATCATACACGGATAACACCCAAATATGATACGCATACTAATACGCAACGTGATACGATACGAGAATAATTTGCAAATGGATATCAACGTTTACAGATCGTTTGATGCAACGCATCAATTTTTCACTTCAATGACTATTTCTGTATAAATTAAAATAGAATTAGTTTGCTTTGGTTAAAGTTTGAAATAATGAATCTCGAAAAATTTTTCTAATATTTAAAAAAAAAAAATTGAGGATAAAAAAAACAAGAAAAAAGGAATCAAAAAATTCAAGATAAGAATTTCCTTCTCTCATTCTCTCATTCTTTCTTTCCCGCTCTCTAGTTTTTTTTCAGCAAACATTTCTATATCACAAGAACGTTCGATTTGATCGAACGCGAGAACGGATACTTATCTTTAAATGAAACATCAGCCCTATGCTATCGTTACGAAATATTGAAAGCTCAATATCAACGTCGAGCTTTCTCGAGCCAAGGTCAAGTTTTTCTAAAGACCTTACTTAAAAGACCACATGAACAATGATTCCCGCCCTTGGTAACATTGAAAAAATTCGTTCAAAAAAAAAAAATATTTCATAAAATTGTGTTTGGCAGATTGATCAGTAGGAAATAAATCTGATATATACATACCTACAAAAAGTATATATATATATTTATATTCATACAGTTAATTAATAAACACTTATAAACCTTTTTTTTTTTATTGGGACTACAAGTAGGTTTCCAGCATTTTTTAAAGATGGTGTCACGAGTAGATTCCGGGCAGAAATGTCACATCTCATGTGTCATTTTGGAAGCTTGTGTATCAGTTAATAACATTGTATCATCATATTTGCGCATTTCTATCGGCGTCGTATATTTTATGAAGCAAAAACATGGCAAGTTATGTGCCAAATAAGCGTCATTTGTGGGAAGCGCTGTTTCTATTCTTTAATATGAAGAAAAGTGCAGCTGAGGCCTATCGTTTACTTCTATAAACTTACGGGGCGGAATGTATTAGTGAATCGACGTGTCGTGAGTGGTTCAAACGGTTCAAAAATAGTGATTTTGACGTTGAAGACAAGGAGCGCTCCGGAAAGCCGAAAAATTTTGAAGACGAGGAATTGGAGGCTTTGCTGGATGAGGATCCGTGTCAAATTCAAGAAGAGCTTGCTGCATCATTGGGCGCTACACAACAAGCTATTTCCCTGCGCCTAAAAGCTTTGGGATTCATTCAAAAAGTTGGAAATTTGGTGCCGTACGAGTTGAAGCCGAGAGATGTCGAACGGCGATTTTGCATGTCAGAAATGTTGCAGCAGCAGCATAAAAAAAAGTCGTTTCTGCATCGTATTGTCACTGGTGACGAAAAGTGGATCTATTATGATAATCCTAAACGCAAAAAAACGTATGAAAAGCCTGGCGAGCAAGCCAAATCGGCCCCGAAGCGAAATATTCACATGAATAAGGTCATGCTTTGCTATGGTGGGATCAGAAGAGTATACTACGAACTGCTTCCGAGTGGTCAAACCATCAAAGGACCATTGTATCATACCCAACTAATTCGCTTAAAGCGGGCATTGGCGGAAAAACGGCCAGAATATCAGACCAGGCACGTGTCCGTAATTTTTCATCACGACAACACTCGGCCACATGTTGCTGCTTCGATCAAAAACTATTTGAATAATAGTGGATGGAAAATTCTACCTCACTTGCCTTATAGTCCAAATTTGGCGCCATTCGACTACCACTTGTTTCGGTTGATGCAGAACGCTCTTACCGGAATGCGCTTCACTTCAGTATAGGGAATCAAAAATTGGCTCAATACGTTCTTGGGTTCAAAAGATGAGAACTTTTTTTGGTTCGGAATTCACAAGTTGCCAGAAAGATGGGAAAAAATTGTATCTTCCGATGGACAATATTTCGAATAAAAAATATGTAACCACTTTTTCAGAATAAATCCTCAAATTTTACGAAAAAACGCTGGAAACTTACATTTAGACCCAATACTTCGACAAAGTTTATAACGTTTCATATATAACAATGATAAGAAAAATATGGCCCATTAGATAATATTAAGTTTCATTGTAATTTTCTTTAAATTTTTATATTAATAATTTAAATTAGCAGAATATGTGCCATTAATTACCAATTCGTAGTAGCGACCTATTTAAAAAGTGTATACCGAAGTTGTATTATCAAAATGAAAAAATGAAGAGTATACTAAAACTATAAACAGAGTATGTGTAAGCTGATTTAATATTGAATTAGAATGTAATCAAATTACTCTGCCTTATTTTTTTATAAAATTAATAAATTTATTACCAACATTTATTTATTTACTTAATTTAGATATGTAGTTTGTATATGAAATAAATTAATTAAACTAGTCGATTATTTAGAAAAATGATTAGTTAAAAATTGATTCCCTTGTTTTTGAATGATAATTGCGTAAATCAAGAAACAATAAATAATGGTACTTCAAATGGAAACAAAATATTTGTAAAAATTTTTTCAATATCACTTAAAAGACAGGAATATAAAAAATTAGTTTTATCTATAAAAGAAACATGCACTTAAAAGGGTTGATAAAAAATTTACTATAATCACATTATTTTTTCTAACAACTACATATACTTCCAAATTACTATTTTAAATGACTCCTTAAATTATATTACCTGCAGCTATTATTAATTCATAAAGGTATGAAAAGTACTATACATTACTCTTATTGTATTATCAAAAAAGTAGCCTAACCCTTGTACATGATAATGTACAAGTTTGAAAAGAAATTGTTTCCATCATTCCATTAGGTGAACGCGAAGCGCAGTAATTATTGTTCAGAGTGATTAATTGAAATCCATGATATGAAGAAGTGCTGTATCGTATAGGAGTGTTCCGAATGAAAATTTATTTCATCGGTTTTCGAGCCGTCTAAGCGTTCCCAACCCGTTTCACTTCCTTTAGGTCAGCTATTATGTATCAGATCGGCTTTGTTCAGGGTAGAATAAATCGTTCCAATATTTCTTAAATCTTTTAAGTGTGTGTTCTATTTTTTATATAATTAAATATATATTTACAGTTTTATAAAATCAATTTCCAATTGTTAATGAAAAAAATATTTAATTAAGAGAAATTATTACTTTAATTATTGCTCTTTTAATTAATTTAAACCACTTTTATTTCTACTAAATAATTATAAAAATAATAAAATGTAAATAACTTTAGTATTTGTTACTATAAGATTCGTGAAAAATTTAACCGTTGTACTAATTAGACCGGGACTCGAATCTGGGTTTTTTCACTTTTAAGTTATCCAAAACCCTTGGTAAATTTCATGACGAGTGTTCATTTTATATGGCAATGAAGTGCTCAATCTCGCATTATTTATGATATTAGTATCACATTATCGTATTCTTGTATTATCATTGTCATTATCATATTATTTTAAACATAAATTATAATGTTGTATAATTGGTTGAGGAAAAAGTTTTATATAATTATTTTAGCACATGCTTTTGAATGACATAATATTATTAATATTTATTAATTATATTAATAATTATTAATAAATAAGATAATAATTGCGTGCATTTAAAAAAAGATTTATCATATAATAATTTTGTTTAAATGCATGATATTTGTTTATTCAGTTAAAAGTTATTGTCTTTTAAACATGAGTGGAAATAAAAAAGAAATTCGATAAATTTGGAAATTTTATTACAAAAAAAAAAAAAGGTAAGGTGCAACGAGTTATTAATAAAATTTGTGATGTTCATGGACATGATAAAGTATCAAAATGTAATGAGCAATCGTTTTTAATCTGAAAATTTTGATATAAAAAATGCACTTCGCTTTAATCTATTAATTATTGGAAAAGTCGATCAAATCATAGAGTATAATGGAAAGGATTAATATTTTACCTCAAAAAAGAAAAAAAGTGATCGAACAAAATGATAAGCATTT
Organism: Polistes dominula; assembly: GCF_049000335.1. Lineage (NCBI taxonomy): Eukaryota > Metazoa > Arthropoda > Insecta > Hymenoptera > Vespidae > Polistes > Polistes dominula. The sequence goes on along the minus strand of NW_028301061.1, from coordinate 4,481,931 downwards.
AATTGAATAAACTTATAAAAAAAAATAAACTTTATTTAAAATATAAAAAAAAAAAACAAAAAAAAATCGTGTTTCACTTATTTATTAAAATACAAAGAAAATTTGTTTCCAACCAAATATTTATCATATATAATCACTATTGTTCTCATTATTAATATTATTATTATTTTACGCAAAATTGTAAGAATATTAAATTTACAATTAGACATTTTCCTTTTCTATGAAGATTCTTTTTATTTTCTCATGTCCTTCTTGGTTTCCTTTTTTTGCATGTATCAACTTTTCGAATCTGATTTCAATCCTTTCTTTAGCTCATGATCTTAACGAAATAAGAAATATATTTCAACGAGTTAATTCCTGAGTTATATACTGTATTCGAAAGCGAGTTTATATTGCATTCTGCCCATTCTTAAGGGGGTATTCTGGTCTAGAGGCATGAATTTTAGGTACTTTTTCAAGTGCAATAACAAAAAGACGAATAATATTTTCACTATCTATAATGTTACAAGATATTTATTAATATTTCAAAAATACATGAAAAAAAAGTAGTGAAAAAATTCAAAATTGAAAAAGATATAGGCTGATGAAGTAGGGGGTCCCAAAAAATGGTGCGCGACGGTTGTCACGATTGCAACACTTTACTGATAGTAAAAATTGAAAATTGTTGTGAAAGTTTAGTTAGTACGATAGTGAAATGCATAGAGAAGACTCTTACTAAATTTCAAGTAAATCGGTTCAATAAAACTTCAGAAATCATGACAACCGTGAAATAAAACAGTTTCGAGAAAAACGCGTTCGAAGTTTTGCGTAATAAGGATAGGATATAGGATGCCGCGTCACTAAAAAAGCTATATCTCCGAAAATAATTTTAATTTTGAAAAATCCTCTTAAGGACATATTCTTAAAAGGTTAAGCTTTGAAAATATGAAAAAAATCGACTTTTTGCAATTTCTAGACCATAATACCGCCTTAACTGAGCAACCTTGATAGTTGTCACTTGCTTGATTCGATCAGGAACGATTGAGATGAAAAATTTATAGACTTAGAACGACTGAGACGGCCTTAGAACTAGTTTGTAGGCCCAACTTGGCGTTATTTTCTGTCGTAAATGTTTTTCGGTAACTGGGACATATGCTGTCCCAGCCGTAATATTAGAGATTTTCCCGACTGGGACAGCATATGTCCCAGCCAGTGCGAAAGGGTTAAAGCGGATACGTTTAGTAGGCATACACATAAGCAGTCGTTATTGTAGAAATGTAAGTAACTTCAAGCGATGGTTATGACGTAATGAAAATCATTAATAACCTATTATCAATCTTTAAAACTCTTCAACTATATTAGATTTTATGAAATCATCGAAATAAAACATATGCGGGATGGGTTTTCTAATATGTGAAACCTACTTCAGGAGGAAACAAGAGACAAAAAAAAAACAATTAAATAAGTTTCTCCATATTTTCTATTTGGTTCTGTTTCAAAGTAATAGCTACTTTTGTGTTTCAATAATCCGCAATTGCTTCTTTTCATAGAAAGTGATCAAAATGATGTTCTTTGGTTTGTATTTCTTGTTCTTATTAGCGTCAAACATTCTGTTAATTAACCTTTTGCACTTTAAGTTTTTTTTTCTTTCATATTACCACTAGCTCAAAGAAATTTCAATAGAAAAATCATATTCACATATTATAAGTAAATTATATTTATGCATTAAAAAAAATTAGTATACATAGTTGATATTTTGTAAAATAAATTAAATTTGCTTTATTTTTTTTTTTAATTCATTTATTGTCTTTATTGTCTCCATAGCGGAGCCCTTGAGTGCGAAGGGTTAAATTCACTCGATCACAATTAAAGTCACTCGATTTGATCCAGTTATAATGTTCCTCTCTTATTAAAAGTACTTCATTATTTCCTTTTAATCTTATGTTTAAGGTTACAAGTGCGCAATTAGATTTATATCTCTGGGATCATTTGATACCTATTGTCAGTATTGAAGAACTTCTAGAATATATATGAAAATGTTGTTAGTAGATTCGACTCAAACCTGGAATTTCAGAAAGATTTCAAAATTCGGTGGTATGATCTTTTGGATAGATACCAAAAGTTATTTCGAGCACCTTATATGAAGATAAACTGTCACAAATTATTAAAACACAAAAGTGGTTATGACTTCGAAACAAGGTCAAATAGGATTGATATTTACATGAACTTTTTCATTGTTCTCATATTTCCTGTTAACATATTACGATAAATTCTGTATTTTAATTCATAAATTTCCTGTTAATTTATACTGTATGCGGTGATAAACTAGTATTGAATCCTAGAGATTTCTGAACCAGGTACATAAACCCTGCATTTCGTAAAAATATCTGTCAACAATCATTGTTATTTTTACTATATTTTGTATCTTTTATTACTATATTTTGTATTATTATTACTATAATTTGTACCAAGAAGATTTGAAGCTATTATTGCAACTATAATAAAAACTGTCTGTAATTAGAGCTAGGATCGACGGTTTGCTACATAGACGCCGATTATACACGGCGTATTGAACCAACTGTGCGCGAAAGGAAATCCTATTCTCATCTTCGACGATATCAAAATCGCAAAGTAGGTTCTTTACTGCCTAATTATAGGAACTCGATATATTTTATGGACATATAGGATAACTATACTTAATGTGGAAAAGCATCTAATATGAAACCATGTAATATCATGAAAAATTAATATCAAATACTATCGAAAATGATTAATTTCATTTTCTAAAGAATACAATCATATTACTATTTGAGTTTTTTTTATTTAAAAAACTATCATTGAAAAGGAGCATTATTGTGTTTGATAGCATGCAAAAGTTTATGACAGACAAGGTTTTTGAATAATTACATTTTTCCATGAAAATAATTTTAAAAATATTACTTTTGTTATATTTTGTAATATCGTTAACTATGGTTGCTTTTGACTATTAAAACAAAATTTAAAATTAAATTAACCTTATTCTCTTACAATAAGTACAATTATTAGATCACTAAATGTAAAATGTCCGATTTTACGAATTAAAGGTATTCGGAGTTATCAAACGTTTCATACTAAATGATTCAATATTATTTTTCTGCTGAAATACGTGTATACTGAATATAGTACACCTTAAGTGTATTTAATATGAAACGAAAGATATATCTTAAAATTATGGAAGAAAATTTGAGAAGAATTCTGATCTTTGGTGTGATTTACGAAGTTTTAGTAGAAGTTGGTTGTGAGAAGAGGAAATATTGAGATTTATGATTAACAAGAAGATTGGCATGCAACAAAAGAGTGTTTTCAGAAAAGAGGCTTACACTTAACAAGGTTTCACTGTACTCTTATATTTACTTTTGGAAAGTTTTTTTTTATTATCAATTTTTCAGGTATTTGTTATTAACTATTGGATTAGTAGATATGATCCTTTCTGTCAATAATAAAAATACTCAATAATATAGCTATAAAGATCAATAATAAGAATCAATAATAATCAATCAAAGAGAAATAGTAGATCAGAAGTCATGATCAACTAGTAATAAATATTATAGCTTGAAAAAATGATTACACTTATAATTAGATTTAATTGATTAGAGTGGCAACCCGTGGCCCACTTTTGCATGACATAAATTTTTATCACACGTATTTTTCTTTTTACAGGATAATTATGTTACAATTACAAGAAAGGACAAATTTTTCATTTCTTAAGAGCATAACATACATAAGTCATAGCATTTTTATTAATTAGAAGATAGTATCTGTTTAATTCTTTTACTCCTAATTATTATTATAATTAATATTTAGTAACATGTCTAGTTAAATATTTCACGTATATCTTTGAAATATATAAATCGTATAAACAAATGAGGATAAATGATGTCCAATTATATGCGTAATTAGTTAAAAAGCTAGAGAAATAATATTTCATTACAATAAGCTGTGCTATAATAATATATAATAAATAATATATATATAATAAAAAAAGAATAGTATACAGAAAGTTTTAGCTATAATCAATCATATGTGTATGGATAAATGCTAGATTAGGCTATTGACAACTGGGAAAAGTTTAGAAGATTTTAGAGTTGTTAGGTGTGTATGTTTGTCTGAAATACGTGATCGATACTAGCGGCAATATGCATGTGTTTATAGAAGAATATATGTATAGTCATGCAGAGAATCCACAGATATTGTATATAATGCACAGAGGGTTTTAGTCAATATAGAAAATATGCTTAACTTGACTGTTTTCAGACCAATAGGGAAGAGAGGAAATGTTTTTCAGCTCATGTAAGTGAAACAAAGCATCGAGATTAAAAAATGTTTACATAATGTCAATAACATTTTTAGGTCAATCTTTAAGATGTGTTTCAGTGGAGTGTGTTAAGAGAATAGTAGGGGGGGGGGAGTTTAGGATGAAGTAATTTTAGAAGGAAGAAAAGCTAAGTTTTTAACACTAAACCTACTGACACTTCATGTTTACCTATTCATACCGTGAACAATCATATAAAATAATCATATAAAATAAGATTTTAGCAAATTGGATAGTGAACAGTATACCTTCCTTTATTCAAAATTGATTTTACTCTTATCGGTCGTTAGGTTTTTATATTAATAATGCTCACACTAATTGTAAGTTATAAGTGGTTTCGGTAAATATGCAACAAAATTGTTCAGTATTATAAGAAAAAGCTTATTATTTATTAGAAATTATCTATTTTTTTTTTTTTTGAAGAAGTATTAGAAATATATGAGAAATTATTAGTTATTCAATTATTAATGACATATTTTTATTTGTAACATTATTACGAGAATTACGACCGATAAGGGTTAACATACATTTTATGTGTTTTTCCCAAATTTTGTACAAAAAGTAGGATTTTTAAAAATTATAATACCTTTATTAATTATAGGACGCTGTCATTCGATCAATCATTGAACGTTTAGTGTTAACAGAAACTGAGTACCACGCTGATTTTTATGGTAACAAAATAACAGAATATAACTGTAATTACTAATATATTAAACTAGCTGTGCCCCGCCACACGTTAATGTGGCTCATGTGAGCCAAAATATGACATTGTCGTACAGATAAAGCTTAAGTTACGTTCAAATGTTTCGCGCACTCACCAAAATCTATGGCCAACAGATGGCGCTAGATTTACCTGTATCTGTTTCTTTTTTTTTTAAATTAATTAATTATTTTATAAATAAATTAATATACTAAAAACCTAGCTGTATGCAAATGCAAAGTTGTGTTAAAATTTAAAGACAATCAGTAAAATTCTTTTGAAGATTACCGATTAGGCACAAACAAAATCTACATTTATATATATATATATATAGATTTGTGTCTTTTTCTATAGTGCATACCTCCCTTCTGCTCTTATAACTTGGTAGTTTAAAAGATTAAGATCTTATAGTTAGGCAGTTAAAAAGGTACGTTTCATAATACGAAAAGTGAAGATCATTTCATGACTATACGAATATACACCTATATTAGTTTGTTTCACTTATAAAAGTTTAAGATCAATCCTCCCACCCTTAATGCTCTGAAAACAGTCAACTGAAGCATATATTTTAGATTGACCAATACCCTCTGGGCATTTTAGAGATTGATGTGGCCATGTGCGAAAAACATGCTCAAAATATACATTGCTCAATCTTAGTGGACATTTTGTAGATTACCTAAGGCATCTTATACGATACTCGAGTTCTCTATATTGATCGTAACATATATATCATTATAGGGGAGTTTTTTTGTAAGACTAAAAAAAATAAAGTCGTCTATTATAAATTTTCCTCAAATTTTAGATTTAAATTGTGTAGTAATATTCGTGAAAAAAATTAAACCGCTGAACTGGACCGAGACCTGAACCATAGTGACGTTCCGCCACGATTCGCCTACCAAAATTTTTCGCAGTGATATAAATCCAGTTGCGCGAGACATCATTCCAGTAGTTCGCATGAATAACAATAGAAACAATTATAAGTAGTACGCATAAGAGAATAATCATTACTTGCATTGCTTGAATATTCATTTTTTATATTGAAATAAACTATTGGAAAGATCGTCCCTTGCAAGACATAAGCCGGAACCATAAACTATCTCCTAAAGAACCTTTTTCCTAGAACAAAGAACACCATTCTTCCTCCTGTGACGCACGTGCCCGCTTTCACTCCAAAGCTACGCATAAGAATCTGACACTACACTAAGATTTTCCGTTGCACCAATATCTATCATCACAGAAATATTTCCTGCTGAATAGGGTTCCTTCTTTTAACCAGCGTGGAAAGGCAATCAACGAATAAACAAATGTCGAGAAAAAGAATTAAATATGAGACTCGTCATGTGAAAGACTAAAGTTTTCAACAGCCACCAACGTTCTCCAATTTCCTTACATGGACCCAATAGCCAACTTATAAATTTCACTGATGCATAGGCGTAGAGGCACCACCAACTAAAATAAAACCTCTCCAAAGATTTCCTTCACATTCATAATAACGAGAAGCACCGCCTATGTTTCAACACATGAAACCTAACATAAAAATGACAACTACAACGCAGGGAAGCAACCCTTACCGAAATCCTGGAGAATGACCATACCTCCTTGCAACAAAATATTATAAACAATTCTCTCGAACGATTCCTCGTCCTTTTTTTTTCCACGACTGAATGTCGCCAAGTTAAGACACGCTGGCAAAAGTCACGAAGGCCTAACGGAAATATTACTTTTTAAAACATTCTGGAACCAAAGATAATCTTTAACAATTTTCGCCTCAAGACAATGTAACTTGCGAAGCTACGTGTATGATCGAATGCATGACTAATATGTGAACTTATGAATAAATGGTCTCAATGTAGAATTGTGTTAAGTATATAGTTTATCAAAGATAATGAAACGTAATTGTTTGAGAATAATAAGATTTTATTGATTAAGAATTGATGATATATAGTCAAGTAATAAGAGACAAAGTATTATTGACCAAAGATATATGATGAATATGATGAAGATATAAATCCACAAGCGTTAATCTATAAGAATATATAGAATATGTAAGAATGTTATAAATATGTAAGTATGTATTAGTAGTCCATGAGGACGTAAGAATCTTCTCGAACGAGGATGCACGGGAAGCTTGGGCCAGCTAAAGACAAAGAGTGGGGGTACCAGAGCTACCCCTTCCTCGAAGGACTTTTGGAGGCTATAAAAGCCAGAGGACATCGCCCCCGCATGCACTTTCAGTTTTCACTTTTAACTTTCAGTTTTTATTTTTCAAACTTCAGTTTTACTTACGGTTTTTCATTCAACTTATAGTTTACGCTTACGGTTTGACTTCACTTATAGTTCACACTTCAGTTATCTTTTCAACTTATAGTTTTGACTTCAACTTATATTTTTACCAGTCATTTTATAACTCGATCGTTACTTATAATTGTTCAGTAAATTCTTCACTACTAGCGTCCAGCTATTCAGTATTTGAATATTATTCGGTTTTATTGATCAGTTACGACAAATAATTCACTTTTCGAGTCTTTTAGTTGTTCGACCTTCCTTTGGAAAGAAGCAGCCCCAAGCCTCCTGCGCAATCTCGAGAGCAACCAGCCATTGTATTAAATACTGTAAGTCACCACAACCATTTTTATTTTTATTAAAACCATTATTAAACCAGAGCTGCGGTTACCAATACTTCTCCCTTGCGTCAAACCTTCCTCAGTCCTCTTTACCGTACGCTTTTTGCTAGATTTTATTACTGTTTTAAACGAGAAACGAACCAGCCTGGTCCCGGTTAAACTCGGTGAATGCAGAGTGACCACAAACAGGCATTACTATTCCTACTTATCTAAACTCGTCCTCTAGGACGTAACAATAGATATTTTTATTTCCTTATGGTTGTTCTTATTCTTCCATTGAACTATTTGATTCCAACGTACAATTCTTTTAGGAATGTTTATTACAGTATTTAACTTCTCAGGCACGTCTGAATTTCGCGCGGTGTTGTTTTTTTGTATTGCAGGGTTCAACGAGATTTTGGTGTAAACGGTACAGCTACAATGTGTGAGGAACAATTGCTGTTCTCTACGCGAGTACATTGGAGAATGAAGTTTTTAATCATTAAATTATAATTTTTTTTTTTAAACATCATAGACATACTTTAACATATCATTTTAATAATTAATAATACTGTTGATACACAAATGGTGAGCGAGTAAGGTACTAAAGTGATCCACTATAGTGACGCATCGTGGCTAAGAAATTAATATAGAGGCTCTATTCCCACAATTGTTTATACTATGCTTTAATCATTAGAAATTGGTTACTTTTTAAACACATACCAATGTTAAAAAAGTAAACTTTCCTATCATGCATAACTAAGGATCATATTTACTAATTCGATGAACAACAAAAAATGAGAATAGATCGTGTCAAAACAGAATAGTATAAAGCGATAGAGAATCAGTGCAATTTTCATGGATCGAGAAACATAAACATGTCCATCATAAATTTGGAATCGTACTACTATACCACAAAATATACACTACTATATCACAAAAATCTCACTTTGTAGATTTCAAAAGCATCAGAAGTCAGAATAAGTGCAGCACGAATAAATCGTTTCTCTTGTCTTTATGCATTTTAAGTACAATATTTCAAGTATAATATTTTTTTGAAACCGTAATAAAACCGTTCTTCTACAACAGGACTTCGTTCTCACAAGTGTACCGTCAGAGTTGACCCTTGTTAGGTTTTTTTTCGAACTTTGTACACTTATAATAGTCCATGAGAATGTTTGTGGTACTTTTAAAAAAAATGAAATATTTAACTGTTTGCGAAAAAACGGGGGTAGAAATTTTGCAGACATTCTTATGCTTATAAATTTTGTTTCTGTGATAGCATAATGGTCTTGTGACCCTTTGATGACTCTTGTTTATTTTTTTTTCGTCATTGAAAGTATATTTAATTAAGTTTATTTTATTATTTTTTGTCTAGAGTATGTTATATTAATTTTTAAAGAAATATAAAAAAATAAAGAAGATATATTTGTATTTTAAAACTTTTGAAGTTTCTTCTTTTTGGTAATGTTATTATTATTTCATTATGAAATTAACATTATTACGCAAGTTATTTAATTAATAAATATAAATAGAGTTACAGACAATAAATAACATAAATTAATTTTTTTTACGTGCCTGGAATGGTACATTATGCAGGATAATATTCGTCGTATATTAACATAAACATTAAATAAATACAAAAATAACATAAATACTATAAATAACATTACATAAATAACATAAATTATGCTCTTAACGTGCCTGAAACGATACATATTTCAGGATGAACTTTTACGAAAATGCCAATTATAGTCAGCGCTTAGATCGAAAATGTTAATGTTCATGAAAGCAACAAATTTTGAAAATGATGTTCCTGCATCCTTCTTGTTGCGGAAGAAACTTCCTTATTTGAAAAGGGAAAATATAAAAATAAATCAACCAAAAGTTGACATCGTCGAGACGACGAAGGAAGGTATGCTAGTGACAAGTAATCCTATCGAAAAGCTTTTGATATCGAAGCTAGTTTGACGTGTTGATAACATGTTTTTTGTACATTACACACACAAACACGCGCGCGAGTGCTTTGAAGATTTCTTTTCCGACATAGTACTCGCGTTTTAACATTAAGGGGAGAAAATTCCATGATATGAGATTAGATGTTTATTAATTTTATTCGTTGTTTTGGTCTTCTTTTATATCGTAGATAACAGTTTTCCAAGGTTTTTCATTTTTCACAATATCAAAAAAAAAATGGATATTTTTTTTAATTATCATCTTTAAAGTTATTCTTAAGGATTCTAATAAAATGTGTTAAAAAAGTATTACAGAGTTATTTATTTTAGGTATATAAAATGGAAAAAAATAAAAATTATAAGTTCTACCGATTATTATATTTATTCAAGAAGTGTTCAACTTATGCGATACATAATTTAATTAAGAAAGAGAAGCGACTATTTTTAAAACAAAAAGTTGAAGAAATAGATGAAAATTGCCAAAGCAGTAACGTCCGTGATATGTAAGTGGGAGTAAATAGACTCAGAAAAGGATTCCAAACTAGGACGGAAGTATTGAAATATAGGAACAATAATTTAATTTCGGATGCAATTGGGGTATTAAACACGTGGAAAAATTATTTTGACCGATTACTAAATGTAAAATTCGAGAATGACCAGGAAATTGAGAATTTCGAATTCCACACAGAGGAACCTATGATTAGCGAGCTGACTGTTATAGAGGTAAAAATCACGATTAAAAAGTTAAAAAATCATGAATCACCGGGTAACGACTCGATTCCTGCGGAACTAACCAAATAACGGGAAAAGTAGATTTATTGAAGAAATTTTTGAACTAATTAAATTAACATGGAATAAGGAAAAATTGCTGGAACAATGGAAAAAGTAAATTATAATACCTATTTTCAAAAAGGGCGGCAAAATGAATTGTAGTTATTATCAAGTTATCTCACTCTTACCAACGTGGTATAAAAACTTATCGAATATCTTACTATGCGGACGAGATAATGGTTGATCACCAGTGCGGTTTTAGGAGAAATAGATCGACTACAGACAAGATCTTTAATATTCAGCAGATCTTAGAGAAAAAATTGGAATTTAATCAACCGGTACACCAACTTGATGTCGATTTCCAAAAAGCGTACGATTCAGTAAAACAGGAAAAAATACTCGAAATTTTAATACGACAGGGGATACACAGAAGATTCAACCTGGTTCAAATTTGTTTAAAGGAAACTAGAGATAAAGTAAGAATATCTAATCAAATGTCGGAAGCTTTTAGTATGCATAACGGGTTAAAACAGGGGAACACATTATCACCTCTTTTGTTCAATTTAGTACTAGAATTAGCTGTCAAAGAACTGCAAAAAGGTAAAGATGGTCTGCAGTTGAACGGGACAGCGCAACTGTTGACATACGCGGACGATATTGCTTTGCTAGGCGACAATAAACAGTTGTTAATTAATAACGCGTAAATATTAATAGATAGTACAAAGGATCTGGGACTACAAATAAGCGTGATAAAAACCAAATAAATTGTTACCGATAGAATTCAGAATGTTTATAATACTGGAACTTTGGTCGTCTAGGATAAAATTTTTGAACAAGTCAGCAACTTTAGGTATATTTAGGATCAATCATAAACCAGACGTACAAAATTAACGAAGAGCTTAAGAAAAGAATCAATCTAGGCAACACATGTTTTTATTCGGTTAACAAATTACTCAGCTCGCGATTGCTGTCTAGGCGCTTAAAAATCAGGATATACAGGACAATCATAGTAGTCCTTTATGGTAGCGAAACGTGGTCGCTTACGTTACGGGACGAAAAGAAATTTAGGGTTTCCGAAAATAAAATTCTTTGTAAAATCTTCGGTGTAAAACGCGTTTAGGAAACGGGCGAATGGAGAAAACTCCTTAACGTAGAAGTACATTGATTGTACAACAAACCGAACATTATTAACGTCGTAAAATCACGCCGATTAAGATAGGCAGGTCACGTGGCGCGCGTAGGGGAGGATCGAACGGCGCACAAAATATTGGTCGGTATACCAAACGGGAAAAGACCACTATGTAGACCGAGGCGTAGACGGGAGGATAATATTAGAAGGGATCTTAAAGAAATAGGTTACAAAGACCGCGAATGGAGGGATCGCGCTCCGGGACGGGACACCAGCGGGATTTAATATTTGAGGCAATGAACTTTCGAGTTCCTAATGCCAATTAATAATAATAAAAATTATAATAATAATAATAATAATAATAATAAAAATAATAATAAGTATTCAACTTATAATCAATGAAACTTACATTTTCATTTTTTCTGAATTATTAATTTTTCTTTCTAAATTATATTTTCAAAAAATTTGTATAATAATACATTTTATGATTTTTGGCGAAGACAATTTACATTTAAATAAATTTATATTTTCATGCTTTTCTAAAAATTAAAGAACTTCTTAAATATAGTATAAAATTTTTCTAATTTTTATTTCAGACAAACTTATGTTAGTAAAATGCAGTATAGAATTTTAATATCAAAAAATTAATAATATAATAAGTATTTTTCTAATTAACTTTATTTTTCAACGAATTATTTGTACAGCATATTTTTTTAATGGCACACGATTGACGTAAATCTGACATTTAAATATTTCTACAGTTTTTATTATTCATTATGAATGATATCACGACATCACGATTTTTGATGAGTTGTTCACAATGTTCACTTTATTTTATTTCTTTATATGGAAATCGAATACAGTCAAAATTTCTCATAAATCCAATATAACAAGAATTTTTATTTAAATTAAATAATTCACTCAATTATTTAAACTATAGAAGTATTATAATATAATTTTATTTTCTCACGTACAAATATGCATATGAATCTAAATGAGTATAATTGCGTTGTGAATAAAATAGTGTAGAAAAATTTTAAAATAGATAAAAATTTTTAGTTTTGTATTAGTAACAAAAATTTATAAAAAATTATTTTAATATCAAATAGTCTATTAAACATTTCTACAGAATTCGAGAATTTTCCGTCAAATGTACATATTTATATAAAAACACATAAACACAATTAAGCGATTTTATGTGTATGTTTTTAAATTTTTTAAAGATTTTTATAAATCCTTAAGTCATTTTTGAACAAAAATATTTGCGCATTGTTCTGGTAGGTAAGTTTTCTGGTAATTTAATTAAATTATTTTTTATTTATTATACTACTTTCTTTAAAAAAAAAACCTTTATTATTTTGTCTGTGTTTTATAAAAAACATTTCAAGCAGTTTAAAGTATCTTTTAGATTATAAGAAATATTAAACTTGAGAGACCATATTTCTTCATTTCTTTTTATATAAAATAATATTTCTGAAATTAATTGTTTGTTACAATGTTACACTTTTTACTGTGTTAAAAGCTTAAAAAGGTTCCTGTGGTTATATCTAAAAAAAAGAAAGGAAAATTAATGGATCGATAATTTCATCTTAGCGACATGGTTGTAAATCATATTAAATTTCTTCATGTAATATATAACAAAAGTCAAGTATTACGATAAACAAATACTAAATAATATATTTTTTTTGCTTTTTTAAAATTTTTTTACATTAATAATAAAGTATAGCTGCATTTAAAGACTTTTATTATGTCGTAAAAAAAAGTACTGAATAAATAAAAATTCGTTTAATTTACATTTAAGTTTAGGTGGATGTTTTAGTAAAAGTATCGTTCTTAAATAATCAATTTTATCGTAAGTTACTATGTACAATAATTATAAGAATTTACGTTGTCACGCGAGAAACGTACGAAAACGTACAAAATAACGTATAACGTAGACTTTTTTCGGATGTCGAAAGCTTCACGAAGGGAGAGTAGTCGGGGGGTAATAAATGGTGTAGGTGGTAAAAGTGCTATAAAGATCATCGAAGTGTTAGAAAGAAAAATGCTGTTCTTGACATTTGTTGCTTAATGGCTATAGGGGCGTTGATGTTATTATTCTCCTATAAGAAAAAAGAGGGGAAACAAAAAGAATTCTAAGAAAGGTTCTTTTTCGGTAATAAATCGTTTATCCTAATAACAATTAATGTATTAAAAAGTGAACTAAAAACGTTCAGAAATATAAGAAAAAAAGACGTTAAATTTCTAGTTCAAGTGTATTAAAAAAAAATCAAATCTACAGTGTATGAATCTTTAAATAATACACTTACTATATTTTTGCTTGAAATTAATTAAAATAGTGTATTTAGAATGAAGACAATGTAGAAATAAATGCAATAAATTTAATTTAATTAAATATTTATTGAATTTATATAAGAATTGAAATCAACAAATACGAAAATATTATAGAATAAAGCTCGTACATTAAAATCTACATGTTGGTATACCTGTAAAAATATAATAAATATCATGTCGAACGAGTGGTCATCCTTTTTTTCTACTGCTATTTAAATGTTTTTTACTATCAGAATCAGTATCCAATAAAGAAATAAAAATATAAAGAAATATACAAAAGACAAAAAAAACATTTGTTAAAAAATTATATATCCATTAATATATTTCAAATATTAAACAATTTCTATCAAATATCTTTTTAGATGAAAATTTGTAATCAAAGTGCATCGATGTAGAAAAACGTTAAAACAAATTTATTTTAATTTAATCAATTCAAAGTGTTAGTAAAAATGCATTAGAATATTAAATATAATGATTATTAATTAATCAAAGAAAATGTATATTGTAATCTAGAAAGACGAAGAATAATTTCGTCGTACCGTCCTCTTCGAAATCTAAAATAGATCTAACTAGATAGATAGATAATTAGATAAATAAATTAAATAGATAGACAAATAAGAAAAAATGAATTTATAATATACGGAGTATTAAAAGAATTAAATGAGGATTGTTTTCGGAAACATAAATTGGTCCCCTACTTCACGTTCTGAAAAGTATAGTTCATGGAGGCAAACTTTTTGATTTCTCCTAATAATGTCAGATACTTATTTAAGGAGACTGATGGTGTACTCATTTCGATAATCCATAATACGAGAAATTTTTCATTTGGATATAATAATACATAAATAATACAATTTAAAAATAGTTTCTCTTCTAAGTGACTTACAAGGACAGAACATCACTTGTTCTTTTCAAGATTTTTTTGAAACTTTATAAATTTGTATGAGTTTATTAGGACTATAGATCGTTAACTTAGGGTCTTATTAATAAATTCTAATGTACATCCGCATTTCTGAGAAAACAACTGTAGAAGTTTTACTTGCATTTCTATACATTATTTCTTTAAAATATTTTAGAATACGCGTTTTTAAAACCCTTTGTTACCCTGACGTAACCCTGTGTTTGATTGTAAAATTTATAGCCCTAATGAACCCATACAAATTTATAAAGTTTTAAAAAATCTATTGCAAAAAACCAGTAATTTCTTCTATTTGTTAGATAAACATCCAATGAATCGCTTTGTTGTTTTTCTTTCTTTTTGTGCTGTTAAAAATATTCGGATTCAAAAATGTCGGCCATTGTATTTCTATATTATGGAGTTATTCATAGATGATATGTGTTTCCTATCATTTTATGACATATAAGGAAACATCATTGTAAACGGATTATCCAGCAATCGGTGATTAGTAAACTTTGTGGATGCAAATGGTTTATAAACTTGGCACGAATCGAAAAGAAAGTACTCAAGTACGAATGAAGATAGTAGGAATAAAACATATTTCATAATAAATCGTGCGAGTAATTCTTTTTTTGGCACATACAACAAGTTTTTTCCTTCTTTGGATAAAAAAAAAAAAGGAAACAGAAAGAAAAACATTACTCGTCGTTTTGAATAATGAATGTTAAAATGTTGTATAAACAACAAATCTTATTTCTCACCGATGTTAACACTCTGAGGTGTCTGAATTTCTCAAAACTATATTGATAATCATTTGTTATATAGGATTCAACAAGACATTCGATAAGCCATCAAAAGATAAACGAAAAATGCAGTAAAAAGAAAGAGAAAGGGAAGTAGTTTTGGACCATCATGGTAGATCATCATGTAAGCTGTCTTCTTCAGAGTTTGCGGAAAACTGCTTCACGGTTTCACGGCTCGAATTCTAACCGTATTCGGGTCAAATTCGTGCCAATAAGTAATCCTAAACCATCAAACAAACTTCGCACCCGTTCGATGCCGGATATTCCCTTTCTCTCGTTCGTTTAAAAGCTTTCATTTCAGAAAAAAGTAACCTTAGGATGGGTTAAGGACAATGACGTTGTAATAGCATCTTCTCGACTTTCTAATGGCAGAAGTAATCACAATCTTCCCAAATGGTTTTAAGACGAAATCAAATCCATTTTCTTTAATGCCATGTACAAAAAGCACCGTTTATTTATTTATTTTTTTGGGTGTGTGTTAATGTTAGGTTAGAATAAAAACAATAGTAGATTCTATTGGACATGGGGAATAATCATTTGATGATCAACATTCAGTTCCTTTGTAATCTTTCAAATTAGTTTTGATAATATCTCTCAAATCATTCTTTTTAATAGTTCACAGATATTCGCATTTTTTTTAACTTCAAAGTTTTTGTTTCTACCGAGAAATTTTCACAACCAATATAAAATTGTAAATTTGTTAATTGTACCTCGATCAAAAATATGGTACTGATCTCGTCTAGATTATATTGCTTTATGTGCCAAATTAAACTCATAAAAGAAAATCATTTAATTTCTATTTTTCTACAATTGATTTAAAGACATCAATTGAACAATAGCAAACAATGAAATTAGTAATATATTTACAAAAATCAATAGTTCCAATTTTATAGTACATTATTACCTATTGTTAACCATAATTTAATAAAAGTTAACTATAAAACTCAATTTTAAGTTCGATATAATAACAATCTAAATTATTTATGTACCAATTTAATATTTCGTTATAATTACAATCTTGTAAAATTATTTTTTAATTATATTCCATAAGCTTTGATAACAAATTTGTTTTAAAAACTTAATCGTTTTAGTTTTAAGAATTTTTGAAAAAAAAGAAACACTTTTTTAAAAAGTTATAAACAATTGCGATTGTTTCAATTTATGTTGAAAAATGTCAAAGCAAAACGATATCGTTTGTTTCAATACGTGTCGATAAATCGAAGCGCACCATCAATTGCGCAACACGGTCACCTGGTCTATCACTTTTCAATATGAAATGTGAATAGGACGATCACGTTGTGTGTGGCATTTACAAACGTTTAACACATTGTTAACCAGCTATTATACACAACAACTTAATGTGTTTCATTAATAAGTATGACAAGAATTGAAATAAAATATAAAAATTTTAAAATAATTCTTAATTTCATTGATATTTGAATGAACATACTAAATAATATAATAATTATGACTTATATATATAATGCACATTTTATTATTATTTCTAAAAATATTTAATGTCGTTTTTATTTTATATGTTTATGATGTTTTTCCGAGAATAGAAAAAACATAACTTAAAAAGAAAAACAGGTTAATTATTACTAGATTGGTTAATTACATAAGTTCCTTTCACTCATACACGCCAGTATATTTGAAATTGATCAATTATCTATTAATTATATGTCTAAGCTACTTATATGATTTGCAAGAAGTATTTTCCCTCTCAAAACCTTTCTTTTACTTATTGTCGGACTTCTATCTTTTCATTCTGAACTTCGAATATAATTACTTTAAAATAGTATAATATTTTAATGAAATTAGTTGTGCAAAGGAAATCCTTTTAGCATAATAGTTCTGATAAGTAAATAAACATTAAACTATTGAAAAAATATCTGATATCTTTTGGAATAATGAAGTATATATAAACAAATAAAAAATAATACGAGAAAGCTGCCTCAGAACATTCTATAGATAATAATTTCCAACAATTAATATCATTCCAAACGTAATATCGACATTTGTGAAATGAGAATAATGGATAACAAAACTATGGCCAAATTTTGCTGTCACGTCATTGGCATTGAACAGTTCTCTCGAATCTCTTCTCTACCACTTGAATCATCTCCAATTCACTCTCGAATCCTTTAGCATGTTCGACTGCGTGGAATTGAGTAAATTTGTTCGCTTAGTAGTGACAATAGGAAGTGGAGAGGGGGGGCGTGTAGAGAAAGAGAGATAAACTAGAAAACGAAAAGAATAGACGACGAGGAAGAAAAAGAAAAAAAAAGAAAAATAGAAAAGCCAATGAATCGTCGTATTGTAGAGTAATGTCAATAATAAAACGACCTGAAAAATATGCAATTCACGAAAGGAAAGAATACAAACGGTTTAAAGAAGTTGAAAAAAGGAGACCAAATAAATGAGATAAGTATATAGAGTTTATCTATTAATTGTTTATAGAACAATTACTTTTGCATATGGATTAAAATTCTAAAGGATAATCTTGTGCATTGTTTGATAAGTTCTATTATCAAGCTGTACCAGTTTTTGTAGATGTACATCGGTACAGCTACAGAGTTTCTAAAATTGCTCCAATTATAAGATTAATCTTGAATACGTTGTCCCAATTGCATGCTCGCGCAATTAGGTTTTGCAAATTTAAAGGTGATCGGGGCAAGTTGTTACGTTTCTCAGTTTTCAATTAATGCAATTTTTATATCAATTACTCGATTGATACAAAATTTGCTTATATATTGCTTCGGGGTCATCCTATTAAATTCCATATTAAAAGTGAAACTATTGAGACAATGTTTGATGATATTTTTTTTTTATTTTTAATTTTGACAACTTTTTTCGATTAGTTACTTTATAAAAAGGTTTTTAAAATATACTTTAGCCATTTCTCTTTACATTTTGTAAGTGAAACTTTTGAGAAAATACATACATATAAATAAAAACAAAATGTTGATTTGATTTTGAGATATTTGGGAAAACGTGAAGTTAATTAAATTAAATAAAAAATTCTTTAACTTAAAATAACACATAAATTGCACGCAATAAATACTTTAACTAATTAGTTGAATTATTAATTACACTTAATTGCTTTTAACTCTGATCGTAAATATTTATCCATCAATATTGTGATTACACATTTATTATTCAATTCATTAGTATTATTACTTTACTTTAAATTTTAAATGCTTTTGGTGTATGTGTGTGTGTGTGTATATATATATCTTTACGTAATCATATTCGCAAAGAACAACATGCACTAAGTGTATGAAACAAATAATTAAACTGTATCAACGATCTCTGATCTCTGCTATCGGTAAATTTTTATAAATTGTTATCAATCGTCTGTTATATTCACATGACACGGTTCCTTCACCGTATACTCATCTTTCTCTCAATGTTCTTATATTTACTTTCCTATTGTTTCTTGAATAATCAGAATATCGACTTCCCAAAATCAATATTCCATCTACCAGATTTTTTACCAGAAAACAATCAAATCATTTGAACACAATCATTCCATAGCATACACTACTATCAGCCGTTTCCATTGTTTTCAACCAAATTGTTATATATAGTCCTACTAATAAATCTGAATGCTCAGAATTGTTCAATCAGTGATTTCATTGTATAAAACTGACAGCAATATTGTATGAGAATGTAAGTACGTATAAAGCATATGTGTCAACACAGAGTACTGTAACATAACTGATTAGAAAACAAAAACATGAAGATGTGTGTAAATAAATTATAGCCTTGTTTTCAATTGTCGTAACTTCTTCTAAAATTCATATATAATATACGCTTACCAACGTCAAAACATAACCTATTGTATGTGAATTTGTAAAATAACTGATTCAAGAAAATAATTGATTAGGTATTGGATTAATAAGATATAACCTATTTTGAAACTTATGTCACCCCTACAATCAAAACATGCACACATCAAAATGTCATAACATAACTAATCTCATGAATATGTAAGTAGATATAAAACAGATGTGTCATCTCAAAAAACGAACAACCGATCGAAGAAAATAATTAATTAGTTGTCAAGTAAATGAGAAAGGTCATTAATCTAATTTAAATTCTAACAGCTACCCTTAAAATCTAGTCTTTCAGATTTACACGAATATAAATGTCAAAATATTATCACTCCTGTAAACATGTGTAAGTGTACATATAAAACGTATGTATCATCGCAGAAAAAAAAAAATAATTTATTGAAAAAATAATAAATTAATTACCAAATAAAATTAGGAGTAACCTAATTTGAATCTTGTTGACTATCACCGCAGTCTGATAGTCCAGACTTAAACGCATACGAACGTCAAAACATAACCACCCGCCATCGTTTTATTGATCCACGATGTAGCACTCTCTCTTTCTATCTAACCTTTCTATCTAGAGTCTGCTGCTTTGTCTATTTGTTTCTCTGTCTTTTTTACGTATATATTTGTTTCTATTTCTCCCTCTCTCTTTCTCTCTTTTACTCCCTCTCACGCACGAACGCGCACGAAAACATCGACTCTTCGCGTCTCTTCGGCCACCCCGATTGCGTAGTAAACTCAAGAAAGAAATTAATTCCTTTTTGTTTTTTTTTTCGACATTAGCAACAATAGGACACACAACCATAAAACACAACGTAGACGTTTTCGAAATATATATTGATATATATAAAAAGATGTTGTACTCACTAGTAATTAATAATTTTGTAGTAGACCAGAAGAATATTTGACACGTATGGTGGTACTCACTGTATCTATTTTTCTCATCCGAGATCAGCGACGACGATGGTACACTTGAAATCCAGGTGGCGAGACGGGTCGAGACTTACACGGGATGCCGAGACACGACGGCCATTTTGGAAAGATACTACTGCCCTCTGAACGATTCGGCATAAACTTACTGTCCTTATAGAACCATCACCCTCTTCTATCGCCCTCGTGACTTTTATATATACATATATATATGTAGTATATGTATGTGTGTATGCATGTATATTCGGTACGTAAGTATACTTATCTCACCTCTTTCACCCTTTCTTGATTTCTTTTTTCTATACTTTTTTGTAATTCGGTTTTTCTTTCGAAATGTTATAGCAACCATAAATGTTATAGAAACACCCTCTCTCTCACACCCTTGGGAACTTTTATATATATGTTGGTTTACTTATCTCATTCGTCGCTTTATTTTTCTTGATTTTTTTTTATTCTTGATTTTATTTTCTTGTCTTTCTTTTCTTACGAAATGTTACAACTATAAGATTTTTATTATGCCTACCGATGTAGTAAATCGAATTTTATGAGAAAAGTTGCTTTGTTGTAAATTTTTTTTTCATCAAAGTCTTTCAACAATTTTATAACTGTCAATGACTTAATATTTTAGAACAAAGTTTGTAGCAAATTAAAATAATTATGAAGTTATTGTTCGTATAGTATACTACACTTTTTTATTCACAGTAACTTTTCTTTATATCAATGTATTTGCGTTAGTATACTTATTTCATTTTTTTTTTTTTTTAAATATTATAAAACCACTTTCACATAAATCCTTGTGAATATTTTTTTTATATTTAATTATAGTGTGTGTTATCAGGTAGTTGCATAATTTCTGTCGTATTTTAAATTAATCGAAATCCCACTAGAACTCTTTAGAGATATTTATTTAATTAATAATGCATTGACCATTATTATCAAATATTTTTTTTATCTAATAGCCAGTAAGTTAATTTTCAATGAAACAATGTCTTACTTTTTTGACATAAAAACACTGTATCATATAGAAATTAAACAGTATTCAAATATGTATGTATGCGTATAAGTGTACTTATTTCACTCTTTTTCTCCTTTTTCTTTTGTTGTTTTTTCTTTGTTTTCTTCACATTACTGTTTTCTTTCAAATTTTATATTCAAAAAATTGAAATAATTTATATTCTATTTACAGTATATCGAATAATACGAATTAACTTTTTTTTTTTTGAGAAAATCAAAGTCTTAAAACAATATTCATAACCGCCGATGTTTCAATATTTTAGAACAAAGCCTGCAGTCAGGTTCATCGAATTATAACTGTTCAAGGAACTCCCAAGTTAAGAAGTTGAGAAGAGCCGTCAGCGTTGCCTGATATAGCATGCTATACCACTACTAGTACCGTTGGTAGGCTGGAAGCGTTTTGCAAATTCAGCTATAAATTTTGCTGCTCAAACAAGCACCTCTTTCTTTTTCTCTTCGTCATTCTGTCTCTTTTTCTCTCGTATAAGCCGATATAACATGCAAGGCTCCGGGATCGATGCTGCAAAGAGTTTTATCGGACTCGTTGATCAGGAAGAAAGAGCTTTGTCACCAGCTCCGATCTTTCTTTCTTTCTTTTTTTTTACCTCTCTTTTTTTCTTTTTTTTTTCATTTATTTTCTTTTACTTACGAGAAAATATCTCAGGCAACATTTATCTACTAATATATTGTTTTTCAAAACTTTTTTTTATATTTTTTAACTGACGACAAAAAAAGAGTTTTTCAATTGAAAGTACTATCTCGAGATTCGTATCGGTATTTTTTTTTCTCAAAATATTTTTTTACTGACGTATATTTTGTTATCGTGTTATGAGTTTTTATGTATTTTAGATAAAAGAACACCGATCGAAGTTTAGTATTCAATAAGAGTAACGACAACGAGCGATATTCTCAACTGAAATCTAGCTTTTTAATTCATACTTGTGTAGAAGTTTCATTCTCGTCGATTCTAACATTGAGCTTTTATGACGAACGTGATCGAATGTCCCCAGAGAAACTGTAAAACTTCTCCCGAGTGCGTAGTTTTGTTAGTGGTAAAAGTAAAGCTTCAGGAAAAGATCTCAACCCCGTAGCAATGGCTTTTGGTCAACGATGAAATATTGCTTAGGAAGGAAAGATACTATAAGAAAAAGAAAAAGAGAAAAGAAAAGAAGAGAGAGAGAGAGAGAGAGAGAGAGAGAGAAAGAGAGAAAGAGAGAGAGAGGGGGGAGAAAAGTAGAAGAAAATGTCAGAAAAACAAACTTACCCTTTTTCGATTTATTTTCTTCTCTTTCGATAAAAACGTTTGTCTTATTTCTTTTCTTTTCTTTTTTTTTCTAGAAAGTAATCAACGAGGTCTTTGTTTTATTCGCTTTTTTTTCTTACGAGATTTCGTTGCTTGCCAACGCGATAAAATGCGAGGTGTCGAGATTGCTTACACCTTAATTTAGCACGATCTTAAACGTTTTAATTAAAAACTTGACTTCGTCGGCTTGCAGGTTAGATAACAGGACATCGAATTAATTTCATTTATTAACCACTTCAGGGGCCAAAATTTTTCATTTTATTAATAACGAGGCAGTTTTTATATTTTATTGTTATTTACTGTAAATAAAATACATCTAATACTAATTATTTCATAACAATTAAAATTTATTTTTTTATCACAAAATTTAGTAATAATTCTGTTTATTTATGTAGTAGACATTTCTTAGTGAAAATAATTTTCCTATTGGAATTAAGGGGTTATATGGGTTTCATCCGGGTAAAAACGGCGTATTTTCAAGATTTTTTTTTCATATAATATATGAAATATTTGATTCAAATTTTTTATTATCTTAAAGATACATATTTAATAAACATTTTCTGAAATTTAAAAAAAAAAATATTAAAAACTTCGCTATTGTGACGTCATTACCGGCGAGCCCTCGGAAAAAAAGGTGCATTCGCGTAGACAGCAGAACTCCAAGCAGGATCATCTGAAGTGAAAAAAAAAATACTTGTTTTAGTTAAGGCTTCAAACTAGAAATTGGACGAAGGAAAAAAAAATGAAAATTGGATGTTTGACAGCGGTTTTTACAAAAAAAATGCAGAATTCACTAAAAATTCCGCGGCATTTAAAAAAAAAAAAATAGTTGTAATTGAAAAAAAAAATCCTTCGTCAAAGTCCTTGTAAATTGTATCTTGAAGACCTGTTTAAAATTTCATCGAGATTGGTGGAGTGGCCTTCGAGAAATCTTGACAACCGACTTTGAAAACATAGTTTTGAGAAAAACACGTTTAAAGTTTTGAGTGACCATAGAACAGGAAAAAAAAATTTTTTTTCTTGACTTACATTGAATCGTCGATTCCTGAGCCATAAAGTAATGAATCTGCTGCATCTGCAATGTCCTCGGCATCCTTTTGTTCCTGTCTATGACGAATCCTGGCTTCACGAGTCTCTTTCGCAGATTTTTTCTCGGCGGCGCAGATACGGTTTTCGTCAGCATTTCGGGCATATTCGTGGGAATTTGGGCCAAGTTTTAAGTCCATACAGTGCATGATTAATAATAATGATGATGTTCCTTCATTAAAAATGCAAGCAGCAGTCAATGCAGCAATATCAACGATCTTAGAACCAGCTGGAAGTATTTTTGGAGTAATTTTCCAGATCAACTGGTTGTAACTTTCGTTGCTATTTTGTGTAAAACCACCAACACATCGCTCCAAAAGCTCATCCTTACTCAGATTTTCGTAAATAGGTTTTATTGCAGTCAAAACATCATCTGGTAATGGTGTATAATCGTGTTTGAACGATGAAAGAATCATCATGCTGCTCAGGATTTTTAGGATTGAACGACTGTCTCCGTTTCTTGGGTCAATCTTTTCTACGAGCACCGTCCACTAATTGAGATCTTGAAACTTTAGGCATTTTTAAATATAATTTACTTTGGACACTTATAACCTCAAAATAAACCTCGTGGTTCAACAAGTAATCACCAAATGAAGTATTTCAACTAGTTACCCTTAGAAGATGAGAAAAATAACCAAGGACGAATGAACAATAGGCGAGCAGCTGCTCTTTTATACCTACAGCAAGCGGAGTCCAGCAGGTAGCCTTGAGCGCGCAACTTTAAAAGGCTGTATCTCTGAAACTATTACTCGGATCAAGTTAAAATTTTCGGATAATATTCTAGAGATGTTGTAGATTTTAATAAGCAACAAAAAAAAAATCGATTTTTTGAATCCGTGAAACCCATGTAACCCCTTAAATTTTCATACATGTATTAATACAAATAACATACTTTGAAGAGATTAAAATATTTCGAGCAATTTTTTTATCAATCTTATTAGATTTTTATTTTAACGATTTTAATTTTAACGATCATAAAAACTTGATATCGGTTAAATTTTTATTATAAAAAAAAACTCTGTTAAAAAAAATAAAAATGTTTACAGTGGTCAGAAACAATTATTTTCTTTCATCAATTTTAAAATTATTTTATTTCCTTAATATCCTTTGACAAACTTAGAGAATGGTTTAAAATAGTTTTCAAAAATTTGTATAAATTAAAAAGCAAGCTTTCGTTCGATGTAATCGTTATTAAAATCCTTTTTCGTTCATTTTTGCAAATTCTTTGGCAAATGGCTCGTTCTTAATAATTGTGTGTACGATTTTGCAATAAAATATCTTTTGCTTTGATTTAGAGACAGAAATTGGAAAGTTTGAAAAGACAAATTTGCAAGCTATTTTAATGAAAATAGATTCTCATTATAATAACGACTGAATTTGAGAGGAAAGCATTCATCTTGAACAAAGAAGCTTGACAACTTTTCACTATCGATTTGATCTTCCTCACACATTCTCTGTCTCTTTAACTTTTTTTTTCTTCCTACCTTTGCACCTACTATCCCTTCTTCCACTTTGTCTTTCTATCTCTTGTCTGTGTTCTCACACAGTTGTCTCCATTTTCAATTGAAGAAGAAGTATCATCTTGACAACCGATTATAGTACTTATGTTTCTGGGAAGCTTGATACTCATTAAAAATTCACGGGGGCCAAACGGAGTAGTATCCCGAGGCTTTAATCAATCGCGAGTCTCGACCCACTTAAACGAAAGCATTCTTGTTCTGCATTTCATGAGAATTAATGAGAAATAGAAGGTTACATCGAAGGATTCCCTAGAGTTCTTCGTTACTAAACACAAGGATTCCTTTTGTATTCAATAGTAAACTAGAACTTCAACTTTCTGAATATTTGATATATATTTCAACATTTTTTTTTTTGTTCGAACTAATGTTATTCATTAACAAATTGTGTAATTAGAATTACAGTTAAGTTAATTAAGATTATTGATGTCAAAAATTTAAAATACGATGTAATTTTAATTAAAGTGAAATCTAGTTCTTTATTTGGAGTTTCTCAGGTACAAATAAAATTCGCTGGTAATCATTTCTTTCGACGAAATTTTGTCTTATTGATGTGAGGTGTCTTATAAAAACTTCCTCTTTTAGTTAATATAATTGATTTCAAACATATATGTAATGTTACATAAATTTTATCAAACGTTTCTGTTATGACCAAAAGATTGGAGAATAAAGGATTAGGTTAAGGTGTAAAATAAAACACGTGATTGAGCCAAACAAAGAAACAATGCCTTTTTTTATTGGCTCGTCAGGGAAAAGCCTTGCGGCATAAAAACCCTGGATGATATTTAATTATAACAAGAAGAGTCCACCACGTGGTGTAACCACGTGGGAAAATACCGTCGATATAAAATATAATAATGGAAAGATCTCACCTCTCGCCCTCCTGAATTATGGCAATCACAACCTTAAGGGTTGTGATGTCGAATAGGCTTGCCTTCACAAGACTTAAAGATTAAGGTGAATTTTCCGTTGTCCTTTGTGAATTCTTAAAGCCTTTGTCCTCTATAATCTTTGAAGATGTGTAGTCGTAAGCGTCCGGTAAAGAACTAGGATGAATGTCCCTTTGTACTGGCCCAGCAGGGCGTAGGCACTAGGGGATTGAGAAGTGGGGAGGCGAGAGGTGGGGGTAACTAGAGGAGCGCTCGGTAGTTACTGGTAGTTGATCGATGCTCACAATGAGTACAGTGCTGTCAGATCGTGGGTAAATCTTACCCTCTCCCTGTGCCACTGGGATTGCACACAATGAAAGTTTTCCATGTCCGTGTGTTTGGGATGTCGAAAGAAGCCGAGTGTAACCGAAGTTGGCGGTTGGCCACGAAGTGGCACACTATGAAAGCGACTCGTGTCCATGTGTTCGGACGACACGAGTCGCTTTCATAGTGTGTCACTCCGGCGTGCCCGCCAACTTCGGTTACACTCGGCTTCTTTCGACATCCCAAACACACGGACATGGAAAACTTTCATTGTGTGCAATCCCAGTGGCACAGGGAGAGGGTAAGATTTACCCACGATCTGACAGCACTGAATGAGTATCGATCTAGAATCTTAATCGATGGAGGTGGACGCGCGCGAATTTTGAATACCGCTAATTACCGTATGATCCTTTCGGATCGTACAGTTTCTCTGCCTAATTCATTATACTAATTTTGAATGCATTTAACCAGTTTATTGATTATATTGAGCGAAGTTTCTTCTCTCAAAAATTGTATAGAATTTAAAATCCAAGATTCAGAACGTTTAAATCCTGTTAAGACAGGTTTAACTATGGAAGATATGTACTTAAAAATTTTTGTTTGCTTAAAGGTATTGAAAAGTTTAGATGTAAAAACACGAATAACGTAAAACAGGTTACACATCGATCATCAACGATTTAAAGGAATATTTTTAATTTCAGAAGCCAAATCCTTGAGTTTTCTTCGGTGTTTTATTGATTTGTTTTGAAACATCTGCAATGATTTTATTTTCATTGCATTGTTTTCGAGCCGTCTGTTAAATACTAAATATAATCAAACGATATACTTCAAAATCAGATTAAGCCTTTTTATTTGCACAAACTTTGATCTTTCTTCTATTGTAAAAACTTTTGTAATATATAGTTACATTCATTATCAGCTAAATGTTTTAATTGAGTACTGCTTTTTTGCATTCTAATACTACTTTCATAGATTTCCTCAAAATAAGGGGTTGTACTTTATTTTTTTTTTAAATACAATATTTTTCTTATTACAAAATTTTCACTTATAACAACAAAAAATGTCTGCACACTAACATCCATTATTTTACGATAACTGTTAACTGCAAACAAAATTCACTTGATTATTAAATTATTTTTTTATTACTTGAAATTATTCTTATTAATTTCAAATTTGTTTGAAAAATTTTAATCACATTTTCGGACAAAGAAAGTACATTTTTCAACATAACTGCTACACTAGAAGTTTGTGTAAAGAGGAAGGGATTCATTGGAATATTTATTGGGCAGAAACAAATAAGAAGAAACAAGTAAGAAAATGTTATGTAATATACCAAAGAAAGTGGTAATAACAGATGCCTAGTCTGAATAATTTAATGGGTGTATATGATTCTATGAACGTGAGCGTTAGTGGTTAAATTAGTATTTTAATTATTATTAAAACATTGTAAACCAAGTCTAATGTTTGTTTATAGATCTAAATAAAGATATTACGATATTGTTTTTATGTACAAGGACAAGGTAATTATATCTAATATGAATCACCTAATTTTAAAAATTTTCCTAACGTAAAAGTATTTTTTAAATATGAAATTTGCATTTAAACATGTTAAAACTAGACATTAAATATGACAAAATAGATTTTCGTATATTGATAGTTGACTTCTAAAGTTTATATGTCTTTAAATTATGGTTTAAAATATAAAAAAACCACAAAAATAGGAAATTTGAAATATTGTAAATATATAAAACATCTAAGAAATATGTAAACTAAAATTTTTACGAACTTTATTTTAAGCATAATCAAAAATACAAATAAATAACTATCTTTTGTTTATTTTTTATTGTTTAATGCTGTCTTCCTTTTATACGTGTAATACATAAATGAAACCTGTGAAAAACCAAATTTTTCGTAATTCTAATGGAAATAGCAAAAAAAAAAATTATTATTATTATCATGAGTAATTTTAACGTTCCATATTTTCTTAATTATTTTATTTTTATCAGTACTATTCTGCTTTTTCATTATATATACTTTGCACTTATAAAAATACAATTAATTTTTGTGTTAATTTGTACTCTGTAATATTTTATATGCAAATAAAGAAAATTTCATTTTGTTAATTGAACGTAACTATGTGACTGCCATTAAATGTGTAATGTTTTATTTATGTTGCAAACATCATTCATTTTCCGATCACTTTAATTACTTTCTGTTTACTTTTTATAATCATTATGATGTTTAGGTTATTTATTTTAGTTTTAATCTAAAAATAGAAAGTAATTTATTAAATATTCAATTTCATTCAACTTTTATTATCCTATTTTTATATTATTTTATTACTCAATACAATAAGTCGATTTAGGAAATTAACATAATGTTTATTTTCTAGAAATTAGAGTTGTGTTTAATTATATAGAAATATTAATTCCAAGACGATTCGCGTAGAGAACTTCCGTTTCTTATATAGAAAGAGAAATTTGACAGTAATAAATATGAATTTCCAGAAGTTTATTGTGCGAATGAAAACTAAAACATGAACTACGGAAAATGAATTAGGTACGTGTGGGGATAGATAAACATTCATTAGTGATGAAATATATTTTCCCTTTGCATTATTAAATTAGTGGATTTATTAGAAAAGTTAGTTTTATATTTTTAATAATGCTTACTACTAAAATATTGCAAAATGTGTATTATAGTTTTTTAATAAATCAAAATTGGCATATTGATCTGATTAGTTTTGTAACTCGTCATACAAAATATGGATTCGAGAAAAAAGTTTCTTCGTATATTAAAACGAAAATAAACAAGTTTTTTTCATATTTTGTAACCAGTCTTCTGCAAACAGCTTAAAACTTTTTTGCGATCGATATTTAATTCTTTACCGATAATAATTGCTAATGTGTTAATTTTATTCAATCTTTTTTATAATGTCATTAATCTTCATCATCAATGCGAAAAGAGTTCATTTGGTTTAAATTGGTAGAATATTGAAAATGGTCGATCTGGTTTGATGGCAATTCATATAGTAACATTTCAAGTAAAAATTGATATTTACACAAGGAAATGAAAATGAAACGAATATTTTGTCTTTTTTCAAAATATAGAAAACAGAACAAATATATTCAAATACTCGCTATTGAAACCTAAATATTAAAAATATATGTATTTTAAACTCATATTATGAAAGTAGTGTTGTCACTTTTATAGCTATTTCGTTATGATTGATGAGCATACAGAAAAAATAATTACCATTAGCAAATTAAATTGCGATTTCAAGAAAAATAAAAATATATTTGTAAATTTCCAGATATTTCAAATTTTTGGAGACTAAGATGAAATAAGACAAAAAGAAAAATTATAAACAATAATTATAAATGTAGAGTATATAGTGTAAACATAGAGTTCAGAATAGGTCTATTACTGGAACTTTGGTCGTCCGGGATAAAACTTTTGAGCGGGTCAGCAACTTTAGGTATTTAGGATCGATCATAAGCCAGACGAACGAAATTAACGAAGAACTTAAGAAAAGAATCAATTTAGGCAACTCATGTTTTTATTCGGTTCACAAATTACTCAGCTCGCGGTTGCTGTCTAGGCGATTAAAAATCAGGATATACAGGACAATCATCCTGCCGGTAGTCCTTTATGGTAGCGAATCATGGTCACTTATGTTACAGGACGAAAAGAAATTTAGGGTTTTAGAAAACAAAGTTCTTCGTAAAATCTTCGGTGCAAAACGCAATGAGGAAACAGGCGAATGGAGAAAACTCCATAACGTTGAAGTACATCGATTGTACAACAAACCGGACATTATCAACGTCGTAAAATCACGCTGATTAAGATGGGCTGGTCACCTGGCGCGCATGGAGAAGAATCGAACGGTGCACAAAGAGATCTGAAAGAAATAGGATACGAAAACCGCGAATGGAAGGATCGCCCTCAGGGACGGGAACAATGGCGGGATTTGGTATTTGCGGCAATGAACTTTCGAGTTCCTAATGCCAGTTAATAATAATAATATAGTGTAAACAAAGTAGAACGAACTTTACCAACTATACTAAATGTTACACGTATAATCAGCAAATATTTTTCAAATTGTAAACCAGACACATCTTTAAAAAGTAATCCTACACGAAGCTGTTTACATTGTTACAAAAATAATATTTGAAAAGAGCCAAGATATTGGTTTTTGACTTAAAAAGTACCATTATATATTGTACTTTGTTTTACTCAATATTATTCTACAATAGCAGATTATATTTCTACCTTATCATTTATTACGATTACGATTACGACTTAATTCAATGTAATAAAAACTTCAGATTGTTTATGCTTTACGAGTATAATTTTAATTGTTATATTTCATAGAGAAACTTTTAGTACAACTATTCAAAAAAATATGCTAACTGGTTAAGATACAATTATCGAGAATATTTCTATAAAATTTTTAGTTAATCGAATTTATTAGTAAAGGTAATAAAACATTTATTGGAAATATGTATTGAAATTTGGTCACAAAAGTATTCGAACACGATGAATCAATTTTTTTTTGTAGAAAAATTGAAAATATTACTAAATTCAGTTGATGCTAAAATGATGTTGGGTTAGTGAAAATACTTTCTCGTATTTTAGCGAAAAAGTTATTTTCATATTTTGTATTCAGCCTTTTCCCAATGATTTAAACTGTTTTGTGATCAATTTGTTGTTTTCTATGGAAAAATTATGATTGCTTATGTCCCAGTCTTGCAATATTTTTTTCATGATTTTATATACTTTTTTAGTGATTGGTCGATAAGAGAAAATTACATCTTTGTATGCACGCAAATTCTTCTAATGTGAATTCTCTGGTAATTTTAATAAGCTACTAATGAGGAAGATAAGAGTTAAATTAAAGTAACAAATAAAATATTTGATTGAGTCAATAGAAATAGGAAAATTTTATTGGGTCGTCAGAGAAAAGCATTGCGGCATAAAAATCATGAATTATGATACAAGAATACAAGAATGAACGATATCCAACCAAACGTTGGACACGTGTCTCATTTCTCGATTATTATGCCGCTTCTTGCAACTTATTTCGTTTATACAGTGACTTATGAAAATATTTGACTTATAATGAAAATTTTATTAATTATATTAAGTATAATATATTATACAACACTTACCGCGCAATATATTATGAACATTGGATGAAAGTATGACTCTCTAGATTATATAAATAAAGTTTCAAACAAATCAAAATATATATTTATACAATAGTTATAATTAAAAGATAATAGTTATAGTATGATACTCGTAGTATGAAGTTTCATATAACCAAGTGTTATAGAAAAGTAAATAAAAGGTATGTATAATTATTTTCAAAATGTTATTCGTATCAAAGGTGGTCATACTAAATATTAAAAACTTCAAAATTATTTGTTCAAATACTTTTGTTATTCCAGCAATATTTACGTTTGTAAGAAATAAGTCATAACTATTGTATATATATATTTCGATTTGCAATTTTACTTATATAATTTAGAGAGTCATATCTCCATCCATTATTAATAATATGTCGGTAAGTGTTGTATAATATATTTATTATAATTAATGAAGTATTTAATTGGAAGTGTTTAAATAATTTCATGAGTCACCGTATGTATGTATATAGAAGTATAAAAGGTGCTTATATATATCTTGCTTTCGTATAAAGAAATACAGGAGGTTACTTATATATCCTTCTGTTCTTTTATTTCATCTTACGAGAGGTCTATAAGTGTAACTATAAACTTTACCCTCCTGCGTTTTCCCTCGTTGCCAACTCACTTCAAAGGAAATGCGGATTCCTTTAGTCTGGAATCCTTCTGTGTTGGGATAAGTATGCGTGGGATAATGCTGGTGTATGGAGTTCGTGTTGCTGACTATGCGTCTTGTGCGATGTGATAATATGATGATCACCTTCCAGCAAAGACTTGTCCTCGTGGGCGTCCGGTGGAAGAATAGGAAAATTGCTATCGTTAGCTTACTCAGCAGGGCGCGTTTAGAAACGGCGTGAAGAGTGGGGATACGTTGACAATTAACGCTTCGAAAGTTTCGAAATAATTGAGGCTCATATTTTAAATATTCACAAGATATCTACGATCATTTCAGATCGTACAATTTTTTACGTTAACATTTTTATATTGAAAATGCTGGAACCAACTTTGTGAGGCACGTACTACATCATAACCATAAATATAATTTTTTTCTTAGCGGTTTAAATCAAATTTTTGTTTTTTTTATAATAAAATTTCAATGTATCAAATTTTTTATTTATTTTCATTTATTGTAACGATTGAATGACTTTTTACCGAATAAACAAATATCATAATTGTATTGTAATTATTCTATGTTATTTTACCTTTCAAATGGATGCAAGTTTTGCTAAATTCGACTAATATTATTCGAGTAATACGATTTCAAATCTATTTACAAGGAGAAACCGAAAAAAATATTTTCTCGAGTTCAGTATTACTATCATGAACTACAAATTGATTGTAATTAATTTAAATAGGTTTGCGTATAAATGTTATTGCGAAACACTATTGAATAGTATTAATTTAAATATGTTTTTTTTTTGGGCTTTAGCAATTGAACTTTTTAAAACGACTTAAATGTCACTAAAAAGTTATCAGTTTATATAATTTAATTGTATTCTTAAAGAAAAATTCAATTAATTGGAATCCTATCGAATTAATGAATAATCTCTTATCAGTAATTTAGTTTAGATGAGTCAATCCTCTTAACAAATATATTTCAAGTTTATCGAATTGTACTATTCATTTAACTTTTCATCGTATCCCGACAAGCTTTCAATACATGCTACCCTTTAATGCAATATGAGATAAAATGCATGTTTTCTTTCTATATTCATCCAATTCAATCTCACTCAACTAGGAAACATTTATGTTTAAGAGATCTCGATAAATCTTTAATTCGACTCTACACAAAATTGAAATTTCCAAGTTTTTTAATAAAGTGTTTAAAGTATAGAATTTTTAGTTATTCTTTACTCTATTGTACTCAAATTTAATCTTGTCCTTTGCTATTTTTATTAAAAAGTAATGTGTTGCGTACCGGTGTCTTGATCTGTACTATGTTATTTATCTATCGTAAGAAGGTTTTAATGGAATGTGAAGGAATGTAAATCAATGTGAATCGATTGTTTTTGCCTTTATTAATTGTTGTTCCATTATTGATTGTTGTTCCTTTATTGTTAATTGTATTGATGCACGCTGTTGCGTTGTTGCTTGTGGGATATCGCCCCGATGCTGAGCTGCCTGATGATTGCGTTGCTTGTAGATTGATGAGATGTGGCTAGGCTGCTTCGTCGGGTGCCGATGAATTCTTCATGGTTTTGCCAATGCTTGATGCGTTGAATAGATGTGAATCGTCAGTCATGATGGAATAGAATGATGCTAGTTTTCCGAGGCCTTTTATAGTGAAAAGGTCGGTTACGTAATTCCTTCCCTAAGTTGATTGACCAATAGTAGAAGGGCCCCCCCCCCCAATGGACCATCGATGGACATAGCTTATGTTTCTAGTAAGAATTGTAGAGGGGACTGAGATGCATAGAGAACTTTGTCCTTACGAAGGAATTTCGTTCCTCCCTATTGTATCGCATGTGTTTACACGGGAATCCGAGACCACTCGAAGGGTCCGACGCCGGTGTGTCCCGCTGCTCTGTGTTCTGTTTATGATTTTTGATCGTTCGAGTATGTGATAGAAAATATGCTATACGATTCATGCCTCAACGTTGCGTATTATGCAACATAATGGTTTTCATTAAATTTTAACGTCCAGTAATACATATATGGAACATAATACGTATTAATTTGCAAATGTTGGGATTATAGCATAGCTTAATATTTTTTATTACTCCTGTAAAAGTGCATTTTTGAAACACATTTTTTGTGAAATAGCATTATAGAAGCATATTTTCTAATTTATATTTCAAGTTTTAAATAAATAAGCACATTCACAAATAATTGTATTTTTTACTGTCTTAAATTTAACACCTATTTTCCAGTTTTCTTTTATTCAATTATCGTTAAGAAATATCCCATTGTAAAGTAATGCAATTAGTACTACTAATTTGTGCTTAAATCATTGTCTTCGTTGTTTTATATTATGAAATTTTAATCTTCAAATTAATCACGAACAAAGATAAATTCACTTCGTATTATTGTATTTATTTAAATTGGTAAGTAAAACAGCAGAAACTGTATGAAATCAAAACCATGCTATTGATTAAAACGCAATTAGAAACAGTTTAACATTGTTTCTCAAAAATTTCCTAATGGAAACAAAAACTTTAAAGATGAGAAGAATTCAGAACGTCATTTAATTGTAGAAAATAAAAAAAAAGATTTAATAATCCTTATTAAAACGAATTAGCATAAAATAAGATAAGAAGGTTGCGGAAGAATTTAACGTTGATCATACAAAAAGGTATTAGATATTTAATTCATGTAAGCTTTTAAATTCAATATTAAAAAAACAGTAATTATTTTTGCACGAACTTAGTACATATACAAGAATCGTTTGACCCATATACCTATATCGATTGGATTAATTTTCCAACATAATTTTAATTCAAATTAATTAAAACTAAAAATTTCTAAAAGCTCGAAAGAAAAAAATAACTCCACTCTTTACAATTTGTGATCGTAAAAATGTTTGATAAGACTGCAGAATACGCCTACTGATTTCAAGAAAAAATAGTAAATGAGGAGATCTCGTTTTTGGTAAAAAAAAAAAAATAAAAAAATAGAAAAGAAAAAAGAAAACGTATTGTAAACGCAAGAAATCGCTTATCGTTCCTGCATTTTATCGAAATTCTTTTCTCTTAACATATTCTATTCCATCGTTTATATCGAGATCATTACGTAATTCACGTTTCAATGATCTACATTGAGAAAGAGAGAGAAAGGAAGATATATATGCCGACAGACGACGTTTTGGAGGTAGGAAGCTTTCTTAACGGGGAAAGCCCGCGTGAGAACTTTCGGATTGGTGGGATCTTGGTTTTCTCGGTACGCGCGCGAACAGCAAAAGCTCGTGAACGCGCATACGGACGAATCGCGACGCTTGCGCCACTGTCGACGACACCAATCGATGTTGTGTGAGTGTATACGTATATGTGTGTGTATATGTGTTATACATTTATGTGTTCGTATTTGAGCGAGTGAAAGAACCAAGAGAGAGAAAAAGAGAGCGAAAGAGAGACAGAGTGTGTGTTTCTAACTGACAGAGAAAGAAAGAAAAATAAAAAAAGAGAGATAGAGTTACTTGAGCACCAATGGAAATGACAAAGATAGAAAAGGAAAAAAAAAGAGAAAGAGAAAAATGTGAGATACGTGATAGAAAGAGACAGGATAGGTAAAAGAGCACTATTTCTATCTTCGTTCAAACTCCCAACGCTCGTTACAATTCTCTCTCTGTCTTCTCTCGCCACCCCTCCAGCTCGTTTCCGATCTCGTTCACCCTTCCTCGGTCCTGCTCTACCTCCCTCTCTTCGCTAAGTTAAGCTCGAACTCGGTTCAGCGGAGTTCAGTCGCGCTACTCGGCCGTGGTGTTCGCGTGCCGTTCGTACCTCTTTTCGACGATCTTTACGATTTCGAAAATCTTATCATTAATATCTTGTTGTATTTCGTTATCTTTCTATCTATCTATCTATTTTTATCTATATATTTGTCTGTCTCTGTAATTAAATAAGTCATTTTAATAAAAAAAAAAGGATATTATTATTTTACATCAAACTGTGTCATCGTCATCGTCAATTGGTGTTTCTATCCGGAGAAATTCGACCGGAAAGGGAGAAGAGGAAAACCAGGGTGTAGGTACGCGTTCGATGTCCTCTTTCGCGGACATTCGCCTCAAGGTAAGAATCTTAGTACACTACTTGTCTTATCTTACTACTGTTTGGATATTTTTCTATTCTTAAAAATGTTAAATACGATACTGTTTATTTACACGTTTCGAAATTGTGTCGATCGTTGAAGATACTTATGTAACTTGACGATTAATTTAAATTAATTGATTTTAATCGTATGTTATTATAATTTATATAGTATCAAATAAATTGTAAAATCTATTTTTTTTGGTTAGTAATTTTGACAGTGGATCAAGTTAAAAAAATTGTAAGATAATTAATATTTTACGATTTATTTTTTAACGTGTATAATTGTTACGTCAAAAAATTATAATCGATTTGAATTTTATACATTTATTTTTTCTAACAATTATTTTCATTATAAAGTCGACATTTTTAACAATTTTATGACTTACATCCATTTTCATAATTAACAGCATATAATTATAATTTTCTACGATTGATCCTGTTGGATTAAGTTATTTCGTGTTTCTCTCTAGCAACTCATTATTCCGTATGTATACGCGTTTTTTCTATGACCGCGTGTTCTTGTTTATGCAAAGTTAGACAGAAAATATAATATTAAAAAAATATTCAAACTTAATACTGACAATTTTGTGATACAAAAAATGTGATGAAGTTAACTTTTTTTTTAATTGTGTACTCCTTTCGTACTTGTCATTAATTTTTTTTTTTTAAATAAGGAAAAGAAAGACAAATATGTATATGTGTTCGCGTTGAAACAGTATAGAACGTGTAAGATGCAGCTAGTATAATATAAAGCTTTGAAGTGTTAATTCAAGAGGTAGAAAGAAGGAAAAACTTTATAATGACACAAGCCAAGGCTCTTTAAAGAGATAGTCAAACTTCGAAAAGGCACGTTTTTCTTCTTCCGGTTTCTTCCGTCTTTCGTTTTCTTCTATATTCCGAATAGGGAAACTTTCGTATTATAATATCAATCCTTTAAAACTAGATAAGAATATAATCAATTTTAATCGAAGCTTACTAAATGTTCAAACATCTTTAACTATTTGACTAACCTAAAGATCAATAAAAAATCACATAATCTAAAATAGTGCAAAGTAAGAAAAAAAAAATCAAATATTTTAGAACCAAATAATAAGAAATTCAAAACAAATGTAATTGTTTAAAGAAAGTTCAGTTCACGTTGAGACTTTTTTTTTTAGCTTTGTTGATTCAACTGTTATTTATTTGGTCGATTTTAATCATTGATAAAAAATACGACGAGAGAGAAGTGAACAAAGTTCGTGACATCGCATTGATAATTAGTGCGTCTATATTTATAGTTCGTTTCGTTTTCAATAGGAATTCTCGTTGTAAGTTGCAAGCGTAAGCGATTAACTTGAAGTTTCATTGAACGTACGTGCCGATTCGTACCACTTGCTTGATTGCTTTGACTCATTCAATGAAAACATTTTACGGAAAGTTCATTTAATGTCCCGAACTATTTTTATTTTTTTTTTTATTTTATATATCTTACTTCCAAAATTATTTTCCATTTCTTTTTTTCATTTCTTTCTTTTTTTTTATTTTCATTTATACTTTTATTTTTTTATTTTCGTATTATCGAATATACATATATCGAGAATCAATGTCAGAGGTTTCTTATCGTACGAGTCTCGTAATACAAATTTTAACATCATTAAAATCTAGATTATTTTTCATCATTTCTTTTTCTTTTTTTCTTTCTTTCCCTTATTTTTGCACAGCATATCTCTGGCAAGATTTTTTTCCCTCGTTTTTTTTTTATTCCCCTTCTTTTTATTTTTCTTTGCTCTTTGCATTTACTGCAGTCAACTGTAACCGACGATGCCATTGTTCGCACGTTTCCATTTCTTGGAA
This sequence comes from Polistes dominula, assembly GCF_049000335.1. Classification (NCBI taxonomy): domain Eukaryota; kingdom Metazoa; phylum Arthropoda; class Insecta; order Hymenoptera; family Vespidae; genus Polistes; species Polistes dominula. The sequence goes on along the minus strand of NW_028301061.1, from coordinate 4,443,759 downwards.
ACTAATCTCGTTAATGAACTTCCGAAGTTTGGAAAAATGAGTCTACCGAGCTTTCTTCGGCCCACTAGTTTTTTCTTTGTTTTCTTTATTTTTCTTCTTCTTCTTCTTCTTCTTCTTCTTCTTCTTCTTCTTCTTCTTCTGCTTTTTCATCTGACAATTGTGTTGCTCAGTCTCTGAGAGTTAGAAACAGTTTTAGAATAAATTTATTATATGTATGTATAGTTGTTATTTGGCACGCCACGATATTACACAGTTAAATTATATGAGGTAGCTAATTTTTAATTGAATTTAATAAATATTGTAATATTATCGAGTTTGTTTGGTTTGAAATTCCAATTACCTTGATAGAATAAAAGTATTAATAATGAAAAGTTTCGTGACATAAGGACTTCACGTTTATTGTTTAAAATTAATCATAATTTTGATCAAAAGGAAATAAATTTTGTACAAAACTATTCAAAATTCATATTTTGAAAATATATGGTATCGATTTATACGCTTATGTTCGATAAACATAACCATTTGCAATATATCGAAAGTTATTGTAATCGAACTTGGGGGGAGAAAGGTAATACATTCGCGTGAATTCGATGCTATTGAAATTTTCAAAATGCGGAATAAAAATTGAAACTCGAAAGAATATTATATGTGGCGTTGTAAGATATTTTACAAAAAAAAAGAAAAAGATGGAAAAGAAAAAGAAGAAAAGAACATTTTAAATTTATCGAAAAATTCTCGATTTCCTTGAAAGGATCAAGATTATTATGATGATACGAATATTTTAAGGAATCTTTCCGAACGTATGACGAAAAACTGAAAGAATGATAAGAAGAATTTCTCAATATAGAAAGAAGAAGCTCCTACTTTTAAGAATGAAAAGAAAAAGAAAAATAGAGAAAATAAAAAAAGAAAGAAAAAAGAAGAGAAAAGTTAGAATGAAGGAAGGAAAAGAAAGGATTGATCAAAGACTATCACTCTCGAAGAACTTTTCGATCCTGCTAAAAGAAAAGATGATGAGTAAACGAGGATAGTCGAAGCAACTTCTTTTGCTGGAATAGTCAGAAGAATTCAAAAAAAAAAAAATATATCCAAATTAGTCATGTTCATTCTGGCTCGTCGATGAACAAAACAAAAATTAATATGATCACGAAACTAATTAAAAATAATCTATGGAGAAAAAAGTAAAAGAAATAGAAAATATGGAGTGCCGATTCGTGGATGGAATTCTCTCGAAAAAGGCTAATTTTTGTTTTAAAATGCGACTCTCCTAGTTGTTCGACCACTTTAAGTGCTCCTCAAGAGTGCCTTTCCTACTTTTTCTATCTTTCTCCCTTACTCTAAAATATGTCTTTTAGTTCTAAGGTCTGTGTTTCTTTTCACTGCAAAAACTAACCTTAAAAGAAGAAAAATATAAAGATTGACAATTACTTTGTTTTTTTTACACGGTATACTGGATTTCTATTTTTATCATTTACATTTTTATTTATTTACTTACTTATTCTTATATATTTACACTCACCATAACCATTGTTTGAGAGAGTTTTAAATATTTTGATTTATTTTTGTAACATTATATGTACATTGATAATATTACAAAATACAGTGAGTGTCATTTAACATTGTACATTGTTACGCTTACTAGATTTTTATTTCAAAAATATTGATATAATATGTTTAGAATAAAAAAATTTAGAAATAAATACATAACGTTTTTTTAACGTTTATGTAATTGTTTACAATAAAATACATATGTTTTTAATAAGGATTGTATTACATATATATATATATAAATATGATGTTTAAATAAGAAAAGTATAATTTTTAATCTTATTTATTATGAGTATTATTTTTAGTATACATATATTTTTTTGTATTTTTATTTCTTTAATGGATATTAAATTGATATTGATATTAAAAAAAACATTTAAATAGCAGTAAAAACAAAGGATGACCAATCGTTAGACATGATATTCTTTTTATTTTTACAGTTATAAAAACATGTACGATTTTAATGTACGAGCTTTTTTCCGTAAATTATTTTTGTCTTATTTGTTATAGATAAAATTTTCTAATTAAACTCATTAAAGGTGTATTTAAAGTAAATTATTATATTTATTTTTAAATTGTTTTCACCCTAAACACACTGTATCAATAGTTTTTAAGCCAAAAAGTAATAAGAGGAATGGTGTATGATTTTAAAGGATACTGACTGTATTATTATTAGTACTATATAGTTTCTTCACTTATTCCTTTATCTATTACTATAATTTTATATGTGTAAACTAATTTATTTATTGTGTATTTATGTCAATATTTAATGCAAATAATAATTATTACATATAAGAAAAATAGATGTGTAATCAAAAAGTCAACCTTATAAGCCTTTTTTTTTAAATATATGACGGTTTTCCAAATTTAGACAACTATACTTAAAAAACCTAATTTATATACAAAAAGAAGAGAAAAATGTTACATCAGGAATTTCAGTTTTTTATTGAGTTATACAAACTTTGTGTTCCCGAAATGTGTAATTACGTATTTTCCATTAGAATGCACAAAAGGTCCAATGCGTTTATATGTTTTGCGTAGATACATTTTTTCATATACTTTAATTATATATAAATACTTCTTTTAGGTTGAGTAACAAGTTTCTTCGAATTTTAATGTAAAAGTATGATGCATTTTTTATATATTTTCTATGTAGCCTTTTGCAAATGATCTAACATTGTTTTCTTTTTTTTCTTTTTTTTTTATTCAAAATAATGATTCCCTTTCGGGATACATGGAGATCTAAAATTGTTTGGTAATCAATTTTTAATTTCTTACCGATATCATGGCCATTAATATTTTAATCTTACTTAATTTTTCCTGTGATTTTAACGAATTTTTGAATGAATGGTCGATCAGAGAGAGATGTATTTTTGACATCAAAATTTTTAGATTAAAAATGTTTAAACTTTTTTTGTGCCACAAATACTGATACTGTATCTTATTCATGAGTATCACAAATTTTTTTAGCAATTTAATTCGTATTTTTCATTTTTTCTGATAAAATTTCAAGATATTTCGAAGTTCTTTTTTATTTTATTCATTTTCAAAACGCAATAATTTTTTACCGAATAAATAAATCTAATGACATATTTTTTTGTTATTATGATAATGTTTTCATTTAAACGGATTTATTTTAACGTACTTGAACTTGAACCTGAATGCGTTATGTGCAAACACAAATTCGGAGATTCTCTATTGTAATTTATTTTTTTATAATAAATGCATAAATTTATCTATAATTATATTCTAAATATTTGAAGTACGATAAGAAAATTAATGAAATAAATATGTAAATTCATTAACTGGGGATACCATTAATGAAATGATTAGGAAAACTTTAGAAGTCAAATTTATAATTATTTAAACATTAAACAAATATGAAAAAATTAATAGTGTTGCTTGATTTTATAATTAGTTGATGAATTCACCATTTGTGAAATAAAAAAAAAATACTGACGATTTTTACAGTTCTAATTACGAGGTTTTCATTTACATGCAGCTTTCGTAGAACCAATTATCTGTGTAAGGAAAAAGATTTCTATACTTTATGATATGTCACCTTTTAAACTCATTTAAGTTTTGTCAAATCCGATTTTTATTATCACAATTATACGATCCCAAGGCTATTTACCAGAAAAATACAAAGAAATTTTGTATTCAACCCAATAACAACACAATTACTTTATATATTTAGATAAACATTCAAAATGGCAAGAATGTAAACTAATGAATCATAGTTATATATTTATTTTGTCTATTATATATAGAAAAAAAATCCTTCTATTGCTTTAAAAAAATATATGGAATATTGTTAAACATCATTATTATTTATTAACAGAAAGAAATCTTTGATACATAAATCAGATAAACGATATTGGGGACAAAGAACCTCAATCAATTGAAAATAAACCACGATAAGCTAGCTGTTTCTCCGACATGTGCTTCTTCACTACTTCGACGTCAAGAAAATCGCAGCTGAAATGCATCCCTTATTATTCGAAGTTTATGGTAATGAAACCCCATCGGAAATAATATGTAGAGTTTGATTTGAATGATATCGAAACGGTGATTTTGACGTAAGAGATAAAGTACGTTCCTGACAATCGAAAAAATTTGAAGATGTTCAGCGGCAAGAATTGTTTGATGAAAATCCAGCTAAAACGTTTTCATGCCATGAGGAAAATTCATAAGAAAGAGAAATAATTATCACATATTTTAAAAACTAATAAATGGCATTATATCAAGAATTGCAATTTGAAATCAATTAAAAATAAAAGTTTATTTTAAATATGTACGATCCGAAAAGGATCGTACGGTGATTAGCGGTATTCGAAATTCGCGCGCGTCCACTTCCATCGATTGGGATTCTAGATCGATACTCATTGCGAGCATCGATCAACTATTAGTAACTATCGAAGCGTTGCTCTAGCTACCCCCACCTCTCGCATCCCCACTTCTCATCGCCCTAGTACGTACGTCCTGCTGGGACCGTACAAAGGGGCATTCTTTCTATTCTTCACCGGACGCCTACGACTACACATCTTGAGGGATTATAGAGGCTTAGGAATTCACAAAGGACAACGAAGAGAATATCCTCATCTTCAAGACTCGTGAAAGTGAGCCTATTCAACATCACAACCCTTAAGGTTGTGATCGCTATATTTGCGGAGTGCGAGAGGTGAGATCTTTCCAATATATATATATTTCACATCGACGGTATTCTCCCTCGTGGTAACGCCACGTGGTGCATTCTTATTGTATAATCAAGTAACATCCAGGGTTTTTATGCCGCAAGGCTTTTCCCTGACGAGCCAATAAAAAAGGCATTGTTTCTTTGGTTGGCTCAACCACGTGTTTTATTTTACACCTTAACCTAACCCTTTATTCTCCACTTCATAGCATAAACAAATTGCCAGAGGACTCTTAATTGAGGAATTTCGGCCATAACAAAATATCTATGTTTATTAGTATTAATGCTACATATTTTATGTACATGATTAATTGCAGATCACGATTCTTAGAGGAAAATTTTCAATAATGGAATAAAATTGCAGTTCTTGTTTTTATACTACATATTTGAGAAATTAATAAAATAAGCTCAAATTGTATATTTTATATATTTCTGAAATATCGTTTAAATAATACATTAATTTTAGCCAACTAATGAAAAATAATAGTTCCTACCTAAAACAAATGATTTAAAAGTGGTTTACGATAGTAACTCATATTTTACTCTTAATTTTACATTCCTTTAGATCATAATTTGTTTTCTTATAAAATAGGAATAAATGTACTGTTTTTCTTGGAAAACGTAATATCGAGCCATATCAATTTTCAATAAGACGATAAGATGGAATTTTTAAAGGGAATAAATTATTTTAATGCATGTTTTAGCAAAGTATGAGATTTCCTCTTCGTCAAGTGATATACCAACGTTCGAAAAGCCAATAATCCGTCAGTTCTCTAGTCCTGTATGTTCGGTAATACACACACACACACACACACACACACACACACACACACACACACACACACACACACACATGCAACGTAAAAATTTTTATTCATTTTCCTTCTTCTCAATATCTCATAAATTCTGATTAATATGTACTTTCGATCGCACTTTGGTATTTTTAATCAGAAGTTTGCAAAAATTAAAATAAATCTCAAATTAACATAAAATCTCAAATGAATTATAAGGGAAGTTATTTTAAAAGAATGCACCAATAGTTTCCAACTTGTAATACGTGGGTCATATACGACCCACCGCTGAAATGGATGCAACCCGCTATAAAATTATAAATTTCTTTTAAAAATATTTTTTACATAATTTACTTCCTTCTGTATTGAAAGAATTTCATTTGAATCACTATATTTTATATTTGCTACCCCAGAAACAATTATATTTTTTTTAAATGTGACTCAAGGAAGCTATTACATCATATAATGATTTTTATAATATAAGAAAAATATCTAGCAATTCATAGTATTATCTATTGTATTTATTAGCTATACAGGGTCCAGTTGAATAAAATATACAAGCTAAGATAAGTTGTTTTTTTTTACTGAAAAAAAGAAAAAAAGAATACGATTATTTTATTTGAGGCTTTGTTTCCAAGAATATGAAATTTGAATTTTCATTCTGTTTACATTCTATTCTTATGAGGATATGATGAAAATATAATTCTTTCCAAAAATAGACATAAGAACATAACCCAATAAACTACAATCTTCCATCATTTTGAGAAAAAAAGATTTATTCTAAGAAAGTTGGAGTCTTATGTTTTTGGGAGTACATTTAATAAAGAGTATATATGTCTAATCTTTTTATATATTGTTTATATAGTTTTTTATATACATTGGTTCCTCATAGTGGAGGGTAATATGATCTCTATAAGAAGTTTAAAAAAAGAAATAAAAATAAAGAAAACAAGTTTTATAATTTTCCTTCTTGTGATATAAAAAAGATGTTACATTAATCTTGATTTAAAAATAGTATAATGCAACGATGTTTCTATTTTTGTCGATATTTAAATTTTCGTGAAAAGAAAAAGAAAATATGTGTTCTTCTTATTTATAAACTATTAACACTATATTTCTTTACTTCTATGTTATCAAAGAATTTATTTTATTGGGTTACTACATTAACATTACTTTTGTAAAAATTTCTAAAATATATTTCATATGCATTTTCATAATTTTCACTATTTTCATAATACGTATTAAGTCCGATTAGATTATTTTTTTAATTTTTTTTAAAAACCAAAATTTTTTTTATTTAAATTTTAAATAAAAATTTAAAACCGTCAAAATTATGAAACGTTTGAATGAAATATTAAATTGGAAGACTATATTATCACTTCTTTCTCTATTTAATACATCAAAGAAGATATTCTGTCTTCAAGATATGGGTTTGAAGGGGGAAGGGGGTGCTGTAGACGGCGCTGGGTGAGTGTATGTGTGTGGGTGTTGAGTAAAAGGGAAAAGGAAGACTTTGCATCTACTCTTCATTCTCCCTCGACTTATTCGAGTACTTTTGTAAAGTTTTCTAACCGGTCATAAAACAGTCATCTGAAATGGTGAGTGAAGGTAGTAAAAAAGAACAAAATTCAATAGGAGTACGGCCGTGTTGGAGTAGGAAAAAAAATTTATTCTACGTGCCTCATTCACCGAGAATCTTTTCCTCCTTTTTTTTCTTTTTTTTCCCTCCAATCCCTTCCCTTTTTTCCTTGTGCACAGTATCAGCCAGGAAAAGAGCTTCTAGCAAAATTGTACTCCGAGACACTCGATTTTTATCATGAATACCAACATTTGAGAACGGCCGATGAGATGAGAAGGAGCGTACGTGAGAGAGTATCGAACTGATAAAAAGAAACTATGACATACATATATAATGCATTAGAAATCTTCAAGTAAACTTGAAAATATGTCAAAGGATTTGCTGTGTTAAGATACTTTAAAATTTTTCTTCTTCAAGTGTTCAAAATATCGATGTCATTTTAAAAATTTAAATATCCTTGAATTGAGAGCGGAATTCTTTTTTTCTTTTTTTTTTCTTTTATCCATCCATCTTGTGAAAAAAAATGTTCTTTACAATGTACGTTGTTGAAATATTAATAGTTATGGATACAAATGATTTTATATTGCCTAATGTGTGTAATATAAATCATTATTTTCAGGTAACTTCATTTATATTTTAGCAATATCGATAGTATAGGTGTAAAAGTTAAATATGTATTTTACAAAAAAGACTCACACACCCACATCGAATTTTACTTGTAATGATTTTCATTTGTTTTTTTTTTCTTTTCGAATTCCCACTAATTAATAGTTCTTGTTTTATTTGTTTAATTTCGTTTTTTATTTAAATTAATTGCAGAACTATTATTAAAAAATTATATAAAAATTTATGTTAATAAAAAATCAATGTATATATACCAAATTATAAGTACTTTGCTACAAATCTGCTGATTAGTATTTTCTATTTTTAATAAATTTTTTATTACTGAGAAACATTTTATTCTTACAATTAGAGAAATATAATTTTATATAAATAAATAATAAAATTGATCTTACAAGAATTTTCTTACCTACACAAGAAATAAAAAAATACAAATATTATTTTTGGAAGTAGTACTTTTCTGCATTTTATAATACTTTTGAGAACATACTTCTGTGAGACCTATTTTCTTATCATTTATGCAAAATTATATTTCTTTTAATATTAAATACTCTTTAGAAATAAGATTTTATATCAATTTTCAAGTTTAATAATCATAAGATACGTTCATTTGTTTTATAATTTAGAAACATTGCATTATAAGTATATATCAATTTTTTTAAATTTACAGTAGGGTACGACTATTCTTATGTGACTCGCTGTATATGTAAAAATGATTGGAACATACAATAACTTACAAAAGTATTCGAACGATCACAATTAAAACTTTAAAAAAATTAAAATCTGTCTTGTTGACTAATATTCTTAAAGTAATGGTGCAATTACTAAAATACACAACTATCAAATTATAAATATAAATTTTGAAGTGATTTATATAATATTCTTGGAGCTTATGAATAATTCATTGCAAACATGTATGAGAAAACAAGATCACAAAAATCTATCAATGGTATTAGTTATTCACACCTAATGTTGCATTAATAATTATAGAAATCCTTTTTGTGTTTTATTACAACCTTGATGCAATGCTGCATGCTGTGAACAAACTTTTCGGTTATTGCAGTTTCCTGTCAACAAATTCATGATTGAATTAATGTCTAAACTTCGTGGAGGTGTTTGTAGAATATATATATATATATATATATTGTGTATTATATAATAAATATTCTTTTACAATATTTGTAAAATGCTTGAGGCCAATGACTTGCTAGAAATAAACAGTTTTCAACCATATCAAATTTATAGCAATTTCTTTTAATTTGTTATTAAAAATATTTGAATATTTATGTTTTATCTCAAATGCTATTTATAAAAACGAGATTTCCAGTACTGTTTGCGACACTGAATAAATCCCTTCAACATAAAACTACAACTGTATTTTATAGTGGAACGTAAATTTTTAACTTTCATTTCAGAATTGGGTTTTCTCCAAACATAACGACATCTACCCAATCCAACGACATTAAATTTACTTCTTCAGAAGATATTACTTTATTCCAAACAACATTATATCTATATTTATATATTCTTTTGCCAATTTTAAACATTTAGCAGGATTCGTTAAGTTATTGAAAAATTTTCTTCTTGGAATTTTACTATTAAAAATCATTAATATAGAAAATCTTGAAGATATAATTTAAGATAAAAATCCTATTTAAAATTGTTGAGAACCATTTGTGCATGGTTTATAACTGACATATTTTAATTCTTTTTTTATTTCGTTTAAAATAATTTTTTTTTTTTCTACTAGTTAGTTTTTTTTGATGGACTTATACCGCGTTTGTTCGTAATTGTTTCTTCCGTTCTTTATTTTCTAATAATATATTGTTAATATACATTTTTCTACTAATTATGCAATCTGCCCATTTGATTTACCTTCTTTTTTCATTTTTAATCTAAATCTATCTGTCTTGTTTCCGGTTTACTGAAACTTATTTTCACTGATAATAAACCATGAATATTGTGCTGGGGAAAACATTTATTTCTATTTACCCAATAGATGGTCTCTGGTTTGCATTATTTTGGCAATATTAAACGTATTTAGCAATACTTGCGTGCATTTGAGAGCGAGCATATCATAGAGCAATTTAAAACAATAGTGATATTAGTTTATTTAGTCAAAATTTTTTGCGTTTCAAAAATGGGTGAAAATAAAAAGAAATTGTATGAATTCGAAATTCTATTATAGTTTTTATATAAATTTATATATTCATATATAAATATAAAAAATACGATTAAGCTGTTAAAATATATTGTGCCGTTTATGAATATGATACAACATCAGTCTTAGAGTAATCGCAATATTACTTTTAGAATTTTAGTCTAATATACATATTTTTAATATTTGATATTTCATTATAAAGCATTCGAATACATTTATTCTTTCAATTTTTCATTTGAAAAAAATATAAAAGACGAAAAATATTCGTTATGTTTTCATTTATTTGTGTAAATATAACTTTATACTTTTAATGTTACTATATAAAATACAAACGAACCAATTTGGTTACTTTCAACATTAAACCAAAGTAAAGCGAATAAACACTTTTTGTATTTATGATTAAATAACAACTTTTTAATCGTCATACATAAAAACTTATAACAAAAATCAATAAAAATAAATACAGAAATTAGAATAAACTATGAATATTTTATGTATCGATGATCGTTCCGATTACATATTATTTTTTAACAGGACAAAATTATTGTAAACAACCTATACAAGACTACGTTGATAGGATCCCTGTTTATAAAATGTATTAAAAATACGATTAAAAATATTGTTACATATATATACATTCATATCGACCAGAAAATTATTTTAAAAATAATAAATAAATATGAACAATTTAATTCAAACTTGGAAAAAAAGAACAACAGAAAGTTTAACAAATTAAATCGTTTTTGTCCCTCTTTGTAGTAAGCACGGCACTTACCACTATGCTGTTTTGATACTGAAATATGTATTAAATTCTTTGGTACTTGCCTATATGAGCAACAATTCAGGACCGTATCTATGCTTAAAATAAAAACTATTATATAATATATTATTTACTAGTAACTTATTAATAGGCTTTATGCTGCTAGTTTTAATTAACTAGTAGCCGAAAAATAAACTTTTCGTTGATTTCGATTATTAATTACTCGACCAAGAATCAGCTCTACCTAAATAATTAATGTTTTATTTCTTTAATATTTTATATTTTTATACATATTATTTTTGTAATATAAAAATACAGAAAAAAAATGTTTTGTTATTTCACCTTTCTGAATATTGTTATGAGTAATTATTCACATTTTTTGCAGAAGAAATGATGTATTATAGATTTGTTTTTTATTTTCTTAATACAAGCTCTTCAATGTTAATATATAATCAAATTACATATTGATAAATAATTAGAAACATTGCTAGACTTGACATAATTAATGAATATTGTTTAATTGACCAATATGCAAACTTTTAATTTTCTCGAAACAATAAAAAATGATGAAAATAACAAAAAAAAATTTGAAAAAACACTTTCAAAATAAATGGTTCGTATAGGTTTTTCATTTGATTCTCATTATAACCTCATATAACTTGTGTAATCATTGATACGAGAATCGTCAGAGTTATTTGCAACCGAAATTCGTAATTTCAGCTCTCTTTAAGACAGTTAAACTGTTCTTTAATTCTTAATTTAACAAAAAAACCTTAATTAGGCTTTTTTGGAATAATTGAAGATTTCGGATTGTTTAATCATCAAGAAAAGAATGTTTTCCTTGGTTTTATGAGTTATTGCTAGGAAAGATTGTTTGCAGCTTAGGTTTTAAACGATGTTTTTATTGTACGGTTCGCTAATTGCGATAATATGTCCTAAGTAAACCGGGACTTCAAATAGGTTAGTGAAAATAAGCTTTTTCTAAATCAACATCATTCAAACTCTCTTCATTCCAGCAAATAATCTCAATAACTTAATTCTGGCAACATTGTGAACTCAATATCTATGATGACCTGATCAAAATTAATATTATTTACTAAATATGTTCTTGAGGAAATTTAATTATTTTATCTTTCTTTCCATTTGGCTCAACAATAAACTAATAAATAATTTTTGTAATAACGAGATAAACTAGATGAGTAGATGAGAATGATATGACTGCATTTTTCATAATTGCGTAATTATGGTAATGAACTTAATTGATTCGAAAGAAATTACGTAGTTTATACTATTTTATTGAAATGCTGCATTAATATTTAAAAAAAAATATATAAATTATATCCCGCAAATTTATTATTTACCAATTTTTTATGAATTCTTTCTATGTGTTTATTATCTCGTTTGTTAAAGATTCATACCTAATTTGTAGGAAAATATTTTCGCATAAAATGTATCTATCTCTTTTCTAAACTAATAAAAGGTAATCGTTTACTTTTAAGAGCAAAAATTATTTTCACGAATTGCTCGATAAGGTAGAAGTCAAAGTTTTTAACGAACTAATTGTAAAGATGGCGTGACAGGGCAATACAAAAAGAAATTTCCTTGCTGCTTCGGAAGCGATTTTGTACCTTAACTTATTGCTGAGATGCAATATATAGCCTTAATGTACTCCTAAAACTGTGTTAAATATTAAAAATTCAGAGCTTAGTACTTTTAATGTGTCTTCTTAGAAACAAATTTTTTTGTCTAGTAAAAGTATTGTTCAAGTTTATTTTTTTTTTTTCATTTTAAAAAGAAAACTTTTTTATTTTGAGGAAAAATAGATAAATTCTTAACAGAAACCGAACACAATGTCAATTTTTATAGTAACAGAATAATAAAATATATCTTTAATTATTAATAATTGAATTCGTGTCTTTTTTTATATTATCTTCCTCTGCTCTTACAATTTTGAAATTTAAGTTCTTATAGTCAGACAATTAAGAAGGCAATTTTCATAGTACGAAAAGTGAAGATTATTTCATGACTATACGAATATATATCTGTGGTGGTGTGCTACACTTACAATATCTTAAGAATTTCGTTCCTCCCCCTTTTTCCGTGTTTTAAACAAAGTTCACTAAAGCAAATTTTATAAATTGATCGAAGCTTGTTAAGCTCTTAAGCACTGCTGAATGCTGCGTGGGGTTATTTTTCTGTACGACAAGGTTAACACAACTAGAATTACGTAATTTTTTATGTAAACGATAAAACTATAATGTGTGACGAACAATGCTGTTCTCTTCGCAAATACATTTTAATGAAATTTTTAATGATTACATTATAATTTTTCTTAAAGAGATGGTAAACATATAGTTTAATTTTGACAATTTACTTTAGTAATTAATAATAAAATTAAATATAATATATTTTAAAAGATGTTATCCGCGAAAGCTACTATAGTGGAGCGTCGTACTGGAAGATTATATCCACAAAAGCCACTATAGTGGCGCGACGTGCTTAGAAAGTTAAAGACATTGTATAGAAATTTAAAAATTTCCATGCTTTGTTTCGCTTACACGAGGTAAAAAATATTCCCCCTTCTTCGTTCTCTAAACATAATCAAAAGAAATTAATTTTATAGATTGATCAAAACTCTTTGAATATTCTATAGAATGTTCTACTCGATCAGATATTCTATACAATCCGTTAAACAAAGTTATAATAATAATGAATGATATCAAAGTTTTTTATACTTTTACGACGTTCTGAAAAGTTACTATAAGACTCAAACTATTCCTATACCAGTTATCAAGAAAGAAGATTTCACTTGGGCACAAAGTTGCACGAAAAAAGCCACAGTTTTCTCAAGCTATTTTTGCAATACATTTAAACCAAATATAACGATCTCCTCTGAAGTCACTCCTTACCAATCCTTATCGTTATCAAATAAACCAAACCGCATCAAAAACATAGCACAAATCACAGCCAAGGAGATCGTTAAACTTATCAATGAAACACGAAACAATAAGTTACCTGCAGTAGACCTGTCAGCGGCAAAACACTCAACCAACTACTAACAAGGACAATAAGAATGTTCACTATAATTTTTAATGTTGCCTTAAGAATCAAATTTTTCCCATCTTCTTGGAAAAAAGTTCAGTTTATTAGGCTTAAAAAGTCAAGAAAAAGAGATTTTCACTTTTTTCTTTAATTATGAAACTTTTAGAAAAGATAATACTACATAGAATGAAAGTACTAATCAACGAAAATAAAATAGATACATCTCAACTTTGGAATTAAATTCGCTATGATCGACAAATTCATCGAATGACTAACACAATACATCGGCTATTGAGAGTAAGGACTATTTTATTGCTATCTTTCAAGATATAAAAAAAGCTTTTGACAAAGTGTGGTACGAAAATCTTCTATCTAAAATTCAACCAAATTTTCCTCTGTCCTATTACTAACTACTACTTTAATATTACCCAGAAGATAAATCATTTTTTTTTTTTTTGTAAAAGTCTAAGATTCTCTTATTTAAAAGCATTTAACGTTGAAAGTGGTATTCCCTAAGGAAATGTACTGGATACTATTTTATAAACTCTATTCACTGCAAATATTCCTACTATTCATGATATTGTAATATTAACGTTTACGGATAACACAGCTATCATAGATACTCAAAAAGATCTCATATCAGCATACCTTTTATTTCTAGCAACATAAAATTACAATAGAACGATGGTTAAATCTATGGAAAATAAAAGTAAATACCAGCAAATGTGAGTGTAAATACCAAAAATCATTCATAAAATTTTTTAAATAAAATACTTAGATATTCGCATAGACGCAAGACTAATATGAAAACAACATATTTTTTTTTGTTATTAATAAAGGAATATAGAATGAATTCTCAGCCGAGAATTATAAGTAATTTTTTTTGACCTGATACATTGACATGAGTTGTTAAAAATAAATAAGTATAAGCTTAATTTTTAATATTTTTTAAAAAATTACTTATGTCTACAATTTTTTATTTGCCATTTCGTTTTTCTCAATCTACATTTTTAACTCATAATTAGCAATTCGAAATATTTTAATATACAACTTCTCATTAAAATTGTAAAATATATTCATATATTGATCTACATTTTTTTAGATTTGTGGCCATAGTGCAATAATGATAAATCGATAAAAGTGATATTTTTTTTTCTCGTTATCAAGAAATTAAAAATGCAGAATATAAAATATTCTTATCGACGACTCAGATAATTTTATTCCATATTTAATATCATTACTGGCTTGTGATTTTCTTTTTTATTAAATATTATACTTCTCTTTGAATCTTGCAATATATCTCATAATAAAAATGTGACAATTATTTTTCTGAATAAAATGAAACATATACTATAAATATTATCATGTTCAGTCCAGACAAATACGTCCCTTCTAAAGGAACTAACAAAAATAATCATGTTTACTAGTATTTGTTAGATGGTATGTACACTACTAGCGCAAAGTTTCGTATCACTATGTAAATTAAGAGAAATAGTATATTTAGAGGAAAAATTGAATGCTTTTAAAAATTTAAAAATTATTTTTGTCGTAATTCATGGTATACATTTCTAAAGTTTTTCAATAGAAAGTCATTTTAATTGAAATGGAAATTGACCTTGTATAAGGTTTTTTAAAAGCATAATAAATTCTCATGACAAAGCTTTGTCTTATTGATGAGGAATCTTATAGAAATTTTCTTCATCGGTCAACATAATTGATTTCAAATACGTTTGTAATATTACAAAAGCATTATAAATCTGTCTGTGTCTACTTTGTTATATTGAATTTAATTAGTTTTACTTGTTAGTTTGCATTTAACGTTTTAATTGCATCTAATTAGTTCGTCAATTGTATTGAGTAAAACTTTATGCTGTAAAGAATGTACAGAATAGAAGAATTCTAGATTCCGAACGTTTAATCGTTTTATCTGTAAGAATAAGTTTAACGGTGTGGAAGATATGTATTTAAAATTTTTCTTCTCTTTAAAAATGTTAATATGTGTAGATTTAGGAATAGCAGGAAGCGCAACAAAAGCTTCAAATTAATTCTTGAAGAAACATTTTTAATTGTAGTCAAATTTTTATAATTATCCTTGACTTTTCTCTTGAATCTTTCTTTTTCGAAATATCTACAAAAATTGTATCTTCACTGCATTGTTTTGGAGCCGCATGTTAAATAGCAGCTATAGTCAAACAATTTATTTCTAAATCAACTAAAATCTTAATAATAGCACCGTGTTTCTAGTATTTCTTCAGTTGTAACAACTTTTGTAATAAATTGGTGCACTAATTATTGATAAAATGCTTCGATTTGGTACTACTTTTTTACAATCCGACATTACTTTCACTAAAATTCCCCATTTTCTAGAAACAGGGAATGTTACTTTACTTTACGAAAAAAATAGAATATTTTTCTGATTAAAAAACTTACAACCAAAACATATGTCTGCCTACTGTCATCCGTTATCTGACGATTATCATTAGTTTCAAACTAAGGTTACTTTAATTGTTTACCATATCTCTTAATATTAAATGTTTTGAAAAATGTATATCATATTTTCGGACACAGATAGTATTTCTTTATAACACAAATAAATGATTATTTTTCTTCAAATAACCTTTTTATCAAACAAATCATTTTTATTTTTAAATATAGCCGTACAATATATGTATGTTTTAGATTTCTACAATATGGAGTCTTGTCATTGATTCAAATATGTTTAATAGAAATTAAAGAATTTTTTTTCTTGTTAGGAAGAAATCCTTTTTTACTGCATATGAAGACTCAAGAAAAAGAAAAATCAACAAATGATAGTAAACTTTTTGCCGGTATCGTACTTCTATGTTTTCTTTCCTGTCTTTCTCGTTTATTAAATTCCTTTTTATAACATTTACGAATGTATCGTCGCGCGAAAATAATCAAATGTATGCGTTAACGTAGAATATAGAAAAAAATATAAAGGATAGTATAAGAAGTTGATAAGACAAGATTCCTTGTTATTTGTTTATAGATAAATAATGTATGTTTTACGTTTGATAATGAGATCAGTCACGTGTTTTCTCTTTCTCCCTTTCTCTCTCTCTCTTTTTCTCTTTTCATTTTTCTCCATTTCTTTCTCATTTTCTTTTTCCTTCCTACCGTCGCTGTTTTTGTGCCTGCATCTTTTCACTTTTTCGTTTTTCTTTCCATTCTCGTTTCTTGTCTACAGCATCAGGACTTGGCGTAAATCTTCATTCATTTTCCAGATATACGAACAAAAGCTTCGTATGACGTAAGCTTGGCACAGTCTATAACAGCCTAGCCGTTGTTTTTGCTTTTTAAGAATCGTGGAGAAAAACTTGCATGCTCCTTGTACCCTTCCTAATGCGAATACTTTAAATACAAAGTTCTGTAATTTCTCAGAATCTTTAAATAAGCATCAAGGATTTCTGCGTTTCTCAACTAATTTCGTAATTTATGAACGAAGATGAAGATTTTTCTGAAATTAAATAAGATATTTCATTATTTCAATGTAAATCTTTTTCTAATTGAAAAGAATAACCATTAATTATAAAAATTTAGAAATAATTACAATGCAAAAAAGTAAAATAATCATAATAATTTTAATACTTACATGTTATTATCTTATTTTCTTAAAACAGAATATGCACAATATTTTTGTTCTTCAGAGTTATATCAATGATTTCTTTTTTAGTAAAGTAACTTTTCAGATATCTTGAATTTAAATGATTAATAAACAAAAAATTGTTATTTAAATAATAAAGTATAAATCTAATAGAAATAAATGTTAAGTGATTCTATAGTAAATGGTTTTCTTCATTTCATAAAAACTAAAAACGACCTGGTAAAGCTTATTTCGTTTTTTTAAACGTCGATAGACATGAACACACCATCAATTTTGCAACATGCTTTGATTCATTGGCATCTTTCAACGTTAATCCTAAACAACGTGATCGTGCTACGTTACGCTTAAACGGTTAATTAACGTCAATTAAAATCTTAGAAACTGCCTATAATAATAATCTGCTAGAATAAATAAATAAAATTATTGAAAATTTTGTAGGTAGGTATTTAAGCTGCAATTATGAATCTATTGTTAAATTCTTGTGATTATGTATAATTAATCATATTTTATTAATCATATATAAATAACCAAAATAAAGTATCAATAAAAACAATAAATATAAATATACAGCACTTTTATTTTAAAATTTATCAGGAATAAATTAATTTCTTATTACTCATGCGGGATAAGTAGTATCTTAGCCCCCGCTGTTGCGGTTGAAAAATAGCTAATTATCCATTTTACAATTACAACATGAGTTTTGAGCAAATCAAACGTTTATTTGTGTGCGATCAGTTTATTTGTCGCACGCAAATTTTACTTAGTTCACGTAAATTATATTTTGCTTATGCAAATTGATAGAAAAAAAATGAATAACGAAACAAATTACAATTAAAGTGCCAATATTTAAAAAGTGTAGTTGGCAATTAAGAAGCTTATTTACATAAAAATAAAAGTAATAAAATTAATAAAAAATGAATTCTAATCCCGATCTGATCCTAGAAACTGATGAAAGTTTTGACGAGGAGTCTATACC
This sequence comes from Polistes dominula, assembly GCF_049000335.1. NCBI lineage: Eukaryota > Metazoa > Arthropoda > Insecta > Hymenoptera > Vespidae > Polistes > Polistes dominula. The sequence goes on along the minus strand of NW_028301061.1, from coordinate 4,425,463 downwards.
ACCTGAAATAGTAGTAATTTTTTTTAATTTTCAGTTCTTTGATTTTGGTCTGGGGGGGCTTCGCCTCCCCCCAATCCTCCACCGGGGCTTCGCCCCTGGACCCCAAAATTGCTTGAAAGCATGGCACCGCATTTGTAATAAAAAATAGTATCTGCAACTCGTGCGATATTGTCGATTGCCGACTCGAGCGAATGAGTACACTGCACTCACTTCACTCGTGCGTTCAACTTCGCTCTCATGGGAAATCGACAACTTATCGCACAATATACTAATAAGTAATTTTGATTTTAGATATCAAAGAGGAAGCTCAAAACAATATTAATACAATTTTACGTCTCACTCTTGCCATGTATATTTTAAAAATTTTAAATAGTATTTCTATATTTGATAGATCATTTTAAAGATAATAAAAATTTACATTTAATTATAATTAAAAATGTCTTTGGATATATGTATTATACTTAAAGATGGTACAAAATTTTGAAAATAATGTAAATCAAAAATAAAAAGTAAAAAAAAGACAAACGAATTATTTAAATGGAAGGATCCTTAAGATTCATGCATATGCTGATCTCTTTTCTTGGTGGTACTAAATTTTATTCCCGGACTCTTAGTGAAAATCGTTTGAAAGTTCATTAGTTATGCATGGAAATGTGTACGGAAAAAGTCGATAATTTAAAGGCTGGTTTGTCAAAAATTGACTTGCAGTTTTCTTTGAACGTATCTTCCTTCGATTAGAAGAGAAAACTTCGTATTTTTTTATCTTTTTATTGGAAAATTTGAAAATCACTCCTGAATTGTTTCCTTTAACGTATAACCTTTGATAAAAGGTTCACGTACAATTCTAGTAACTATGAGAGACGACGGGTTACATGGGATGATTTATGCTCACATATGCGTTGAGGTTAAACGTCCGTTATCGTTACTGTACAAATTTATGATAAATATACAATTTGCTGATATACGTGTTCGTAAAGCGAAAGGCTTTTCTACAATTTTTCTACAATGCTAGAGTACCAAATTCATGTGAAAAATGAGAATCGAATTTTTCTTCCTTTCTTTTTCTTTTTGTTACCTTTACAAATATTCCTTCTAAAAGTATTTCGAATGTTTATATTAATGCAATTATTTGGAAGTTAATCGATTTTAGATTACCAGCTCAAATTTAACAAAATATAGTTCAGGGAAATGCTGTACTATTTTATCGCATCATTATCAATCATCTAATAGATAGCATGGTAATTGTATTACAACTGGACAAGAGATGATTCTATGTTACTTATCAAAATTACAAAATTTTAATATAACAAATATTTTTCTTGGTAAACTAAAAAGAAGATATATTTACAAAATATTTATATATTCAACCATCTTATAATACGATGTTCGGTAGTATTACCATTATCGAATTACCTTGAGTATTCGATAAACTATAAACACAACGAGCTTATAGATATTGAAAACATTACATAACGTGGTGGTAGTGCTATCAATAGTTGATCATTGGCTTTTTATATAGAACGTTAATATCGTTGGATAGAAAAATGGTGAGGTCTATTTCATCAAAAGATTTAACCTAAATTATAATAACCTTTCGAAAATTCTGCTAGAGGTTTTTTATTTCTAAAATTTTATTTTCTTAAGGTCATTCTTTCACAAAATTCAAGGTTTTATATTTGAGTTTTTTTTTTTTTACATAGAAAAATAAAAACTCTAGTACGATATCTCTATCTTTATCTTATCCTAATTCTTATCTTTTCACCTTCTCTTTTCGTTTGCACTTTTTCTTCAACAAGAGCAAATAATTACATAACGAAGAGTCGTTTGAAAAATTTGAATGAGCCTTTTTTAAAAATGCAGTGATCCACTTGAGAAAATCGCTCGGTGACCTGGTGTTTAATTGAATAACCACCAACGCGGATTCGAGGTTTTTCTAAATTTTTTTCTTTTCCAGAATTTTTCAGACACGAAAAAAAAGGTCGGATTCAAATTAGATGTATCTCATTAATGACTTGCTTCGAGTCCGAGTTCGAGTCGAGAATCTTAGTCTTCGATAGACACAAATTAATCGATTATTGTTTCAATTTCGTCAGAAAAGAAAATTTTCCAGTTTCTTCCAATTTTAGTGTATGTCATTTATGTAGCAAAATCTGGTTTTACAGAATAATTTGACTTAGCTTTTGCATCTATCATATAACGTTCCATGAAAATGTATCAATATTTTTACTTTAATCTAAATTTTTCTTAGAAATTTTAATGCAACAACGGAACAAATTTTTTTCGTATTTTGTATTTAACAATCTTCAAATTCTTCAAAAACTGATAATATGCCGACCTTGCTCTTTGGTCGATATGGTTCATTTTTAATATAAAAATTTCTAAATTGAAAATGCTTGAATCATTTTTAAGTCATGTGTACTGAAACTGTATTATGTTTGTAAACATTAAAAATTATTTTAATAGCTTGAGTCGCATTATTTCTTTTTTATAATGAAATTTCGTATGTATTAAACTTCTTTTATTTTTAAAACGTAAGAACTGTCAACTGAATAAGCGAATATCACAACTTTTATACTATTTTGTCTATGCCATATTTTAAATGTACTTAAATCCGATTAATATTATTGGAGTTATGCGATCCTAAATTCATTAACTGCGAAAATATGAAGAAACTTGTTTCTCAATCAAATATTTCTAATCATCTTTTCAATAAAATTAGTATTTTTCTTTATAAATTATGAAAAATTATTTCATTTATCAATTTCATTGTTAATTTTTACTTATTGATATTCCTTTAATTTTGCTTACATTTGTTTTAAAATTGTGCAGTCATGTGATTATTTTTTTTTAAATGGTCGATATATTCTTTATTACATACAATTAAATCCTCTACAATTAAGAATTTATAATCCCTTACAAAGTATTTCTATTACATTAACCCACCAAAAGTTTTTATTTCCCATGACAAATTCGTCTTTTATTTGCAAAAACGCAATTACTTTCTGTCACATCCAATATTTCCAGGTGTTTGATTATTCTTTTTTGCGTCTCTGTATTTTTTTGTTAGAATTATTATCTTATCATCGTTTGCTCTATTCTGTATTCATTTTTTTTTATTACAATTGCTAACAAATTCCTGAAAATTTTAAGTTTCAAAATATTGTGAAGCAAAATCATAGTTTGAAATTTTTTTTATGGATTATGGGATTTTAAACATTCCATTATTTTTTAATATTTATAGAAAAAGAAATCGTTTTGATCTTTTTTAACCATATTGTTTACGCTATCGGATTCGATAAATATTATCTAACTTTCAAAATCCTGAAGCCATACTTCAGAAAACATGAAAGAAACTTTTCTCCTAACCTAATATTATTTTATAATATCTATTTTATTTTTCGAAAAGATATATGGATCTTAGTAAGAGGACATTATTTGATAAAATTAATGAGGTTTAATATATATTGTATAATGTTATTAGATACAAGAACATGTTTATCACAACTGTGATAAACAATATTAAATATCGAAGAAATCAATAAAGACAAACCCTAAACCACAAAAGCAACGAACTAAATTGGTAAAGTCGTCATCTGTATTACATTAACGTAACGATTACTATTAATTTAACATAACCAATAAAAACTTCTTTATAGTGTGGTTATAAAATCTAGCTTCAGCTATCAAAAAAATGAATAACTTTGAAAGTTATTCATTTATTTTTTATTAGTATTTTAAAATTTAATATTTATTTACTCCGAATGATATATATTCTTTAAAAATCACTAAAAAAAAATTCGAATTATGAAAAGTTAATTAGGTCTAATTGTGACGTAAAAAGAAAAATCTGTTGGTTTGCTTCATTACCTTTTTAAAAAATCATAAAAATAAAGATAAAGATAAGGGAAGAGTTGATGGTGTGGTTTCATACAAAATATTATAGTCTCGTTAGAGGACCTTAATTAAAATTTCTTAGTGTTGCGGAACGTCGTTAGGCACCTGCGCAAAAAAAATAGCTCTGCGTCTTCCTGTCGACAAGAAAAAATAACCGAGTCCTGTAACTTCAATCCTTTTTCGTAAAATTTTGTTTAAAAATTTGCGAGTTTGCTTTCTTTTTTTTCTATCTTTTAATCACTTTTTTTCGTCTTATTTATACTATCTTTAAAAGTAATTTCTCTATGTTGCAAATATCTTCCCAAAGTTAATCAAGTGTTGATTACAAAATTCGTCTATTTAAAAATTTAAAAAGAATTTTTTTATGAATATTTTATAAAATGTACAATCTCTTCAAAGACGTTAACATATTAAAAAATCAATTTGTCAGATAGTACGTTCAATTCTTGAATATGATAATATTATTTGGTCTCAATAATTCTGTTTTTATATTTATGACGTAGAAATAGTTCAAAACAAATTTTTAAAACTTACTAACAAACATAAAGGAAAACTAATGTCGCTCAATGTTGTAACTATGATGACATTATTAGGTATGTAAATAAGAGGATAATATCTGAGATTGTTTATTAGTAAAATAGCTAAAGGCCTTCTCAATAGTTCAAATATCATGAATTTTTTCTCTCTCAATTTTCCATCGAAGAATCTTCGAAACCATCTTTACTATACACTAAACATCACATTAAATATGGTTACTATATAATAGCTACTTAAATATAGTTATCATTAATGTTATTTTTTATCAATAAAATATTAATTTTATTCGATTAATCTATATTAATTCTAAAACAATGTCTTAAGTGTTTCTCATTATAACTTATTTTATAATATTTTTATTTTCTGTTCTCTATTCTCAAAATAGTTGATTTGAATTATACATCAAAAGGTAGATCTCCTTAATAAATAAATAAATAAATAAATAAATAAATAAATAAATAAATAAATATATATATATATATATATATATATATATATATATATATATATATATATATATTATATATAAATGAATAAATATATCCATATTACTTTTTTTAAACGTTCTGTATCAAAAAAGTGGTAACAATTTTTGGTCTCTTTTAATTTCACTATTTTCTTTCGACGATTTCATTTTTATCACACAAAATAAAATTTAAGTTAAACAAACATCAAGTTATTTAATATTTTCGTTTGTTCTTTTAATTCAAAAGCGGTTTTTTGTAATTGGAATAAAATCGATTCGAATAAATGAACTTCATCAAAATTATTCGATGAAATTAAAAGCCAGTAAGTGTTCTGTGAAAAAAATAGAGAGAGTTTACTATCTTCATTTTTTTTTTTTAACATAATAAAAAATTTGAGAATTGTGCAAATTTTATCACGTGAAGAAATGAAAACAGATTATAATATGAAAGTTTAATAAAATAAAAAAAAGATTTGATATAAAAAAATCAGAAAAATAACATATATAATAAATTTTAGCATATAGGAAGCGTTTGACCTAACGAAACTTAAAACAAAAAAATTGGACTTTTTCTGTTATTTAATTACTTCTTATTATTAAATTTACTAAATCTAACAAAAATAAATACTTGTTTTATCTTCCTAACTCTTATATTTACCCGTCTATTTATTTATTATTAACCTGATATATAAAATAGATAAAACGTTCCATTAAAATTTCATTCCTTATAAAATGTTCCGGATAAAAGTTTGGAAAGAACGTTTGGGAAAAAGTTTGGCAAACGCAGGGGATAGTTATTGACATTTCGTAAATGTTACAGTAGGTATCAGTTACATCTTAAGCGGTTCTTAAGGTCAAATATTCTTAGCTTTTAATAAGGAAAATATTAGGTATAGAATATAAAGAAGAAAAGAGAGAGAGAGAGAGAGAGATACATAAAGATTTAGGGATAGAAAATATTGATTTATTGTCTATAGGAAAATATACCTATATTGTATATTCCATTCAGAATGTATTGTATACGATACATTCTTTTTCATGGGTTCTCTTGCGGCTAATACAACTGGCGTTTCTTTAGAATAAAAAAATAAAAAGAATTTATAGGAAGGAAATTGTATAAATGACGTGAAATCGTGGTCGATGCAGGGACATGTAGCAAATTATGAATATAACGAACCATAGCCGTTTTTACGTAATTATTTTAAAGTATGCATGTGTAAGTCGCTATTGTATTACATTTATAATGATATTTTTGTTAAAACTATGTTTAATAAAACTTTTTTTACTCAGTACAGTGTATTCTACATACCATATAAATATTGAATGGTTTATTTTGAGCATTCTTTATATAACTCGTTTATAATAACATTCTTTATACATTAAAATATAAAAAGAATTGTTAATTAATCGATGGAAATGTCTATTATTACTTGAAAACACCAAGTATATGATCGGAGTACTGTCTTTCTCGAAATTCACCATCAGACTGGCAGGTTGTTCTCTTTCTCTCTAATTTCTTTTATTAAATATTGTTTATATGACTTTCCGAACGTTGTTTATGTGTATAAGGATAATAATATTCATAATAAAGAGAGTTTAAGATTATAACGTTCCAATTTTAGTATTTTTTTAATTTTTATGTAATTATTTTAACGCTCCTTCGCAATGATGACTTCGAGAGTAAAAATACTAAAATGGAAACGTCATAACTTTAAATTCTCTTTAATAGGAATATTATTACCATTGTATACATGCGCAACAAACGGAAAGTCATATAAACAACATTTAATAAAAGAAATTTCATAGAGAACAACATGCCAGTCGGTACTCCGATCATATTTTTGTTGTTTTCAAGTAACAATAGACATTTTCATGTATTAATTAACAATTCTTTTTATACTCTTATTCACTCTACTTATATTATAAGAGTTATTATATACGAGTTGTATACAGAATGTTCAACATAAACCATTCAATCTCTATTTTTGGGAAAGTACCTTAATTTACTATATATATATATATATATATATATATATATATATATATATATATATATATATATATATATATATATATAGAGAGAGAGAGAGAGAGAGAGAGAGAGAGAATATTCATATTCAAAAATATAATGAACCTTCGCTTAAACGATAACATCAAATAAGGAAACATATTTTTCGTTTTTGGGTTTAAAACTGTGCAAATATTATTCGGGGTTTGGCAAAGCTGTCTATAGCCAAAGATTATCTTTTAAAATAATATCGGACAAGGTTTATTTCCTATTTATTTTGAATTTTCCTCACTCATAATATAATCGTCTTTTGTGAAAGACAACGTTCGTTTAATTAACATTTGTATAGAAAAACCAAACTCATCCAAGATCAATGGAAAATTAGTCCTCTCTTTTAATATTTGATTGCAAGTTGCATAAGATGACTCGAGATATTCTTGAATAAATCCTCGTTTAAGGCAGTCATATATATTCGGTCATACTAATTTATACTCATTAGGCAATAATTGTTTTCAGTCAATCTCATTTTTGTATCTGTTACAATATAAACTATATTCGTTCATGTCTGATAATTAAGGTCAAGCTTGTTTCCATTTATTTTACAACTTTTATTGCGTTACCTTAACGGTCATGTGGTAGACATCGGAAATCCGAAAGAAAAGGTCTTTGTAAAAGGTTCGGTTCTAGACGTGCTCGATAACATTGAGTCGACACGTCGTATCATTCAACGTGAATATCTTTTGTTATATGTATTTAGTACTGCATTATTTCTAGTAAAAGTAACTTTATATTGTACAGTTAGTTATTTTATATTTATTACTACACTATTTCTTGTTAAATCCTATTTTGTGAAATTTCTTTCTTTGTAAATTATATCTTAATGTATATTTCAAACATTGACAAATCACATAATCTTAGTGATGTAAAATAAAAATTTTTTTATTTAATTAAACTAAAAATATTAAATGAAAAAACGATTTTGCCCTAAAAAAAAAATATTAATTTTTATTAAAAGGCGGATAAAGATGATAATAGTAATAAATTGTCTTTGATGATATTATTTTTCCACAGAGAAAATTTTCAAAGAAAAGTAGTTTCATCGTTCTTTTAAAATATGAAACTCATTTTATTGAGAAAGTTTGTAGATACATTTCAAAGTTGAGGGACATGAAAAGTAGTATTCCCTATGCGGTTAAAATAAACTGATTATAATTTTTATGAAGGATAAACTCGAGCATTTCATTTGAACACTGTCCGTAGATGTAATACGAGTGTATAACTAGTACTTAATGAGAATTCCAGATTTTTCCTTTCTAGACGATGTAGATATTTCAAAACTTATTCTTGTGCTCTTGTTGTGTAATGTAGGTTATTGTTTCTTTTTTATTAGTACTTTTTTCTTTCCTTCTAATATAAATGGAAAGTCTCTCATTTTCTCTACACTTCGCAGTCTCATTAAAAATGTAAAAGGTAATCAAGACTTAACTTGAAGACAATAAATAGAAGAATATTAAAAATTTATAAAAAACATGTAAATATTATTTATGTTTATATCTATATATTGTATATATGATTATATATATATATATAAAACACGCATATATGTTATGTATTTATGTTTCCGTTAAGGCGTATAATTTTGTTGAAACCTAAAATAACTAGAACTAACATGCAATAACTTGGTGTTTTAGAAAAATCATATAAAAGAGGATTTTATTTTACACTAAACAAGTTATTTTATAAAATTATTGGGTAATATATGAATTCGTGAGTGTCAATAGTTAATGGATAAAATTAAAATTTGATCTATCTTCAAAGTATTTTTTTTTTTTACAACAATACTCGTTGTTATCCATTCTTATCTTTTCAGTACTTTAAAAATCAATGTTGTGTTAGCCGTGCTGTTCTATTGGATCTAATTCACGAATCGAATTTCAATTTCATACTTTACTTACTTGCCTCTCGTGAATTAATATGTTGTCACTTAAATTATTTAATTTTACCTTATTTAATATTTTAACTAATTGGTATAGTTATTTCATATATTCTCTGATATTTAGAAAAGTAAATTTTCCAAGATTGTAAATTCAATCAAGAGAATTAACATATTCAATAAATTTTATAGGTTATTTTTTTCGAAAACAAAGCTTCATATAAATGAAGTTTATTCTCCATTTTCGACTTAGTTTTCTATGTAGACTTACCCCTTGTTCGTTAGTATCATCAATTAAAAGACATCCTGTATATAGTAATAGTAATTGTCAAACTCTGACACGAGCGAAATTTAATTATTCAATTTTTTTTCTTATATATTGAATCAAGGAAAACATTTCTTCGTATTTTTTCCGGCAAATGACTTAAAAATGACATAATTCTGATAATAATATAACTAAATTTGGTATTACTTTCGTGCATTCGAAAGCAAACATATTACAGAGCAATTTAAAAATAATCGTGATATTTGTTCATTTAGTCAAAATTTTTTGCTTTTAAAAAGTGAATGAAAAAAATGTATTCGAATTTTTATTATAAAATAGAAGAATGCAACTGTAACTAATAAAACAATTTGTTACGTTTATGGAGATGATGGAGTATTATCGATACGCGTAGCCTAAAGATTATTCAAGCGTTTTTAATTTGGAAATTTAAGTTTAAAGGTCTAGGTTTAAGATTCTATTTACATATCGTGTTATTTAATTGATTCCGATCAACTATAAATGGTTCTTAAGATAGAAGTATCTTGTAAATAGGGGAAAACTTTTAGACTAAACCTTTAGATAAATAAATAATCTAATGCACTTGCACTTATCTAAAATTATGTTTGAAATTTCTCATCCATTACTCTTAAACTATCTTTTACTCTCTTAACCGTTAATTAATACATAATTGAATAAATATAGAGGAGATGAGATAATATTATGGTTCTCTTTTAATTTTCGTAATATATCAAAAATATGATTTATTATAATATTTGTTTAATCTATTAACTATATATTATGTATATGGGAAATTATTTATATTAGGTTGAGTATAGTTATTGATTATAAACATAAATTATTATACTAGGTTTAGAATTATATACTAATTATATATATTTGGTTGAGTATAGTTTTTGATAATAAATATAAATTACATAACCTCAACAACAACATTTGCTTGTCATTCCAAAATAAAAGGATTAGTTTTAGGTTAAGAAAACAGAAATGTTAAATTTTTTTTCTTATTATATTTGATAAAGGCACGTAGATATTTATAAGGAAAGTCATATATATATATATGTAGGGATAATTTATTTAGGGTGAGAGGTGCGAGGTGAACATACACCCAGTTTAATCCTACTAATAAGATTTATTTAAAACAGGTATTAGAAAAGGTACAATATTAGTTTCACAATCTTACGGTTACAACTTAGATGAGCGACTGAATTCTTACGACTGTTACAACTGATACAACTGCGACTGTTACAACTGATATCTAACTACGGCTACGACTGCTACTACTTTACTTCTACGACTGAGACTACATTACTTCTACGACTGAGACTGCTTTACTTCTACAACTCAGACTACTTTCCTTCTACCACCGAGACTACTCCTTTCTTATTCCTTTCCATGTCTTTTATATCAGAAATCGCCTACACCCCTTTTTGAGAGGGAAGAAGCTTACAAATCTTACTGACCAATAGCCTAAAGATCCACCCCATAGTCCACCGACAGGTACAGCCTATGGTTTTCGGTAGTGGGAACTATGTATACAGAAACTTAATCTAGCACATCGGAATGTTACCCCATTTTATGGCATCGCATATGTTTACACAAGTATCTGAAATTCTTTCAAAGGTCCCTACACTGCACACATGGTTTTTTATTACACCAATATCCTAATAACCTTCAAGGTTCGTTTATGGTTTTATAGCCCACCTAATCTTTTCTTTTAGTCTGAATAGATTTTTCCTTTACAATAAGATCTACAGAAAGGACTGAATACTAGTTTTTGTCTACCTCTGCTACACTTAAAACTCTCCTACATATATATATTTATTTATTTGTTTCTATTATCAAATATAAATTGACAATTATCGAAACTATACATCCTTATAATATTGATCCTCAATAAAGTCATATAACTTTTATAAGAAATTGTAAGGAAAAGAAGAAAAAAGAGCCGGTCAAATATTTATTGCTAATGGTGGACCAATTTATGGTTTTACTTTTTACGATGAAAAAAAAGATAGTGTATTAATTTATCATTGATAATAATATGATAAACTATTGGACACACAGATTTTGTGCTCATAGTATAAAGAAAAAGAGTACATGTATGATTTTCATTTATAAATAATAGAAATTTTATTAATTTATTTTAACATAAATAAACAATTATTTTTTATAATGTTTGTTAATGTTATATTACCTTCACTTTTGTAAAAAATTTTGTGAAATAAATATTTTTCATTATACATGTTAAATTCAATAAAATATTCTTTGTTTTACTTTAATTTTTACTCATACATATCTTTATTAATTTACTTACGTTTAAAAAAAATTATTAAAATTAATTAAATTATACTTTGTTCTGCAATATTTTCGAAAATATCAAAAATGTTAAATATCAGTACAAATAACACTAAAATATCTATACGGAAGCAATCGTTGCATTCTATCTCACGGATAAAACGAGAATTTTTTAATTGTTTTCTGTTTTGGATTATTTTACGTGCAATGTACACTACAAACATATCTATATTCTAGTCTACCCAAGATGGAAAGTAGATAAAAGTACAAGAAAAAGAGCGAACATGCAAATATGAGAGTGGTTTTCGGGGAAAAATGGAAAATACATAAACCGAACTAAAATTTACCATTCTATTATTTTTATTTTTTCACTGTTGGAAAGTGTCGAGAAAAATGCATGCGATTCTTTACAACATTCCAATGTTTAAATTTTCACAACTTTATATATTATCGTTGCCTTGTCATGCTTTCCATATTATGGTATAATTTTTTTATTTCTATAATTTATGAATCTATATTATTAAATTTATGTTTCTTTTATTTCTAAATATATTTACCTTTACATAGATTATTATATACGTGTCTATAATTATAACGATAAACTAAGTGAACAAATTTTTCTTATAATTTATTCTGTAATACAATTAAATTTAATTATAATATATAATAAGTAATTTATAATAATGTATTTCTTATATTTGTGATATATACTAACAATAAGTAAAAAATTGTAAATAATGTTTTAACTATATCCCCTGTCATAATTACCGGCACGAATATATTTTTTTGTAACGTTCTTTTTTCTCTACTATTCTACAATTACAACATACATATACAATATATATAAATACGAATTCATATCTCATTTTATTTCACATATAACAAAAAATATACTGTTTTCTAGCTCTTCCCTTTTATGAAATTGTTTTATAATATAAATGAATAATGTTTATCTTTAGATTTTAATTATTTTTTTTTTGCCACGAATATTTTTTTTTTTGCGTGATTCACAGTTGTTAATTTTGTCGTTTAACTGAATATGTCAGCACATAATAATATAAGTAGAATCATTTAAGTTTAATTCGCATAAATTTAAAGCCGATTCGTGAAGTTCACTTATAATAGACTTTCGCAACAGATTATGTATACAGTCATTATATCTTTTATAGAGATAATTAAGGAAGTTTATTATCACGATTGCTTTTATTTTTTCATTAAAACTGAAATGTTTTGAAATATTTAATATACGTTAGGGTTATAAATTAATTTTGTGCTTTTTTTAAAAAAGTATTTATTTATAAAACTGAATTAATTTTTATTAATATATAATAATATAAGCATATAATGTTACGTATACAATTTTAAATAATCATATTATTACTATAAAAGAAATATTATTTTGATACCTTTCACGACAATAAACATCCTCAATAAATTAAATTTGTGTTCAATAAATTCATATAATTGAATGAAAAAAATTAATTTTTAAATAAATTTGTACCAACAATGTTTTTATTTTTAATTCGATTTTGTTTTTGACCCATACGTTGTTTACTAATGAAAATACTCTTTCAATAGTATAAGTAGATCTAACCCTTAACACTTCATGTGTGCCTCTTAGGCACCATCGATTTTCGGCGTTCTACTTCAAATATATCGTTGGGTCGTTATTGGTAATTATTACGAATCAAAAATTATACTCCTCAGTCATTGACAAGCGTCACTGTAGTATTTAAAATCAAAATTAACACTTCATTGTAGTATTTCAAATCTTACACTTTAAATTTTGTAAGTCAAAGTATGATTGTTAATTAAAATTCGGAGCGTTAAGGGCTAATAAGAGGTAACAAGAAAAAATTTAATAATTTTTAAAGAAAGTTTCAAGATTTATATATATGTGTTGGCATATGAAATATTTACAAATTTCAAATCATCTACTTTGGCAGGTCTTGATAATTTATTATTTTACTTTCATGAATAAGAAAAAAATACAAAATGACCTTTAAAAAAATTTCTAAAGGACAATGCAGTAAAATAAAAAATCATATATATATATATATGTACTATTTAAGTAACAGTTATATTTTATAAGAAAATGTAAATTATTTTTTATAAATTACATGCTTAACGTATTAAAATACTTTCATTGCACGAAAAAATTTTCATGTTCCAGATTGTTATAAAAATGTATATTTGTAAAGAAATTTAATTAGTAATTATTTACATTTATATTCAAAAGATTGTAGCCATAATTATACACTTTTGCAGTGATGCGAGACATATTCTTTATTAATGTCAATTATAAAATATCCTTTTACCAATTTTTATATATTATTTCTAGCATATAATACTGTGTTTTTGTACCATAAAATAAAAAAAAAAACAATAATTTTTTGAATCCTTCAAAAAATGAGGTATATTTTTGAATAAAAATTTTGTTTTTCCAGCTTATTGTAATTAATTTAAGACGAGCGCGTCAGCCCTTTCCAACACTTTTTGCATATGCATGGAGTAGCGCAACGGCGCTCCTCGACATTCAAAGGGTTAACTCTTTCATCCCAACGTAAGTACGAGCGAGCGTGCTTTCTTTATAAAAGGAGGTCTGCCGCAATTGTCTATTTTTTAGATAATTGGATGCACCTATATGCAGTCTAATAAAATAAACTTCTATAATTTAATGAAAACGAAATTTGAAATAAAAACAAATATTTTTTTAATTACATTTTTTTATTTATATACTTATTTTTATAATAAATTATAGCAAAAAACAATTCAAAATATAATTTTTATTTATATTAAAATCAATTCCAATAGTTTTTTTTTAGTTTTTGGTAAACTATTCTACGAATATTTGTTTTATTTAGCATATATATATATATATATATATCATACTTGGCCATACTGAAAACAACATTCAATGTTCATCTATTCACTGTTCATCTTTTAAAATTTCTATAATACTGAGTGCTTAAGTGAAAAAAATAATATCGCTCGACTGACTAAACCGGAACTCAAATCCAGTTCTTCCACTTTCTGAGCAACTATTCTATTCATTGAGTTATCCAGGATCATCGATCAACCTCTTCACGAATACCTGTTTTATTTAGCACGAACGTGTTCGATATCACAATATTGTTATAATATACTTCATTCCATGCTACTTTTACGTTTTAGGTTAGGTCGTGTTCTTTTCTTTTTACATGCAACGTTCAATATTTACGAAGACTATGGTCAAGTAACCCAATATAGGTTTTTTTATATTATATATAATAATATTTATTATTTATATTATTTATGTTATTTATTTAAATTATAAAAATATATATTATATTATTACTTAATCTAAGGGTTATCATCGACCATAAACCAAACGAACAAAATAAATGAAGAACTTAGGAAAAGATTTAGGCAGTGCATGCTTTTATTCGGTCAATAAATTATTCAGCTCGCTTTTGTGTGTCTGGGCGCTTAAAAATCAAAGTATACAGGAGATCATCCTACCGGTAGTCCTTTATGGCGGCGAAACGTTGTCATTTACGTTACGGAACGAAAAGAAATTTAAGATATTCGAAAATAAAGTTCTTCGTAAAATCATTCCGATTAAAATGGGCAGGTCACATGGCGCGCATGGGGGAGGAGTGAACAGCGCATAAAATACTGATTGGTATACCGAACAGAAAAAGACCAGTCGATAGACCGAGACGTAGATGGGAGGATAATATCAGGAGGGATCTTAAAAAAATAGGCTACGAAGACCGCGAATGGAGGGGTCGCGTTCAGGAACGGGAACACTGGCGGGATTTAATATTTGAGGCAATGAACTTTCGACTTCCTAACGCCGATTAATAATATTAATAATAATAAGGAACGGGATGATAAACATTTTTTAGAAACCCGCCTTACTGTTCACAAAGAAAAGATTTACATAATTTTAAATAAACATCCTGAAGATTTCGTTTTTGCTATCGTTCACGGAAAATACAGATTATTCGATGAAGGATCAATTATCATATTCATATGCAGAGACTCATAAAAATTCGTAGATTCTAAAATCGTCTGGACTTCACCTCCAGAAGGTAAACTCTTTGTTGATTCATTAAACCATTGAACCTTGTAAGCTTTAATATCATTACCCAATAAGGAGTTGAATTGGGTGCTCTATAACCTGATTCGTTATGCAACGGAGTAACTGATCTAGAAAATGGGAACAGAAATAGGTTTGTAAAGAAAGTCAGGAAAAAAAGCGGAACATTTCTAATTCTTTTGTTGAATTCTGTACTTCTGTTACAATTAAGAAGTCTGTATTTTGTTTTTAAAGTCCGTATTCTGCATTCTATAAAATCAGTGAATCATTTAATAAGATTGATCAATAACGTTAAATAAATAAATATTGAAGATATACGAATTTGAAAGTCATTAAAATACAGTTTTTACTTGCGACTAGAACTATTTTATTGTTTTTGATTAAAGTATTGATAGAAGTCTATTCCACCAGTTACAGGAAAAGATAATAATTTTACTTTAATTCTTAATTATCTACCTTTACTGTAATATAATTCCAATCATATTCCTACTATAACTAACCTCTTAGACTTCTAATTACCATTTATCATACATCCAAATTTCATATCACTTGCCAACACAGTTACAATTCTTTAAGTCATTCTCTGGTAAAGGTTTCGCAACTTGACCAAAAATTGACCACACTTTTTATTACGTCCAAGGAATTAACACTACCTTTCCTCTTCTATCACTTATAATTAAATTCTCTTACATTTATTATTATTATTATTATTATTATTATTATTATTATTATTATTATTATTATTGGTTGATTATTTTAATCTTTATCGTATTGTGTCTTTATTATTCTCCCTTTAAGGGGTTTTGAGTCACCATTCTACAACACCTTCCCATACATTGCCCACTTTTCTAATAAATTCGTCATTTTATTTTTACTGCCTTTCTGAAATTAACAGCACATGGTATTTCGAACGGATCATCTATGAATGTATTAAAAATATCCATCGTTTCTTAACTTTAATTATTATACAATAATTAGTTTTTTCAATCTGTCGAAGCAGTTAACTGTCTTTTACCTTATAATTACATTTTCTTTAAAAATTTTAACAGTAAAAAAAAATAAAAATCCTTATTTATGGTAAACGATTAAAAGAACAAAATAGAAATTGTTTATTGTTTTTCTTTAGAATCATATTATCATTATTTTTAATAACTATAGATGTAAAATAGAATTTGATGAAGTTATTTATATTTAAATGTTGAACAAATATTTAAAAAGGTAACAAATTATTCTGTTTTACATAAAAAACGAGTTAATGCTAAAATTACCATGACCGGTCAAATGAACTATTTTAAATTTTAAATTGTAAGTAGTATTTAGCCCTTTTTTGCATTTTATATTACTTTGGAGATGATTGGGCATAGTCTTGAAAGACTAATTTTCTTATCGTTTATGTAAATTTATACTTCCCTTACAACAAAATGCTCTATTTCAATAAAGTCGATATCAACTCTTATAAGCTTAATAATATTGAAATAAGTACATACGTATTTATGTATAAAAATTTCGAAAAATTAAATTATAAACAAACCTAAATTGTTTAAAATTAATATTTGGGATACGAATATTTTGATGACACATTGTAATAAAAAATTTGAAGTTAGCCGAATAATATTTTTAGAAGTTATGAAACATTTATTGCAAAGATGTATTAAAACAGGGTCACAAAAGTGTTTGAATGACATTAATTATGCGTTCCGTATTTTATATTTAACATTTGATTGTACATTCTTTGGCTTTAATTACGGCTTTGAAACGATATTGCATAAAGCGCACTTACTTTTTAATTCTAATTTTGATAAAATTCCATAAAATTAATGAAAATATTTCGTAGTATTTTAATCTCTTGTTTATTTTCACTCATAAATTATTCAATAGGATAATACCGTTTAAATGATATTTTTATTTTTTTATGTACATACATATCAAAATGTCGAAAAAGAACAGTCAACAAAGCGACTTAGCGCAAAAAAAAATCTCCGAAATGCGAAAAAAACATTTAAACAGGGAATTTTCAAGAAAAAATTATTGAAAGATGACATATTCCATTTTCTACGTATTAAAATGTCCTGTTTTTTTTTTTTTTTTTTTTTGTTAAACTAAATATTTGTCTTTGTTAAAGATTAAGCCCTGTTAAACGTTTGAAAGGACTTGGTTGGGATCCAAGATTTTTAAACTTTTATCAAACTTTTCGCAATGTTGATGCTCTTTTTTCCAACTAGTTACGAATTTCCCAATTCTTTGGCTTTTACAAATATTCTTATAGATATATCACTAAAAACATAAACTATCTTAAAAATTATTCAATATCAAACAAATTTTGTTGTTAAGAAATTGCATTTAATTGAAATTCTTCTAACATTGCATGTTTTGAATACAACTGACTCTTTATAAAATCTTGCATCAGTCAGTTTTGTAATTATTAATATTCCATTTGTTTTACGAAGGAGTAAATGAACCAAAAAGTGGGAGGAGGTGGAAATAGACCAGAAAGAAAGATTCTAAAACCAAAAATGTCACTTATATTTTCCTTGTACAATCTTACACTCCCAGTGTTTAGTTAGTAAAACTGTATTCTGTATACAGTATTCATTTTAATTGATATTAGTTATTAAGTTTGTATATTGAATCTTCAGGAACTTATAATAAATCGATAAATGAATCTAACTTTAGCTTAACAGAATATCCTGATTCATGTGTTAACATGTATTATATTTTTGTTCAACAATGATGCGAACTATGGTAGAGGCAACATTCTATTAATAGAAATAGTAAATGATTTTACTATCCATTTTAATAGCGTGTTCTTTGTTTGCTAGAATTCTGACCTCTCTCCTATTCAAGAACTTTCTCTGTCATCCTATTCAACTATATCGTATGTATCGTCACTTTCTGTCGAACTCATTTTCCTAAAGATTATTTTCTGGTAAAGACCTCGCAGCTTGACCAAAATCTGACAAACATTATACAAAGTGGACTAATTACTTTTAGCACCTTAAATATCTCCGTTATGTTTTACATTATAAAAAATAGTATATATACAAAACTTCTTTAATTGGAAGGGAGACATAAAGTAGTGTAAATATTTTTTGTCATGGTTGCAGACGTATGAAAGTTTTCAAAGTCAACTTGGTTTTTTAAATGGAATTATATATTTTAATATAATCCATTTTAATATTAATGTTATTAATATATCAATATCAAATATATTATAAATTAAATTATGTATTTTTTTTGCGATATTCTAATACTAAAAAAAAAAAACGAATCAAAATGATCTCACATGAACATTTCATTCTGATGATTTACTTTTGAGTCATTCATACTTAAAAATAATTACTTTGTCCAGTATTAATATCTGTTATTTGTAATAATCAGAGAAAAAATGTTTATAGTACAGAACCTAAATGGGGAATATTGCGATGCCTGTTTTCTTTCCTTAGGTAGAGACATAAATGAAATTTCAAGGTCATCTTTATTATTTTAAATGGGATGACCTACTTTTTGTTACTGCTTTGCGATAGTTAGTTTTAAGACAATTTCAGTAAGCCATTAGTGATCTTCTATAATGTAAGAGCGTTTATTTTATTATAACATTTAAGTTTGAACCAGACATGTAACATTTGACAACAGGATTTTGCAGAAAGAAATAAAACTTGGTAAAGATTGATCACTTAAATGAGTTTTATATAAATAAGTATGTGTATAAATTGTTTATTAATTCCTTGTTAAAATTTTACTTGCACTATTATTGTTTTTCTTCATTTGATATTAACTGTTATAATTATAAATATTTGTTATATTATTTTATTATTAACCTTTGAAACTCAAAATATTTCCTGTCAAAATTTATTAAAAATGGTAAAATTTCTTAATGGTAAATAACTTAATAAATATTATAAATAATAGGGGAAAAGCTTTAAACTTATATTTTAAATAACAAAATATTCACCTTTTAAATCAATACGTAAAAATGAAGAAACTTGTAGATATATATATATATATATAATATTAATAAAATTTAAATTATTTAACTATTTGGCAATGAATAAACATATTTTACTTTAATTCCACTATAATTAATAATTCATCTATCTATGACAAATCTCAAAAGGATATATATAAATAATAGTAAAGAGTATTCATCTTACACAACATATAAAGATAATTGCATTTATTCTTACTGGAAGCAACAAAATTATATTATTATAAATTATATTAATATGCATCTATAGTCCACATCAGTAATTTTCATTGGACGCATATACGAGTTCCAAGTGTTAAATAAATTATTTTTTTTATTACTCGAACCAATATCAATTTAATTATTGTTTGCCTTCAATTGAAAGAAAGAAAACTTTTTTTAAAATGACTTATTAATTTTATAAGAAATAAAATTATTCGACTTTTACGCCAATTATCGGCGAGCGTTACATAAATTCACAATTCACGCTATTGTTTATTTCAGACAAGATATCCTATTGAATTTATTCAACAAAACAAAGAAAAGCTTACAAATGTATTGTAGAAAATAAAAGAAGCTCGATGATATTCGTATTCTCTTATTTTTTTTTATAAGTATTTTGTTGAAAAAAAAAATATTTTGAAATTTTTCTCATTCCATTCTGTTTTCTTTTCTCATGCAATTTTCTAAATATGAAAAAAGTTTTATTAAAAGGAAAAAATATAAAAGGTTGAGAAGGGAATTAGAAAACAAAAACTACGGGAAATAAGAGAAAGAATAGAAAATATTATAAGATGATATGAAAGAGAGAATTTGTACTTTTCCCTATCTCTCTCTTTTTCTCTCTTTCTTTCTCTTTCTGTTTTTCTTTTCCTACTTATAAATGGAATAGAAAAGAGATCGAATTTTTATCTTTTTTGTCCTTATCTTTATCTTTTTCGCTTTTATGTAGTTCTGAGACCGTGAGACTTCCAAAGATGTTTTCAAAGTCTTCAATAAAATAATCTTGAACTATGAAAATTGTTGAATGAATGATATACAGCTGCGTGAAATATAAAGCGAGAAAGAATAGACATTCTTTTATGTATACATGGGGATGTGTGTGTGTGAGTGTGTAAAATTGAACGTAGTAAAACGTGTTATTGAGGAAAACGATGGGACTCAATGCAAGATTACGTGAGGAGAAAAAGAAAATAATATTTTTAAAAGAGAGAGAAAGAGAGAGAGAAAAAGAAGAAGAGAGAATAGAGAATGAGAGAGAGATAAAGTGAGAAGGAAAGAAATAGAAAAGGGAAAATAGTAATACCTACCACGATATGCTTACCATAAGTGTTCTTAC
This sequence comes from Polistes dominula, assembly GCF_049000335.1. Taxonomy (NCBI): domain Eukaryota; kingdom Metazoa; phylum Arthropoda; class Insecta; order Hymenoptera; family Vespidae; genus Polistes; species Polistes dominula. Next base: position 4,404,657 of record NW_028301061.1, on the reverse strand, counting down.
ACTATGACCTACGGTACTTGAACTTTATCGTCAGAAAAGATGTACCTTAATAGAGAAAACGGAACACGAGAATAATACATCCCATTCCTCGATTTATGTCGTACTATTTGTGGACGAGTTCATTTTTTTTATTTTTATACAAGGTAAATAATCCCAACGTTACGTGACCAGAAAAATATATTTTTAACATTAGTCTCACTTCTTTAAAGTTTGAATGATAATTGAGTTACTTTAGTATTTCAAAAAAAGTACAAAAATTTAATTATAAATATAAAAATAACAAGTACGATTCATTTTGGTTTTTTTGAATTTTTCTTATTTTATTTCTTTTTTTGTTTCTTTTAAAAAAAAATATGTGAAATAAAAATTTTCATAACGGAAATCGATGTTTTCTTCTCCTGATTAATTCTATTAACGTTATTTTTAACAGATATAAAAAAGAATATATATATATATATATATCCGTGTAAATCTGTGTAAAATGAAATTACGATAGTTGAAATTTATCGAAAAAATTACATGAATTATTCGATAGTTTTAAAATTAGAGAGTTTTAGGCTTTGTATTACTGAGTTAATTTGAACAATTATTTTTCACATTTATTAATAAATAGGATCTCTTTTGAATATTTATTTACTATATTAAAAGATTTCAAAGCATATACCTCGGTGTTTTAGAAAGTTGCAACTTTCTTACAAAGACATCGTTAAATATTAAGCAATTTTCATTATTTTAAAACATTAACGACTTCTTATTTGTGTGAAACTTAGGTTCCAGCAGTTTCTGTGATATTATACAATCTAGATATCGAACAAAACTCAATGTGAAGACAAAAATAAGGATTACTGTATTAAATTTATTTCCAGAATTTAACACTTTGTCGACCGGCTATTTTTTTAAGAATTTATCTCATGTCACCGGCTATTACTTCGTAACTGAATTGTAAAGTAAAACAATATAAGTAATTTTTAATAAATTTTACTTATTATTAGACTTTAAATATTTATTCTTTGTATGATAAACAGTATAACAATAGTATAAAAAACTCTGTTACTATTGTAATATTTATTTTCTTTTAAATAGCGTGATGGGAAAAAAAAAGCGCATTACGATTTAACTCGTGACCGGTCAGCAACGTTCGGTTACAGAAACGCGAGTTAACTCAAAACCGGTCAACAAAGTTTTAAGATAATATAAGTTGACCAAAATGCTCATCAATCATAATATTTAAATCATAATTGTTATATTATAATTAATTAAATTTGTTTAATTATTTTTCTTGAGATCAGAAATGCGTTTCATTTATTTTTGATATAAATTATTAGCTTTTTTGCATTGTACATTTTTTATAATAAAATTTGATATCGAATCCTTAGAGAAATTTGAATGCAACAAAATTGTCGACAATCGGAAAATATTAAGATCCACTGCATTACAATATTAGTTTATTATATTCTTGTGTTCTCTTTTTTATAAATGTAGATTCTGAAATAGTATAGCTCAGACAAAAGATAAACTATCTTTGTCTTGAACTATTTTTTATAAAAGCTTAAATTTTAATAAGTATAATTGAAAGGTACGTCTAAAAATCTTCGTTATGTATTCTAAGTTTTTTTTTATTAAATATATGACTAAAAATGATACTCTAGGTTTATTATTTTTCTAATAAATTAAGACTCGTGATGCATTTTATATTCTGAAAATAATAAAATTGTACAAAAAATGGTAAAATATAATAAATAAAGAACTATCGCAGAAATAATATTAGAATTTTATATTAATAATAATTATAATATTAATAATAACAATAATGAGCTTTCGGGTGTCAAAAAAGAAAAACTATTTTTAAAGGGATGCTTAAATAGTAGCTATTTGATTTAATAATATTTTCAATTAACGTATAAATTTTAATATCCGTGGATTTATTCTAATATCAATGAAAAAAGAAATATACTCATAGTTATCCATCGTTATCGAATATTATCATATTTCGATAATAATTTAATTCCCATTTAAATATTTTTGATTTGAATTTGCATAATATTATAATTAGGAAGGTGTATGGTGCCAATTTTATATTCAATTATTTGAATATCGAATCTTGTTGACACAAGTTAATATACTATGCTTATATACAGGGTGATAAGATAATCTTGGTACAATCGTGCTAGTGATGAATAAAATAAACATATTACGTAACATTTTTTAATCTAAAAATTTAATATAAAAAATACTAATATATATTTATTAATATGTAAATATACATATCAATAATATGTTAATTGAACAAATAAATGTAAGAGTTAAGAAAACAAAACAAAAATTTGTTCTTTCTAAATTTGGTAAATTTAATGACAGAAAATAGTTAGCTAAATTTTGCTAGCCGTAAAGATTCTTTTCTTTTATTTCCAATTTGATTAAATCAGACATTTTTTTATATGCTAATATTTATTTTATATCTAAATGTTTTCTCAGACATTTTGATATCAAATCATATTGTTCTCTTATTAAACGTTCATATTATTCTCTGATTTTATATTTTTACGTAACAACTATTGCACGTACGATATATGATTTCTTCTAAATTTATAAGAATTCTCAAATTTTTATTCTGTTAATACAAGAAAATAAAAATAGTTTAATTTGTTCACAAAACATTAATTGGCTTTTAACAGAACATAGTTTAAGAAAATGACGCACTATTACTCCATATCGGGGCAGTAATTGTAATACAACCAGACAAAAAATGATTCTATGTGACAAAATAAAACAAAATTTTGATATCACATTTTTTCATTTGAACCTTCGTTTTAGTAAAAACTGTGTTTGATAGTTGAACAATTAAGTACGATCAATTTATAGTTATTCTGATTATTGTTATTTATCTTTATGCAAGATAATGTTGATAAACATCGATGATAACATTATTGTAACACAGAAATTGTAGTTTATCAGGAAGTGTAACAGTTTGTTTCCATTTATCTCGAATTACCGTAAAGATATAGCAAAATATTCTAATCGAGATCATATGAATAGAGTAATACATTTAGGAGAAAAACGATTTCGGGAAAAATATTGTCAAAACCACTTGTACGATAATAATATAAAGTAATAGTAGGCAATAAAAAATAAAATGTGATTATATCACTGTCAATATTTATAAATACTAACAATAAGTTGCATAGAAACATTTGATGGATGAATAATGGAAAAAAAATCAAATTTAACGATTCGAAAAATTAAATTTATTTTTTTGGTAAATAAAATTTCAGATGAAAAAATATTTATTAACTTTATGTTCTATTTTTTTCATTCCGTTTTTTGGTTGTACAACGATTTCTTTTTCAACCTTTATATGTATATAAAATATTGCAAAGATACAAAATACGCGACAATAAATGTATTAATAGAAATATTGTTCATCGGTCACGCGGGTTAACCTCGTTGAATTGTTATTAAGCTATGAATAAAATTAACCATCAATTTTTAATAATAATATTATTTGTTAATATTATATAAACTGAACAAGAATTATATTGGATTTGTTATCCATTTAGAACGCAGCGAGACAGGAAACGAGATGTAAAAAGGAAGTGAAAAGAGAGAGAGAATGGGTGGGAAGGAGAGGAAGAGATACAGAGCTCAGTGACCTGATACTGACCTGATTTTCAGGCCTCCGGCAAAATCCACCCGCGCAGAACCTCTAGCATCGACTGTATATACAAACCAACCTACCTAAATGCAAACCCAATTTCAGCTTTCTCTTATCGACGGTTAAAGTCACTTCTGTATTGTTGTTTCTATCGTTTTATTATTAAATTTTCTAGTAGTTTCGACTCCTGTTATTCGTCGTATTACTTGTATCCAAAAAATAAATCCTATCATTGCACCCTTTCTCCTTCCCCCTATAATTATCTTATTTTTTTCTACTATTTATTAGGTAGTAAACTTAATTTCAGACATTTTTTCGTTTCTGAAATATATGGTAATAATTTCTATTTCTCATGAATTTTTTTCATAATGTGCAAATATCTTGAAACAGGCATTGGACTAACTTTAAAGCTTTCGAAAAGTTGAAAAGCATTTGAGCTGCGTTTTTACAGTGAATTCTTGTAGCTCAGCAACTTCAAAAATTTAGGTTATACTTTTTAGTTCTTTGTTTCTTACTTTAATATTACCACTGTATCGAAAGCGTTCAAACCAATCTCTAAATGTTCTTATCGATGGAGTTTCATTACCATAAACTTCAAATAAAAAGTTATATTCTCCACTGTGGTTTTCTTGAGATTGAAGTAGTGAAGAAGTTAATGTTGGAAAAACAACTTATCGTTGTTCATTTTCAATGGATTGATAAATCTTCTTGGTATCGAGAAATTCAATCTGTAAAGACTGAGTCCCTTTCAGCAGTTTCTCAGCTACAAAAAACATGTGACTTTACCGGCAAAACTTATTAATCTTAGAGTGACTAATACTTTGTAGTAGCGACTAACAGAAATTAAATTTATCAACTAATAAATACACTATATAATATTATATATATTATACTTACTATATTATATTATATTATAAACGATATTAATATATATAATATACTATAATTACAATAACTACAAATATAATATATATATTATCAACTGTGATATACACACTTATATTTTTATCAACGGTCTTACCAAATTTCATTATTAGAAAATTATTTTTTGAGGAAGAAATAGCACACATCAGCAAATTAAACAAAGCTTTAAGCTCATAGAAACTATTGTGTAAGGAATCTTTAATAGACAATAAGTCATAGGAATATTCTTTATTGTAAATTTAAAATAATTAATATTTTGTTATAAAAAATGCAAATCTTTAAAATTTTTATGCACAGATATTGTAGGATTATCCAACTTTTAAATTGATTTTTTATTACAGAACATTTTATTCTTTGAAAAATATAGTTTTTTTTTAGTAATACAAAATTCTCTACATTTAAAAGACATTAAATCTCTTTTAATATTAAATACACATGTATTCAATATTTTTCAATATTTTGTGTTACTAGGGTTGGTGGCCCAACAGTATTTGTACTTACGTAAAATATAATAAAAATATAATTATTATTTTTGTAAGTAATATTTAGTTAGATTTGCTTTGCATCTCATAATGCTTTTGAAACGATTAAGCATATTTTACGAGACCAATTTTTTTACTAATTATGTAAAATTTCACTTCTCTCTTATAATAAAATGCTCTTTTGCAATAAAATTGATGTGAATTGAAATGTTAAATATTCATAAAATATATTTATGCATATAATATTTATTTTTATAACTATTGGTAACGTTGGTCCCTCTAATAAGGTTTAAGTTATATAAGGTATTCGTGATGATCCTTAATAAGGTGTTATTTAAGACAGCTTTTCTGCTTCGGCCCTTGATAAGGTAGTTATAGTGGTAATAGTTAGTAACGTTAATGCCACAGGTGTACACTTAAGCGAGTACATGTAGGTGTTACTCTATTCTTAGGTAGTATGGCTAAACGAGCAACCCCCATAGGTGTTTACTATCGTCTAGTATTATCTTGGAGGTATAGTACAAGTAAGTAGGTAATCGGTCAGACGAGCTATTCCTAGGTATCTAGGATTGTCCAAATTACAACATTGTGGCAAATTACAAGATAATATCACGTTATTTATAATAGAAAACACTTTCTAGCTATAACTTTGTAATTTATATATATATATAATAGTATATAGTATATAATATAATATATACTAATAAATATAATATAATATATACTAATAAATATAATATAATATAATATATATATATATATACTTATTTTATAACTCTTTTGGGTCATATTTATCGTTTTTTTTTCTTAAGTGTGGATGGATAGTTCGTAAAGATTTCTATTTCTTTGTACCTGTACTAATTTAGAAGTATGATTATTGTATAATAAATTATTTTAAATATTTCACATAGATACGTATTCCTTTAGCTGTATTAGTGTATTAGTCTACAATAACGACACTGTGTGTGTCTCAGAAGTTGTCGATAATTATATCTTATTTTATATTGACAGAGAATTAAGTTTGTTTTCCATTTTGAAATAATTTTGTTCTTTTTTTCTAATTCTCCTTTTTTCATGATTGTAAAGTAAGCTTAATAAATGTTTTTTTTTCTTTTCTTTCTCTAGAATATTTTATATTAATTTTATAAGGAATAAAATTAAAAAAAAGAAAGTGCATTTGTATTATAGGACGTCTAAATTTGTGTGTGTGCTAACGTTATCAATTTCTATTACAAAATCAACATTATTATGCAAATAAAATGCAGTTCATGCTGAAAAAATGTATGTTTCGTGTGTCAATGCAACGAATATCATACTGAAAAATGTATCGTTTCAGGTACGGTAAAAATTAATTTTTATTATTTAATTTTTAATTTTTTTTATTTATATATATTATGTGCGTAATAATGTGGATTTCTTAATAAAAGGCAAAACGCTCTTATTGCCTTTTACTTTTTATCATGAAGTCTAATCGGTTTCAAAGTTAGTAAATAACTAAATAGTTATAGCTTTTTAGGGTAATAGTAGAGGGTAAATAGTATTAGCTTTGCGTGTTTCAGTGCCACGAGTGCATTTCACGTGATTTGCCTGCCACGCTAACATGAATTTCTTATTATGTGTTTAATGCATTATTTGCGGTGAGGTCACCGGTGACCACGGATGCATTGTACACCATTTTTGTGATTAGCAATAGTTTAAAACTGTCCAAAAATGGTAATAAATTAGAATTTATGGAAATCTGTAGTTGATTTGTTTGATCAAATGATTGCTTATAGTTCATTACTGCGAAAAGCTATAAAATGTAACTGGACATTTGACAATAGAACTTTTACAGATTATTTATGTTGTAAATTAAATGATGTTATACAAACAAATAATTTAAAAAATATTTTAATTCCTGATTTTAGGATGAAGTTAACGATTTATTTAGTGAAATGTTTTGATGAAAAAGATTGCATTTTATCAAGCAATTACATACGAGAAAAACCGTTGTAATATGTCATGCACATTTTCTTTTTATTAATAAAATTATTTTTGCATGTTCTTTAGGTCATTATTTTCTTCAAATCTTTATAAAAACAATGGTATTATTTTAAAATTTATCAGTATCGATATTTATTTTCACCGGTGACCTAAACGGCAGTCAACGTGTTAACGACTAATATCGCATATAAGATTTAATAGACTGCTAGGTGAGAGAGATGAATATTTATAGAATAAATATTGTCATATTTAAGCACTCACATTACAAGAATTGTAATTGCGGAAAGATTTTTAATGTTAATATAGCGTAGCAGTGAAGGTAAATACTAACATGAGACTGTATGGAAAAAGTGGGGGAAGGGGTTGGCATTAACTTAGGTTAGCATTGCTTTATTAGAAAAACATCAAGTTATTATTCCTTTGTTATATTGTTTTAAATTAATGATAGTGTTCGTTATTATATATATATATATTAGGGTGGGTCAAAAAAATGACTTTTTTTTTTTTTCAAGTGCCACGGAAAAATGGGTTGCTATACACCTTAAAACAATTCTCAACAAATATGAGCTCTTAATTTTAATAGGAAGATCCTCCGAATCGCATTTTCTTATTTTGTTCTCAGTCCAATAGAATAAAATTCATACCTCATCATTAATTGATTGTACAGAAAAATGTTCAAGACGAATTTTGTAGGAAATTTACTGTTCTACTAAAAAGGTATCTTATATTTTTTCCGTAAACCTCACCATTTGAATGATATTGAAGATTTGAGTTTGATGATTTTTAGACAAATTTCATTTTTGTTTATGAATTTTATAACTCGACAATAAATGACTATTAAAAAGTGCACAATACAAATTTTTGTAGGAAATTAACTGCTCTATAAAAATGGTGTCGTGTGTTTTGGCGATTAAATTAAGCGTTCAAAAGATATTCATCATCAAACTTTCATGTGTACTGATTTTTGTATCTGAATATAATATGGTAAATAAACATTACTTTTAATAACTTTAAACTAAAAATAAGTTTAATTAATATAATAATGTTAAATACAAAATTTGAGTTGTTTTCTGACACACCTTCTATAGACGTACGTATCATGTTTAAAAATTGGTAATTAAAATATTTATTTGATAAATTTTAAGAACAGATAATTAATAAATAAAAATAATAATTTTCATTAACATCATGATTTTGTCCAGTTTATTTTATCAAATGTTTTGTCTCTTTTTTATATTTTCCAGTACTGTTTTCTTTCAACAATTTTATTTTATAAATATCTTAAAAAAGTATGCAATAAAAGAAACATTTTAATGAGCATCAAGACCTTGTTAACTTGTTCCATTTAGTGTTTTAGAATCCTTTGTCTAATTTCCTATCTCTTTGTGATTGTTAAAAATGTATTTTTTTTCTTTTTTGTTTTTTCGGATATATTCAGGAGTCTATCGACTAGCCGATAACACGATACGTTACCGCTTTATCAGAAAGTTGATTAATCGCGTACAGTATGAGACGATTCTATTCGATAGAATTGAATTTTCCGTAAATCTACACTGGAAACGATTGTTGATTCTATTGACGACTGCATAACTTCAAAACCTATTTCTCTTTTTATATCTCTTTCTCTGTCTTTCTTCTTTTCTTAATGTAACTGAAAAAATATTACGTAAAGAAAGGAACCATGGGAGAGATGATTTTTTATGACCAAGAAAATAAATAAAAAAAGAGAATCGAAGAGAGAAAGAGAGAGAAAAAGTAAAATTAAGACCGGGAGTTTCAATAAATAAAAAAGAGGTCAGACGTTTTGTAATATTCTGTACTTGTATACGAGATAAAAAAAAAATCGTTTCACTCGTACGGTCTCATAATAGTGGAAATCGTGAATAGACCGTTCCTCAAAATCTTCTTTAATTTTACCCTTAGTCTTTTTTTCTAATTTTCTCTAGACTTTTCGGTTTTTCTAGAGTCTATTAACTTTTTCTCTTTTTCCATTTTTTTTCTCTCTCTCTCTCTCTCTTTCTAGAATTAGATTTATTAATTGACGGTTTTTAAGAATAAATTGAAATAAAACATGAAGTCTTAAAATACGTTTTTTTACTACTTTTCTACATACAATTTTTAAATAATTCCAATCACAATAATTCCCGGCTCATAGTTCATACTAACTTTTTCATAACAAACGGATTCATAACTAACTAGTTGTCTGAATTATAATAATAACTAATCTTAATAGAACAAATCATTTAATCTACAGATTAGCTACGTAATGGGCACATTAACGGCTACCGAGCTTTAATAACATAATCACAAATCCTAGTTACAGGATCTTTTCTTGTAATTAATCTTAAAACATATTATATCCCACATTGATACAATCTTGATTAAATTTTACAAGAACATTTGGTTGTCCACATATACAATGTTTATTTAAAATCAGTTTCACGACAAAATTCGATTTTACTCACTACAAATCTCGACTCAATCTCACAACACCACATTTAGTTAAACACAGACACAGTTTTGATTCATTGTCAATCTCAAGTTATATTCAATCGCATTTAGATAAAATCTGGACTTTCAATTAGTCTCAAAACACATTTAGTCGCATACGATTCTATTTTCAATACAATCTCATTTGGGAATATAGTGTCAGTCACATTCGGTCTCTCATTTGTAAACTCTGAACAATTCATGAATGACACGTAATCTAAAATTGTAAATCACGAGTAATCCATAATTCGTATCTAAAATAATATATATTTATTTTGTTATTCGAATTCATGTAATTACAAATAAATATATTTTTTTCTCTCATTCTTATCACACAAATATTTTTTGGTACTTCGAGAGTTCTATACATTCAATAACATGCAATTCGTTATAAATTCGAACATTATTTTTTTTTCTTTTCCTTGAGTTCTTTCTTTATGTTACTCAAGTATTTCAAATACTCTATTTTCTTCATTTAAAGTTGCAGATGCAATGATAAGATTGTTATAATTTATAATGAATAAGGGAAACAGACAAAAATGAGAAAATAAAGTTAAAAAGATAAGAGAGATAGACAAAAAGTTTTTCAACAAATATCGATGTGTAAGTCCATTTCTTACGAACTCATAAAACTTTTTACATTTCTTTTCTTTCTATTTTTAGTTAATATAATAAAAAATAAGAAACATTTCTACAGAATATAAAAAAAAATTTAAGCAATTTATTGAATAATGAAATATAATTTGAAACAAATTAGCATTTTCACTAGCTACCTTATTCTAATCTACGTGATTACTGTTCCAATATTGTTAAACATTATCTTTATTCTAAAATTTTTTTCTAAATATTTTAGAATTTATATATTTATAAATTATTATAAATTTACATATTTTATAATTTTTAAATATTACATAATTTTTTTTTCTAACTGTGTCCAAAAAATAGTTTAAACAAAGAGATATATAGAAGCAATAAAAAAAACACCAACCATTTTATAATAGAAGTTTATGATAAATTTAACAAAAAATGATTAAAGAGGAAACATTCTTCATATTTAACAACAAAGGACTAACTAACAGAAAACGAAAAATTTTAAATGTCATCCTAATTCTTAGGACTGATATTAACGTAATAATGGATTTGAAGTAATCCAAAAATTTACCAAATGTTGAATATGAAAAATTATAATTAAAATGAAAAAAATTAACAAAAAGACACTTCGTATGACAGACATACGAGAAATGAAATTTTGTTTTTGTTTCATAAATCAGTGTAGGTAAGAGGATAAAATATAGAATATTATTTTATTCCATTAATTCAGGATATTGAAAAAAGTAAGACATATGAGAAATGTAACCATTTAATAGAAGGTTAGTTAAGGAGAAGAAAAGAGAGATAAAAAGGGGATAGTTCAAGGAAGCAACGATGTTTCGTGTTTATTCGTTAACAAACGACGTCGTTTGTTAATAAAACGACGGACATATAATACTCGCTGTATCATACGATCCATGTTGCATTACATTCTTCGTAATGTTTCTGTTGTCACATTTTTTTCACGTGTTGTTTCCATTATTGCGATAATCTTGAAAAATTCATTCAAAGTCACTGAACAAGTCGACAAAGAAATTAAAATATTATAAAAACAGAAGAGACAAACTTTAACTTATATTAGCATGTTCGATATTAAATCGACTGTGATAAGTTTTTTATTTTGCAAATTTGGCCACTGCAATTGTTTCGTAAAATAATGCACAATTGTACTTGTGATTTCAATCTCAAGTTTGCAGAATTTTTATAAAAATTTTCTTTACACAAGCCTTACATTTATCGGTGATTAAATGACAAATTATTTTATGGTTCATATCAGCTTAATCCGAAAATCTAATTTAAAGAATAAAACACTCCACCATTAAGTTTAAAAAAAAAAACATCTGATTCATAATCAGAAAACCCAGAAATCTTCGAATAATACTTTTAAAAAATATTAAATTAATTTACTAAAGAACAGTTCGCCATTTTCCTTCTAATTTTTTGTTTAAATACAAAAATTTATTTTAGATTCATAATCAGCGAGCTCAAAATCTCTCAAATATCAATTAAAAAAAAAAAAAAACTATATCTTCACATGAATCCTACATTTTCGGGAATTGGGTCTATTATGGGCTATTTGGCTTGGTTAAACTTAAAGATATATTATATAGACTTATCTCTATTAACTATCTGCTCTTGCTGGTATTTTTGATTGCTTCTACTCGACAACTTCATAAAACTAAATTTTTCCGTTGTTTTTCCAGAACTAAAAAAAAACTTTCTTTTTTTTCTCTTTAAGTATGTGTGGACAATTCCTAAGAAGTTCTATTTCTTTTAATCTATATTAATCTTGAAGTATGATTATTATACATGTCAGAATTATGTGTAGAAAGTGAATTAGTAGCAAGAAAAACTTTTACAAACTTGTTTGCATGAAAGAATAGGATAAAAGGGTAAATATGAGCCGATTATTTTGAAAGTGGCTTAAGTCCATTTATGTTCGAATATAGATATTGAAAGATTTGCGTTTGATTAAATTTAAGAATACATATAATAGATAACATATACATATAATAGAATAATTTTTCTCAGTTTTCTAAAGGTGTAAAATTTATCATCTCAATTAGCATAATTAGCATTATTTGGAAAATAATATGTTTTCAATAGCTATGATTGGACTAAAGCCACTTTCAAAATAAACTTTTTCATCATTTTATTAACCGGCAAATTTTCGTGTTTACCAAATCTTAATGCATTTAAATATATGAGTAAAAAGTATCATCTCAGAATGAAAAGAGATCATGTTAACATGTAACTACTATGTTAGCTAACTTAATCTCTTTTTGAAAATGGACTTAGGCCACTTTTAATGATCAATATTAATGATCACAATATTATATCCATGCACCACAATATTAATGATCATGTACAAAGAAAATAATGATCATAAGTCAATAGATAAAATGTTGCGTTTCTCAGATAATATCAATGTTACTCTCAATGTCATCGGATTTCTATCAATTAAGTCGGCTTAAGTCGAATTCGGTTCACTTTGAATTTCTATTCAGTTTATGGAGATAGTAATTTGTGTCAATATAACAGGTATACAGGTATAGAAATATATCAAATAATTGATTCAACGTTTGGTAATGCAAAAGCTCCTAACTACGAGTGACCCATTATACGAATCGTCCATGCAAAGGTCTCGTATGACCGACCGATTCATGTAGGGGTCATTTCATGCGAAGATACGTATGTACGAACAAATTTATATAGAACACAAGCTCTCTTGTACATAATACCGATAATCTCACTAAAGCTTGCCTAATGGACATAATTAATAGTGAAGGTAACTGAACAACTTACTGAAATAAAACATAATTTCTTGTATGCATTTTTGTAATACTTTATCACAAATAATTATTGAGTTTCGGTTTTTTCAAATAGACTGTGTAAATTTATACTACTTTCATTATACCTAAAGTATAAAAAATTTGTTTTCTCGGAATCACAAGACGAGTAGATGATCAAAATGTAGGTGAGTATTCAATTAATTAATTTTATTCTAACTATTACAATACTAAATAACATACTTAATCATAAACTTTATTTAGGGATTCGTGAACATTGATCTCGTTTATTTCTTAGAAAACTTTTCATTTGCTACGTGCACTCGTTTTCAATGTATCAAAGGAGTATTCCTATGTATAACTATATATACCTAATGTAGTAACTTTACATTGTAAATTTGAAATAATTGATATTTGTTTGCAACGTAAATTTTTAAAATTTGTATGCACAGATATTGTAGGATTATACATATACATGTAAATATCAAATTGATTTAAATTTTATTCTATAAAATTTTATTTTTAGCAAAATATAGTTTTTTTTAAATAATACAAAATTGATGCCACAAGAGTATTTTTACTTACATAAGATATACTAAAAATATAATTCTTTTTTTGTAACTATGCAGAATTTAACTTCTTCCTATAATAAAATCTTTATTTGCAATAAAATTGATATAAATTGAAAAGTCGAATATACTTAAAATATATTTATGTATATAAGAATTTTAAAATATTGTATATAAAAGAAAATATTGATTTTTTTTTTAAATTAACAGTAGGGGTATGAATATTCCTGTATATTTAATAAATTCACCGTACATTTAAAATAACAATCTTTAAATATGTACACTTATTTTTTTACGCATATACAAAAAAAAAACTATTGTAGAAATCAATAGAAATAAATAAAACAATGAGTTTCTTTCTGTATATCGATAAAGTTTTTTTCCCATTGTTATGCAATTTGATCATAAAAATTCATCGTTACCGAAAATTTTCTCGTCTCTATTATTTTTTTCGTAATCCGCAATTGCCGGTGAAACCGCAGCTTTTGTTTCGCGTTAAAAGCCACTCTACAAACGTTCATTTCCTTGGCTTCGACGGATCAAGGGTTTTAGGGTGCTTTTCAGAGGACGTAAACATACAGATACATACATACATACACACGCACACACACATATACACAAATGTATTTTTACCTACTATAGATGCCATCGATTTAGGCATGTGAAAGTAAATACATATATATATGTATTTGCATACGTATATGTATATATATATATATATATATATATATATATATATATATATATATAAGCTATTAACGGAAGTGAAAATGCGTGGAGGCTCGTTCAAACGTCGATCGAAGAGACAAAACCCGTGTTTCTATCATTCATCGTTGAAATTACCAAGAACGAAGGAAAAACGACGAGGATTTTCTACGGTTGATACCAGAATCGTACTTTTCCGATATTTTTCGTGCTGTCAAGGATGGATCGACAAAATGGAAGTTGATCAACGAACGTCACACCGAGACTGACAGAGATAGACACAGAGAAAACGAGAATAAAAGAGAAAAAAGAGGAAACAATTGAAAAAAAAAATCAACGATTTTTACTCGACAGATTTGTTAAATTGAATTTTTTCCTTTTACTTCTTTTTATTTTTACTTTCTTTTTTTACAATGCTTTCGATCGAAGTTCTAAGTATTACAGTAATAAACTATCTCTGTCAAGAGTTATCCTTGAAATTAATGAGATTATGATTCGTATATTATGTTTAATAACAGGTAAATAAATAGTTAATCGATATTTTTAATATTATACAATACATAAAAATATTTAGTAGATTTTTAATTTTTCATTAATATACTTATAAATACAATGCAGAACAATATTATTGAAAATTACATTGCTGTTTTTGTTTTCTTCATTTTTATAACACTTTCCATTACTTTAAATTGTTCGCATCAGTAATAAACTATTATTGTGAAAACATATCTTTGAAAGTTGATAATTTAATCCAATACTATTGAACAATATATACTTGTTTAATTTTTTTCTTAATTTTATCAAATTTTTTTATTTTAATTCTAAACAGTAGTGGTAAACTTTAACTGCAAAGTTATTTTTAAAATTAATAAAGCTGTAATTCATCAATTTAGTTGGTCAATGAATATTATCGAAAGTTTTAATATTATTTACAAAATATGTTAAAAAATATAAAATCACATTCAATAATTTTTCATTACAAATGTAATATAATCTAATACTACTTTTACGTCCTGTGGCGTAATAAAAAATGTGGTCAATTTTTGGTCAAGCTGCGAAGAATTTATTAGGGAACGACCTAAAAAATTGCGGCTGACTTGACGAGTGATGAGATTTAGATGTGAGAAATTGGAGGAAAAGAAGATAGTCTAACTATAAATTTGATCGAAATTCTATTGCAGCGAAGATAAATAATTATGAATTAAAATAAGATGCTTACTTTTGCTGTATCTGGTGTGGTAGGCCTTTGTTTCTGCTTCGATCAACAGAAATAAAATAATTTTAATCTTTAAGATTATTCTTTTATGTTATCGATCGATCAATCTTATAAAATGTTTCATTGATTTTGCAGAACAGAATACAGACTTATTACAATAATTGAAACACAATACAAACATATAATCAAAACAGAAATCAGACTTATCATTGAAACTGAATACAGGCTTATTAACTAAAGCAGACTTACGATTAGTATGAACTAAAACAAAAATACCGAATTATAGAAAAATTATCTATAATTCTTTCCTATATCAATAATCCTAATCAATAATATTATCAATAATCCTTTCCTATATAATAATTCTAATCCTTTATCAATAATCCTAACTTTTCTTCCTGATTTTCTTTATAGACCTATTCCTACTTCCACTTCTTAAATCAGTTACTTCGTTGCATAACCAATCAGTTTGCAGGATATAAAACTTTGTTTCTTATTGGATAGTTACATTGACGCCTACAAGGTTCATTGATTTAAAAAATTGATAAAGAGTATACATTCTGGGGGTGAAGTTCATACGATTTTATAATCCACAGATTTTTATGAGTTTCCACCTGCGAATATGAGAACTGATTCTTCATCGAGTAGTTTATATTTTTGAGAATAATAGCAAAGTCAAAATTTCCAGGATGTTTAACCTTTTATTTGTGAAAGAAATCTTAAATCTGAAAAATGTTTGTAATTTGTTTTCTTAGTTTATATATAAGCCTTCAGCAAGAAAAATATTGAGCGAGGCAGGTATAGAAAAAAATAATCATGTGTGCAGATCACACGTGTTAGAAGTGAAACCTTCAAAAAACTAAGTTTCGAGAGAATGAGACAAATGCACAGTTTCAAGAATAAGATAATTGTAGGATTTATTTATTATAATATTATAACCATATATAACAAAGGGCACCAGTATGATCAGTGGGTGGAATAGCTGATAAAAACTACACTTTTCCAAATTCTATCAATTAAGATTGGATGCTGAATGCCATAGCCATAGATAGAAACAAATATATATATTTAAAATCTTATGATAATAATCGATATACACAACTGCAATTTTTTAATTGAAAGATGATGAACAACGACTGATGACGATTGGCGACTGGCGACTTTTCATGATGATTCAATAATCGCTTCTTTATTTCCATCCGCACGCGGTTCTCGAATTTTCCAAAACGTCCGGTCTGATGCAATAAACAAAGCATCGGTATCGTTCGGGAACCTTCCTGACTCACACAGACTTACACACTTTATATATAATTCTTCTTCGTTCATCTTGCAGTGATAATTTTTTAAGTCTTTCTCCAATATTTAATAACATAATTTTACAGTATTTTTTTCTTATTCTCTGCACTGTCGACTAGCTAACACTATAATTTTTCGCTGTCTGACGTGTTGATAAGCCGTCATTCAAAAAAGAAATTACTTTTTTTAAACAATTTGAAGACATTACCTTCATATTTGCTTTAATTTACTTGCGTACTTTTCTGTTTGACTGATTGCGAGAATTGATTTTGTTGCAAGTAGGGTAATTTTTTCGATGCTCTTTAACAAAAAAGTTTGATGATGAATATCTTTTGAACGCTTAATTTAATCGCCAAAACACACGACACCATTTTTATAGAGCAGTTAATTTCCTACAAAAATTTGTATTGTGCACTTTTTAATAGTCATTTATTGTCGAGTTATAAAATTCATAAACAAAAATGAAATTTGTCTAAAAATCATCAAACTCAAATCTTCAATATCATTCAAATGGTGAGGTTTACGGAAAAAATATAAGATACCTTTTTAGTAGAACAGTAAATTTCCTACAAAATTCGTCTTGAACATTTTTCTGTACAATCAATTAATGATGAGGTATGAATTTTATTCTATTGGACTGAGAACAAAATAAGAAAATGCGATTCGGAGGATCTTCCTATTAAAATTAAGAGCTCATATTTGGTGAGAATTTTGTTAAGGTGTCTAGCAACCTATTTTTCCGTGTCACTTGTACACAAAAAAATAATTGATTTTTTTGACCCATCCTAATGTTCATTTTTTAATATTTATTTACATTCTTAGCAATAAATAAAGATTTATATAAAACTAGTAAATATTGGTTCAGTTATGCTCTTTACTGTATGTTACATGGAGTTGAATACAGGTTATAAAGAAAAAAAAGAAATATATCTTTATCTAAGTATCAATTATTTATAAGATATTCATAAAACAACTCGTCAAAAGGCACATTAATATGCATGTCGAGGGCATTTATAATATAAAAAACTTGCAACATATAAACATTCTCTATAATGTATTTTCTTAACTCATATGTTTAGCATTTAAAAAAAAATAGAAAAAACTATTTAATTTTTCTCGAATAATTAAAGATAATTGCCGTTTTTATGTGATGAGGTAAAATAGAATCACATTATTTTTATATGTGAATAAATATACGTCTCGCTACTCCTCTAGTTTTTCTCTGCAGTAGAACAAATTTAAAGAAAAACTAATAAAATTTTTTCAAAAATCGACTACGTACATTATATTTATGTTGATCCAACTAGCATAAATGTTAATTTCTCGCTGTTCCATTTAGGACATCAAAGTAATTTAAACGAAGGAAAAGTGTTGAGGAATTGAGTAGGCTTAATGAGAAGAACGCCGAGCATTTGCTGTGAGTGGTCAGATTTATTTAAAAACGTAAGCAGACAAGCAGATTAAATCCCAAACAGAAAAGTGTACAAGTTTCGTGGTTTTAGAGAAGTATATTTTAACCAATCTACCAAAAGCCTCAGTTTATTGGAGAATAATTTTCACAGCAGTTACCGGTGCAATGAAAAAAATACGGAAAACCTAACTATGAATATTATATCAAGTTAATAACTCGTAAGACAAAATAAAAATAGACTTATCTTACATATTGTAAAAAAAACTTAAATATCGAGGTAAAGAAAAAAAAGAAATATAAATCATGTGACGTAAATAATTAGCATTTCTTATGAATTTCTTATTATCCTATATATATAGCATTGAGCAATGTAAAAATTATGTACCTAATTTATTTCATATACTTATGCAAATATCCATTCGAACAAAAAATAAAATAAAAATGAGATTTATTTGTCCCACCTTGCGCACTGAAATCATCGTCTTCTTTAAATAAACCAAGCTCTTTTTGATTTTCTTTCAATCATTGCTAAGACACGAAGATAGCTTGAAGTTTCTGTGCTTTGTTAAATTTTCTGTTCCAAATTTACATAAAAAGGACTTAGAATATTTTTAAACCAAAAGACTATCTCTATAATATTTTTTGATTCAATTAAAACAATATGGAATTTATTGAAAAATTTATTAGTTTACCAGTAATAATACTTTTATTATACTATGTGATAAAATATTTAATAAATAAAATACATGAATATAATTTGGTAAAAGGGTTCTCAGGACCTAAAGCATATCCTCTCATTGGAAATCTACATACATTTCTTGGTGATACTAAAGGTTAGTTTGCCTCTTATGTTTATAATACTTACATTCTTGCAAATAGTATTAATTGAATTTATCTTATAATTAGACATAACTAAAAAATTATTAAAAGCAATTGAAAACTCTCCATCACCATGGAGATTTTGGATAGGGCCAAAATTATATATAGTCTTGGATGATCCGGAACATATTGAAGTAAGATTCATAAACATTTCTATAATTTCCCACGATGAATTTTTAACAGTTAAATTCTTCTTACATTTTTCATTTTTATATTTTTGAATTCTTCTTTTTCTAGATTATTTCTAAACACTCAAATGCTTTTGAGAAAGGTCCCATATATGATTTTATGAAACCTGGTATTGGTAATGGTTTGATATCTGCTTCAGGTAAACTATAGAATTATACTTTTATCTTTTAATTGAAAGAATTATACTTAAATATATATTACTAACATAGAATTCTTTTTAAAAATAACCTAAAAATAATTGCTAATTAGAGACTTTTCTCTTTCTTTTCGCATATGACGTGTACACTAATGCATGAAGCATACATCTAAAACAGTTATTTTTTTCTATATCGAAACTTTTTAATATAAAAAAGAAAAATATACTATACTTGATTAAAACATATTTTTTATTTAAAGCATCAATATGGAACAAACATCGAAAATTGTTGAATCCAGTATTCAAAATACAAATTCTTTCTGACCATATGAGTAAGATAATAAAACAATCACACCGATTAACGAAAACTATTGAAAGTTATAATGAACAAAAAATAGACATACTACATTACACAAATCTTTTTACTTTGGATACGATATATGGTAAGATTTTGAAATATTTGAAGTTTAGGAAATTTCTTAAAAAACAAAAAAAATAAAAAAACTCCCTTATTATAAAAAATTTGTTAATATTTGTGTGAGAGTGAGAGAAAGACGAAGAGTGCGAGTGTATGGTGTGCGTGAAAACAATTGGTGAATGTGAAAGATGTGTAAGAGTATGCAACGATATCGGTATAAGTGTGAGTGCACGCAGCGATATCGGTATAAGTGTGAGTGCGCGTAGCGATATGGATATGAGTGTGAGTGCGCGCAGCGATATGGGTATAAGTGTGAGTGCATGCAGCAGTATGAATATGAGTGTGTCTAGTAAGAAAGAAAAGCGAGCGTGCACCCCGAAGTCTCTCGAATATTCCCGAACCGGAAATCGGGAAAAGGTCTTCTGTTTAATCGGTCGGGAATAGTCTGGAGATTTCGAGAATGATTGACGGAAGTGATTGGGACCATTGGTGGGGTGAATGTGTATATAAGCGCGGCGAAGAATGCAATCTTCGCCTTCTTGATTCGGTGCGACTATTTGTGAGTGAAAGAGTGTAATACGAGTGTACTTAAGATTTCTAACTATTGTTACTTTCTTTTCTTTTCTTTTCTATCTCTTTATTATTATATTAAACCTTAATAATTAAATATTTGTTCTATTATAATAAATATTTCTATTTTAAATTTAAATAAATCTTACATTTGTTTTCTTTTTGTATTGACAGATACAATGTTTGGTCGGGATTTTAATTTCCAAAATAATCCAGAATGTAGACTTCATGACAATATTTCAGAGTAATAATAATAATAATATTTAAAAATTTTTTTAAATATCGAATTTTATGACACATTTTGATTTCTTTCTGATTTTTATTTTTATTCAGATTAATAGGCATAATTACCCAAAGGATCTACAAATTCTGGTTGCATCCGGATATTATTTTCTACAATTTACCTATAGGAAAAAGATTTCGAGAAACTTTAGCACACTTGGATACATTAACCTGGAAGGTATAAATAAAGACAAAAATTATTTATTAAATTTATCACATTGTACATATATTATTTTATTACTGCATTAAAATATATATATATATATAACTCATTTGTTAAGATAATAAAGGAACAAAAAGAATCTATGCAAGAAAAGAAAATTAATGGCGAAATGAAAGAAAAAGATTCAAGTAAGAAAAACTATTCAATAATCTAATTCTATTTTTTAACAAATTGTTGCAATAAAATTTTCTTAACATGCTAAAAAGTATATTAATTATTTTTTTTAATAAAGCAATAGATACTTCTCTATTTCTTGACACGATATTCAAATCATTCTATGAGGGAAAAGAATATACGGAACAAGATATTCGAGACGAGATAAATACAATAGTTACAGCTGTAAGTAAGATTTTGCTACTTTAAACAAAACTTTGATTATAAGAAAAAGAAAAAGAAAAATTTTTATATTTTTTAGGGAAGTGATACAAGTTCTATTTCAATTACTTTTGTGTTGCTAATGTTAGCTATTTATCCAAACATTCAAGTACGTATGAGTAAAACTTAATTGCAATATTCACTGTCACTGTTTTTAAAAAACAACACATAATTTTATACTAAAGTTGAATCAAGTTTTCCACATCTTAAATTGCAGGAACAAGTATACGAAGAGCTCTATCAAATATATGGTTCTTCCGATCCAGTAGATGAAAATACTTCATATCAAGATACTAAGAATTTAAAATTTTTGGAAAGAGTGATCAAAGAGACTTTTCGTCTTCTCACACCTGTTCCTTTTATAGCACGAAGTGTATGTGAAGATATACAAGGTATTCATACACATACTGAATAAATATTTGTATATACAGGGTGATTCTTGTAACGGAGGCGGCTAATAACCTTTTTTTTAAGTAACAATAGAAAAAAATCATAAAGGAAAAACTTATATAGCACAACAAATGTCAACTTTCTATGACCTTACTTTTTTTGAAAATATTATTCCAATATTAATCCAAATCAATCAAAAAATGTGATGAAAAATGTAAAAAAGCGCAATAAAATGTGCGTATTTAATTGTTTAGAATGAAATGGAGAAACATTCGAACATTTATTGTAATAAAATATATTACTGATATTAAACTTCAAATATCTCATAAACTATTGACATTTCAATGACCTTCATTTAATACTTTTTAACGCAGAATAAAAAAAAGGAATCGAATAGTATAAAAAAAAATATAAAGTTCCATTTAAAAAAAAGTGCAACTGCATCTAGCATGTGCATCGATGCATTTTCAAAAAAAAGTAAGGTCATAGAAAGTTAACATTTGTTGTGCTATATAAGTTTTTCCTTTATGATTTTTTTCTATTGTTACTTAAAAAAAGTTATTAGCGGCCTCCGTTACAAGAATCAACCTGTATATTTTTACAATTTACGTTATTATTTCATATTAATATATTTACGTTTAATACGTTAAATAATTTACGTTTTATATAGTAATTGCATATATTTATTAATTTTTTAAAGTAAGCGAGGGTGTAATAGTACCAAAAAATTCTATTTGTATACTCATGCTTTACGCACTTCATCGAAACGAGAAATATTGGAAAAATCCTTTACAATTTAATCCTGATAGATTTTTATCTGGCAATTACAATATTAAACATTTTTTACCATTCGGCACTGGACCAAGAGGATGTATTGGTAACAGTATATATTTATAGAATCAAAAGAGTGTATAATATAGAGATGATTATTATAATACATGTGCAATGAATTTGATTTTTATAGGTTGGAACTTTGCAATGACTGAAATTAAAGTCGTAGTTGCTACTGTATTGAGAAAATTTTCTGTTCATGTAGATGTCCCACTAAAATTGGAAGACATAGCTGTACAAATGGGTATAACAATGAAACCTACGAAAAAGATTTTTTTAAGGTTTAAGAAGCGATAATATTTATTATTATTGTTATTATTTTTTTAATCTTTTAAGAAATTGTTTTAAAATAAGCTGTCTGAAAACATTTCTTATGTCTTACCAGTCTTTAATGTTATCGGTATTTTTATTTTAAATTATAAATGATTCAATAGATTTATTAACGAAAAAAAATAATTATTAGAGGAGTAAGGGGTTTAAATAATTATTATTATTATTTAGGGGAGTAAGGGAGTAAGGGGTTGTGAAGTATACTAATGAGAATGTATAGGTAAACTTTTAAGAGAAACTGTTTGCACCATGTTAATCTTTATAATTCTAGAATAGTCAAATATATCTTTTATTATTAATAATAAAAATCATGTCTTTTTTCTATATTACCTTCTCCTCTGTTCTTACAAATTTGAAATTCAAGTTTTTGGAGTCAGATATAGTTAAGAAGTTGCATGCACAGTGCGGAAAGTTCTGGTAAAATGCAATGAGAGATCTAATAAAGATATTGCCTAGAAATGTTTTTTCAATCTATAGCCTGTCACACTTCGAGACCCTTATTATTTATAACATATTTCGTCTTTATTCTTTGGACCACAAACTTATCTTTCTAAATACTCTCGTCTAAATAAAAATCTGAACAACGAAAAATCTAAAAAATGCATTGAATCGTATCGCTCTGTCAGCTTATCGAATTGTGTACACTACGAGTCTCAAATTTCAGCCCCGTGGTAAGCTCCACCAATTCACGCTGGGCGTTCAACATCTTAAAAATGATTTTATTTTATTGAAACATTAGTATAAGTTTCTTAAATACGCAAATATTACAATTAATAATATAATTTTCTTACATGCGACTTAAAATGTGACAGTAACTTACTTGCTTTTGAATGGAATTTATCAGCTGCTCCTAATGTATTCTACAGTGTTCTCTAATTCTTTTTCTCTGATGTATCTTATAATAATTTTTTTTTTGTAAAATATTGCAGACAGTACATTTATTATATTCTATACATTTCATGATTATTAATGATAATATTTGCGAAATAAAGAATTTAATATAAATTTTTCAATAAAATAGAAACATTTTTTAATAGAAATAGAAAAATAGAAATAGAAAAATAGAAATAGAAAACTAGAAAAGAAATGACACGTATATATATACCTTCCAGACTCACACAGACTTACACACTTTACAACTTACAAAGACAGACTTCATACCTTCTTTCTTTATTTCGACCGTCGGTTCGTTTGGACCTTATACTTTTGTTGCATACCTACGTGCTTACCTCTGTTTATTCTTCTATCCTTCTATCGCTCCTACCAACAAACATTTTGAGTATCGAAATAATATGTGTCCACGCTTCGTAGTATCCAGTCGCAACAAGCACACACATATACAACCAGGAGCGATAACTACGAAGCAGAGCATAAAAAGGAGACCGAGAATGGGAAAAACTATATAGCTATATTCTGTCTCATTCTCTCGCAGGCTCAATCCTATATGTTTGTCTCTATTTCTCCTCTTACTAAATATCGTGGCCGTTGCCAAGAAGCCCACCGCTCCGTTGCCTGAACCACCCGCGTTTCATTTTTTTCAAATCATTCCCTATTCTAAAGAAGTTTCCACTTCAATAATATAGAATTATTTATATATATATATAGAATTAAATTATATATTGAATTTTATTAATTAATTAATCATTTTTGTTTCATCGGTTTCACGTTCTTCCGTTTTACAATTTTCAAATCACCCTGATTCTAAAGAAGTTTTCACTTCAAAAAAGATTTCAATAGGTTTTATACTTTAACTACCCTGTTTCACTTCAGTTTTCGCATCCAAATCTCATCACTCTCAAAGCCACCCACAATTCCTTATGACATTCTCTGGTAAAGGGTTAATTGCTTGATCAAAAACAGGCCACATCTTTTATTACATCACAGAACTCAACAATATTATTGATTTATATTTATAGTATTTATAATAAACAATCGTAACCAAGGATTATATTCATTTGAAGTTATGATTCAAGTATTGGGTTGACTAATAAGTTATGTTCGAATTTTCTATATTTCATACTTAAATAAACACAAAACTAAATAAGATAATTTTTTATTTATAATACTATACAATGGAAGTAATCTAATTCAATGATATCATAGATATTACTCTTTTATCAACACATTACAAGTGAACTTCATTCAATACAATACAATAATGTTCTATACAATTTAATTTTCCTAATTTACATATAAAATATCACAAATTATTAGCGACATTATTTATTGTAAACCCAATAGAATATTATTCCCCGTTGAATCAAAAAGTTTCATTTGCGTGCAAATTTTGTAATTACATATTAACTCCCACCGAACTTACCTAGCGAAGTAATATTCTTTCGTGTTCTTTAATTTCAATCACAAGAAAAAAGTATTCGAAATATGAAAGTCCTTTTAGAGAAACAAGAGGAAATAGTCGGTAAAGTAGTTATCTACGAAAAAAAATTGATATTTTAGACAAACTTTAAGTAGATGTTCGTATTAAATTTTTTCGCAGAAGAGCAAGAGGGCGAGAAAGTGAAAAACTGAAAAAGAGATAAAAAAAAGTAGAGAGAAAGAAAGTTAGCGAGAGAGAGAGGGGGGGGGGGGAGAAAGGAAAAATAAAAGGAAGAGAGGAAACAAAAAGTTTTGCGAATGAGCAAGGGGCGCGTTATTTATTTCAGCCACCTTTCTACTTATCATCACGCTCGGTCGGATTCGAATCGTGACTATATCCTTTCTTTCCGCGGAGATGAATAAACTGCGATTTAAAATCTGGGTCATGCAACACGAATTTTCAATGCTTTCGTTCGTACAAACAAGAGCCAACTAGTACAAGAAAGAAAACAAGCCGTGTACAGAACACGTATGAGGTTCTTCATATGCATATTTTTATGTATGCATATGCTAATATCAATATATTACTGCGGCCATTGTATAGATTGCCCACTGAGATTGGGCAATGTATATTTTGTGCATGTTTTTCATACATGGCAATGATCAATCTATAGAATACCCAAAGGTTTTCGATCAATCAATAAAATGTGTCTCAGTAGAGTATGTTTAAAGAATGGGTTGGGTGGGAAGGGGGTGAGAGTGAAGTAATTTTTTGAGGAACAACAGTTAAACTTTAAACAGAAACCGAACATCATATTGATTTTTACAGTTACAGAATAACCGAATGTACCTTTAATTATTAACCCTTTCTTATCGGTAGTCCAGTCTACAAAAGTACCGTCACTGATGTTTCTGTATATACGTTATTCTAAATCTTATATAACATATAATCTTATATAAATTGTGTTGAATAAAATAATCGTTGCTCTAATATGACAAATATAAGTTAATTTTTAACATAAAATATATTACAAAATTATAGGTAATATAAGTATTTCTATATTTACAAAACTTTACCTGTAGACGACATATATATACAGCGCTCATACCCACAGGTCATCTCGTGGATGTCGAATATATGCGGAGCTCGAAGCGAAAAAGTTAATAACAGAATTCGTGTTTTTTTCTATGTTACTTCTTTCTACTCTTACAACGTTGTAAGTTTGGAAAATCAAGTTCGTAATAATACCGAAAGTGAAGATCATTTTATGATTGTACGAACATACACCTGTCGTAGTTTGTTTCACTTTTAAGTGCTTAAAATCACTTCTACTTTCTCCTTCTCCTCTTTTCTTCGTGTTTTAAACACACTTCACTGAAACATATTTTATAGATTCATCAAAACCTTCTGGGTATATTATAGATTGACCGGGTAATGTATAAAATATAATAGTTAATATATATACTGTTCAATTTTAGTGAGCATTTTATCGAATGCCTCAGGTAATCCATAAAATTCTCGAAATATATACATTGACCGCCACATATACATATATCTGTGTATGTTTTTTTTTTATAAAAATCTGTATTATTGTATAACAACGATAATGTCGTTCAAGGATGAATCTCCAAAAAAGAAAAAACCAAAATACATGTTTTACTGTGGAAATATTTATTTGTAACGTTCTTACTATATCCCATAACTCGGACATAACTTTACTAACAAAAAAGAAAAAAGTAAGGTTAGACCTTTTCTACTCAGAAGAAAAAAAGTCATTGATCATTTTATCACAGTACATCATGGCAATCTATATTTACATGTAAACGCCTATTAGTCAATGTGTGTTTGATTAATTAGATTTCGGCTTTCATTACAATTTATTACTAATTCCGATAAATATAGTGTATATTTCTCAGATTCTCATGAGACATTAGTTATATTTAAAAAAGAAATAAGGAAGAGAAAGAGAAAAAGTACCTATGCTACTATACAGGGTGTCCCTTTAAAACACCCTATTAAATATCCTATTAAAACATCTTATAAGCTATTTAAATATATTCTTTATTTCTGACAATACAAACAAATATTGTTCACTTAATTCAAATAGTTTCAAAAGTATACAAAATATATTTTTTTTATAAGTGTAGTTGTTTATAGATTTTTTCTAGGTCAACCATGTAATAAAAAGTACATGTATCCGTTTATAAATTTATTTTGAAATATTCTTGGATGCAAAAAATGTAAAGATTCGTGTAGAATTTATTTTGTAAGCGATATCAATCTTTAAGCACAAAAACTAATCATATCTTATCAAACCAATAAATAAACAGAATTAATATTTCTATAAATTTTTACCCTTGAAGTACTATGGATGCATATATACGTCCAAAAACAAAACAATCTGTATGAACTAAGAACTTTTATTTATTTTTTCGATATTCTTCGTGTTTGGGGGATTTTTTTTCCTTTCTTTTATTCAATCAAAATAGTTCAAATTATCAGAACAATTAATCCGTTCTTAATAATTACAACCCTTGCAATCACTCTCTTCTTAAAGGGCTAATAAGATGTTCTCTTAAGTGATAATATTTACTTACGATAGTAGCAATGTTTTGATAAACGTTAACAGTTGCAAATGTATATTGTTTTTATTTACAATTGTATTCAGTTCAGTATTTTTTTAATCACTACAAATTTTTCTGTTTTAAGACTGACTTAACATTCTAATTTAACATTCAGTGAATACTTAAATATTTACAGAGCAATGTTGATTGTTACGATTATAATCATAAATTGATGATTATAATCTTTCCTCTATTTTAAAATATGATATTTTACTGAAAATAAGTTTCTCACAAGTTTTCTAATTTTAATATTCAAAATTATTTCGAGATCATTTTTTATACTTACAAGTACAATATTATATGAACAATGACACAAAAACAACAAAAAATGTGTTTATATAACATATATACGTAAAAAATATGAATAATTTTATAAAAATAATTAAAAAATTAAATTTAAGCAAAAATTATTTTTTCTTGCATTTAATTAGATTGAAATCCTTGAAATTATTTAAATAAGTAGACAAATATTTTAAATATTATAGCAGATATATGAAATATTTTAGTGACCTGTTTTTAAAGGAAACACCCTATATATCGAGCAGGACGGTAGGAGATAGTAGATTCGGATATAACATCGTGTTCATTGTACCACATACTCGTATGGAACGAGTTCGTATGTACAATTCATGTAGAAATTCGTTGAACTAACAATTGTTATGTGCGCAGTGAACGAATGGACGAGATTTTAACTACAGCCGAAATCTAGGACGAACCGCATGCCTATCTTTAAAAAGTTCCTATCATTGAATGACTATCGAGATATGTTGTATACAAGGTGGGCTAATTTAATTAAAACATTTTTAAAAATATATCCATTATTGACGATTAAAAAAAAATATTTAGGATAAAATTGGGTCATTTAAAAGGTTCGCATGTAGAGGTAAGATGATTTTATTTTTTAAATCATTCTCTTTTTCACACAAATTTTAAAATATTTGTTATTAAAAAGGAATATGAATTTAAATTTTTTGCAAATGCATACATACGTGTACTTCTGTACTTGTGAAAAAAATATGATCCTAATTCTGTAGATCATCTTTAGTTTTTTATCTTCTTTTCTCAAATAATTTTTTTTAATTTCAACTAAAAAAGACGAAACAGCTTTTTATAGTTACGTAAGAGATTCAGACATTTTTTAAAAATATCCTACTAATTAATAAACTTTTGACGTTGTACCTTAATGCTTTTTTTTTGTTCAAAAAGATTTAAGGAATAAATTTAAGGAAAAATGTTGATATTATTGCTTATAAAAATATCTATAATTTAAAAATCTTATAAAAATGTGACTTTGACAGAAAGGTTTTCTTTACATATGCTTTTTTAAATACTGTAACTTAGCTTGACAAGTTATTTCATAAAACTACACATTATGGAAGTGTTCTGATTTAAATATTTCACCCTATATATATATATATATATATATATATATATATATATATATATATATATATATATATATATATATATATACATAAAGATCAAAAATCGATTATAAATATTGAACAAATCTTAGAATTTGAATATTCGTAAAAAAAATAATTAAACACAATAAAAAATTAATCTTTTAAATTATAAAATTGTTTTTACTGAGTAATTTTAATTTCATCATACTAAAAAAATGTTATTGCTCTAAATAATTTTCTTCTACATAGAGAACCTGTCAGTTATATTGAGAAATCGTTTCGAAATACAGTCAATAGGCACAACAGGAGGAAAACGAATAAAACGCGAACAAGAAGAAAAAGAAAAAAAGAACTATCATTCTGTCATACGAGAACACGTTCATATTCTCGTAAAATTCTCATACGATTGGGAATTTAATCTATTGAGTTCTTGTTACGCATTGAAATTAGATATAGTCGGCAAGATAAACAAGATTTTTGCAATAAAGATATACAAGTTAAAAATACATTATAGAAGTTAAAAATAAGAATATGAATGTTCACGAATAAGTAAATAAGTTTTATTATAAACTACGAAAGAGAGAAAAAAATGAAAAGAGTTTTGTAAAAATCAATTATTTGATTGAATTGTATGACAAAAATAGTCTAACATAAAGACTTACATTTGGAACACGATGCACAAATTGTAAGTTTTTTCTAAAAACATGTCTTATACTTTATACAAAGCTTGTTAAGAAAACATAACCAACACCATAATACAAATTGATCAAATAATATATTAACACAGAACATTTCTTATTAAAACAGTTTAT
Source organism: Polistes dominula (assembly GCF_049000335.1). Taxonomy (NCBI): domain Eukaryota; kingdom Metazoa; phylum Arthropoda; class Insecta; order Hymenoptera; family Vespidae; genus Polistes; species Polistes dominula. The sequence continues at coordinate 4,374,767 of NW_028301061.1, read as the reverse complement.
TCAATTTCAGAAACATAAATTCATGATTGTAGTATGTTCTAGGGTTTACTATTTCTATACATTTAAACTGTTAACATTTCTAATACTCGTAACTGCATTTTTTACATTTGCCGATGATACAACCATTTTAGTTAGAAACACAAAACTGCAGACTGCATCTTTTAAATTTTACAAACACTTCTTAAAACTAGAATATTAGTAAAACGTATGGAAAATAAAAATAAACATTGATAAATGTAACCACATAACTTTCACCTTAAAGATAATGATTATTCCAACAATATTCTTAAACAATAAAACTATACCTAAAATGAAAATAGAAAAATATTAAAGTATTGGCGCAGCAGGGTTAGAGTAAATCACGTTTATTTGAATGTATATGGGGTATTCCATACCAAATCAACCACTTTTGACCCTGACCCTTTTCGATTTGGCTGAAAGTTTTTCATCCTATTCTACCCTATGAAAAACAGTTCTCTGAATTTTTTCAAATTTTTTTACCAAACCCAAAAAAATTATTAATTTTTGAAAAAATGGCTCTTTTTTTTAAATGGCTATAACATCATCAAAATTCAACCTATTGAAACGCTTTTTTTTTTTAATTTTTGTTTTTACGAGAAAAAAATACAAAAAAATTTTAAGATGATAAACTCCCTGAAATTTTCGCACTGTTTGAGAAAAACCGTTATTTTCTCGAAGTTCGTCATTTTTAATTTTTTTTTATTTCCTGAAAAAAAAACTTTAACTAATTCTGCGATTATCCCCGAAAATTCCAGAGTGGACCGAGTAAGTTTTCTATTTTTTTTTATTTAATTGAAAAAATATTTTTTAATTTTTTTTGTTTTGAAAAACTTTGTTTTTTGAGACTATAAATTGAGTATATAATATTGTAAAATTGTTTAATTGCATAATTTTTAACTACAAATTAAAACAATACAATTATCCTAGTGACTTTACTAAAAATTTCACGGAAAAGATTAACCCAGGTGAATGCAGACAAAACAATGACCTCATATCTTCACAATTTATGTTCTAGTATTGTACGAATTATTTCTTACGAGGAATACATTTATGTGATATAAATACTCAACATTGTTAATGGAATTTACGTAATGTTCTTACTGGACAAATTCTAAAGCTTTAAAAAAAAAAATAAAAAATAATAACAAATAAACGATAGGAAATACGGTTTTATATTTATTCTGATTACTAAGGAAAGTCAGAACTTCACGTTCATTGTTCGAAAAATTTTTTAAATGATATTTAGCCCATGTTTTGGTACACTGTACGTGAATGCAACTTATCAGCTATAAAAAATATGGCGTATAACTTTGATTATTATGATTATTATAGTTAAGAAAATTTTTCATGAGTAAAGAACCTTGCTATTCTATTTGTATAAATTCTGTACATATTTGTTAAGATGGAAACTGATCTTGATAAAGGAAAGTATAAGATAGCGTGGAATGAAATAATATTTCATCAAATTTATAAAAGTATTTTATTTATTCCAATGTAACAATATGAACACTAAATTAATCACACATTATTCGGTACCAAATCATTTGTAGACGATAAACTTATATTCAGTTATTTTTTCTTATATTCAATTTCAGTTGAAGAAAACCATACGATAAGTTTATAAAATCAAATATCATAGAATACGTTAGGCCTTAGATATAAGGTATCGTTTATTTAAAAGGTTCCACTCAAGGATGAAGAAAAATTATGATGGTCATAAATTCTCAAACCAATTCAACGACCATCGAAACATATTGGCGTAACTAAAAAGCATACCAATGTCGGGTCCTTCCAGTGGTATACAACACTTAAGTAAATATGAGACAATGCACATGGGAAGGGTACGGAAAGGAAATTTCTTATATTCCCAGAAACCCCACACTACCATCCTTCCCAAAAACATAAACTTTCCCATCGGGTCACTCTGGTGGGTGGACCCTCCTACTATTGGTTAATAAGTTTCATTCAGTTCCTTCCCTTTCCAAAGAGGTGTAACTAATTTAGATATAAAACCATGTGAAATCAAGTAAGAACGGGCTGTTCGTAATGCATACTGTCTGTTCGTAATACATCTACTTTGTTAATACGTCTTCATCGTTATACATTCTATTCGTTATACATTTTTTGTTATACATTTTTACACCTCATACTTTATACAGTCCACATCGAACAATTGTAACACAGTTGCCAAGACTTAAATTAATAAATCATTGTTTACTAAAGAATTGCCTTTAGTATACTATAAAACCATTCACACCGTAGTAATATACCGTCGTGAGACTTCCGTACAGAACGCGCGTATAATTGCAACTTAAAAATTGTACGTTAGTTTGAAACGGATTCTCGTCAACATAACATATAGTGCGCGCGAACATATTTTGGTCCTTCGAGCCGGATATATTAGTCGGACTTATCAGTCGGATATATCTACTGCATACGCAAGTGCGCGATCATACTCACAGACAATCAGACATTAAGTGAAGAGTTAAGTGAATAGTGAAGTGAAGAGTGAACATAAAACAGACTTTTGTATATGCTGCCGAGTGGACAATCTATTTGCTGCTATATGTGAAATCAAACTCAAGAATGCTCGTTAATGTATTACCAATGAGGAAATGACCAGGTGTTAAGACAATAGGATCGTTTGAATCAGAGGAAATAGGAGTAAGTAAGTGAGAATTTAGTATTGTTTCAACTTCAATGATAAAGTATTGAATTCTTTGAAAATGCATAGCTGATTACTACTTACTCTTTTTACGTGGCGTTTAAAGATTTTACACCTGCCTCCCAAAAGTCTCCGCAGTGTGGGAGCGAGGCGGTGAAAAGTGCCACGTAATGGCTTGATCTGAAAGATAAATTTGACTTTCTTTCTATGACCTTCTTGGTGAAGTAAAGTAAATCTCTTTCATCTCATGATTAGTTCCGACGGACATGGTTCCATTGTCGGAATAAATGTCCTTAATTTCCTCTTCGAATGATGAATTTCTTAATGCTGCACTAATCCTTCAGTGGTCATATCACTAACGATTTCCAATATAATATTATGTAATGTATTATATTATTTATTTATTTGTTCTGATTTTTGCATAATAATTTGGCATAATGATTTTGCATAGCAAGTTTGGCCGTTGCAATAACTGTACCAGTGAAACTTAATTTAATTGAGATTGCTATAAATTTCGCATGATGATTTTCCATAATGATTTTGGCCGTTACAATAACTGGATCAATTAAGCCTAACGGATCGAATATTTTCGCAATGTTTGATAAGACGATCCGCTTGGTGACGTATATGTGTGATAATTGACGCTACCATGTATGAGATACTCGTCTCGCGAATTTCAATCAATCCCTAATGTTTTGAATGTGTCCTCGTTACTCAGTTGCAGTTGTATGTTGACACTTTGTGATGGTAACCCATATGTGAGTTGAGACTCATTTGCAGCCTATTGACGAAATTGAACCTTTCGAGCTGCAGAAGTTTTATTAACTCGTCTCGTATATGCAAGGCCTTTTCGTAAGATTCTGCTCCTGTAATTAGATCGTCGACATATAAGTCTTGTGTGACGATTTTGGCGGTTATTGAAGTTTAAGACCTTCATGTTTACCAATTTATGCAATATGCGACTTGCCAAAAATGGTGCTGACGCAAGACCGAGTGTAACGGTATTCAATTCGTATGATTTTAGAAAAGTTGTAGCGTTCGTGATTATCGATGTTGATTGCAAGGCTAATGGCTGCTTGCAAAACAAATGGATGCTTGCAAGGAAAATGGCCACTTGCAAGGCGAATGCTGCTTTACAACAACGAATAGTATAGTTGCAATTTTTAATGTCTACAAATAATACATGTTTATATTGGCGAAAGCGTAAATGCGTGAAATATGTTATCTTGAATTGTGGGGACGACCATAAGTGAGTCATTCAAAGATACCCCGTGGCTAGATTTCGTCGAGCCGTCGAACACCACTCGTAATTTCGTAGTAGTATTTGTTTCCTTCCAGACGGCATGATGAAGTAAATAGATTCTCCTTATGTGAAGTGATCCTCTTGTGTTTTGTCCTATGTGGAGATCGATGTATCCTTGCGTAATTGCAATATCTTATTGCATGAACTTTGGATTTTCTTCAAGGATCTCTGCAAAGCGTTGAACTCTGTGTTCAACTGTTTATCTTGGAGTATCGCAATTGAGATTTTTTATGTTGAATAGCAATGCCATAACGAACAGTTTCGTAACGTTTGACATTGTCTTTTCAAGACGTTGAATATGTGTTGATCTGTTATCTTGAAGTCTTGCAGTTAAGATTTCTTTATGTTGAATACCAATGTCATAGCGACCAATTTCGTTACGTTTAATATCGTTTCTTCAAGACGTTGAGTCTGTGTGATTCTTTGATTTTAAAAAATTTAGTTATGTTAAATTACAATGGTGTAAAGTGATAAGAATTCTAATTGTGAATGATTGAATGGTCGACTTGGAAGTAAATTTGAAATGTATAGTACTGTGTAGAAACGCAATGTTTTTACATAGTTGTTGTATCGCGATTGTATTGTAGCGGTTACTAAATGATTTGTGTGATTGTGGTATCGTTATTTAAACCACCAAGAGTTATATCGTATTTCTTCATTGTTAGATTAAATTTCCTTGCTAAGTTTACTGTAATGAAATTTAAATTAAAGTATTTGTCCAATAAAGTACGACATTGAAAATTAGCTCTTGATATTTATTTAATATGTGTAACCGCGCGATGATGATAAATTCGTGTGTGTGTATGTTCCAACTATCAGAGTACTTCCAGTAGATGATGATATTTGTATGTGTTGATAATCATTCTTATTTGAGAGGAGGAGATTCATGTGCTGTCAGCAAGTGTACTAGTGAATTGTGTTTTTTTTACATATTTCACAACTGCCACCTTTGCATTGCATTGTTTTGTGTCCCATTCGTAAACAATTGAGACAAATATTCGCTTGTCTTTTCGCTTTGTAAACAGGATATGGTTAATTATTATCTGCTACATATACTTGCTTTATTGGTGTCATCCTTTAAGGTTCGTATCTTATTGGAGATTCTATGGTTAAATCGTTTTAACATGTCTTAACGCTATCACTTGTTCGTTATCATAATTTACTTTCAATACATTCCATGCTTCTTCGTAATTCTCATCGGTGATGACGAATGAGTCAATAAGCTTTGATGTACCTTCAATTAAAGCTGAGCGTAAGTACTGGAGCTTTTGCGCGTTTGACAAGCTTTAATGCTGATGTATAATGGTCTTGAATGAATTTTCGAAAGTTCGCCAGTGCTAGTACCTTCTGTCAAATTTGGGAAGTTTTATCTTTGGTAATCTTATGGTAGCAGTGTTATTCTGCGATTCGATAGACGTTGGTGTATGATTGACTTGCTCACGTGGCGTAACCGTATGCCGCGTATCTGTATATGATATTAACCAATCCCTGGCATCTACCAGTGCATCATAGAAATGGTCTAGTATTTCGAATCGTGTAGAAAGGTGATCTACTGTGGGTTCTAATTTTTACAATTGAGTTTGTATGTCCTCAAATGAAGTAAATGCTTCTTCTAATTTTTCAACACGAATCGCTAATGCCGTCTTATTGTCATGTTCCCCGAATTTATCAACAAATTTCTTGAAATGTGTTACTTTGATTTTGAAAACATCACGTCGATCGATTAATTCAGCAATTTGTTTTGCACTTTCATTAGCAATGATTGATGTAGGTAAATAGAATAGGACAGGAAACGATAGACTTGGTAACTCTTTAGTATAACGAGCTTACCTTGATTGATTCACAATTGATGATTTTGTGTGAAGAGATGTGGTCAATGTTGCCAATGTCTTTGTTGTTATTGACCACGTATTGAATGACTGAACTGTCCGTAACTTTGTTTTATGTTCACTCTTCACTTCACTATTCACTTAACTCTTCACTTAATGTCTGATTGTCTGTGAGTATGATCGCGCACTTGCGTATGCAGTAGATATATCCGACTGATAAGTCCGACTAATATATCCGGCTCGAAGGACCAAAATATGTTCGCGCGCACTATATGTTATGTTGACGCGAATCCGTTTCAAACTAACGTACAATTTTTAAGTTGCAATTATACGCGCGTTCTGTACGGAAGTCTCACGACGGTATATTAATACGGTGTGAGTGGTTTTATAGTATACTAAAGGCAATTCTTTAGTAAACAATGATTTATTAACTGAAATCTTGGCAACTGTGTTACAATTGTTCGATGTGGACTGTATAAGGTATGAGGTGTAAAAATGTATAACAAAAAATGTATAACGAATAGAATGTATAACGATGAAGACGTATTAACAAAGTAGATGTATTACGAACAGACAGTATGCATTACGAACAGCCCGTTCTTACTTGATTTCACATGGTTTTATATCTAAATTAGTTACACCTCTTTGGAAAGGGAAGGAACTGAATGAAACTTATTAACCAATAGTAGGAGGGTCCACCCACCAGAGTGACCCGATGGGAAAGTTTATGTTTTTGGGAAGGATGGTAGTGTGGGGTTTCTGGGAATATAAGAAATTTCCTTTCCGTACCCTTCCCATGTGCATTGTCTCATATTTACTTAAGTGTTGTATACCACTGGAAGGACCCGACATTGGTATGCTTTTTAGTTACGCCAATATGTTTCGATGGTCGTTGAATTGGTTTGAGAATTTATGACCATCATAATTTTTCTTCATCCTTGAGTGGAACCTTTTAAATAAATGATACCTTATATCTAAGGCCTAACGTATTCTATGATATTTGATTTCATAAACTTATCGTATGGTTTTCTTCAACTGAAATTGAATATAAGAAAAAATAACTGAATATAAGTTTATCGTCTACAAATGATTTGGTACCGAGTACACATTATTAATTATTAATCATTTTTGATTAATAATTAAGTTAGTTCATAATTATACTATCTTTTATTATTAATGAATTCCATTAGCATTAATTATTTCGCGTTTGACAAGTTCGCGAATGCGTTGTTCTAATTTCTATTTGAGTTAATGAATTTAATTTTTTTTTGCTAATAAAAATGGTTTATTATAGAGAGCTGTAAGATCTTTGTGATCTATTAATTATACAAAATAAAAATTAGTTCAAATAAGTATGGATTTTTGGCAAATTTTGATAAAGATATTAACATTTTCACGAAAATTGTTAAAAATCTGATCTGGTTTTCTCAAAAATCTGGTAGTTGATTATGTAACTTGACGAAGATGATAGTATAGTAGATCTTTCACAACTTGATGCACCAAGTTTCTTGTTAAAAAATGTCCTATCATTTATTAAATTTGCGTCTATGAGAGGTAAGACATGTAATCTTTTATTTCTTTTGATATCTGAAGAAAGTAAAGATTAAAATTTATCGTTTAGAAAGTAAACAAAATGTTCTTTGTATAAAAAACTTCTTTTAAGGGAAAATAGCACGTATTTTTTTATTTTTATTTCGATTAGAATTGAAAAAAAGCTAAGAAAAGTTATCTTAATTACTTATCGGATCTAAAGTAAATTTAAGGAAGTGTAGGAAGCATTAAAGTTCATTGTGGAATGAACAGATGTTTTAAAGCAAACTTTTATTTTATATACTAGTCCTTGGTATATCATTTTAAAGATCATTCAATGCTTACACTTAGATGATATTAGTTAAATCTTATATTGTAACATTTATACTCATTTACAGTTCATTAAAAGAATGACATCTATCATTAAAAATCACGAGCTATAGGAATTTATTTATTGGGGTAAAAAGTTTCTTCGTATTTTAAAAGTGAAACAAATTTTTTCTGTACTTTGTATCAAGCCTTTTCGAAATAATTAGTATATGGCTTTAGGGATCGTATAACTTTGAAAATAATAATCGGATTTGCCAGTAGAACAAATATGAACGAAAAACATCAAACAGATTTATTTCACTAAAAAAAAAAAAAAATATTGAAAAATATTGAAAAACTCGAATCTCGTAATTGAATAAAAAAAATACTTCAAACTGATTTTACTTTCAATAATATTTTGAACATTTGTATGAGGAATGCCATTAGAAATTGTCGCCAACTAGGACGAACATAAGCGTCAAAGCCAACGATGACAAAGTGATAATTTTAGCAAAAAAAGTTCGGAGACAAACGAAAGAATAATCAAACACCTAAAAATATTGGCTTGGACAGAAAGTAATTGCTTTTTTGTTTCTATGTAAATGAATGGTGATTTTTTTTTTTTTTTTATGGAAAACTAAAACTTTTTAGAAGGTTCATAAAATAAACTTACTTTCACAGAGATTATACATTTTCAATCGTATGTAAATTTGATTCTTTATGATAAAAAGTGTATCGACAATTTTAAAAAATAGTCGTATAATTGCAGAATTTAAAAACAATTATAACATAAATCAGTACAACTTTATTTAGTGAAAATTAACAAAGAAATTGATAAATGAATTGATGTTTCAGTACTTATAAGAAGAAATAGAAATTTCATTTAAAATATGATAAGATACATTGGGATGAAGAAAACGTTTTTTTCATATTTTCTTGATAGATTGTAAAAATATTAATCGAATCCAGCAATATTTGTTTACGTTTAAATGTTAACATATCATAAAGAAATTTAATTAAATTTAAAAAATTTTGTAATGTTTATTTAATCAAAAATTATTTCTCACCATCCTATGATTCGATACATAGGGAATTTTTTTTAATTAAACATTTTACTGACAACATTTTATTAAATTTTCTTTAACCTTAGTCATCTTTTATTTCCAAAAACAATTTTCATCCACGTAAGTAAGAAGAAATGTTCTGTAATCCGTTGGAAATATACATATATACAGGATACCTGTAATGTATGATTTAATGTATTTTTCTTAGAAATAAAATAAAATAATTAAACTAAGAATAATGAAAAAAAAACACAAACATCAGTTTCAGATAAAAAAACAAATCATGATCCCTTAATGCTTCGGTTAAAACTTATCAACTAAAGTCGTAGGACGGTATTCATTAAAAATATAATTGTTCAAGTATTACATTGTATTATAAAAAAAATAAGACAATAATTAATGTTTTAAACAAATTTTTAAAATTACATCTCCTCTACCTTAATGTCGATGTAGATATAACATAAATAGCAAGAAATTCTGTTACATCCACTTTAATATCTCTGAAAACGTTTTGATGCAATCCCAGGCAGCACAAATTCTTATCAAGAAATCCTCTTCATTAACTGCAGGTGTTTTATAGACAACACTTTTTACTTGACCCCGTAAGGAAAAATCGATAACTATTTCTGATAACTTGTGATCAATAATAACAGCTATGGTTCTGGATAAATTAATCATTTTATTTTTTTTATTTTTTGTATACATAGTAAAAGTAATATTAATACTTTTGGTAATACTTTGGTTCGTAACTTGGTTACGAATTTTGTTTTCATTATGATATTAAGATAAAAATAATATTATTTCATTTTTTGAGACAAGCGATTTTTTTTTCTTTGTAAATTACATCATACAGCAAAAACATCTTACGATTCATGGTTCTATGAGTTACATCTTTTGACTATACAGGGTTAGTCAAAATTAATCGTATAACTGAATATTAAAAGTATGCCAAATATGAATATCAAAGTTAATGTCAAATTATAAGCACAAAAAAAATATAATAAATAAATCAAGTGACACTTTTAAAAAAAATATCAACAATTTATCATTTTGTTTTCATTTTTTTTTTAAGGAAAAATTTCAATCTAAAAAGATAAAAAAGAAAAAGCTTAAGGTAAAGTATTCTTTACGCAAGTAATCAAAAGATTCGTAGTAGAGGATTAACTTTTTAAAACTTTAAGTAGCCTGGGGGATGCTTTGTTGGACAAGTTCATCTTCCGACAGCCGGATATTGGTAGAACGTACAGGAATAAGGCATCGTCGGCCATAATCCCTAATGATCACTACCTAGGTCTCGAGATTCTGAAGCAGGTTCCTAATAATCTACCACTGAACTAATCTAGTCGACCTCGATTCCCTAAGAGAACTGATCTACGACGTTAAATTCAATGTAAGAAGCCGATGATGATATCTGTACCGTTATTTATTCGATCCAATCATACTTTCATCATTTCCATGATAATATTAAAGAATTTTTCAAGATCTTTTAGGAAGTAAAGAAATTTTTCTAGTATCTAAACGTTAATAAAGCTAAAAACTTGAACCGAATATATTAACGTTTCTGTTAACTTGTCCAATTAGTGTTATGTTTCACTTATGTTTTACCTCATTTCCCATCTACTACTACTACTTCTACTTACTACTATTACTAAAACTGATATTCTGCTATTACATCTACTGTTATTAGTATTATTACCATATTATCGTTATCATTATTATATTTTAATGATAATTGTTATTATCACATTTTCATTATCGTAATTATTATAAATTGATCAATATTATTATCATATTACGATACCATCGTTGTTGTTATCATATTATTATTGTCATTATTATCATCGAACTGTTATTATTATTGTATTAGTACTATTATTTATTACTATTTTTATTATTGGTGGATTGTCAATTGCTGGATCTACACATTTTCTTCATATCTTACATAATTTATTTTATTTCTACTTAAATTAGATTCTTTTCTAATTCCAACAAATTTCTATAACGAACTTCACCATTTCTTTTATCCAAGAACTAATTATATTATTTCAAAATCTACTCTTATAAAAAACAAAACACAATAATACAATAAACTAACTTATATCGTAAAGCAGTAGATCACAAAGTATTTCGATTTTCGATGACCTTAACGAATCTAAACTTACCTATGGCACCTGATATCGAATTCTATAATTAGAAGTACATTTTGCAACAATTTGTAGCAAGGATTAGATAAAAATCAATAAAAAAAAACACTTTTAGATCACAAAAAAATTTAATTCAAATTAAACTAATTAAAATAGTTATTGGGATGGATGAGTTTGTTGGTCACAGCACATTTTCTCAAATCGTGGATTTTAAACACAATAATCCTCATTTCCTTCTTCAGATTAATTTTCAAGCAACACATCAATTTTATCATAACAATTGACAAAAATCCAGCTTTGCACAAATAAATAATCGCAAATAGAACTAAAATGAAAATATTTTGCGGCGCTTATGTAAGAAAGTTTTCATTTCCTCAGATGATTAGGTCTATATTTCGAAAACTATTATTCTAATGTATTACCCTAAATTTATTTTATAATGATGCAAACTTCACGATATACCAGCCAAAATTTCTTCAAATATTCTTTTTTTTTATTTTTTCCATTCAAATCTTTTCCCAACTCCCACGCAAATTTCGAATATGTTGATTTTTTTTCATGTCTGTTCTAAGTTCACTCAACAAAGGAAAAATTATTCACCTAAATATGCCTGATGTCGTTAACGATTGTCCAACTCGAAATATTTCCTTTTGCTATTATCGCTCATATACATGTACATACACATATAAATTCATATATATTTATATTAATACATAAACACATAACTATTAATCTTTATAACAATGAAAAGAAAGAATTATTTTATGTGTTCTCAAGTTGTAACAAATTTTTTGAAATACTATTTACTGATGAACATTGCAAAATAAAGTGCAATTAATTAAATAAGATAAAGTAATATTGTTAATGAAAATTAAAAAATATTCCTCCTAATTTTTCTAAAAATTTACGACAAATACAATTTAATTTTCGACTCAACTATATTATTTCAAAATCTATTCTTAACTATAAAAAAAATTTCTTCAATTATTAATGACAAGCTTAATAAAATAAAGTACACGTATTAAACGAAGTTCTAAAGTTTTTTTTATTGTATTTCGAAGCAAACTCATACCAATTTGGTTACTTTTAAATCTGATACGTAACATCAGAAACGATCAAAGTGCAAATTAAGAACTTACAAGTACAAGTTAAAACAATTCTAAACGAAAATCCAGAGAATTTCTACAATCAAGGAATATAAGCTAATGCGAATTTTGAATAATAAAAAAACGAGAATAGCTCCGTGAACTATCGATTAATTTTGGTTGAACATTTCGATAGGAATTTAATGCAAATTCGTGGTTTGAAATCGAAGAAGTTTAATTCGAGTCAATGGTAATGTCGAGTCCAGCACGTTAATTGGAAATTGTGTAGATCGAAGCTTGTTCGTTTAGCAGCGGTGACAACATGCAACCATGTAAGTCCTTCGAGCGATTAGTTTCATTCAAATGAATCTAACGATTTAATTGACAACATCAAATTATGAAATTAATTTCGATCAAATTATAAAATTTATTTTTTCTCTTAGAAAAAAGGATACGTTCAAATTAATTTCTAGTAATCGTTCGAAATAACTTTTTTTAATTGAATCAATTTTTTGTTAATGCAAATAAATATTGTGTTCGGAGAAAAACAGAAGCAGACTGTTAACTACTGTAGACTCACAAAGGTCTACTCAAGAAATCAAAATTAACCTAGGTTTGGGTTAGTTTTTGCAAATCCTTTTTTCCATTTTGTTGAAATACTATCTTTGTATCCTTTTCTAAATAGCAAAAATTATAGACAACAGATATTAAAGTATTTGTTATTTTATTTGATAATTTTAATTATTTTAATTTTTATTTCTTTATCTCGAATGGGTCCCTATGATAGAATGACCCATAAATATTATGCTTAAGTCCGTCCCTGTAGCACTGAATATGCTGATAATGTTTTGGAATTATGATTCATTAATAACAAACTTCCTTATCACTCTAATAAAAGGCAATATTTCTTAACAGATGTTTATGGTAAAAAGATTACTTATACAAATCGTCGTGCCTATTATCACGATTAAAATAAGTGTCTTACTAATAAATGGGCTAAACACACTATTGATTAATAAAAAAAAAGCTTATTAGACTGCGGCTTAATATTTATCATTAAAATTAAAAAACTTGAAATAATTTTTTATAAATATGACTGGTTGAAATAAAATGAATCTACGTTAATTTTGATTCCCTTTTTTAATCATAAATATGTATAATATTTTGCATATATTTTTTTCTATCGCCATTTATTTTATTTTAGATTTATATTAAATGAAAATTTAAAAATATATGAATAAAGATTTATTTTTCTTGTATAATGTATTTTACATTTTCAGTTATTTTAACCGATATGGTAGAAGTACGGTGAATAACAAAAATATTCTGACAAAAGCTTCAAAATCTGTATTCTTTATTTTAAATAAATATGAAATAAAAAAAGAAACAGCATTTTGCAAAATTGCAATAAAGTTTATTAAATAAGAATATTTTATTTATATTTGTTACATTTATACATATAGTGTACATATATAGCTGAAATATAAATAAATTTTAATTAACATAATTGGAATAATACATTTTATATAATTAATAAAATTATTAAGAGTCATACCAAAATATTTAATACGTTCATCGTTTTGCCCCGTAGTGAGATCAATTGATAAATTTAATTTCGTCGAATATACATTTATTTATTTATTTGTTTATTAATCATTCAAAAAAAGTCTCATTTATAGTATATAAAGGGATAGTATATAGTATATAAAATAATCGAATGATATTTTAGTAAATTGTTTCTAACAGTAATTAATAAAAAAGATAATCACAAAAATTAAAATGTTTTAAACTTATACAGATTGAGTCACGGGAAATGTGACGTTTCAAAATAACTCGTAAAATATACATTGTATGAAAAACTTTTTTCATGCATAGTTAAACAATTTTAGGGAGCGGATGTAATGGTAAACAAAACTTTTTTTGAAGGTCATTTTTTTATAAGATATCTATGTCATCGGTTTTTTTTTTTTTAATTGAAATTAGTAATTTCTTTTTTGGATTGTGATAAAGAATCAAATTCTGTATAAAAAATTATTATACTATGTTGGGCCTAAAAGTAAAAATAATTTTGATTTATAACGTAAAAAATAACGTTAAAATATAACTTTAGAAAAAAGTTTTGTTTAAAAAATAAATAGATTAATACAGAGTATTAGATAGGTTAGTTCAATACTAAAAAATTAGAAATATCTTTTTAGCAATTATTTTAAAACTAAATTGTGTCCCATACTTTTTGAATTACACTTTAAATTACACTTTAAATGATCTTTAATTTGAGAATTATATTTAAAATTACAAAAATAATTTTAATTTTATTATTAAATCGTTAATTGGCTGCAAAAAACATGTTGTTAACATCAATACGTATTTATTATCATTGTTCAGGTTAGTTGAAATTATTAAAATATTTTTATTTACCTAATTGCTTGTATTAGAGTACTAATGATGATTATTATTAAGTTACATGGTAATAATTTTTTGTTGTATTTTTGTTTTTATTTTTCAAAGCTATTTATAAGCTACCCTGCATAAATATTAAATGAAAATTTAGAACAAAATGTGATGAAAGAAAGAATATTAAATTATGAAAAGTAAGGAAATTTTAATATAACTCTATTTTAATTTTAATGAATACGAAGAAATACGAAAGTTCTCGAGTATTAATATCATCAATAAAAGGACGAACGCGCTTTAAGTCAAATGTGGTAAAAGGTGCAATTGTTCAAAGAAATAATTTTATAAATTAAAAGAGAGCTTTTATTGCCAATTTTCCTTGACGTACAGATATCGTCAAACAAAAGCCAAAAGCTATTCTTCCCTTTGATCATGACGCTATTAAATAATGTTATTACGGTTTACTCATAATTTCTTTAATATTTAGTCACTTTTATTTATTATCAATTGATAAATTGAAACAAAAATTACTACAATTATAAACAGATAAAAATTTCTTTTATGCTTAATACCATATTGATCTTATGTTATCGATCATATTAGACACCGAACATTTTCACAAAGATTTCTACCTTTTTCGTTTTCGATACCTCACATGACCGTTACAGTAATCCAGTAATTTAATATATTAAATGAAATAAATAAATTAAATAAAAAACAGAATTAGAAATAAATGGACACCAGTTTGATCGTTTAGAGGGTTACTCTTTACCTAGATTTTTCTATAAATCGAAAATAGTATTTTTGTTTAAAAATTTTTTTAGTGTCTTGAAAAATGGTTGAAGAATTTTTATTGACGTGACTATCACAGAAAAACCAATTTTAGGTATCTTTGCCTAATCCCGTACTCCAGGCTATATGAAACTTTAAACGCTTATATCTAAAAGCTATATGGTTTTAAATTGCTTTCAGATTATGACCACAGGTTCATGACCGATTCATTTACAATTTATACAGGTCCTATTTAGCTTAGATTTTCTATTAAAATGCATAGAATTTTTTTTTTCATCTAGAAAATATTTTTTTGATAAAAGATTCTCTATAAAATTATACTTTGAAAACTAGATATTTCTTCTATCATATCATCCATTATTTTCACAAAAATCAATATTTTAAAAATATTCTATGCTCTTCGATAGACAATGTTTTTGTACAATTGACAAAAGGAAAGCTAAGTTAATAGTATACTAATTTTTTAAAAATTATAGGTATTTATTTGCTGTAAGATGCCTTACTTAATTGTTTCAAAGAAAACTAAAAGAATCACATGCACTATTATACATCAGTTCGTTTCATATTAGATAGAAAAAAAAAATTGTATACACCCCAATTCAACAAAAAAACAAATTATAGAAAAAAATATATATGGGTAGATTAAAAAGTTTTGAGTCTATCACAAAGAGGACTGAAAAATGTTGAGTTTAGCACGACAAGCTCAAAGAGTTAAAATAGATGCATTATCCTTAAAATTTTCCTGAGCTATATTGACCTTCGCTGCTCGACTATACTATTTGTAGAATTGGTCCAAAATAATAGAAAAATATTCTTTGGGAATATTTTTCGTTTCGTTTGAGAAAGTTATTTCTTGTTATTGTCAGCTCGACAAATTTCAATCTGTACTTGCACAATCATCAATTCGGAAACCAAAAAATATACTTTTATTATTTATATACTTTTGAGAGAAATTTCATTCATTTTTTTCAATTATTCGCTATTTTTTTAAGTGATTAAACTAGGTTTATAAAAATAGAGAATACTAAGAAGGAATAAAATGATGAAGTACGAGTTCTTAATTACGATAATGTACGGTAGATAATTCTCTTATTTTCTTTTCATCAATGAGAGAAATGGATTTTTAATAGTTTCCTTAAATCTTCGTTAGGATCATATGGACCGTTTATTTTGAAAAAGTGGTATAAGTCCATTTAAAAAAAAAGGGATATCACGTAATCTATGAGACAAACAAAAATATAATATAACATTTCAAAAAAAAAAAAACCACTTCTATTTTATTTCTCGTTATTATTTGTAAATAAAATTGGATTAATTTGAAATATATTTTAAGTGACATTTGATTTTTCAAAGTTAAAATTAAACTATTTAAACAACTGATAAATTTAGAAAGTGGTCGAAGTCCAATTGCAGCCTGAAAATATACATTATTTTTGTTAAATTAGTCTAAAAGAAATATATATAATCAAATTATAAATCAGCCCTTTGAACTAGAAATTTTTTTTCATTCATATTACCAGCAACTAAAATTAATTTCAATAAAAAAATCATATTCACATATTATAGATAAATGACATATGCGAATTAAAAGAAAAGTCATAGTTAATATGTTGTAGACTAAATTGAATTTGCACTAGTTTTTTCTTTTTTATATTTATTTTCTTCGTTGTCTCATAGTGAAGCCCTCTAATGCAAAATATTAATGGAAAAATTGCCAGATTTGACACAATTAATGAATATTTTTGAATTGGCCAATATGAAAACCTTTCATTTTTTTGAAACAACAGAAAAATGACTTACATTACTTTCAAAATAAACGGTCCATATCACAAATCATTTGATGTGATTGTTCTGTAGATAATCGATTGTATATTTTCTTTGCTTTCTTTTTTATTAGTGGGATTTAATTACCATGCTCAAAATTAGGACACTATAGGTTCATACTGGCTTTATTAAGGATCTTATAGATTTGCAATTTACTCTGTTTGTGTTCAATTTCAAGGCGCTAGTTATGAACCAAGATTTTCTGATTATTTTATCTATTTGATCTTTTCTTTTACATATAATTTTCAGTTTAATTTATTATCCAAACGTAGACCGAGATATTAAACGAATTTTATTTGTGAGTTTTACATGACGTGAAAATCAATTTTTGGTAATCGTATTTAACATTTAGATTAAATGTGATTAGTCTTGAAATGAAAGATAAACTATTCTATTAATTTATATTTACTTTCGTTTTTCCTTAACTTTCTTTCAATCCTTCACCAATCTCTTCTTTTTGCCATCTTTCTCTATGTCTCTCCCTACTATTACATTTTTATATTAATGGTAAAGAAAAAAGAACAAAAACAAGAGAGCATAGAATAAAAGTTAAGATAAATTGGAAGATAACGAGATAAACTTGATCGTTTCAAAGTTTTTCGATCATTAATCGACGTTTCTGAAATATTTCTTCGAGAAAAAACCGGGACACGAGCCAAGAAACTTGCAAAATTTCGTTTCAATGATGTTAAAAGATATAGAAAGATGATAAGAACGAATAAAGTAAAAAGGAATAAGAAAGAGATAAATCGAAAAATGCGATACTAAAAAGCTTTCAATGAGAAGAGTCGATGAGAAAAGGGTGAAACTTCGAATTAACTTTGCCGAGCGATAAGAGAAAGAAAAAGAGAAAGAGAGAGAGAGAGAGAGAGAGAGAGAGAGAGAGAGTGGAAAGAAAGAAAGCTTTAACGAGTGCTTAACTTTGATGACTATCGCCCACCTCGATGCTGTTTTCGCTCGAGCAAATTAAGGGTGGAATAATATAGGTCATAGTGATCGAGCGTAGGTAATTCGAAACGGTTTTTCAGTCTGGTAAAAACTATGCCAGAAAAACTTTACTCTCAAAACTTTTGTCTATCAAGTTAATAGAACTAAATCGAGAAGTTTTACTTATGCAATTATTATTATTATTTTTTTTTTGTATTATAAAATATTATCTGTTTTTTTGTTTTTTTTTTTTCTGATAATTAAAGAAATTACGATGAACGAAATTATTTTTGAAATATGTATAATGAATAAGACTGGTTTATGCTAATGACATTAAAGATTTTCGAACTTTGATGAGAAATCTGAAGAAACTTTGGAAACTTCAGAACAGTTCAAATATGAAAGTTCTATTGTTGAAGACGAATATTAAGTATATTAATTGCTCTAAAACTATTATGAAAAAGATATAATGTCTTTTAGTTTCTGAAGAATCTTAAGCATCATTATGTATATATAACGATTAAGAAATTACTTTATCAAGTTGTAGAATATACTATGAAATCGGATGTAACACTTATGTTAGAATAAGTACAGACAATTATTTATATTTATTACATTGATTATAATTTCATTCGCATGATTAATATAAATATATCTTGAAAATAACAAACGAGTGCTTGAAAAGAAAAGAGGTTAAAGTAACATTATTTTTGTAGGGTTCAGAGAAAAATAAAAAAAATAACAATAACTGATAACTGATACAGAATAACAAATAGACGAAAATTAACTAACAGACCGAGATTAACTTAACTTCTTAACTTAACTTCTTAACTTCTTTACACATATTTATACCAAAAGTATTCTATTTCCTTTTGGAGAGGGACAGGGAACATATGAATCTTATTGGCCTCCGGTATTACTAGAGGTGGGGCTGTAAATCAGAAAAAGATCGGACTCTTTCGGAAGCGGCAGTCTTTTATTGCCGGCATCGCTTTAATGTTACCGCTAACGGTTTCTCTTAAGTAACTGATACCTTTATATCCTCAAAACGCATCGAAAAAATCACAAGGTTTTGTTTAACGAAGATTTAAGATCGCACTTCAAACATTTAACAGGAAATTAAATAAATATAGAAAGACAGGAAATCATATAATATAAGGCTTATCGCTTACAAAGAAAAAGAAAATTAAAATATGTAACATTATAAAAGATTTATTGTCTACATTTTTTAACTTGAAATAACTGCATAACTACAAACTTGATTAGATTGTATTATTTAAAAAAATTATTATATTAATTATATATAACACAATTAATATTTATGCAATTAATAATAATTATAATAATAATAGATATAATTAATATTATTATATCAATATTTTTTTTATAATTATTTTATATTATTATTGGGTTAAGTATTAAGTTTCTTCATATTCTACTTTCTCAAAAGATGAAATTAGAAACTCTTAGAAATCTAACTGAATCATTTGTTTCACAAGCATGACTATGGGGACAAATAACAGTAAACCTCATGATAATTAATAATTTATTAATAACATAAAAATGAATAATTTAAGATCAATAATTGAACAACAAAAAACGACAGATATAACTATTCTACATGAAAAATAAAATGACTATTAAACTAATATTAAAATTTATTAAATCTTCATGAAAAGAATTCAGAAATTTGTTCCTGATAAACTTATCCATATTGTGAAAGATATGTAATTAACTGATAAAATTACATTGAAATTTCTCATGTTACCATTTTCTTTTCTCTCTTTTCTCCTTTCCTTTTTCCATCTTTGTGCAAAGAGATTTTAATTTCCTTATTGACGAGCAAGTTTATAAGGCAAAGCTTTGGATAAAGCTTCAATGCTTCATTTTCAAATTACGCGTATTTATACCTTTGATCGTGATAGGACATACTATTTCACTAAAGCTCGAATCGATAGACGTGACATTTGCTTGAAACGTAGGAACTTTATGGGAAATGCACGGAAGGACAGGATTAAAGCTTCTCGTATATTTTGTCGAGACGATTGCAAAAAATTCTATATTTGTCGTATGAAACCCGAAGCTTACGATTCCTGATTTGTTCGTATGCGTAGCACGATAAAAGAAAGATCATGAGATTATCAATTATATTTCTATCTTTGTGTAAGATTTCTTGAATAAATTAAAATTAGTATATTTCTATAGCAATTTTCTATATCTGGAAGTAAAGCATTAATAATAGAAATTTTTTTTATAAGTTTCAAACTGAAAGAAGGAAGTAGCCGAAGGCCAAATTTAATAATGCGTGTTTCTGAAAGCTTTTCTGCATCTTTAAACAAATCTTTTTTTATCAAAAACAGTACTTTAACCTCGTGGGATTTGTTTTTAACTGTATTAAAAACTTATTACATGTCTAATGGTTGTTATAATATAAAAGACATTAAAATGATATTATTAACATTTTCAAGTTATATTTCCTTCTATTATAGATCGAGGAAAACATTTTTGTGTACTCTAACATAAAAGTAAAATATATTTTGTATTCAACCCAAATGGCTTTAGGGTCGATATTTAGTTTCTCATTGATATTATGATAGCTAATAGATTAATCTTGTTAAATATTTTCCATAAACTCATTGATTTTTTTAGTGATAGGTAGATCAGAACTACGTTCAACTTTGAAATCAAAATTTTCAAACAGAAAACGTTCAAATTAACTTTATGCTACACGTAACGACATTGCATTATAGTTAGAAGCATCATAAGTGTTTTTAATAATCTGAGTCGAATTCTTTTCTTTTCGATAATAAAATTTCTAAATGTAAATATTTTATCTTCATTTGTACTCATTTTTAAGATGATTAATCCATGATATGCAATCATTCATATGCACGCAAATATTATCAGACTCGATTAATATTATTAGAATTATGTGATCCTAAATTCCATTACCGAGAAAATATGAGAAAATGTTTTCCTCAAGTCTATAGCTTTTTTCATATTTTTAGTGAAATTGGTTTTTCTTCTTACGCATAATTATTATTATTATTATTATTATTATTATTATTATTATTATTATTATTATTATTATTATTAACTGGCATTAGGAACTCGAAAGTTCATTGCCGCAAATACCAAATCCCGCCATTGTTCCCGTCCCTGAGAGCGATCCTTCAATTCGCGGTCTTCGTATTCTATTTTTTTCAGGTCTCTTCTAATATTATCCTCCCATCTACTTCTCGGTCTACCTAGTGGTCTTTTCCCGTTTGGTATACGGACCAATATTTTGTGCGCCGTTTGATCCTCCCCTACGCGCGCCACGTGACCTGCCTATCTTAATCGGCGTGATTTTACGACGTTAATAATGTTCGGTTTGTTGTACAATCGATGTACTTCTACGTTAAGGAGTTTTCTCTCTTCGCCCGTTTCCTAAACGCGTTTTGCACCGAAGATTTTACGAAGAATTTTATTTTTGAAAACCCTAAATTTCTTTTCGTCCAGTAACGTAAGCGACCACGATTCGCTACCATAAAGGACTACCGGCAGGATGATTGTCCTGTATATCCTGATTTTTAATGGCCTAAACAGCAACCGCGAGCTGAGTAATTTGTTAACCGAATAAAAACATGAGTTGCCTAGATTGATTCTTTTCTTAATTTCTTCGTTAATTTCGTTCGTCTGGTTTATGATCGATCCTAAATATACCAAAAGTTGCTGACTCGCTCAAAAGTTTTATCCCAGACGACCAAAGTTCCAGTACTAGGCCTATTCTGAACTCTATCGGTTACCATATATTTGGTTTTTTCCGCGCTTATTTGCAGTCCCAGATCTTTAGTATTATCTTTTTACGCATAAACAATTATAAAACATTAACTTATTTATCAATTTTTCTATTACCTTCTATTAATTAATATTCCACTGATTAGATTTATAATTGTTTTTAAATTGTGCAATCATGTGAATACTTTATTTAATAGTCAATACAGTCTTTGTTGCAAAAAATCAAATTTTGATACGATTGAAAATTTATAATTCCATGGAAAATATTTTCATTGCGTTAACCTACTGAATGTTTTTTTTTCTCATAAAAAATTCACCCTCCATTTACATAGAAGCAAAAACGCATTACTTTCTGTAAAATCCAATATTTTCAGGTGGTTGATTATTCTTTTGTATGTTTTTGCATATTTTCACAAGAATTTTCATTTTTTCATTATTAAGCAAAATCAGTGATTGAAATTTATTTATGAATTACGATATTTGTTTTTTGTTAGATCCGATTAATATTACCAAAGTTATATAATCCTAGAGTCATCCACCGGAATGAAAAGAAAAATCTTATTATGCAATATGAGACATATTATACATGATTATTTCCCTAACTTGACCACCTTAAATATATCTTATTTTGTAAGATAAACAAAAAATCTTATTTTAAAAAAATACGATTATCTTTATATCTTGAAAAAAATGACGTTGAGAAAAAAATTCGGCCCATTATCTTCTGGTCGTGTTTTCGAACAAAATATTTTTTTTTGCCAACATTCTTTTCTATTGTATGAAATAAGCGATATGTTGAATATAGTCAAGTTAATTGAAAGAATCTGTATATTAATAATCTCTGATTAATTTTCTCAAAATTTAAATTTAATAATTCAATTTTTTTTAAATAATTTGAAAATTTAGTCTAGTGTAAAATATAAATAAATATAAAGTTTGAATATTTCTTTTGACATTAAAATGTTAATTTTTTTTCTCATAATAAAAATATCGTCTTTTTAAAAATCTTTTATGCATAAATGACATTTAGAAAAAGAATAATTAATTAATAACAAAATGACATCTTTCAGCTGATTTTTGAAAAGACAAGTACAGTAAACAGTATACTTTATTTTAGATATCAAAAATTGTAAAGATAGGTTGATTTCAATTTCATGTCAAAATCTTGAACAATAAGAATAATTTCGAGAATTTCCCGATCTAATATTTAAGATGTTTGTATTTACTATTTTATTTATTAAAATTTCCTAATATCGTTCATAATCAGATATTGTGAGGTTCATTTGCGGTTTTTGTGGAAGACTTATTTTAATATACAGAAGAGCTTTCAAAGCGTTGTTAAATCTTTCCTTTATCTTCTTTTTATGAAACTTTCATAATTTCATAAAGATATTTATTCTTTCTTTATTTACTCTTTTATACAAATAAATAATACTGTGTAACTACATAATAATACATAATCGAAACATTCAACGATGATAGAAATAATTTTGATAATTGTACAAGCTTACACTTATTATCAAACAAAAAATAAATCAGTAAACGAAAATTTTGGTTTCTCATATGACAGACACATGATTCCCTTGCATTTACCTAATCAAAATATATTTGAATGAAAGTTTCCATCACCATTACACATTTAATAAGTTTTTAATATTATTAATAATCAAATTATCTGTGGCTTTAACAAATCTTGTCTAAAATTGGCTTGTTCAATGATAAAGGAAAGCTTTCAGAAACACGCGTTATTAAATTCTGCCTCTAGGTTCTCTTTCTCCTCTATTTTAAAATTAATTCTTTTTTTTGTCACTTTTCTTTTCAGATATAAAAGCTTATGGAAATACATTGACCTCGATTTCTTTGAATAATTTCAAAATAATAGGAATAGTCTTGATAATTTAATGATTTAACTTTTAATGTATTACAAATGAAGGATCACCAAGCGGAAGTTCTGGGTTTTTTATACGACAAATGCAGGACTCTTTTGAAATGATTCGAGAAAAATATATATAAACAAACATATCTAACGAAATATTATATTTCTAGTGAAAAGCACTTAGAATTTATTTGGTATTATAAATCAGCAATTAGAAATCTGAAATAGATCATATGGTCTCATTCAAAATTTTTAAATTGTCTCTGATTTCAACTTTTTCATGTGAAAATTGTTTTACGCGTTACAAGGTCTACTAAACACATTCCACAGGGTTAAAAGTCCTATGATAAAAAACTTTTTTTTTATTTTATACTAGCGACAGGAATTAATAATTTTATTATGTTAATAGAGTGATATATGTTTACACTTATCATTGTAATGTATCATACTTATTTTAATGTATCACATCAGAAAAAATTACTTATAATTCTCCCAGAGTATTAATTATATTTACTTCTTTTGATAAAAAAAAAATTACCAATATTTTCGACATTTGGATAGATTGTGAGTTGTTGCTGTGTTTTGTTTCGTCACTGATAATGAATGTTTTCCAAATGTTAAAAAAGATTCCAATTAAAACTTTTATATCTATTTCATTAGTGATTACAAGTCAATTGTTTATTTCTGACATAACATTCTAATAATATTGAAACATAATATATATTATATTAATTTACAAAATCACCACACACACACACACAAAACAAAATTTAACAAATAATTATTACATAGTTATATGCGCACACATTGTAGATATAATGAGAAAACGAATGAAAATAAATGGTTTTAAATATATGTAAGGTGAGTCACGGAACATAACGTTTCAAAATAACTCGTAAAATACACATTGCATTAACAAATTTTCCAACATAGTTAAATTATTTCCGGGGCGGATGTAATGTTAAACAAGACTTTTTTCAAAGGTTAATTTTTTATGAGATATCAAGATCATCGATTCTTTTCAAATAGAATGTCTAAGTTTGTTTTCTTGATTCTGATAAAGAATCAAACTCTGCATAAAAAGTTAATATACTATGTTGGATCTAATTAATTCAGATGAGACTTTATTGTATTTGATAATAACAATTGATTTGGTGGTAGATATATTTAAACGTTGGTGAATGTTTCCGATAATTAACCAAGAACGAGGAAATCACGTTGCCGTACGTCAAGCAATTAATAAGCAAAAATGAATATCTTCATAAAGGCTTTAAAAAAGGAAAAATAAAATAACCGATGGTAAAAATTAATTAAACATATTTTTAAAAACTGTTGTTTATCTTGAAACCCCAGTCTTTTTTATGAAATACATAGATTGAACCTTGTAAAATTTGATTATTAATAGCATGTGAGACATTTATTAAAAATATTTAATATGCCTACAACAGAAAATTGAAACTCATTTGTGACGAGGAAATAGGAGAATGTGTGTGTATGTAAGAGTGAAAGAGAAAGGGAGAAAGAGAGAGAGGAGGGGGGATAAAGGGGAAAGGTGGAAAGAGGATGTGAGAGAACTTTACACCTGTGGAACTTCCTATAGCTACCGCGCGTGCCGTACATATTGGATTTGACCTCACAGATCTATTGAAGCTTTGATCAAAGAACGAAATTCAAAACTGCTCCTGTTACGAACATTTCGATTCAATTTTTGATTACTTTACAAATCTTTCCTATTTATTTACTTCTTTTTATCTACTTTTAATTTGTTACCCTTTTTCATGTTGTTTGTTTTATCGCATTTGTTTTTATTCTTTTTTCATTTTTTCTTTTAATCTTAACAGAGTAAGAATTCTGTTTTATTTTTGAATATGCACTCGTTTCTCAATTATTTCTATATATATTATATTCTCGATTATCAAAATAATAATTTGAATCCTGTAATATCTACATGATCCTTAATTATTTAATATTTGCATAACTTTTTGTATTATTATTTAATATTCATAGGATAATGTATTAGAATATTTAAGCATTTAATCCATAAGCATTTAATTATAATAAATTAATAAGCATGTTAATTTATTACATTTTTTAATACAATTAAATAAACAAAATCATTACAACAAAATTTCTAATCGACTTGAAATATTTCATGCTGTCCCCTCTTTTGAAAAAATCTTTTATCTCTTTCATTTCTTATTTCAATATTCATCGATTTGTTTAGGTCTAAGCGTAAGGTAAAGGTTTAGTATTTGAGTGCAGTTAGAATTCGTCTGTATTTTTTTTAACTTGTTACAAGAACACGTAACAAAAATAGAAAAAGGGATAAGAGCAAACCCAAATAAATGCAGTCCACCTTTCACTTTCGTATTGTTAAAAAAAAGGTTTCCCGAATATTAAACTAAATAACATAGTTATTTCACAAACAAAATAGATCAAATAATTAGGATTATACTTATTGTGAGCTGCATTTCAGGAATGGTTCACAAAACCAGCGAAAGATTGTTTTCTGAATCAATCACGTTGTGGATCCTTCCTCAAAGGATAGAACATTCTGATGTTTATGCTGATATAACGAAACGGAGGGACGCTCGTAACCAATGGGGGGTTTTCTACCCCCTCCATTCCACATTTTTGGGAGGAGACATGGACGAACAACTTGGCTAGGTATAGAAAAGGTTTTATAGTTCGACCAATAGACCTTCCAATTCTATATTAAAACGTTAACTGCCATGTTGGTCATATGTGATCGGCCATAGTTTTTCTAATGATGCCAGGATGGTCATTGATAATCAAAACGTTTGAACTTTTTATAATTGTAAAAATTAAATAAAAATTGTCAGTTAGTGCATTTTGAATATACCCAATAAATAGAAGATACTTTGAAATAAAAAGTGATCCATTGAACACTAAAAAATTTTTATTAGAACATCAATAAATAAAATATTGGAAAAAATTTTGCATCTAACGGTGCAGTGTCTTCAAACACTTTAAACAACTTGGTTTGTGGTCAACTTCTTGGTCCGATTTTTAGCAATTTTTCATCCTAATAGTTTAACATTTCTCTTATAAAATTTTCTGCAAAATTTTCGTACCAGGTATGTTTTCTCTTTTTTTCTTCTGTATTTCGTGCCGCTATTTTCGGCACGAGTGAGTGTATTTGATTGCATTGCACTGTATAAGATGTATTGCGAATGCTATTCTAAATTCTAAAACCTCGATTTTTGTTTTTATGCTGGTTTATAGAATATCGTCGCGTTTGAAATTGATGTATTTAATAATAATTCTAAAGCTAATGTTACATAACACTTTAGGGTTTTTCTTTGTGATGTTGAATATACTAACATTTTATCTGATAAATCTACAGTACATTTTCCTATGTTGTAATTGGTTAAGAATTATTCGTTGCAACAAATTCCTCAACCTTTCCTGAAATTTGACGGAACACAAATACCTTATTATTATATATTGAATGAGCAAATACTGTTTACTAATATCTTTTACACATTTCACCAATATATTCAAGACGTGCGAGACATGTCTAATCGGAATTCTTCTGTTTGGTGCCAGTGGTTATAAAAACAATTAAATTTTTTTTCAATGTTATCCATGTGTAATTTAATTATTTATTTTGTTTGGAAAAAGTACTAAACTTTCTCTCTATTTCGTAAATCTTTGACATATTTTTTAAATGGATTTTTTTTATGCGGTCTCTCATAGCACCACAGTTATTTTACCAGCGCTTGCCCAATTGTTTTGCGCATGTTACCAACGTGTTGATATTTTGATATTTCCCCGATATTTTCACATTATTCTAATGTTGTTCAACCAAACGTTATAATGCTCGAAAATTGCAAATTTTTCAAAACTTCGATCTCTGTACAACCTATAAAAGGAATATCAGGATTAGCAAAGCGAATCTACATCTGAAAATTAATATTCCATATATTGAAAAAGCTATACACTTTCTTATTAGCAATAAAAATTAACAAATCAAGATACATTATAACCCACTCTTGAAATAGATAGATTGAACTGATAAAAACAAACTTTCATATCGACATAACATGAAACTATTCAGTTGTTATCCTGTAACTTAATTCACCTGACCTGCTATTTAACACTTTCCACCTAGAAGCGATTTATCATCACTGCTAGAAGATCCATTCTCCTTTTGAACAACTTTACCCTGTGTCAGGAAATTGACATCATCATTTACAGATTCACTGGACCATTGGACCGTTAGACCATACTCGATCGACGATAAAGTACCCTGATTAATCTAACTACGGACAAATGATCGTTATTTTCTTCAGACATGCTTTACGTTTGATATTTGATGTAATTACTTCCTGCTGGATAATGATATCTACACTCTTCATGATATAACAGGTTTTTGAAAGTTTTTCCTTTAAAATACTTAAGCTGTTTATTTTGGAAGTGGCCTAAATTCATTTATGTTCTAATCGAGATATTGAAGGGTCTGCGTTTGATTAAAAAGTGAAATTTATCATCCTAATTAAAAGAATTAACATTATTTAAAAAATAATATATTTTTAATGACTATGATTGGACTTACTCTACTTTTAAAATAAAGGATTCAATTATTCTACAAACAACATGTTGACAAATATTGAAACAATAATTCAAGATAAGTACAAGTTAAAAAGAACATTGTTACTCAGGAACTGTGTACATACACACAAAGTAAATAACAAAACAAAACAAAAAGATCAAGGAATCGAAGGGTTGAAAAATGTATAACTGATATAACTAAACTAAATATACTTCGTAATGTAAGAAGCTAACCTTTTAACGTGTTAATAAATGAAAGTTATTTTGTTCTCTTAATTATAGTCATTTAAATACTTATTGTTTTTAGATTAAACCAAATTAGCAATAAACAACTGAAGTAATTTTTTACAATTTTGATACTTTTCATTATAGTAAAAACTATACGTCGCACGAATAACAAAATAAGACGAATTTAACTACGAACCTTTCAAAAGTTCATTATTCAGTGAAAACGTTCGACGCAAGACAGCATTAGTTTTCCTTTCTAGTTAAATGAAAATAAAAATAATAACGCGGTACTAACAATAGCAGTGATGAAATATTGTTTCATAGAGAAAATTGCTTATTATATTTTTTTAAAACATTCGACATTTAACGTACCACGAATAGTTTTTAATTAAAAATTACATTTTTCCATTCAATTTTATTGATTTTCTTCATTTGATTTTACTTTACAATTACAATTTTAAATATCGTTTTATTGTTATTTAAAAATTATTTTATTCATTATTTAATGCAATACCAAATCGATTGTTATTTCAATTCAATTTTTAACAGTAGGATTTTGTTTCAGTACCGAACAGTTGACCGATTGAGGAATAAATAGAATTCAAAATTAATATTATTACTTTTTTAATTTTACTTAATAACAATTATAAATTTATAGTAATATTATAATGTAAGATTTAAGAATCGATCGTTCTTTATTTTTGTAATTGTAAGGATTTATAGTTTTGTTTGAGTTAATGTTTTAATTCTTCCGTTAAAAATAACCCACATACGTATCGTCCTTGCGAAAATTTAATTACATTAAGTACATACATTTATGCGAATTTATATGGAACTATAAATTTAATAAAAAATAATGAAAAATGCAATTATCTTATTAATACAAAATTACTTTATCTATTACGTATGCCAATATTAAATTAATTATTAATCGTATTTAATTTGAAGAAATATAAATTTCGTAAAAGACTAGTCATTTAGTAGATTAAAATATAAATAGGAATATTTAAATTGTTTGTAGATTTTATGTTAATTATTAATATTTCATAACTACGTATAAATACAATGTGATTTTATAAGTTGGTTAACCGCAATGATACTGATGCAAAGTGCACATGACTCTGTCTTTGTTCCAAAGAAAAAATCCTATTTAATGTGCATAAATAAAGTTTTGAATAGACTTTTTTTCTTATGCTAATAATTTAAAAACACGTTGATTTAATTCCATAATAACGAGATGTCGGAAATCTCTAATGTAACTTTAATTCGTTATTTTCTTTTAATGTTTTAATTTTTACACTTTTTCAATCTTTTCCATATCACCCTTTCATCATAAATGCTTCCATCTTTTTTCTATTTCAAAGTAATTATATTTATTATCTTCTTTTCTATGAAAACATGTACGCGTGCTTTATCATAAAGAATAACAAAAGGATTACGTAGGTAAACATAATATTTCTAACAAGTGTTTTTTAAAAGAGAATTGTTTTCCTTTACCGTACTTTTAGAATAAAAAGAAATAACTTTGTTCAAATTTACACTATTAACGCTATGTAGAAAATTACATTATATGCACAATAAAACGCATTTCTGTGTCTTCTGTAGGTTTTCATTAAATAATTTCTAAATTATTACTTTTGATTAACAACGTTCACTACATTGTTATTACAAATTTGTAAAATCATTTGATGTTTAAAATATTTTTTAACAATACATTTACAGTTTTCAACATTATTATATAGGTGACCCTCCTGTAATAATTTTTAAATATGTAAAAATCACGTTATTTAGTGCTGTAGAAGTTCAGTGTTGTATAAAGGTTTTCGCATTTTTCTTATCGTGTAAGAGCGTTCTAATTATCTTTACAATGTTCTAATCGTGTTTTAGGAGGGTTTACACAAATTATGAATCGTGATATAGCAAAATCGTGTTATACGAGAGCAATATCTGTTTGTATAAAAAATTAAAAGTTATGGGATTTTAGATGTAGCTTTGAAGCTAAATCTAAAAATTTATATATTTTTTTTTATAATTTCTATATTTTTATATATATAATATTATTATGTAATATTATTATATATTCTAAAATATATATTTTTTTTTTATTTTTTTCCATACATTTTTTATTTCTATTATAATTAAGCGTTCAAAAGTTTCAATGTTAAAAAACAAATTCATATTCATTTTTACCTCATAAGATCATTTAATATTTTTGAAATATTCTTTGAGAATTATATGTATGTTTCTTAACATAATCGTATTTTTTTTTTTTTTTCAAAAAAATTAAAAGATCATAGAATTTCAATGTAGCCGCAAAAAAACATTTTTATACTTTCTCGTTAATTTTCAATTCGTAAATAAATTTCCGGTAGTCTCGTTATAAAAAAAAAAAAGAGGAGTAAAATTATTTCTTTTTTTAGAAGTTACTCGTAGAAATGAAAAAAAGAATAGTATAGTAAATTTTAACAACCGGCTAGTAGAAGCGTAGTAGATATTATATTATTATTTTAGATGAAAATATATATATATATATATATGTCGAGCTTAGTTCGAGTTTTGAGCTCTCGAAATTGTAACTATAGTAACAGTATGGAAATGGCTGGTAAGCTCCGAACTTATGAACCGCCATAGTTCTAAAAGCGATTATCAAAAGTGACATCGAACTACTTCTACTGTTCAGGAATACTCGAGCAACACGAGTACACATTTAGTATGACTACTGAATTTGATCAGAATATCAAGAAATCCCTTCTTCCTTCTGAAAAGCGGTCTAGACAAATCTGGTTTCACTCTCAAATCATTTCTCAACAATTATATTCTCCATTATAGTTTCAAACTGTTATCAAATTGTTTTGTCGAAGATTTAAGCATAACCTCAAATAACTTATTTTTAATTACATTTATTCTCGTGATTTTAATTTTATAAATAAATAAAAAGTTTTAATAACATTCATATTAACTAGATTAGATCAATATCTACTTAGACAATTACAATGACAATACATTTGTCATTGAGAAATGGTAATTTTTGTGTTAAAATGAGTATATTTATTACGTGGAATGAATAATTACTATTTTCTACAATATAGAATAAGAATAATTATTATTTTCTTAAATATATATATATATATATATATTTAAATTTTAATTTTAATGAAAATGAAAATATATATATATATATATATATATACATTTCGAAATGTTTAAATATTTAAACAACAAGACTAAATAAAATGAAAAATACAAAATATAAAAAATAATTAGGAAAATACTTTGTATAGTGCGAACAAAATAGAACAAACTTGGCCAACTAAATCTAAAGCTACACGTCTATTCGAAAAACATTTTTCGGGTTATATACCAAGCACATCGTCAAAAAACAATAGTACAAGAAATTGTTTGCATTATTAAAAAAATAATATACAAAAAGAATCAAGAAATTACAATTCAACTAAGGAAGTGCAATTATGTATTGTACGTTGCTTTAATAAATATCATTCAAAAACAACGAATAAAATTTCTAACTAATTATTTTTCTAAGTACAGGTACTTCTTATAATACGGTAGACAGGTTTCTAGAAAATACAGTATTTTGTGAGACCGTATTATATAAGACACAGAGTTTATTATTCCTTTGCTTCATTATTTCAAAGTAATTAAATTTTTAAATATGTTAAGCAACCATTATTTTATCCAGTGCTGTAACAAGATTTTTGCAATTTTTTTATCATGTTACAATGAAACCGTTTTATTGGATGTCATGTTGTAAGAGAGCTACCTGTAATTGATTTAGGGTTTGTTCATTTCCTACAAAAACTATGTGACTACATTAAGTAAGTAAACAAATGTTAATAATAAAATAATTATTCTTATTAAAAAATAAAGCAATCATTTGATTACAACTTAAAACACAATATAATAACAGCTGCACACTATATGTTTGACGAGTATAATTGTAATTGCTTCATTTTGGATACACATATTACGAGCAAACTTTTCAAAGTTCATTACAGCGAACTAATTAAAATATACAACAAATTGAAACAATATATTCCCTAAAAAATTTCTAGTATCTATTTAATAATACCATTATATTTACTATTTTAATATAATTTATATTATTTTTATGAAATTTCCATATAGTTGTTTTCAATAATATCTTGAATAATTTATTAATAATAACGTTAATTCTAGTAATTAAAATCATTCACCTTGAAAAATCGTACTTATTCTATCGAATTATAGTTATTCAACGAAAATTTATTATTTCTTGTAATAATTAAACTGTGAATCTGTATGTACTGAAAATATGCCAGTAATCTATGAAACGTTAACAGGAAAAACGTGCAAATATGCATAGAAAATGAAAGAATATATCCGATTTTGAAGATTTAAGGTATTTATTTAATAGAACCATTATAACTATTTCAAAAACACATAAATTACTGACGTTGTGCTAATTAGGAAAACAGTAAAATGAAATCTGTTTGTACAAATTCATGCTATTTATACAGAATAGGAATAATTTCACTGACTTAGATAAGTTTGAAATATGTTTGTAAGATAAACATTCTAAGCATTTTTTCATATACATAATTGTGCTCAATTTTAGAGAAATACATACAAGTATATTTCTAATTATACGTATGTATTTAATAGTATTATTTTTATTTTAAGGTTTAGATTAGAGTCTTAGAATTGAAGTATTTAAATAATATAAATCTTTTAAAATTAAAATTATATTTAAATTTAATTTGGAAATTGATAGCAATTTAAATATAATTACAATGTATATGTAAATTAAATTTTATTGAACCTAATTCGGTTTTTAGGATAGATAGTAAGTAGAAATATTTCCGCCATTATATAAAAGAAATGCTATTATATATCTAAATAATCAATGCTATAGTGTAATTTGTTTATGGATTCAAACAATATTTCAAATCTAAATAAAATTAGATTACTTATTAACCATTCCAATAAGTTATATATTAATATCAATTAAATCATCAAAAATAATTTCACTTATAATTAAACTCTATTGCAAATACTTGAAAAACTAAGACCAACCTAAAATACATATGTGTAAGAAAAAAAATATTTAGAATCTTGACTTTGACAGCATACTTTAAGGTCATAAAAATCGATAAAATTTAATTACTATTTCGCATGATTAACAAAGTATGACTTTATTTATTTAATAATTTGTCTTATCAAATTAAAATTTCAAAAGTATCTTTTAATATTTCTTATTTTTGGTATGCATCTTATTCGAATTCTCTGACGAATCATAAATACGTAGAAGATAAGCCATAAAGTAGATAGAAGAGACTTATAACAGAAACAGCGTATCATGCTATATGCTTGACATATTTTACCAGGAACGAGAGCTTATTAGGTTACGAGATCTATCTGGAAATACGGGGAACGAGTAAGCACGGAGTGAAATGATAGAAAATAGTAGAGCGGTTAAACGAAAGTTAGGGGAGGGAGGTAGAGGGTAAAGACCAGGTGAATCCAGGTCATATCGGGCGAGGAACCAGTAACACCGGGTCATGAGCCACCCTTTTCCACCCTGTTTTAACTAGGTCACTTGTCAAGGCCTTTTCCCTTCTCACTGAACGAACGTTAACCCAAAACGAACAAAGTTGAAATAAATTAGAAAAAAATGTTTAATAAGAATATAAAATTTCGATATACATGTTTGATATGTTTATGTGTGATGGCAAAGTGCTTGATATATATGTATATATATACATATATGCGTCGTTAGCAATATGACTGATAAAAATAATTTTTTTGTCGGTGAAAAGATAATTAATTTCTTCGGTTCTGATTTTCACGGATGCGTAGATGAAGTACAGCACTAGAAATGCTGAGAGGTACTGAGAAACCTAGCAAGCATTTGCAACAGTAGACTCAGCATTCACGAATACTTAGTATAGGATGTAAAGAAATTAGAAAAATTGTAATGACAGTTAGTTAGAAATTTCAAGAGTATGAAAATTAGAATTCAAAAGGATGTCAATATCGTTTATGTTCA
This sequence comes from Polistes dominula, assembly GCF_049000335.1. Taxonomy (NCBI): domain Eukaryota; kingdom Metazoa; phylum Arthropoda; class Insecta; order Hymenoptera; family Vespidae; genus Polistes; species Polistes dominula. The sequence goes on along the minus strand of NW_028301061.1, from coordinate 4,340,378 downwards.
AATAAAAGTCATTAACCAACATTGATGCTATTATTTGATAAATAAAATTTTTAATGAAAAATATCAAATTTTAGAAAAAAAAAATTTTTTTTGATTAATGCTTTCGCACACCACTATTGATTCTTTTTGGTGAATACTGTATAGTGTATTCAAAAAAATAATTTTCTCACAAAAAAGATGAAAGTGTTATTATTGACTTTTGGTTGATAAACTAAATTTAAAAACACGTACTTACTTAAAGTAATATGAATTTTTATAATCAATTTATAAAAAATAAATAATCTAAGAATATTTTTATTTTAATAATGAAAAATGCATAAAAAAATAATGAAAAATTATTTTATTGAAATAATAATAATATAATGAATTAATATGTATTTTCAAAAATGTTTCTTTACTTTAATTTTTATATTATTCAGTTGACGTCAAACTTATTAAAAACTATATAATAATAATAATCCTACAAACCTACAGAAACATTTTAAAAATAATTATAAGTCTTATTACATTATTCTAATGAAAAAAACACAAAAAATTATTGATTGCCTTAACTGTCGAATAAATTTATAATAGTTTTCCTTGTTTTTTAAGATTTTTTTTTTTTTGAAATCTTGTATCATACAGAAATTATTATCATATTGACTTACTGTTACTATTGAAAAATATGAAAACAATGTTTACTATTTATTATATATAAAAATCTAATATTTCTTATTACACATTAAATATTTGTAATATAATCTACATAAATATTTTATATTAATTATATTATAAATATTTTTAATGTAATTAAAATATCTAAAGAATTAAAAAATTTGTGATTCAAATAAAATTTAAGTAAACACCATCAGTAACAATATATAATATGTTAATGACATCTCGCACAATTTTATACTGTAATAATTACATAAGTTTTACGCACGTGTAAACACGAGAATACTAGTAATCAGTCAAGAACGTATTATAACACATTATTGATTATTTTATCAAAAAACTTAACGCGTTTCATAATAGCTGTATTATAAATTATAATTGAATTAAAATATTTAAAAATCTAGAAAATTGTGTTTTTCTATATATATATTTTTTAGTACAATTAAGGTAAATATTATTAAACACAAATTATATATACGCTGCAGATTCTTCTAGCATGAATAATATTTTCGTTGTTTCGAATAAGCTGCTGTACTGAAAAAAAGGGTTACATTAAAGGAAGTTGTGATTCAACCAATATATAGGGTGTCTGAAGTTTTACAAATGGTAAAAACATTATAATTGTATTCGATGCTCAAAATTAATACAAAGAAAAATGTCATATAAAAATAGGGTATTTAAAGCTTTATTCAAAAATTATAACATGAATAGTATATTTATCTAAATAAACTATTCAAAATGTTACCCGTCTATGAGAGTATAAGTTCAACACCACTGCAGTAAGCTGTTGTTCGGACATAGGAAATTTCTTGTGGATTTCTATTATTTTCTACAACTGCATCCTTAATTACTTTTACCAGTGTAACTATCTTAGTTGTATAAATTTCTTGTTTTAGTTTTCTTCACAAATAAAAACCAAGTAGGGTGAGGTGATTCTAGGTAGCCAAGCTATTGTTCAGAGAAGAATAGCTTTATTCATTTCTAAATAGTAAACATAGTACACAGAATCGCTAAACATCATCTTTAATCAGAACACTTAGACAGTTATACAATTTATGTTATAACTTTTGAATAAAGCTTTAAGTAACCCATGTTTGTATAACATTTTTTTCTCTTATTTTTGAGCGTAAAATACACTTTCAACGTTTGTACGAAAAAAACTTTAGACACCCTGTATATATAAACATCAAGCGTATATTTTATACTCTGTGGATTTTAATATCACTTGAAATAAATTCAAATAATACGAACAACATCAAATAGTAGATGTTATTAATACTAGCATTATATATAAGGCTAATTTACTATTTACAAAAATATAAGAAATAGAGATAATTAAAAATGATTATTTAAAATAAATATAAATAATGAAATAGATACACAAGATTTATGATATTAAATAGAATTAAACAGATATATATTTCCCATATTAGGAAAATTATTTATTATTTATGTTGATTTTGAAATCATTGCAATTAAATTCCATTGATCAGTTTTGTGTCTAATCTTTTATGGATGCATAATTGCATAAGTATTTTTTTGTATAAAAAAATGCCAATTAATAATAATAATTATTATTATATGTTATTTTTTATATTTAGATTTATTAGATAGAATTTGTTCTCATTACAAAAATTATCATAATGAAAATTAATATTATTCACAGTGTTCTTTATTATCATGTAGATAAAAAATGTAAAAAAATAATAATTATTAGGCGAATAAACGAATAATTTTTTGTTATGAACTTAGTTGTATTTTAGCTCTATATTTTTAAGACAATTATTACGTTTTGTATTATTATTGATATTTACCTAATTACGCTTATGTTGTTAATCCTTAGAATTAAATTATATTTAAGAAAACTAATGAAGCGTAGTTGTTTTATATTTTTCGTTTTTAGATTGATATTTATTTCGATAATTAATAAATCGAAAAATTATTCATTACTGAGCGCATTTTAATGAGTTCGCCTCCCGTTTTTCATTAACGTTTTTCTCTTTATTTTCTTTTCAAAATGCATACGAGTAAACTATTGAGGTAAAAAGTGAAATATTTTCTGATATATATTCAGAATTACTCGATTCGATATTTTTCGGCCAAAAAAATATTTATTGTAACTTATTATTAATTATATATATATATATATATATATATATATATATATATAAATTTTTATATATTATATATAATATAATTTATAATATATATTTATTGTAACTTATTTATTCATGAAAAAAATTAGAGAAATAAACTTATGTTACTTTTTATAAATTATCAATATAATTTGAAAAATCATATTTATCATTTCATTATTAAATTGAAAAGAAAAGGCTTGATATTATAGTACAAATTAATTATTCAATTGATATCATATTGAAAAAAAAATATGTAACTAAATTTGCTGCGATACAGAATGATTGATAAAATGAGAAATAATTTGTTTAATATAATAATATTATTAAAATTATGACCAAATAATATAAATACATTTATTTTTTAATTAGTTTAATAACTAATTGTAAAAAGTTTAAAATTAACAATATAAATACTTCTAGTCGAAGTTTTTCGTTGAGATGGAATATTTTATTGTCAGAGTAAATTTCCTTGATTGATTATACCAGGCGTAAAACAAAATTATAATCGTTTTTCTTTGAAATTAAATAACACAGAAAATTTTAGTGTGACAAGACTCGAAACAATGATCAATACGCAAACTGATATTGCATTCTTTGCCTTGATATAGATAAAAGCATACATATATGCATTTATTACACTGAAAGGGTTAATCCTTTATTTCTTCTAACACCTGTTTGATAATTCAGCAACTGGGTTAATAACACATATATAGCATTTTAATCGATAACACCTGTGCACCACAGTATTTACAATTAGAACAATGGGTTTGAATGCGAGTGTATATGAGTTTGAAAAGACAAATCCTTAATATATGTAAATAATATTGAGGTAAAATAGTAAAATGAAAACAATTTCCTTAATAAATAGTATAGCTAACGTTATGAACAATTAGGATAATTACATTTGTTTCCACTGTTAATTAAATATTAGGAAATAGTTAACTACATTGTAAATAAACAATTTAGTTACTTTTATTTTCCAATAATAATTGATAACAAAATGTTATGTATTATACTGTTTTAATTATTTCTTTCCTCAAACAAAAAATTGTTTATTAATTCAGTAATGAGGAATAATATACGGGTTTCGATCGGTGATACGTATACAACAAAATATTTAGAGGGTTAGGTATGAGAATAAGAATATGTGTGTGTCAAATGAATATGAATTTAGAAGTACGAATCCTAGATAATAAATAAAACTAATGGTGAGTAAAATAAATTGAGAAACAGTTAGTCTAATTGTTAATATAATTAACTTTATGACCAGCTGATACAAATACGTGGCAAGTTTAGAGTACTTTATAAATATTATTTGAAGCATGTTACTATATTATATTTATATTATATATATATAATTTATAATATTATTAAATTATATCATGCGTATTGATAAATATTAATTGACGCAATTCTATCAATATTTGTTATAAAATTGTGGAACCTTTCAAATATTACTCACTTTTAATTAAACGTTCAATAAAAAGTACCCTGAATTTTTCAATAATTTTTAAAAATTTTATTTACAACAAATAACACACATAAACGAAATAATATTATTAATTACAAATTTAGAATTGACAAAACAAAATCAGATTTAAAGAAAAATACCAGACCTCTTTTAATGATAAATATTATGTAATCCTATAGTATGAGATTGTGTTCAGTTACGATATTCGTGTTTTCTTTTTTAAAACAATTATAAAAAAAAAAAAAAAATATTGTAACTATGATGAATAAGAACAATTCTTTCTCATATTGCAGTTTAGATTTCAGATCTGCAAAAGTGATATAATATCAGTTACATATCGATTCTATGATCGTTATTTTTTCGATTCTGCATCTCTTATAATTCACTTCAATATAGAATATAACAAAATATATAGATGCACAGTATATACAAATATAATATTGATTCAATTTTGGTTTTATAGTTATTATTTTTCGGTTCTTATCGATTCGAACAGTAGCCAAAACATAACTACAAAATATTAGTTATAAAAACAATATACAATCGATGCATGATTCTAAAGAACTGTAATAAAAACTGGTAAAGAGATAAAAAATAATTGTTATAGAAACAATATGGAACAAATATAATATTAGTTTTGATATATTTATAACTTTCTCACACCAGAGTACTACAGTTTGTACTACTCGTAGTTCCCGCATGTTGGTTCCACTAGGCGGTTCGTAATTTTGTTGATCAAAATTGTAACCTATACTAAATCAAAAAAATAAAAATTGAATGGGTACCTAAAAGAATAACTTATAATAAATTATTTGTTATGAATGTTAAAAATTGCCAAAGCTTGCAATACATAACAGAAGCCCTTCATCCAGACATCAAATCAATTGTAAAACCATTATAGAACCGATGTATTATCAGTTCTAATATTGAAACCAATATGAGATAAAATCGTAATACTTAGAATAATTATAACTTAGTTCTTTTAAGTATTTCAATCTTACATTATTCGATATATAAAAATTTGAAACAGTTATTTTCAGAGTACAACTTAAGCCCCTAGTCTTAAGCCTTTATCTGTATTTCTATACAGGGTGTATCTTGTAACTGGGACAGGCAATAACTTCTTTTTAAGTAACAATAGAGAAAAATGATAAAGAAAAAGGTATATGGCACAAAACATGTCACCTTCCTATGACCTTACTTTTTTTGAAAATGCATCGATGCACCCTCTAGATGCAGTTGCACTTATTTTTTAAATGAAACACTACATTTCTTTTTATACTGTTCAATTCCTTTCTTTATTCTGCGTAAAGAAGTATTAAGTGAAGGTCATCGAAATGTCAATAGTCTACGAGATATTTGAAGTTTTATATCAGTAATGTATTTTATTACAATAAATGTTCGAATGTTCCTCCATTGCATTATAAACATTTTCTAATGCGTTTTTTTACATTTTTCATTACATTTTTCGTAAAAGTGAATTCATCTGTCCATAATATTCTTTGTGCAAAATTTTCCCTTCGTTGTACTTGTCTAAGAAAAAATTGATAAAAATGCATTGTTCTAATATCATCCTCCACATGTAAAGTGTGTCCTATCGAATAATGATATGGATGATATTTATATTCTTTTAAAATTCGCATTACAGAACTTTGACTAATATTTCATTCCCTGACTATTTCTCGTGACGAAGCATTGGGATTCCCTGTTACGTATACCAATACATTGACAATTATTTGTTCACATTGAACCATTGGTTTTTCAACTACTCGCTTTGGTTTAACAAATGAACCGTGGGCACTCAAATTTTGTTCTATTTTATGAAAATATGATCGTTGCGGCTGCCTGCGATTAGGATATCTCTGATGACATGCATCTTTGGCGGTAACTGAATTTTTATTACATTCCACAAACACAATGAACATATCCACTCTTTCGTCGTTTGTAAAGAATAACTTAGCGATATCTAAGCAAATACTCGAAAATCATGACGCTTTATTGATAACTAATAATCAACTGACTGAAATGTAAATCAAAATATTATGGATTCTAGCTAGTAAGAAAAACATTGGCAGTCAAAGATAAATACAAAATAGTAAATACGGCATTGGTAGTATGTACAATCCGTATTAAGAGTTTCAGCACTTATTGTAATAAAATACATTGCTGATATAAAACATCAAATATCTCGTAAACTATTGACATTTCGATGACCTTCACTTAATACTTTTTTACACAGAATAAAGAAAGGAATTGAACAGTATAAAAAAAAATGTACTGTTTCATTTAAAAAATAAGTGCAACTGCATCTAGCGGTTGCATCGATGCATTTTCAAAAAAAGTAAGGTCATAGGAAGGTGACATGTGTTGTGCTATATACCTTTTTCTTTATCATTTTTCTCTATTGTTACTTAAAAAGAAGTTATTACCAGTTACAAGATTCACCCTGTATAATACAGTATTCTATATAATACGTAATATTTAGAATAATTATGACATTTTATTAGTACTTTTAAATATTTGAATTTTACATTACTTGACATAAAAATTTGAAACAGCTATTTTCACAGCACAATATAAGCCCCGAGTTTTAAGCCCTTATCTGTATTTCTATCTATTAGCTTGTACTGGTAACTAATACATGTTTACTTTAATGCCTACCCGATTTTACGATGTCGCTATATCATGGCTCCTACTATAGATAGTCCCGTATAAGCCTTAAGCTGCTCGGTGTGGTATCATCGGATTGTTATCTGGTAGGACGGATACAGATAACCCCCATATAACAGAACACTCCTATAACATGACCTGAGAACTAGGGAAATTTCAATATAACACAAGGAAGTAGTGAGAGAATTTAAATACAAATATTATATTTTGTAGGAAAATGATAAATGACTTTATTAAAACCTGAGTACTATGTCACATTTGTTTACAGAACTTAATAATATTAAAATCATAAATTTTTATATGTAGAATAAATTATTAGTTTATTATACAATTTATAAAAAATAATTTGATTTATTAGAAAATTAACATTATTTCTACCGAAGGTGTCAAACAACACTTTTTAAAATTTTTGGCTGAAATTATAATCATTAGATTATTTGATTTTTATAAATAAATTTTTGACTATTTCTATAATCGTTGTTGAAATTATTATATATGATATCTTTTTTTTCAATATTAAATTAATTATTAATAATTATTCTTATGATATTAGAGATTAGTTATACACACGTCAAAAGACACCTTTTTAAAAAGTTTTTTAAATTATTTCTGTCGAGAACTATCGACGATATCAAAGACACGACACCTTTCTTGAAAAATTTCTACGTATGTTTTTTCACAAACGGTTAAATATCTAGCTTTTTTAAAAAAAGTTAAACGAATATACTCAAGAACTATTACAAGTGTGCAAGGTTTGGAAAAAATTCGAGAGGGGTTACTCTGACGGTTCTCTTGTAAGCGCCCACAAAAGTACCTGTTCCCATTATTTACAGTCGATAAATCTAATCATAAGTATTTTAAAATCCTTGTACATATTTACTTTATGAATAAGAGATCCTATGGTATATCTTACATTTTTTTTATTAATAATAATAATCAATTCTCAGCCGAGAATTATAAGTAATTTTTGCTGACGTCATGTATTGACATAAGTTGTTAAAAATAATATTACAAAGAGATAAGTGTAAACTGATATAACTGTTATAATATAACCATATTATTATTTAAGAAAATTGTATTCCTAGGTAGCAAGGGTAGAACCTTTTTAGTCTACGTACTAAATTAGTTTCCCAGAAAATTATTAAATAGATTTTTCGGATGATTTGCTAAATTATTTGTTTAACATTTATTGAAGTTTAAATGTTTCTTTTATAATATAATAGAAATTCCCCTAAATATTTATGGATTTGTTCATTAGTTACGTACCAAGAAGCACTGCAAATTTATAATATATAATAAAATAATTTAGAATAAATATATCATGTTATATAAATTAGAATAAAGATTTTTACTTGAAAACTATTAATATACAGTCAAACTTTGCGTTACGAATAACTTGGTTTACGAATGTTTCGCAAGATGAGCAAAATATTTGAATTTAATAAACGAATGATCTTTTGCAATATGATCAGTATGAATACGCTTGTCGTCTGCTAAGTGTATTCGTAATAAGTAAAGTATAGATTAAAATGTTTAATTTTCTCTTAGTATTTTTTATTTCATATCATTTTCATATAAATAAATAAGTGTCTTATTTTCCATTATATTTTCTTACGACGAAATTCGCTTTGATATATGGGTGCTTTGGACTAAAAGGACATTTCTAGAATGAATTATGATCGCTAACCGAGATTACACTATAATGTGTTTAGAATGTAGACAATTAAAAAATAAATACCCATCTTAATTACATATTTAATGAGTTAAATTTGAATGCTTCGTTTATAATAAATTAGTTAAACAAAGACCAAAATAATGTACAGAAAACACCTTTACGTTAAAATATCAGTAGTACACCTGTACCAGGGTGAATTGCAAATACTACATAGTAGTTTTAATTGAAATCGTTGTAAAATTTCGATGTTAGAATTACCAACATTTCCCCATAATGTATTTTATATGAACAATATCTATTGAAACGAAGAAATACAGAAAGACATTCTTGTCAGCGGAATTTGAGAACAGTGTAGTTTAATATGAAAAGCTGTTAGCTATGTGTTGAATAGACATAGCAGCACCTTAGCACCAAGCTGATAAAGTGTATTGATTGTAATTAACGAAACGACTTTAAATATACTTTAATGTATATTTAAACAGCTTACGTCGAATCTTCTGAAATATTCTGAAATGGCAATTGTCCATCCTTCCCCCTCCCCCTCTTTCTACTCTTAGCTTCGTATAATGAACTCCTACTCTTAACTTCGTATAATGAGCCCCCTTTTAAAACTTTCGTACTATTCTTTTGCCAGACGTTCACAAGGACACATTTTTGGACACAATTTATCATTCATTGTTGCATCAAAAAAAAAACCCTTGTAAACTACAGCAAAACGAATTTTATCGAGTGTGAATAAATATCTCTATATTTAATTCTAACAATCGATAAAACAACTCGCAAAATGTTTCACGAGACAAATTGAGGTAAAATTTTGGGAGTTAAATAAAAAAACGTGTTGTAAAAAATTCAGTTGTAATCTCGATTATTCGTTGAACCATGATTTATTTCGCTATTTGTCTTCTGATCACGCTGGTCAATCAAAATTCTATTGTTCATGAATTACAAAAGTCTCAGAAAACCACCAAAGAGAAACGAATTTCATATTTTTCAACGTTTCTAAGATACATAATCTAAAAAAATGCTAAGAATATTTATAAATAAGGCATACCTACACGTTTTAACCATAAACAAAAATTAAAAACGAAATTTATAAATGTACTTTTCAGAAGCTTACAGTTACAGTACTTTATAAAATGAACTAATAAATTAATCTCTAGATTTAACTCTGATTGAACTATTATGGGAAGAACTTGATAGAGTTGCACGAACAGAACGTCTTACTAACTCGTTATGGTCTGTTAATGACATTAATAGTAATGACATAATGTTAATGATAGGGTTCATACACATGAATTCAAGCCGAAACATTAGATAAATTAGTAGTAGCTGCAATACAACAGTCATCAGAACTAAAGGTTTTCACTTTAATGAGAAATTATTACAGCTAAAACAGGAATAGTATAAAGCCAATTATTATATAGTGCATTCCCAAATGGATCTAACACTCAGTATGATTGTATTACTTTACATGAAACAAATAATTAATTTTGATATTTTACACAAAAATTACATTTCTTCTATCTGTTTTCAGACTTTTAACAATCACTGTTTTGTTTGATTAATTATTGATTATTTTAATAAAAATATTTCTTTTTACTATACAGAAATAAAATAGCATTGTTTTTTTAATTGTTGGAAAACTTTCATCCTGTTCGCATTTTTATTCCATGTAATACGTATTAGTTTAACACAACCATTTTATAGAAATTTAACCATTAATAACTTTTAATAACACTTAATCAAACTAAATTAAACCTAACATTTTTTAGATCGTTTATTATACTTCTCATCTTCCAACGTAATATTATTAGCCCACAGTTTTCATAATATTCAATAATACAATAATGAGTAAATACAAAAGCTTTATTATCGTGCCATAAAGAGCTACATGCAATATCATATAACTATTTCATAGTTCTCATCATAACTGATGATAGGACATAATTCGTTAGGCTAGAGGCATTAAAAGCTCACCGTAGATGAAATAGGCATTAAAATTTACTGGATATAAATCCAACGGATATTCACTCGCAAGATTCATTAAAATAAAACGATAAAGTTGTTCGTTAAAATTTTAATTGATGTTTTTTTTCCTACAATAATTAAAGTTTGTCTTTGTTTTTACGAGTAATCCAGGTAATAAAGATCGTTTGCGCATAATTGCAAAACAGGTTATTTTTTCTTCTTCCAGTTTAAACTTGATCCATCTTCTAAACCCTGTTATCTTGATACTGCAAAAATCACGTACTTTAATACGTACTGTTTGTGTCATTAAAATGAATCCTACTGTATTACGTTTTGCTAACTGTTGATGTAAAATTTTCGATCAGTTCTTGGGTGAGAAACTTTTTATTGTTAAAAGTGATGAAGCAATGTTGCTTACAGTCAAGAATTGATCGAATGAACTTACACATTGGTGAAAAATATAACAGATGAATTTATGAAAAAATAAATAAAATTATTTTGTTTAAAAAAAAAAATATATTTATACATATAAAAATTCAGTGTCACAATGTTTGTCTACTTATAACTCTGAAACTACTCAACCGATCTTAATGAAAATAATTCTTATTTTCTGTGATTTGTTAATACTTAGAATATAGGATAGTATTTATCGCGATTTTTTTTATTCTTTATTGCTAATTTAAGGATTTATTATTTAGAGGTTATGTAGATCTTTAGGTTTTGTAAGTATTCAATAGATGGCGCCGTATTTCAATTCAATTATTTCAATTTTTTTATTACTCATGCGGGATAAGTAGAATCTTAGCCCCCGCTGTTGCGGTTGAAAAATAGCTAGTTACCCATATTACAATTACAACATGAGTTTTGAGTAAATCAAACGTTTATTTGTGTGCGATAAGTTTACTTGTCACACGCAAATTTTACTTAGCTCACGTAAATTATATTTTGTGTATACAAATTGATAGACAAAAAATAAACAAAAAATATAAAACGAAAAAAAGAAGACTCTTTGACTCTTTTGTCTCAAATATGAGACGAATAAAATGTAAAATTAAAAATTTTATGTTATTTTGTATTTAATTTTAACTTTTGAAAATTATATGTAAATATTAATTTAACTGCATTTAATAATTTAGTATTATATTAAATCAACGTGTTTTAACAAAGCCACAGCTACGTGTGTCCGGGGCATCTAGTACATATATTTTAATATTAAAATCTTTTTCTAATTTCTTTATGCAAAATAATTCTTATTATTTAAATTACCCTTTTTAATAAAAATCAAGTTCATTGAATCTTATTTGATACAAAACAAAATATTCATTACTTCAAATAAGCTTTATGGGGCAAAGTAAGAGAAAAAAATAATTTGATCTATTTCGAATGATAAGAAGTTACTATAGTTAATATTAATAATATTTCAACTTGAATAGCATTCTATTTAAACTTTTGTTAAGAGATATCTTTCTTCTTGCTATTTTATGCGAAAGATGTTGCCATTAAGATGGAAATTCCTTTGAAAGGAAAGATCAATCAAATGCACTTTAAATCAAATCCGATGGATGCTTCTGGTAATAAACGTCGCTCATGGGACGTCTATTTCAATCCATTAGTCTCTAATAAGATTCTACATGGCACTTCGCTCGGAATATCATTTCTCATTTCTGTTTTTTTCTTTTTCTTTTTTTTTTTCAAAGAACGCATTAAAATAATATCTTTCATTAATGTCGTCTACTAAAAATAACTTTTCTTCAACTTTAATTACGGGGGAAGAGTAGTGTAATAATTAAAAAATATATGTTTATCTTTTGTATCAAATTATTTAAAACAATAGAATAAGATAACAACAAGAAATATAATAATGCTTTAATAGGTATAAATGAAACGTTAGACGTAAAATATTAATAATAAGATTAAGAATAATCAAGCAAACATCGTTCTTTTCTTCAACGAAGCGTAAAATCATTATTCGGTTTTCTCACATTATAGTTTATACTATTTATTTTGTTCTCATCTTAGTACTAGATTGTAGTAAAGCATCAAGAAGTGAAGAGAGTGAAGCAGAAAATTGTGAAATTAACAAAATTGTGTGGTACGTGTTTATAGTCAAACTTAAAGTAATGAAGAAATAAATATTATTATACTTATTTATTTTTCTTCGGTGTATATTAAAAATTAAAATATTTTTACCTAAGCTTTGCTAAACTTATATTATAATTATATATTTTAAGGAGGTTTACAGAGTTGAAAATTAAGCCACATTCATTACAACAACTCTAACTCAAATGTTTAAATCGTTCAAAAATTACAGAGAAATCAAAGAAGTTAAAAAAACCAAAAGCTCAACATTTTTACGAATACCAATTAAAAACAGGCTGAAGATATTTCAAGGTTTTTGAAAATAAATACAGATAAAATAATTAACAATTTTTAAAAAGTAAACACGTAATTAAAAAAAATAAATTACAAAACTAAATATGCGACAGCAAATAACTGCTAACTTTATTTAATGGAGAATTAAAACCAAAAGAAAACAATTAAAAAAATATTACACATAACACAAGAAAGCTATTAAACGTACTAATTAAATTTGAATCACCGAAAGTAAAACGTGACATATCACAATGCTTTTACCCTCATTTGTCAAGCATATGATCATAAGACAAATGATTGTAATAGATTACTGGCTTGAATTAAATGTGCTGGAAATAATAACTTTCTGCTCATAGAAGTACGAAGGAGAAAATTTATAGAGCATTTTTATGTTTTATGCTACCTTATATAAAATTGTAAACTTCCTTAAAACATATTTCCGACATTATTTACAATTTTTTGTATTTAACAATTATTAATAAATTTTTTATGTGATATTTAAAAAAAGATGTTTAAAAACGTTTGATTTTGTGCTATTAATTTGCAAATTTTAAAAAATTTCTAGTTTGTAAATAATTACAAGTCAAATTATTTTCTAACACCAATTGTAAGAAAAAGAATTGCATACTATTTCCAATAACAACAATTAATTTACTCTTACCAAATATCATAACACCTTCTTTGTGAAAATATCAACTCTTTAACTTTATTATAATCTACTTTTTAATTTAATAGTACCTAAGAAATTTATTTATAAATAATTCCTGAATGCAACATAATCTCATACATATATCTGTAAAAAATTTCGATATTCATATTTACCCGTTAATTAAGGCAACATCTTTGAAAAGTGTGTATATAAATTATTTCGTCAAGATATATCAATAAGGAATATACTCGCTAAACACAGTTTAAAGATTTTTTGGAAGAAAACATTTCAGAATAGAAATTCAGAAAACTGCTTTCCCAATTGTTTAAAAATATTAAAATTATATTACCAATCTTTACATGATACGAATTAAATTGCAATAATAGCAAATCAAATAATAAAACTATTTAAAATAATTAATAATTAATTCTATAATAACTATAATACAATACAACTAATAAGACATATAATTAAAATAACGACACGTCAAAATAAACTTAAACAGAAATTACAGGAACTTAAAGTATTTATTTACTCACATGATTTCAATATTATAATAACTTTGAGAACTTATTTAAAAAAAAAAAATAAAAATTATTCAGAAATCTCATATTAAATTAAACTGTGTATTCCATTTTAAACAATGTGGCTAAATACCGTGGAATTACTTTTTCATTTAAGAAATGAGAATCTCAGAATAATTAGGAAGCTCATGGTTATCACAATTAATTGTAAAATAGTGGATTCAATAGTTACAGAATATAAAACTGAATCATTCAAGTTAGAAAGAATCATTAAATGCCAATTATTACAAAGAATGACAGAATTGAGTCATCATGAATTTGTTCGATTTGACAAATGAAAGATGACTTATTTAATTTAAAAATGTTATAACAGTTGTTGATACAGCGAAAGAAAAAAATATGGCATACTTAAAAAATATGTTCTGTGAAAAATAAGTATTTAAAAGACTCTTCTAAAAAATCAAATAAAAATCAGTAACGTGTCGTGGTTTTAAGACTTGAAGGATCTTAAATTTTTTATAATATTTTGTAAATGCAGTATACACTTGTTAAAGTAATATATTAAAATTACATTATAATTAAAAAAGAAATAAAACCTGTACAAATATTATTTATTAAAGATAATATTAAACATTTTACATTACTTACTAATAAAATCTATTCTCTTTGTTTTGTTTCTAACAAAATATTAAATAACTTTATCCGTGATGTTTGTAAGATTGTTAAAGATTAGATGGAACACAGAATAGTTCTAAATTACGGTAATAGCTCACATCTCATTATGACGCGCATATGCTAACACATGTAGCTACAAAACAACGTAGTAAACATGTGTCCTTCTAAATGCCACAAGATAGATTTTTATTATTTCTTATAAAAAGTAAGAGAATTTTATAAGATTAAATATAATATTATAACTAAATATAAATAAATAAATAAGTTTATTTATATATATATATATGGAAAAAAGTTGAGGTAATTGCAATTTCGCACTAGCTTTGAATAAACCACCTATGACAGATACTCACAAAGAAATGAAAAAAATACTATTGTAATCTACATCGGAACTATTGAATATGATAAAAAAATTTTCATGTTCATCTAAGCAATTCGAGAATTAAATCATACAGTAGTTCGTGACTCTATTACATATATAAATTAATTATCGATTGTAAATTAGTCAAGTGTTTCGATTTTGGACTAATCAATAAACGTGTTCAGTCTCGCTTATTGAATATCAATAATTGAACGTTCAAGAAAAATGTGAAAACGGTAATGAAAAAATTCAATAGGAACATAAATCATACATTCGAACCGAAGTGAGTGCTGCAATCATCACGGCGTTATCGATCTTTCAAACTCGAGTGCTTTCAAAGCTACCCTGAGTCTCGCTAAATATTTAATCGCGTTAAGCTTTGTTCCAAACTATTGGCAGAATCCTTACGTTTGAAAAAAATCCGATACTCGTTCGACGAGCACAAACACGGAATCAACTGAGGATTTTGAAATAAAGATAAAAAAAAAATTTTTTTTAATCGATAAATAAGGGAATAATGGACATTTCATACACTCTTTTTAAAACATGAGAAAGTGAATTTAGGAGAAAATGCAATTTAATTAAAAAACAAAAGTTTTTATAATTTACAAATTTTTTTCATACATCTTGGTAACAAATGGAAAAACAATACGAAGTTAAATTACTTCTTAATCAATGATTGTAAAAATGTATTATCATTCAAATGGTGAGGTTTACGGAAAAAGTATAAGATACCTTTTTTTGTAGAGCATTAAATTTTCTGTACAATCAATAAATAATGAGGTATGAATTTTAATCTATTGGACTGAAAAAAAAAATTAAAAACTGCGATGCGGAGGATCTTCCTATTAAAATTAAGAGCTCATATTGGGTGAGAATTCTTTTAAGGTGTCTAGGAACCAATTTTTGCGTGGCACTTGAAAAAAAAAAAATAAGTCATTTTTTTGACCCACCCTAATATTTATAATGGTTTAAAAAATTAACATTAGGATGATCGTTATTTAAATTTTGAGAAAAATTTAAATTAGCACTATCCTAAATTTAGCACAAAATAAATAAGGAAAATATAATTGTTTAATTTCAAATTTTATTAGTAATATTAATGTGTTGATTCATATCAGTTTCGATGTAAAATCGATAAACAACCGAAAATAATTAAACCAATATAATATAATATTATAATTTGTAAATTATATAATAATGTACTGTAATATTAAAATATTATTCTAATGGATCAAAACCGATATGGGAACGAATTTACCTACAGAAACAAATTATAACATTTGTTCGGTTCCCATAGTTTTTTCTTAGATAACTTTGTTATTATAGTTTTTAACTATTATTTGAAATATTTTTATATATCGTTAATTAAAACAAACATAGAAAACCACAAAAAAATATAATTATTTTACAAATCTCACATTTATAAATATTCAGAGTATTATGTTTGCTTTATAACATTTTTATAATTATGATAATGAAGAACAATGCTTAATAGCTAAATATTATGTTAAAAATTTAATTATACTTTATTAATATCAATCAGTTAACTCTCTTATTTCCTGCTTTTACATGTGATAGCCATTTTCATTCTTTATTTTCATATAACAGTTTATTTAAAATCTTATTAATGGTATAATGAATACTGTCACCTATAACAGATGATGTAAAAGTGTGATGTATGTATATTGGGTGAGATAGACAGCACAAATACATTAGTATATCTTAATTACATATTTAATGAGTTTAACTTGCTTTATTTATAATAAATCAGTTAAACACGGACAAAAATAATGTATAGAAAATGCGTGTACCTTAAAATTGTACATTCTATTATAACTGTAAATGCAGGGGAAATACAATATCTGATGATTGGTCATCTCTCGTTTTTAATATTATTTAAATATTTCTTTACATCGGTTTCAGTTAAATATTCTTTAAAGTAAGAATAATACAAAGTACATATTTATTAATATTATAAAACGTACAGAACGTACAACAGAAAACGCCTGTACGTTAGTATAACTGTAAGAACAGAAGAAATATCATTTTTGACGATTCAGAATCCTTTGTTTTAATTGTCATTTAAATGTTTTTTAGTATCAGAATCAGTTAAATATCCATTAAACTAAGAATAATAAAAATTACATTTGTTTAAAGTGATATATTTATTAATATACGTCGAATATTAAACAATTTCGATCTGATATTCTGAAAAATGTTTAACTCAAACAAATGTATTTTAGTTTAATTAATCTCAAATATTAGTAGAGTATATTAAAATGTTATATTTAGATTAAGAGATTGTTAATTAATCGATGGAAACGTATATTGTAATTTAAATGTACAGAGTATAAGTTAAACGTACCGTTCATTTTGAAATTCAACGTTGAACTGACCGTTTATCCTCAGTTGAAATTCTTTCATTGATTATGGTTTATATAACTTTTAGAAAAATAAATTCTATTTACTATGCATATTATTTTCGTTATATACGTGTAACCATCAGAGAAGAATCATATAAACAACGTTTAATAAAATAACTTTCACAGAGAACATCGAGTCATATCAGTTTATTGTTTGATTTTGCTCGCGCACACTACATGTTATGCTGACGCGAATCCGTTTTAAACTAACGTACAATTTTTAAGTTGCAATTATACGCGCGTTCTGTATGGAAAGTCTCCCAACGGTATATTAATAGTGGTTGAGTGGTTTTGCAGTATACTAAAGGCAATTCTTCAGTCAACAATGATTTTTTAACTTGAGTCTTGGCGACTATGCTACAATTGTTTGATGTGGTCTGTATAAATGTATGATGTGTAAAATGTATAACACAAAAATGTATAACGAATAGAGTATATAAGGATAAAGAGTATTTCGGACAGACGTATTAACAAAGTAGATGTATTACAAACAGACGTATTACGGACAGACGTCTCTTACTTGATTTCATATGTTTTTATATCTAAATTAGTTACACCCCTCTTGGAGAGGGAAAGAAAAAAATGAACTTAATAACCAATAGTAAAAGGGTCCACCCACCAGAATGTCCCCATGGGAAGGCTTATATTTTTGGGAAGGATTGTAGTGGGGGTTTTTAGGAATATAAGGAATTTCCTTTATGAATAGTATCCCTCCCATCTGTATTGGCTTATGTTTACTCAAGTATTGTATACCACTCGAAGGACCTCTGACACTGCACATATTTTTAGTCGCACCAATATGTTTCGATGGTCGTTGAATTGGTTTGAGAATTTATGACCATCATAATTTTTTTTAATCTTTGAGTGGAACCTTTTAAATAAACGACACCTTATACCTAAGGCTTAATATATTCTATGATATTTGATTTCATAAACTTAACAAATGGTTTTCTTCAACTGAAATTGAATATAAGAAAAAATAACTGAATATAAGTTTATCGTCTACAAATGATTTGGTACCGAACAGATTTCGAAGAGGAACTTATGTCTAACTTATTCTCTGTACATATAGATTACAATATATATTTTCCTTCGATTAATTAACAATCATTTTAGGTACATTTTAATATATTTTATTTTAATATATTATTATATATTATGTAATATACATTTTAATATACTCTACTAATATTTAATATTGATTAAACAAAAATACATTTGTTTTAACTTTTCTGACAAATGATGACTTTCAATTAAAAATTTTCCATTTTATATCGATATTGTTTAACATTCAAAGTATATTTATAAATATGTTATTTTAAAGCAAATATATTTTGTACTATTGTTACTCTAGTTAGTTTTAACCTGATTTTGATACTAAAAAATATTTAAATAACATTAAAAACATAGGATTATCAATCGTCAAACATAGAATTATATTGCTTTTACAGATAAACTAACATACACAATTTTTACCTACAGACGTTTTCCTTGCATTGTTTTTGTCTTTGTTTTAATAATTTATTATAAATGAAACATTAAAGTTAAACTCATTAAATATGTAATTAAGATAGGTATTTATTTCTTAATTGTCTTCATCCTAAACACATTACAGTGTATAATCTCGGTTAGCGAGAATAATTCGTTCCAGAAATGTGCTTTTAATCCAAAGTACCCATATATCAAAGCGAATTTTGTCCTAAAAAAAACATAATAAAAAATAATAAGGAAGAAAATAGGATAATAATTTATTTATATAAAAATGATATGAAATACAAAATATTATAATAAAAGAAAATTAAACATGTTAATCTACACTTTACTTATTACGAATACATTCAGCAGACAACAAGCGTATTCATACTGATCATATTGCAAAAGATCATTCATTTATTAAATCCAAATTTTTTGCTCGTCTTGCAAAACACTTGTAAACCAAGTTATTCGTAGCGTAAAGTTTGACTGCATATCAATAATTTTCAAGTAAACATCCGGTAAACACATAACGGTGTATGATTTTAAAGGGGACACACTATATATTTTTTATTCTAATTTATACATATGATAAACATTTGCAATGCCCCCCTGGTACGTAACTAATGAAAGAATCTATAAATATTTAGAAATTTCTATAATAAAAGAAACATTCAAACTTCAGCGAACGTTAAAAAAATCATTTAGTAAATTATCTGAATCCTCTAGCAAATAATTTTCTGAAAAACTCTAATTTAATACGTAAACTAAAAAGGTTCTATCCTTTCTACCTAGGAATAAAATTTTCCTAAATAATAATATTATTATACTGTAACAGTAATATTCGTTTACACTTACCTTTTAGTAACATTATTTTTAACAACTTATGTCAATATATCACGTCAGCAAAAATTACTTATAGCTTTCGGATGAGAATTGATTGTATTTTTCTCTATTAATAGAAAAAAAATACACATAATTGAGATAATTTTTCTTTTTTTTTTTATATTGTTGCAGAATGTCTAAAGAAAATGCAGCAGTGTGCGGTTGCGGTATAGCCGTAGATGTATCTAGAAGAAAAGTACCAGTCCCGTTACCCATATGGAGGCACGGCAAATCTGATGGTCGAAACTCGAAAAAACAAAACGATGGTCGTGGATCAAAACATAGAAATTCTGAAACTGGAAGCAGTAGTTCTGCGAGCGATCACTCAAAACCGATGACGAAGAGTAACAAACAAGAAAGACGTTTAAATCAAACGAGAAGGACTCGAAGCGCTGAACGGGTTGAATCTTATTACACATACATTGGTAAGTATAGCATTTAATCATGTTAAAACAACTTATTAAATATAATCTTTAATTCAAATTACTCTGTCACGTTATCGTACTTTAAAACAATTGGATACAAATTAGACTGTGACGAAATAATGTTTAAATTATACACGATAAACATAATAAGAAAAAAATTGCAAGACAATGGTTACCAAAGTGTATTATTATACAATTTTCATCATTTTAATTCCATTTGTGACTTTTTATTTGTGAGAAAATAATGGTTTTCGGCAGTTACCGTAAAATCAAAATGTCGTCTGTCCAATACCACAAATTCCTTATAGACGATAAACTTTATATTTGTTATTTTTCATAATATTCAATTTCTGTGAAACAGATCCTGCAATAAGCCTATGAAATAAAATATCATAAAATACGACAGGCAACAGGTATAAGGTATTGTTTACCTAAATTTTAAGAAATTCTAAAGGGCCATAAAATCCCAAACCATCTCAAAGATCAAAGAAACATATGGTGCGATGAAAACCCTTTATGTAGTGTCGGGCCCTTTGAAGGTTTCTGATTCATATCTAAGCACGTACGATACCATAAAAGGAAATAACATTCCAATATTCTCGATTACGTTTTTTTATGCATTGTTTTCACTACCAAAAATCATGGGCTGTACCCATCGGTGGACTATGGGGTGGATTCTCATGCTATTGGTCAATAAGATTAATAATCTCCTTCCCTCTCCAAAGGGGTGTACCTAATTTAGTTATAAAAGCATGTGAAATCACGTAAGAACTCACTGTCTGTCCGAAATACTCTTCATCGTTATACATTTTGTATACAGTCCACATTAAACAATTGTAACATAATCGCCAAGACTCAAATTAATAAATCATTGTTGACTAAAGAATTGCCTTTAGTATACTACAAAACCACTCACACCGTATTAATATACCGTTGGGAGACTTTCCGTACAGAACGCGCGTATAATTGCAACTTAAAAACTGTATGTTAGTTTAAAACGGATTCGCGTCAGCATAACATATAGTGCGCGTGAACATCGTCCGAAAATTAATGTAGAGAAATTAAATAAGGGTAGATATATATAATTTAATTTCACAATTTGAGAAAATTTGCAGTAATTTACAAAATGATCTATCCAACTAATTATAAACAATTAATTGAGTTTGTTCAATTACTTATTTTTGAAATCTAAAATTTCTTTGTTTTTTCTTTATTTTTTTTTTTTTAAACCCTTACGAAAAATAATTGAATATTTTGCAAAGTGTACGTATTAAAATTTGACTTATGATGCGTAGTGTGACGTTCCGCTACGATAATTCTATTTCGAATTTATTTTTCTTTTTTAATTGCCTCATTTTATTTTCAACATTCTTTCACGAAAAATTAACTTGGCATATAAAGGGCACCCTTCTGTTCCTTCGATTTCGATAAATCGATCACGTGTTAACCAAAAATGCAACACAAACATAATGATAGATGATTGATTCTTTCGCGTGGGAACGAAAAGGGGGGATTAGCGTGAAAATCATGATTAAACATATCATGAAAAAAAACAATTACAGTGAAGTAACCGATGCCTGAAAACGAAGATGTTGGAAAACGTAGAAATTCCTGCGTAAACCATAAGCGCCAGAACATCGTCAAAAAAATCCGAATTTACCTTAGCGGTTGTTACTATGTGCGAACCGAATCAATTATAGTGGCAAAACATCACATTTGAAATCTATTCTAATTCTAGTCTAATTCAGAAATCTATCTAATTCAGAAAATCTAAATTCAGAAAATTTATAAAAGTTCAAAATTACTGTTATATTATAAGATTAGACAAAAAACCCTATATTTATTACATATTACATCATAAGTGTAATTGGACCTTTATACATAAATATAAATAAAAATAGAAATAAAAAAAAATATAGAAAAATGTGCATTGCAAGCAAAAAAAGTGTATTCAAATATGAAAGAAAAACCTAATAATCTCAATTCCTTTTTCTCATAAATTTAACCACCGTTAAGCTATCCGAAACATTTACTAAATATTTAAGACAATTTTGGGTTAACAGGCTTATACGTAGAGATAAAAACGTCTAGAAAATGTGAAATATTATTACATAAATAAAAGCAATACTTTCTTTTAAGCTTTATAAATTATTAGGAGTATTAATCCCGTATATTATAGCTAGTGAGTTACATCTTATTCAATCATACGTGAATTTTACTGAGCATCATAAACAATTTAAATATCTATCTTGTTATTATATATATTATATAATGTTCACTTTTGGTAAGTTGTTTATTTCTTAGTTATTTTAATTTTATTTATTCTTAAATACGCGCGCACACACACATACAAACACTGCTTCTAGTACAATAACAACAAATATTACTACTATTGTTAATATTACTATTACTACGATTAGTAGTACCTTTATTACCTATTAGTAGGTAAAACTCTTACCAATACTTTTACTACGATAAATATTAATAAAACTCATACTAAACTACTACTGTTACTACTACTACCAGCTAATAAAACTTTTATTACTCCTATTATTAATACTACTACTACTTCATATTCTAATATAAAAAAAATAATATGTTTTGGTTAACAATGTATGGTGTGTGAAAAAACGGATAAGATAAATCTTGAAAATATATGGGACAGAAAGTGCAAGAATATTAGATACCAGCTAGAGTGGATCAGCAGCTTAATAATGTAAACAGTCGAATAGCAATTGAGTGTTTCACGGTGAGACAAAAACCGAATAAAGAAAAAAAACCTAAAAAGGAAGTCAGCGTCTAGTAGTCAAACAGCAAACATATTTTACTGCATTACCCTTTGACTGCTAAAGGCGTATATATACGCTCTCACAAATCCATCAATATACTCGAAAGGCGTATAAATACGCTCTCACAAATCCATCAATATACTCGAAAGGCCTAAATATACGTCCTCTGTATTTTTTTACTATTACATCTTTATTGCTATTTTACAGATTAATTTTACATGGAATTTATTGATATGTAACATAGCAACTAAATTACTTACAAAAAATTTTTTTAATTCCTATTTTTTTTTATTTGCCATAATTATCTGCTTTGGTTAGCTGTCAATAGAAAAACAGTCGCAGCAACTGACATGCGAAAATCGCGCCGTTCGTATTAATGGATTAGTTCGTGAGCGCGCAGCAGTCAAAGGGTTAATATTTTTGTATTTCATTTATAATAATATAATGCACTTCCCAGAAGAGAAGTTTCCTTCCATAAAGAATCTATCATTAACATTATCGGAATTCCAAGTTTCTGTTCATCAGATATCCTTTCGGAAAACTGGTTAGAAAGAGGGAATCCTGCACATGTTGAGTTTAATAATTAATTGAAATAATGATGTTCGATCTAACACTAATCTAACAACATAGAATTTTCGTATTAATTTTACAGCATTATCGATTATTTGGTCTGATATGAGTTTAAACCTAGATTATTACTGTTGTAAGCTTCAACACGAATCTTATAACAGTAGGTTCTAGCTTTAGTCTTATTAAATTATCGGTTGTTTTTTTTGACATGGATATAACTCTAGATTGTTAATAAGCTTCATTAATAATCGGATTAATATTCTTCCTCAATTAATTTAATTGTCTTCTACTGGTATGATGCTAATCCTATTATCTCCATTAACAATATTAATTAAGAACATTTGAAAGCGTTTGAATATGCTTAACAATTTATTATCTCTCTTTGCAATAATCTTTAGTCTTATACGATATTATTAAATTGTATAATTGTTTTAAATTTCTTCCGATTATATTTGAACTCTATTATAGATCTTGTTATTCTTAGGATCGAATAATATCATTATCATCTCCGTTTATTTAATCTACTTGACAATATTTATATTCTTAATTATCTTACAATTTATCTTATCTTATATCTTACTATTTTGTACAGTCTTTAAATTAATAAGTAAATGCTAACTTTTTTAACCTTAAAAAAATGTTCTTATTCTTTTAGTGATATTTATATTAACACTAAACTTATTAAATCGATCAAATTGAACGTTTTTAAACTTTTTCATATAATTTTTGCATATAACGTTATCATATTGTTATTTATCTTTACTGATGTTTTAACATATTTGTATATAGAATAAACTTTTAATTATTTAGTCCGACTGTTAATTATTTTAAACGAAAAACACATGTAGTCTATTTCATCTTTTGTCATATATTTTCTCCTAAACTTTAAAAATCAGTGAAAGAAAAATGTTATCTAAATATGGCATGATCAACTGAAAATGAAATGAGTCTTTTTTATTAGATTGTTTAAGGGATATCCTCCATCTTTCATTAAAAAAGTATAAGCATACCATAGAACTTAGTATCAAAGTATAATTTTATAATTATAAGAGGTAGGATAACAGTAAAAAACTCTCTAAAAATTTTTCTTTCATATTTTGTATTTTGAATTTAACTTATTATTCTGTAGCGAATATTTATCCTGCAAAAGAATTAAATATGAAATAATTCAGAAAATATTACGTTAGTAGGCAAAATAAATAATATATACGAAGAGCATTCGAATTTCGATTAACAGGAACTTTTTAAAAGTGAAGATAACAGAGGAAAAAATTATGACAAGTTCTCCCGCGGGAATAATAAAGAGGAAAATATTTGAGTTGAAATGGAAGAAAAAAATAAATTTTAGTCGATATTTTGTTAAAGTTATTTGATTTATTATTTAATATAGTATCAAATTGACTATTATCTACGTTCACTTGTGACAAATATAACTTTTTATAATAATCGATCGTTTTGACACAATCTCAATAGAAATAAGTATACATAAAAGATTGGTAGGGGAGTTTAACGTTAATTAAATTAAATTATACAAATTTATAAAATAAATTTATTTAATTTTCATTTTTTTCAGTTCAATAAGAAATTAACATTTATCTTGATTTAATTGCAAAAAATATAATTTTTATCAAAAATCGATCATTTCGGCCAATCGCGATAGAAATAGATTGTATAAAAAATGTTGATAGATTTTTTTTACAAGAATTTCATCATTTTGTTGTTAATCAAGCAATTAAATATCAATCCTAATGTAAACATACTTACTTTTTAAATAACACATATTGACGTTAATTCTCTAGAGGAATGTTTAGGTGTATTTCTTTAAGGTTATAAGTATATATGTATTCAATTAACAAAGTGTTTATATTCTTCTTATTTGAAGTAAGAGTGAAGTATTTTATTTAATTTGTCGCATGCTAATACAATGTCAATTCTTTGTAAATAAAACATTTACTAACATTTTATATTCCACAACGGTAGTCAATATAAGCATCACGTTAAACAAATAAAATTTTATAAGTACGAAACATTAGTCACTTTATCAGGAACGCTACTCATACAATTATTATTTATCTATAACCACTCAAATATATTATTACACATTAATGAATTTCACAGAATACCTACATCATATCACAAATAATTAATACGAATATTAATTAATTCAAATCTAATCTTGCACTATTCATATTAATTTAAACTCATAAACAGAATTTCTTTGAAATCTCATATTCTCATTTAAACATATGCATTTTCTTTTTATTTTGTTATATTAACGTTTATCCTT
Organism: Polistes dominula; assembly: GCF_049000335.1. Lineage (NCBI taxonomy): Eukaryota > Metazoa > Arthropoda > Insecta > Hymenoptera > Vespidae > Polistes > Polistes dominula. Next base: position 4,314,365 of record NW_028301061.1, on the reverse strand, counting down.
TTTCATTTATATTAGTTTTACTTTTTCTTATATTGTTTTATTAACTTCAAATGTTCTAAGAGAATAAATGCATCTAATTATTTTAAGAAATATTTAGAATAAAATTCTGAAATTTTTGTCATTTGTAAAAAACTTACTGTTAATAATAATTGTAATTGATTGTAAGAGAGAAGAATCCTTTAATTTTCTTTGAAATATATTATTTTATATCTTTCTTGTTTATTTACATACACATGCCACTTTAACTGACCTGTTTCTTACAATCTTTCTTAAAAAAAAAAAAAAAATAAAAACGGAACTATTGTTTTACATAGATATTTTACATTTATACTGCTTTTATTTCTCAATTTTAAAAATCGTGGGCTGTATGGCACCATGCAAAACACTTTTTATTGTTCTCATATTACGACTCGCCAATTCCATTGTTGCTTCGTTTCTTTTGTTCTTCGAAACTTCCACCGTGCTACAACTCATCCCTTGCCGTTGAATTTTAAGACGATTCTCTCGTATTTTGATTTCCGATTTCAAAATATTTATACGTATTATGTTCACAACTAAAATATTTATTTGTTTTAAATATTTTTTCTTTTGTCTTCTTCGAGCAAACATTTCGAAAAAAAATTTTTTTTTTCTTTCAATATCGAATTCAATAAATTTTTCATTTGTGGATGACAGGTAAAAATTTATTTTTTAATGGTCCGTAAAACGTTTTATAAAATTTCGAATTTTTTTAAAATAATTCTACGTTAACATTGAAAATTACTTTTAAATAAATTATAAGTTTAATTGTAAATCTTTAAATTTTTTCATTCGAGTCTATACTAATCCTTTATTTTTTTGTACACTGTAAAAAAGTATAAATGTTTGTAATATTATCACGTGTTTTCATATTATTTGTAATATTGCTTGTCATAAATATCGATTAAACTGTTACGACTGAAGAGACAAATCTTCATTCTGGTCAAATTGTAACAATACCCTGTTATGTTGAAACTTGAACGGTGTATTTGTACCACTCGTTATTCTCTTTATTGTTATTGTTTTAATCGACTATTATTCAATTTGTCACAAATTTGCTCCTATCTACGTTTTAACAATCAATGTAATTTTCGTTGTCAATTGAAATTTATTACTTTATGAAAGTAATAAATGAAATATTATTAAAATGTTCGGAAAATAATTTTAAATGAGGCGATTATAAATAAATAATTTAAAATGATTTTAATGAGGCGATTTTTTAATATTTAGAATCCACAAATCGTTCGAAATAATCATAAATGGTCTTATTTTTATTAAATTCAAATTCTTAATTACTTTTCATATTGTTTTGTGACAATCAGCATCAACTACTGCCTTTATTTTGTCATTTACTTCAACTAGAATGACTTAGATGACCTAAACATGGTGCATCTTTAACACGTTGACTGCATTGAGGTTAAAATTATTATTTAAAATATTTTGAAAATTCTCCTTGATTTAAGTTTTGATGCACTGTGCGTAAGATTTTGATTTATCAGAAAATAAAATATGTAGTTATGTTTATTCTGTTTGTGAATGCTAAAGAAAGTCTTTATAAATAATAAAACTTTCCATTTATATTTTTGTGTCCTGTAATCATTTTTGTTTTTTTTTGAATAAAAATGAACTTCATAAATAAATAAAAATATATGCGAAAGTATTTTATTTATTTTCCTAATAGTCACTGAAGAAATCACAATTGTTCAATCGTATTATTATTAATTGTGTTCGATTAATAATCAAGTTAATTCGTAATCGTGCTATCTATCATTCTTAATGAATTCTATTATCATTAATTGTTTCGTGTCTGATAAGTTCACGAACGCTTGGTTTAATTTCAATTTGAGGAAAATTAATTTAAACTCTTTTTTAGTTAATATTAATTACCGAATGGTGTGAAATCTCGTTGGTCGATCAAATGTTCGAAGTGAAAATTACAATTATTAAAAACTTTAAATAAGTATGTGATATTGCACATCCTAATAAAGAGTTCAAAATTCGTACGATAATTAAATCCCTAATAAAAATACTATTTTTGCACAAAGTTTTAAGTTTTACTTTAAATTCTATATTTGTAATATAGAATTTATACTTTGAACTATGATTTTACAATTTGAAATAAGTTTCTATATTTTGATCGTAGTTTTTACACTGAAATCTAGAAACCGTATTACTCGCATCAATACCTTAAATAATTATAGAGACTATCTAATCTTAATTTTAAATGGAAGCAAATATAAAATTAGAATTTTAAAAATCCAAATTACTGTTCAGTCAGACAAATTACTTTCTTGTAGTGAAATATGAAGTGTAAATAGTTCGTAGAACAAATTTAAAATGAAATATAAACAATAATCCAGAAAAAGAGAGAGATGTATTTCTGTATTTTTGGTCACCAAGGACTTTTAATTAATTACATCCTAGCAGTCATTTTTTTGTTTGAGGAACGTATATTTTCTGCATTTTTTGTTTGAATATTAATGGTTGTGTCAGGATTGCATCTAAATTTGCTTTTCGTCAGTGTACTAAAAATTAGCACTTATTAAACATCTACCGCTTCATAAAATTTCATCTATTGATATTTAATTATGCGAAATGGTACACATTTCTAAATTAATTGTGTGTTCGAATTTGTGATATAGTATATTTACAATACTTAAAACAAAAAATTATTATAATCAAAGTTAACTTTGTATTCTGTACTTTTTCTTCTAGCTAATACTATTTTCACTATAATCCCCCATTTCCTAAAAACACTGGATTCTACTTTGTTTTATTATAAATACAATATTTTACTTTTAAAAAATTGATTACTTGATCAAAAACAAATATCTGGCTACTATCATCCGTTATTCTACTATAACTGTTAATTGCATCTAACCATACAACATTACTTTTATTTATTTTTTATTACATTGATTAGTTCATTCGTTAATCTTTAATGTTTTTAAAAAGTTGTATACTATATTTTTATACAGAGGAAAAATATCTTTTAGTATTCTTTAGTAAGGAAAGAAATTTTTATTTTAGCTTTTTCTATTTATAAAGTTAAAAATCATAAATTAGAAATCTTCCTAATTAAATTAATAATAAAATCTTCCTAATAAAACTATCAGTAATCGAATAAAGTTATTTCAAGTTTGAAATGATCTTTTGATCTATTTTATTATAATCGTTCATTAAATATTATAATATTTATATTCATTGGGGGGGGGGGTTGGAATTTTAAGTTTCTAAATATACAAAATTAATTACAAACTTTCGACAGATAATATCTCCGGTAGATAAGATCCTTTCTTTGAAACATTAATTAGATGTCTCGAAGAGAAGAAAAGTCATTTTCTAACAATCTTTTAGTAGTTATTTCAATGTTTAGATAATAGTAAATATTTTATAAAAAATGTTTAGATATAATAAATAAACAAATAAATATATATACAATTGTAAAATGTAGACAATTTTAATTTTATGATTAAAGCCAATTATTTGATTGATCATGGTGCGTTTAATGTTAATTTCGTTCGACTACTCTAATTAATCACCATTTTCTGCAGATTCAAATTCGAGTATACTAAATGGAGCAATTCGTGAAACCATACCCGAGGCTCTCTACGTGACTATACCAGAAACGCCGAACGTGACGCCAAATGATACCAGAAGTAGTCTAACGAATGCACAAAACCGTTCACCACCTGTCTACACAATTCCTTCGATGACTTCACCACCGCCTACATATGACGCTTCTATCGCTAAATCGGGGCAGGTAAGTTTTCTCATTTATTTAATAAAAAATTAATACAATAAAATATATATTTCTTTTTAACAATTTTGGATTTATTTTATCTCTCGTAATTGAAACCTTATTTTGCAATTTTTTAATATCTTGAACAATATTACTTATATTGAAGAATGTTACTTGCTATAAAGATTATATTTTACTAATACATTAAAATAATATATTCTTATATCTATCAAATAAAATTTTTTCACTGCAAAGAAGTTAACAATAAAATAAATACAATTTGTATTTTATTACAAAATTATAGGTTTTTATATTTATAGACTGTAAATTACAATATTAACTTGGCTAATATTCGTCTTCTAATAATTACAGTGGATTTCCGTATAACACGGTTTACGTTACGCGTTGTATAAAAACTTTTCTCGTTTAATATAATTTTTTTTTTTTTGTAAGATAATAATATTTTTAGAACTCTGACGCCTTACTATTTTTTCTTTTGCGTTTTTTCCCAAAACTGCTTTTTTCAAACTGGTATATAAGATATCTCAAGATCTACTTAACCGATTTTGTTAAAATTTACAATACATATTCTAAGACGTGACATAGGATTTTTTTAATTTAGTGCCGTATTAAATAATTATAAATTTTTTAAATTCAAGATTTCGATAAAAATTAGAGTTTTTCTTTTCAAACAGTTCTTATTTCTACAAAAAAAAAAAACATTTTTAAATTTTTCTCTACGTCACGTCTTAGCTATTACCTTCGTAAATAAGAAAAATCTTTTTTTTATTTTTCGAACAATGCCTAACAGAAAAAATAAGTCCACCATCCACAAAGATTTTTTAAACACAGTCCTTCTTAATAGCTCATATCTGTTTTCTTTTTTTAAATTCTTTTTATTTGTTATTATTTTAAATTATATATTCTTAATACTACCATGAATATATGTATAATAAAAATTATTTTTTTAAGCACCAAGGTGGTGTAATCTCTTAAGAAAATTTTTGATGTTTAGTTAGTATTATACAATAGTTCAATAATATACCTGATTTTCAGAGATGTCTTAAATTCAAACTATCCGTTTCTGAATATTCCTTGAACTTTAGGATCTTTGGTACATACATCGTGTATTTAACACTTATGTCATTAATGTATTTAGATATATTGTTTCTATTTGGTGTTAGATCGGTGAGAAGTTTCTAATGTTTTTTGAAAGACGATATCACACTCAGATCATTATATAACTTTCTCTTCATGTTACTCTTTGACGTATCAGATGCAACGCTCAATTAAATTTAATTTTTAATTGGAGTAAATTCCTACATTTGATTATGTAGTACATTGTAGGAGAATTCGCGTTATATGAGAAAGACAGTCGAACGCAATATCTTCAGCGTGTTATAGGAATTTGTGCTTGTAAACATTCGCGTTCTATCGTAGTTTACTATATATTCATTCATTATTATTAAAGCTGTACATTGGAAAGACTAATGAAATATCTTACTATAAAGAATGTTATGTAATTGATAGTACTTGCTAGTAGGGAGTGATTCGACATGAAAAATTAAATAAAAAATATAGAATAAAATTTATTCATATAATATAAGTTTGAAAATTTGTCATGTAAGGGTACACTATAGACAGTTTAAATTCGACAGATTTTATTATCTTATTCTTGAAAATTTCGAAGATCATATTTGTGCTTCTTAATATATTTACAAACATTGTCAATGTAATGATATCTCTTTTTTAAAGTCTACTTTTATACTTATCGAAAAAGGCACATTAAAAATGAATTTTTATTATTTATTTTATATTATTTAATTTATAATTTTTAATTCTATTATTTGAGTAATAATGTTGATTTTCTAAAAAAAATTTATAACGTTAGCAAAAACAAAATTCATACGCCCTATAACACAAATGCACCCATTTTTTAATTATATTCCCTATAAAATTAACATCGTTTCATCGAGTTTCAAATCACAACGATTTGAAAGAAGTTTTCATCTTAAAAATTGATCTTACATAAAGCTTTAGATAAGGGAGTATAGTAGGACGATATTAAATTGGAAACATCTTACATAAGATTTTACTTCGTTATAATAGATAACAATGTGTAGTTTTTCATAATTATATATTTTTTTGCCTATATTTGACTTCATAATAAATAAATAAAAAATTCTTTGTTTTTCAATGAGAATTTCAAGAGACTTGAACAAAAAGTTCAATGTAAGGTGTACACACACTGAACGTATTAAATATACATAAAGAATATCATAGAAATAAAAAAAAAAAAGTGTTAACAGCACACGGTGTTCCCAAGCGGTCACCCATCCAAGTACTAATCGTGCCCAGTGCTGCTTAACTTTAGTGATCGGACTAGAACTGGTGCTTTTTTTTTTTTATTGATGTTTATTTTCTCTTTTATAAAAATACATTTTTTCTTTTACATATATGGTGTTTGAAAATACATCACAAAAATATACCATAAATCTTACTGTCTGTATTTATTAACTTAGTCTAGTGAACGCGTTAATAAACTAATTTTATTTATTATTCTAGTAACATTTTACTAAAACTAGTATAATTATCAGTCAATTATTTTGATTATCACTTTTATGTTTCCAAGTTTTGGAGAAAAAACAGAGATCCTGTTTACGAATAAACTATCCCTCTGCAAAAAACCTGTTCTAACCGTTACTTTATATTAATTTTTTAATCTTACCTTTTGCTCACTATTTAGCTTATTTTAGATACGAATTATTTAATAAAAAAGGATAAATATAAATATAATTATACAGTATAGTGAACACTTAACAAGAAATCTTAAAAACCTACTATTTACGTATGTACAAGAATACTAATGCTTAATATTACAACTTTTGTGGTTTAGAGAAACTGAGTCTATTACTTCTTCCTATCCCTTATTACTAAGTCATATCTTTTTTTTAATTTTTGTATAGAGTTATCCTCATTACTGATCCACCAATATTTTTTAGATAATCTTGAGAAGTCCATAATATCTTTCTTTGGTAATGCTGTCGAGTATCTAAGATTAACTTCTTGTTTATTTCTTATTCTGTCTTTATAAGTAATTTTTTTATTGGCTTTATTTCTAAAAATGTGGTATATTATTGGTACATTATTTTGGTTTTGTATTAATCCATCCTGGTCCATTGTTATAAAAGCTTCAGGGGGAATAAATCCTGATTCAAACGATCTTTCATGATATTGTCTATTCGGGTATACAATTGATCTTATTAGATTATTATCTATCTTTTTTATATTAGCAAAATAATTTCGAGTGAGCTTGATAATAAAATTATCAATTCTATTAATAATGACTTTTCTATATAGTGTATCATTGCTGATATATTTTTTATATCCTGTGTCTGCGGACCTGTACATATTATAACAAGCACATAAACATTTTCTTTCAAATAATCTAAGCTTTCCAGCAGTTGAGTCATTAAAGTTCATCCATACAGGGCAGGCATACGTTATTATAGGTCTTATTAGAAGCTGATAACATATTTCTTTGATCTTAGGATATAGGTGCCTCGAATAAAAGATTCTGCAGTTTGCCAACGAGAACTAGTGCTTTCTGCACGGTATGGCCGTTAACAGTTAATTAGAATATACTAAATACACTAATCTCGCCTCGCAGCTTCTACGACGTTGTAAACAACGGTAGTCCGATAAAGCATGTCGCATATGAAAACATGGTATCATGGAAATTTTTGATCGAACCGTCAAAAAGTTCTGACACTTATATAGTTAGAAAGTTGACAAGGAATCGTTAAGTATGTGGCTTCGTTTAAAAACAAAAAAAAAGATATTATCAAAAAATGTTAAATTAACCCTTTACGGACGGAAGGCGCCGCTCAGACGCCACATTCTGAGGCTACTAGGTATATCTTGAATAAAACGAAAAACCAAGCTTCGAGAAAAATGAGACGAATGCAGAGTATTAGGGGTAAGATAATTGTATGGAGATTATTCATATGATATATGAGCAGTAAGGATTAAGAACGAAATATATCGATTATAAGATTCTTAATTATTAATTATTTACGATGATCGTTTTCACTATTTTGTTCCGGGGACACATTATTACACGCATTTGAAATATTACTTTTCGCATTTATTAGCGCCTTTCAGCGTTAACGAAATTAACGAATTAAGTTAACGAAACTATTTTTAACCATTTTATTTTTGATTTTCTGCTGATCTTCATGAAATTGTTCGGTATTAGTTTTCCGCATACTTTGTATTTTGCGCAGATTTATCAAAAGTAAAATCTTCTGGTGAAAGTGATAGACTATAATGAAGTGAAATAGGGATTAATTCAAATAAGAAATAAAACACATGATCAAACCAATAGAAAACATAATAATACATTGTTGCGTCTTCAAAAAAAAGCTTCGTGGCCTAACAAACCCTAGTTGATATATTAGAAATAAAAATTACTGGCGTTCAACCAAAGATTGGACACGTGGCTTACCTTACCATCGCCTATTTACAAATACAACGACAAAACCTTGTTAATGATAAATGTAAAGAATAATGGTACTTAGCCTTTTTTCTCCGTTTCTGTCTATTCTTTGTCACTTTTTTTTGGAAATTCTTCGCTGGTTGTCTAAAATGTATCTTCGTAGGCGTTCAGTGAAAGAATAGGACGATTTTCTTTGCTAAAAGACTGATCAAGGTGTGCTTAGCAACGTTTTGAAAAGTGGGGATACCCAAATAATAAGAAACACATGAATATATTATTTCTTCGTTAACCCCTAACAATGTAAAACAAAATGCTAACAGGCGAGCTTAGCAACAGACGTTCCTAGAAACGATTTGAAGATTAAAGAGTTGATAATAAAAACACTTGGATATTTTCTAAATAACTAAAGACAGGAATATTATCGCTTACATAAAGAAAAGAAAAAAAAAGAATAAATACCAACTCGTCATACAAACGTACAACACATACGTGAAACTCTCAAAATGCGTACAGCACACGCGTTGAATGCTTGGACATGTACACACCTACACACTTGGAACGCTTTGACCAGATCAAGTAGTAGGCAAAGCAATGTAAATATATACATACTATATACGACATATGCAAGCGTACACAAGCACAAATTGTACACGCTTACAATTAGTAGACAAGAGTGGGGAGTGGGGGTACGAAGCACCGCATAAAGAGAGATATACCGAGATAATAAGAAACAAATGACTGTCTTCTATTTCATTCTCTCGCAGGCTAAATCTTATAGATGTATATATGTAGTAATTTTTGGTTTGGGTTAGAGGTGCGAGGTTACATACATAACAACTGAATAACGACTGATGATAACTTATAACGACCGATGACGACTTCTAATACAATTGCGACTAACTACGACTGATCACTAACTACCTATCTGCCCTTTGACTCAATCCTGGTCCCTTTATATCCATCCGCATCGTTCCCGAATTTTCCAAACGTCCGGTTCGATGCAATAAACAAAGCATCGATATCGTTCGAGAACCTTTTAAACTCACACTCACACAGACTTACACACACAACTTATAAAGAACAGACCACACACCGTCTTTTTTTATTTTGACTGTCGGTTCCTTTGTCCTTTATTGTTTCGTCGCCTACCCGTTTATCTATGTTTATTCTTCTACTCTGAAAACTCTCCTACATATAAGTTTGTCTCTTTTTTATGACGTATTTCCGTTTCACGATTTCCAAATCACCTCGATTCTAAAATGGTTTTTACTTCAAAAAGAAAAACATACTTTTCACTGTCGAGCTATTATGATTACTATACTACTACAGCTAAAGAAATTCGCATATTATATGAAATTTTAAATCGCGTTTTATAACAAACGACTGAGTATATACGCCTAGTTTAAAGACACAATGATTATTCTCATGGACTACTACAAGTGTACAAAATTTGAAAAAAATCGGAGGGAAGTCTACTTAACCATCACCTGATTAGTTTTTAGACTTGTAAATTCACGAAGACAGCAAAAATTGGAGAATTTATAGTCTCCGATTTAAAAAAAAAAATTGTATGCAATTGTAGAACTAGTTTATGAAATTACATTGCACCATACGAGAGAGGAGCAATACTCAACAATTTCCAATTGGATGGCTAATTGGACGGTCTGAGATATGGGTGGGGAGACACAGGTGTTAAGTGTTCTGATTCATGCTCCGCTCGTTCCGGGGTTGATGATAACACCAGTGAACATGTCTAGGTGGGCGTATCTGTGACGTGTCGGAATCATTTGAGTGGTGGAGATGAGTCTCTTGAAGCCTCTTGAGAGAATTGAGATGGTTGTTCCATTTTCGTTCCAATTGTTATAAACGTTTCTAAATTTACCCACTTTAATTATCGATATAAAGACTTCATCTTCAATTTTTAGTTCTTGTTCAACTAATTTTCGATCATAATAATTTTTACTTTTAATTTTGTATTGTTCTAAATGTTAACCAAATTTGTCTATCGTGTCATTTATATCACTTAAATATTGTATATATGTATGTATGTAAGATCAAAATTTTCTAAATGAGCTCAACAACTGTATAAAATTTGGTGTTGCAAAAACAACTTGTCTTGTCAATCAAGTGTACGCGTATTTGACGAATTTTCAAATTTATTTTTCTCAGAAACAGAAATTTATATATATATGTATATGTATATTTATGAAAATATTTTATTGAACATGTTTGACTTAGTTTTTTATTTCGAACCATCACTCGTTCGTTTATATCACCAATTCAAAATACTTAGCAAATATGTAAGATTATTATACTTATTTAAAAAAAAAAAACCGATACAAGATATAATAATGACACACAAAAAATATAATAAATATATCGTTTGTAAACATTTTCGAAATATTTTCGACTTTTGAGTACAATGAACTAAACTTATTTGTCGATTGTTCCTTCTATTGAAACTACATATATGAACAAGAATCCAAACAACGGACTCCAATAAATAGCCTAACGTTGTTTGGCTTCCTATGACAAGGATTTAGTCGTCTTTCATTTAGAAAATCAATGGTCTTCTAAGAGCCACTTGAGTGATAAGTTACTAACGTCGGAAATGAAACGTACGAATAAATAAAATCAATCAAAGTTTCATTTTTAAAAGAAAACTTTCTGATCCCATATATGTGATATTATTATTATTATTACTATTATTATTATTATTATTATTATTATTATTATTATTATTATTATTATTATTATTATTATTATTATTATTATTATTATTATTATTAACCTCTTGCACTACACTGAAATTCGGAACAAGTCGTGCCTAAACCATGCACCCAAATGGCTGCGAAAAGAAACGATGCGCGAAGCCCGAGTGTTAAAACTTTAGTTTTCAAATGTTATTTGGACTACAAAAATGCATTTTAAGTATCACAAAACTACATTGGGAAACAAAATATAAAAGACCCATGCATATAAAGAAGAAAAGAATAGAGATAAGATCTCACTCAAACATTCATACTTTGCCGAGATTAAGAGCACAAGTATGACTTGTGATATTTATGTTTGGTCCAAAACAATCGATTACGAGTCAGACTCGTGACATTCAAGTCTGACCTACAATTTTCATCACGAGTCAGACTCGTGAAAATAGTGCAAGGAGTTAATTGGTGTTAGGAACTCTCGAAAGTTCATTGAGCAAATACTAAATTCCGCCATTGTGCTCGTTCCTGACGCAACCCCTCCATTCGCAGTCTTCGTAGTCTATTTTCTTAAGATCCCTCCTGATAATGTCCTCTCATCTACGTCTCGGTCTACCCAGTGGTCTTTTCCCGTTCGGTATACCGACCAGTATTTTTTGCACCGTTCGATCCTCCCCTATGCGCGCCCCGTGACCTGTCCATCTTAATCGGCGTGATTTTACAACGTTAATGATGTCCTGTTTGTTGTACAGTCGGTGTATTTCTACGTTACTAAGTTTTCTCCATTCACCCGTTTCTTCATCGCATTTTACACCGAAGATTTTACGAAGAACTTTAATTTCAAAAACTCTAAATTTCTTTTCGTCCTGTAATGTAAGTGACCATGTTTCGCTACCATAAAGGTCTACCGGTAGGGTGATCGTCTTGTTTATTCGGATTTGTAAACGCCTAGACAGTACTCACGAGCTGAGTAATTTATTAACCGAATAAAAGCAAGCATTTTTTAATTATTGGAATATAACACAAAGATAAGGGTTAACGAAAAATACATATTTTGTAAAATAATTTTATAAAATTTTATCCAAATTTAAACTTACCTATATCCAATCACAATATTGCATTTCTTTATAAGATTGTAACAAACAAAAAAGATATATTAATATTTAATAATTACATTGAAATATCGGTATAAATAATAAGTATTTCATCAAAGTATTTACGGAAATAATCTAGTAATAAAAATATTAAAATACACAATGATTATAAACAAATAAATATAAATAATTGAATCTTCATTCCTATTATCAAAGTATATTATTAAATAGAATTCTAACTTCTCTAATTGTAAGTCAAATCAAATGCACTTGGAATGGTTCTTCGTCTTGCCTGCAGTCATACAAGCCATACAATTACGTAGCAGTAACCGTAGTAACTGATTTCTATTCACTCAGATACTATTTAGAGACATTGAGAGTGTGTGTAATGGTCAATGGTTGAGCAATATATCGCTTGGTCGGTTCTTGGAAGCTCCTTGTGAACTAACTCGTGTAATTTACAAGCTTCTCACATACAGCACATATCAAGATTTGTCCATAAAAATTAAATCTAGTAAGTAGAATAATTTAGAATAGAAATAACAAAATAAAGTTATATTATAAAATTAAATTTTAACATTTAAATATTTATTTTATCTTCCAAAGTAAAACTAATATAGAGAGAGTTATGCATTTAATAATAAGTATAAATATATATGGTTGGGCATATTTTTATTTACATTATATACACACATATAACAGTCATGTGTACACATATAACAGTGTATGTATAACAGTCTATATACATATATAGACTGTTTCAATGCATTCTATGATTAAAAAATATTGGAAAAATGAAAAATTATCGAGTCTTTAATATTTCATTAGGAATTTATTGCAAAGATATCAAAATTATAAACTGGGTTCTTGTTTGATTCTTCATGAGAAGACACTGTTATATAATAATGATTAAAAAATATAATCACTAATAGCGAACATAATCTATCTTACTTAATTTAATGTCACCAACGTTTCTATGCAGAAATAAAGATTTAGAAAATTTAATCACACATTTATAATAATAATATTTTTCTTCTAACGTTATAAAAAGGTTATAAAAAAATGTTGTATAGTAATAAACTATCTCAAATTGTTAAATATCATCAAGATTTCCATGTAAAATCAAACAAGTAACCAGTTAATTATCATTTTGATAGATTTCTTCTAATTTTTAAAATAAAACATTTATAACTCTGTCTTTAAATATTTCTACTACTTCGAGAATATAATTGTTAATGAACAATTGTCCTAATTGATTTTTTTATATTTTAGTCATAATAAAAAGATTTATTTCAAAATCTGCTGAAACCTCATTAATAGCCCCCTTCTCCAACTTTTGACCTTTCTGCAATTGTAATAACTTTTGCGATACACTATTACGCTTATTATTAATTAATTGCTTGGATTTTGTACTTCTTCTTTGCAATCCAATACTACTTTCATTAAAATTTGCCATTTCATAAAAACAGTGGATGTATTATTTTATTTTAAAAAAATATTATATTTTTCTAATCTAATCAAAAACATTTCCTAATCAAAAACAAATGCTTACTTACTATCATCCGTTATTTTTTGATAACTGTCAGTTACAAGTTATGGTTACTTGATTACTCTTCAACAGTCTGGTCATGTTACAAAAACTAGTTCTTGTATCAACATTTAATTCAAGCAAAGATTGGTACGTGAACATACAAGTTTATACATAGATGTATGATACATTGAATACAATAATGAGGCAATAAAATGACGATTTCTTTAGAAAAATTTGTTGTATGTGAGAAAGTAACGTAGAACAAATAATTCAAACCAGTAAAAAGGAGAAGAGTAAAAACAAAAGCTAATTGATTACTAAATGTTTCAACTTATTTGTAACCTTCAATATTTTTTATAAATGTAAACCATATTTTGGAGTAAAGAGAATAAGTAGTTTTTTCTCTTAATCATAAAATATTCTGATGTATTAAAAACAAAATACTCTGTATAATCAGTAAATATTATAATAGTTTTTTTTTAACGAAGACATTTTAAAAATTCACTGACCTAGTTATTGTAGATCAGTATTTGTTATAAATTCGTGAAGGCATGTTATGATTGTGAGAACAAAAGTGGTAAAATAGTGTAATTGTATAAGAGAAATGGGAGAAAAGAAAAATGATGAATGAGATGAAAAGGTTAAAGCCAAATTCGGTGCAGGGTTCTTTCGGAACGGAGATTCTTTCCAATTCGTTTGGTTATTCCATTTGGTCATGTGTAGTTTATCGGCGCCGACTGGAACATAAATCCTGTAAACATATCGTGTCAACTTTCAAAAAATATCTTCTGCACATCGCGTTTTCATGAAAAAAGAACAAAGAGTATCTATGAAACAAGAGATCCATGCTACTGTCACCCTTTGTTTTCGTTCTTATCGATGACATTTTTACGTTATCTTGTTTTTAGACTGAAAAAAAATACTTTCTCTATATTATTTTTTTAGTAATCAATCACTTATATTAAATAATATTTGATATTTAGCACTAGAATTATGGAAAAGTTGTCAAAATGTTAGATTAAACTAAAATGAATTTAAATTATTTTCTTATTTTTTTGCTTCTTTAAAAATAATAATATAATAGAATACAAATCTTATAAAAATCTATAACAATATGATAATTTGCAATAGTATTCCTTTTATTCTGGAACAATCAATTATATTTGGATCAATACAGATTGAAGAAATATTTGAATTTAGTGATTTACTTTTCTTGAATAACATATTTTATCAATAACGTATTGTATTTTACTATTTTAATTGGCATGGCAGAAATAAAATGAATAACGATAATATTCCGACCTCAGCGTTATTACAAAAGTAATTTTTTCTATTTCCTATATATGTGCAGTAAAAAAGAAATATCAATATACTACATTGCAGTATAGTCTTTATTTAAAAAACATGAAAAACTTCTAAAATTGATATACATAATTAATAAATAATGGAAGAAAAATCAAAGTAATAACTAGTTCTGAGATTTACAAAATATTGGAGTATATTATTTATTTCTCGTTTTAACATTTTTTATTTTTGGTATAAATATGTTTAATAATATGCATTTATTTTGAAATAATAAGTTATTTATTCTAAAACAATAGTTAATGGAAATAATAAATAATTATTAGAAAAATATTTATTTTTCTTACATTAAATTATTTATTAATAAATATATATTTGTGTATTTACATGTATATTATGTATATAAATTAATTATTAGTGATTCCAATGTCAAATATTCCTAATTCAATTCAATAGAATATATTTTCAAAGTTTTTTATTGATATTTAATGTTTCGGAATCAATAATTCTTCAAACCGACTTTCTCAAAAATCTTCTAAAGTTTTCTTCTTAAAAGTTCTTCTTCTGCCAAAAACTTTGAAGAAAAACAAGCATATTTACATTTGTCCATATCTGCAATAATGGTAATTGGAGACAGTAAGAGAAAATATGTTTTGCGAAGAATTTTGATGTCGTTTCGAGCAAATGAAACGTGCACGATGATCGCATTTCGTTTTCATTGCCAAACCGGAACATTATCGTAAGAACGAGTATCAATAATATGCATTTTATGTACAATTTTCACTGTACACAAAATTACGATCCCAATTTGAAAGTTTAAATAATTTAAATAATTAATTTAACATTAATTATAGACAAAATTATATATATAGAAATATTTAAAAAATATTGAATGATTTATCGTATCTATTTATGAACAATAAATTAAGCATTAACTTAGTTTAAATAGTCAAATAATCCAATTTTTTAAAAAGAAATAAATATTTAATTCAAATATTTAAAATTAGTGATTATTTATTTTTTTCCTTTTTTTTATCTTCGATTAAAAAATATAATTATCTAACATTTGCTAGAAGTTAACTTTAACTTTTACGGTTACAAGAAATTTTCAAAGTGGTTGCCATTAGCTTCCAGACATTTATGTGTAAGGTGAACTACTCTTTGAACAATGTTGGCCAAAGTGTCCAGTGGGATTGCTACACATACATTTTCAATTTAATCTCAAAGGGCTGCCAGAGTGTAGATGGTTTTCTGCAATACGCGTCATCTCATAGAATCTCCCATAGGTAAAAGTCTAAAGGTGGTAAATCAAGAGAACGTGCGAGGAATTTAACTCAACTGCACTTCTTCATCCCAGTCAGTATCGTTGCAAATTTTCATTTAAATAAGCTCGTAACTGTTGATGCAGTAATAATAGATAATGTATATTATTATTTATTATTTTTTACCATGGTTTTAGTTGTTATTTCTTGATGCTTTTTAGCCACGAATAAAGTTTTCATACATTTTTTAGCGGACTTTGCATTTACTTATAAAGGGTAATAAAAATATGGGTCAAATATTTTGAGTACTTCAGTGGCTTATAGTACATTTGAAAATAAATAAAAAATATCTTATCAGCATGAATTTTATAATCAATTGTTCCTATGTGAATTAATTTATATTATTTAAGAACGTTACATTTTTAGTTAACGAATTATTTGGCAACATATTGAATCTAAACAAAAGAATTGGTTTAGAGATACATACATTAAGTCAAGGGGTTGTCAAAATAGGTTTATTATGAAAATAAACAAGATATATTATTATAAGATTATTAACAAGATTATCTATTACTGAAATCATAAAAGATTACTTTATAAACGTTAACATAATATGTACACGTAATAAATATTCTAGTCTTTTTTCTTGCATTTAAACGCATTTCTTATATCAATGGTATATATCATGGATTGAGATACACTTGTAAATATTCTTTGAAATAGTATAATTTTTTGAATTAGTAAATTCTTCTGTATATTTTCAATATGTTGCCAAGAGACTCGTTTATCATATCAAACGCTTATAAATAAAAAAAAAATTAATTTATATCGAAAGTGTTTATATTAAGATCAAGGTTAAATAATTATTTTTTGCTATTATTATGATAAGTATTATAAGCACATAAAATATTATACCCTGTTTTTTTTACCACCCTGTATACTGATATCGCTAGGTATAACATTCCTAATCACTCTACAGTTTTTTCCTACACTTTGGTATCTTTGTGCTGTTTTCTTTTTATTTTTTATTTTTTTTTCATTACCTTCCAACTTTTTTATTTCGTATTCGATCGTTTCGGTTTAATCTCGCATTGCATCGCTATTAAACCATGAAATTCAAACTTTCCCGTGAGTTCTAATTTCCTAGATTCTCCACGAATTGGGATCATTACTCAACGTATTTCTTTTATACTAAATATCGAAATATTTTTTCCTTTCATTCGGTATATTCTAAAAAAAAAATCGTTAATATTTCTTCGATATAAATATTTTCTTGTTTAAATAATCCCCTTCTCTATACGAACGTTAATTTTACGAGCTATTAATATAATGATTTTTTTTAATATAAACAAAATTATGTTCCATATAACAATTCCTCTTTGAAAAAAATTTCTTATATGTTGTTTTTTTATACTTGCATATGATAATTTATCATTTAAACTGAAATAAAAATAGTTTTTACTATCTCATCCTTCTATTTTCGTAATTACTATAATTACTTAGGATAATTATAGTTATTCTTTTTCTTTTTTATTTCCTTCATCTTTTACGTTAAATGTTTCTTATCGAAAAATATAATGGGTGTTCTTTCATCGATTACAGCTCTAATAAAATTAATTTTATACGATTTCGATCTCCCTTTTTTTCTAAATATACAGTCGGTCACAAAAATATTAAGACATTGGCAAATTATATTGTAATTTATACAGGGTGAGTCAGAATTTACTGTATATTTGAATATATTTCTTGAATTTAAAATTACAAATTCATCAAAATCAAAATGATTTCAAAGAACGAACATGGTTTTCATAACATTATGTGTTTTAATGTCATTTTCTTTAGGTGTTTAATGTAATAAATCCAAATTATTACCAGCTTGCTAACTAAATCTTACTTTATGATTTTTATTTGTTAAGAAAAATTGTTAATGACGTAAAAAACATCTAAAAAAATGATATTAGAAAACACGATGTTACAATGACCATGTGCCTTTTTCGAAACCATTTTAATATTTTGTGATTTTAATTCAAACAAAAATATTTAGTTGTTTGGTTAATTTTGATTCACTCTATATATTAATTATAACTTAATATACAAAAAATAAAAAATGTGTAAATAATAAAATTTTTAATTTTAATTCGAACTGTGAAATTTAAATTAATTTTATTACTTTTTATTTTTTTTCAACCACAAAATATTTGCTAATTATTAATAAAAGTACTAATCAAGTCGACAGAAATAATATTAATCTAACATGTTTTCTAAATAATTGGTGATACCAACTAACAGGGGGATAGAATTCTACATGAAAAATAAAAGCGAAAATGCAGAGTAAAATTTTTTTCATATAATTAATTATCTTATTATGCTAATAGAATTATGTATGTTTACATTTATCATTGTAACATCTCTTGTTACTCATGTTAATGTATCACGTCAGCATAAATTACTTATAATTTTCGCTGAGAATTGATTGTATTTTTTTCTATTAACAACAAAAACATATAGGGCTTTGTTTTCGAGAAAAATACACTTAAAAATAGTGCTCAATAAATTCTCAATAAATATTAGCAGTTTTACGAAATAATATTTTCTTTATTTCAATGGAAAACAATTAATTGCTGAATATAAAAAGTTGTATTCCTGTTTTAATGAACAATTCCGTATGAAGTTCTAAAAACACTAATCAAACTTCAATACTTTTATTTTTTATATACGTTCTTAACTTTTTGTCAATATTGTTTTTACAAATATTATCTGTTTCATACTCCGCAAATTAAAATTTTCTGAAATACATTTATTGCTATTATATATTTTATATTTTAGGTTACTTTTTAATAAACTTTAATTTCCCATTACTTTGATTATTTAAACAGTTAATTGTAAAAAGAATTAAAATGTTCAATTTTTTTTGTTAAATGGAAACTGTAAAACCCTTTCTGGTTCATTATATATTAATTTAATAAATAGAACACAATACTTAAAATTATATTAGTTTCCGAATATTTATAACTTTTGAATTATTAATAATTTCTTTAATTGTTGAAATAATTATTGGTAGAAAATAAAAATTATTTACATTATTTTTCTTAATAACTACAGAATTTTATTCAACATAAAAAAGCAAGCGTTTTTTTTCTGTTTATTGTATATTACATAATACTCAAAATTATAGTGTTGCTAAGATATTTTTGCGAATGACTGTACTTGATTCAACCTTTCTAATCTGCTCTCGATAATAAAAAGAACTTTACCAAGCGATAGCCTTAAGGGATCGCTTTTTATCTCTTTTTTCGTCGTCTTTTATCACATCTTTGACCTTAAAAGTCGTTTTGTTTCTAAAGGTCAAGAGAAATTTCATTGACATTGAAATCGTCACAAAGATGGTTGTTTGTAACTTTTTTCTTTCATAATTGGTCTGCCTTTTTTGTTCGCATCTCACTTTTTTTGGTATGTCTGTATTCAATAAAAATACGTATCTTTAGAAAAGTAAATGAAAAGCATGTCGATAAGCTATCGTTTGTGAAGATTCATTAAGAGTAATGAAATTTAACTTTAAGTATAAGAATCTTTTAAAGTATAAAATTAAATTGAAATTTACAGAAAATCCATTAGAAATTGTTTATACAGGGTGTCTCAGATTTGAATGTTATAATTTTATCGATATGCTTTATGATACTAAATAAGAAAAAAATTTTATGTAAAAATAGGTCACATAGAACTTTTTTAAAAAGTTATAACAAAAATTCGGAATACAAATAATAGTAATCGATTTGCTGTTACTATGAACATTGATTTGAATAAAGCAGGAATATTTATACTCAGTTTATTTATTTAAGCTGTGTTTAGTACCTTTTTGAGATCTCCTTAGATTGAAATCAATTTTCGCTAGTAATAATTATTATAAAATTTGATTTTTGATCGTTATCAAACATGTATTGTCAAGAACGGTAGTAGACATTTTAAAATAAAGTATAAATTAAATCTAGATGTGACGATGTCAAATAGTAAATCTATTCTAGTCAATACTCATAGTAACAACAAGTTATTTAGCATAATAGAATATACTAGCGAAGTGTGAACATTAAAAACTAGGACACTCTGTATACACTAAGTCGGCAAAAAGAAGTCTTACACATTTCATTTGTTTTTTAGCATCAAAAAATAACGACTACAACAGTGACAAACAATAATAAATAATAATATGAATTATTTATTATTACCATCATACTACACTAAACATATGGGAATTTATCTTATGTTAATGAGAATTTGCAAAAACACTAGCTAGGTAGATGAGGTACAGTTAAGTTCTTCTGATTTACCACCTGTAGACTATTATCTATGGAGGATTTTATGGGATGACGCATATAGCAGAAAACCGACTACACTGTCAGCCCTTTGAGATTAAATTGAAAATGCATGTGTTGCAATCCCACTGGACACTTTGGCCAACATTGTTCATCTTACACATAAATGTCCAGACATTTGCAGAAGCTAATAGCAACCATTTTGAACAACTATTGTAATTGTAAAGGTAGAAGATAACTTTTATGAGTCTTGTTTGGATGTGTGATATCTGAATAAATATTTAATATTAAAATATATTAATAATATATTTACATTTTTCTCTTTCTGTAACGTGAATACATTTCTTTGACGATATTTCTAAATTCATAGTTATTTATTTTCAGATTAGATTTATCTTTTTTTTCGTTTTAATTATTTTAAACATATCGATTTATTACGAATTTCGTAGAAATGTTAACTTTCATATTCTTCATTTACAAAATTTTTCAATTAATTAATCTCACAGAAATCGAAAACTTATTTCACAAATTTATCTCGTTTGTATCGTTACAAACGAACTAGATTGTTCGTGAGGATAAAACGAAAAAGAAGAAACAAAAACAGGCAGAAGAATAGAGAGAGAGAGAGAGAGAGAGAGAGAGATAATTTAAAAAATACATAGTAAAAGAATGAAAGATAAAACTATATGATCATTGATATAGAACGAAGTCTTTTAAATGCATCCAAAGAGTTGAAAGTTTATCTGTCAAGATCGATAGCATGAACGGTAGAAACAGATACCGCGAGAAATCGAGTGTGTAATTTACTCCTTTCCGGAGTCTTGATTTTAAAATACGTTCATACAACAACCTAAATCGGGTTGTCGGAAAAGATAATTGTTTAATTGAGCGCATCACTTCGTTATTCGATTTAATGCTAACATACTTCGACCAGTCAAATAATCGGTTTTACACTTGGAATAAAAATTCCGCCTTGATTATTATTTCTATTTTTTTTATTAAAGTTTATTTTACCACTATAATTAATAATTTTTTTTTTTAATATCTTTAAAATTCTTTATTTATTAACTAGGTAAATGTAAACTATCAACATTTAAATTTTACATTTATTGATATTGCTTATTTTGTTATTTAAATTTACTCTAAAGTTACAATTATTATGTTAAAACAATTATTAAATATTGTTATATTATATCTGTAAATATAATGTCTTTCTTGTTATTTAATTAAGTATCAAAGTGACTATTATTTTCATTTAATTATATAACGTAAATATAATTTATTGTAAAATCTACACATTTAAGCAGTTAATGAATATGAGTATATGAATTATTGGCAGATTTAGAGTAAAGATAATTAATTCGTAATTTTTCTTTTAAATACTGAAATTTTTCCAGTTCAAAAGCAATCCACTGAAAAACTTTTTTAATCAATAGTAAAATGATTTTAACAAGTCAAAGAATAATATGGTAATGAATGCAACTCATTTAAAATTTTATGCGATAAATTGTGAGACCATATAATTGATTTTCCGCTATTGTTTCAATATTTATTATTTATATTTGAAATAAATATATTTAATTCTTTCCTCTTTTGTCTTTCATTCGAGCACTTTTTATACATTGTACTGTAAGAAAAAGAAAAAATAATTTATTTTTTATTCAATACTATTGAATACAATAATACAGACTGTAAAGAGATAAACGTTGATTATTGAAGCTGATTTATTGATTAAACGAAAGCTTGAATATAAAATACTTGTTTGAATTTATTATGACAATGATAAATCATAATAATAATCAGATTATAGTCAGATAAATTTTCTGTTTTATTATTAATTAGATACCATAATATATTTCATTATTATATTATTATGCGTATTACAGGAATAAACTTTTTTAAAATTATTATTCTTATAATACTACTATTACTATCATTAATATTATTCTTCTTTCTACGAGTTCAAGTCAATTTTCTATGAAAACCTTTTCCTCATGAAGCTCGCATTTCCAAAGAGGTTAGGTCTTTTAACGTTTCTCTGGAATCAACAGTACACAGTTCTCCGAATGGGTCACCAATATAAACATCGTTTCTTGACTTTAGTGATCATACAGGAACAAGTTTTTTCAAAAGTTGCTAAAGAACTTTGACTAATATTCTTCTAATAAAAGATATATTAAAGGGAAAATTTAATTTCTGTTATTTTTTTTTTCTCTAAAATATATGGTAATTATTTTCTTTCATTATTAATTCTTCCCACGGAATGCATGTGTCCGTTTGCCTTTATTTTATTCCATATTTAATTATTTTCGAAATTTCCTTGCATCGTTGTTCTGCTATTTTTGAGTATTCTTGAATTTGGGAAATCTTTTCTCTAATTCTTTAAATCAATAAAAAAGAATGCATATTTTTTGTCTCCAGATTTTACAATTATGAAGATATAAACACTAATGAATCGAGCTTAAAATTGTCGGAGAGAACTTCATCAAATAAAAACAAATAAAAAATATTTTCCTGAAATTTAAAACCAGTTATCGATGTATCTAAATCCACGCTTGAACTTAACATTTTGATTGCCATGTTGGTTTTATATGAACTGCTACTGTTTTTCCAGTGATTCTACGATTTACAATTGTAAAAATTGAATAAAAATTGTCAGTTAATGTATATGAATACATATAACCAATAAGTAGAAGTAAAAAGTAAAAATAAAAAGCCCCATTGAACACTTAAAAATTTTTAACATCAATAAATAAAATATTAGAAAATATTTTTCATATAACGGTGCAGTGTCTTAAAACACTTCAAACATAAATTTAACTCATCAATGCAATCTGAATAGTAGGTGATCAATTTTTTAGTCCGATTTTTAGCAATTTTTGATCCTAATAGTTTAACATTTTTCTTATATAATTCTCTGCACACAAAATTTTCGTGTCAGGTACTTTTTCTCTTCTTTCTTCTGTATTTCGTGCCGCAATTTTCGTCGAATAAGTGTATTTGACTTCTCTGGTGCATGAAACTGTATAAGATTCATTGCGAATGCCATTCTAAATTCTCATACCTCGATTTTTGTTTTTATGCTAGTTTATAGAGTATCATCGCATTTGAAATTGATATATTCAATAATAGCTCTAAAGGTAATATTATATAAAACTTTAGGGTGTTTCTGTGTAATGTGCAATGTACTATCATTTTATCTGATAAATCTATAGCACATTTTCCTATGTTTTAATCGTTCAGAAATTATTCATAGCAACAAATTCCTCAACCTGTTCTGAAATTTGACGGAATACACATACCTTAACACGTTGCCGCACACTTTTAATTTGACGATCGTGCTCAGAAACACAGAGATCGAACGGCTAGAGCCATCATTTGCGGCAACGTGTTAATATTATGTATAGAATGATCAAATACTGTTTATTAATATCTTCTACACGTTTCACCAATATATTCTGGACGTTTTACTTACAACGAAATTATTAATACGAATAATTCGTATAAATAAACAAAGTTTTGTTAAATTTGTTGTTATCAAGCGTCACTAAGGTACCATAGTGGTTACCATAAGTGAAATAATAATCACCACCGTGACCATCAATAAGATAAATGCTCCATTGGGCTAGGAATGTTGTCTTATTTCATCAATTTATTATTATTTTGTCATTATATGTTTTGAATAATGAAAATACTCCTGTGACACCCAGAACGAGATATTTGATTTCGGCCTGGCATTCAAAGTGTTAACTATTTTATTATATATGAGCCATGTTGGTCCGGACCAGTGTATACCGCATACAAATTATTTAGATCATCACTTGATGATAAATTTAACCAAGTGTGCAAAGTTTTAATATATACGCGACTGTTCGAGTAATGAGCTGAGTGCCTGTTGCACGCATACAAATCGTCGGAGGCTGTTTATAAATAAATAAACCGATTATTTTCCTGGAAACCATTTTGTTAATATCCTTTGTTCATACTGTTGATGAAAATATGTTTCAAAAGTACGACCAAGTTCTTGGAAACGCTATTAAAATAACATTTAACACATTTGACAACTATAAAATTGTGTGAGCTAGGTTTTCATCTAGCAATTCTTACAGTTCTATATTTTATAATTTTTTCGATCGTCTGAAACGTTCTTTGTTTCTTACGTCAAAATTACCGTTTTGAAAAAGTCCATAAAAAACTATACGCGTCTTTCCTATGGGGTTTTATTAATATACACTTCGAACAATAAACAATGAATTTCAGTTTCTGTTTTATTTAGATTAAAATATTGAGGAGTTTTATTTGTGAAGTTCGAATTTATTTCAATAATGTAGAAACTGTATAAGACATACGATCTTACCGACTAAACTTGTCTGTGTTAAAATCAACACCTTTTAGTATCAAACGGTGATAAAATTACCTTTAATTACTATTAAAGAATCGATTATTAAATATCAGTTTTTATCATTTATTATCAGTTTTTTTTATCAATATTATTGCATAGTATTATTTATTTTATTATTATTTTATATAATCAGTATGTAAGAATATTTCAAAATACACGACTCCCACGATTCACATGGATTTTTACGTTTTACATGTAGTAAATAATCTCTCCTTTTACGTGGCTTTTATATACGCGGTTTCAATTAACACGATCTCATATTACGCGGTCAGAAAATTTATTTTCTTATCTAGTCTCGTGTTCTAAGTTTAAAGCAAAAAATACTACTATACAAATACTATTAATATAAAATTAAAAACGAAGTATTATAAATTAAAGAAAAATTATTGATAAATAAAATTACATATTCAATATGTTATAAATTTCTCTATATCTATTGATAATAATTACAAATAAATAATAATTATTAATAAACTAATATTCGCTATCTCTATTTGTACAAAATATATAAAATAAATATTCTAATAATTAATATCGTTTAATATTATTCTTTGTTGTATATTAATAGACTTTAATTATAATTTATTTCTTTTAACATGACTTTTGTTTCACATAAAAAATAAATGACATAAGTTGAATAATCCGTTTAAATCGGAAAGTATACTTGAACACATATGTCAGACATATTCAGAATCGAAAACAGATTGTCGTCAGGAAAAGTTAGAATGATTCGAAGTCGTTAAAAACATCCGTTTGATGCATTTTAAGAGGATTTGAATGAAGAATCGCTTTTGGATTCACGACGTGAATTTCCGAAAAAGTTGCAAAGCTTTGTTGTTCTTACTACGCCATAAACGAGTTTTTCCATTCATGAATCTACTGGATAGAGTTGCCTAATTTGAATAAACGCAATTCCGTCTATGCTTTAATATTTTCTTATGACTTTGTCTATATATAAGTTACACACACACATTCATGCTTTGAAATTTTTCATTTAAATTTCTGACGATGTGTACGTATTTTCTGTCTTTCTCTCTCTCTCTCTTTCTCTCTCTCTCTCTCTCTCTCTCTTCCTATCTTATTTTTTCGTCATATTCTTTCTCCTTTCTCATCATAGATATCTTTACATTTTCTTCTTCATATTTCTGATTTCGACTAACACTTTTATTATCAGAAAAATATTCTCTTATTTTCATAAATGAACGAACGAACGTGTTCTGATTTAGTAATAGGATTCTGACAGAACTGTAAGATATGATTTCTCCTCGCATATATATATGTGGGGTGCGAGAATGTGAGTGAGAACACTTAAGCATGAGTGGGCCAGAGAGTACTTATCGGATATAGTTAGGCAAAGGATAAACTATGTAATATAAACAGCCGAATAACGATAGAAAGAGCGTCACCCAAGGAAGTAAATTAAAGAAAAGAAACCAAGAGTCAGTCATCGTTTAGTAGCCGAGCAAAGAAGGCGTTTTACCATCACTGTATTTTTACTTCTTTATATTAAATATATTGCATATCCGTGAAGAGAGGTTTTTCTTTCTACATCAACCTATTAATAACACCGCGGAATTCTTTCCTTTTTACTCGTTAGATATCCTTTAGGAAGACTAACAGAAGAAGGGGAATCCCACATTTGGGGGCTCAGCCGGGATTATAGAAAGAAAATAGGTCTCACGATTGCAATATCAAGTCGTGTAAAGCTGTTTTAAGTTGTAAAGTTGTGTTACGGTTCCCAACAGTGTGAATCCGATTGAAAAGTTGAAGAAGGGCGTTGCGCGTAAAAGTGGACCACGCGTGAATGCTAGATTAAAAGTTGCATAGTAATCGGTAGTGTTGGTGTAACAGTAAGATAGTAAGACGGTAGTAAGCGTTAAAAGTAAGTAAAGAGGCTAGAACGATGGCTCAAGTTAAGGTAACATATGAAACAAAGGAGAGAGAAGAAGAGAGTGGATGTGAAGAGTTGGATGAAACGATCGTCGAAGGCACATCACGAGGAAGACGAAAGCCGGAACAGAAAGGCAAAGGTAAAAATAAAGTAGCTGAAGAAGAGGAAGAAGAAGAAATAATTAATTACACAAGTGAACAGATTGATTCAATGAAGTTGATAGAGTTAAAGAATGCAGTAAAGAAATTAGGATTATCTACAGTGGGTAACAAACAGACGCTTAGAGATCGCTTAAAAGACGCGATGGGGATTAAAGAAAGTGAAGACGAGGAAGAAGAATCCGAATTCGAGAGCGAACGAGAAGAAGGATCGCATAGATATTCACAAAACAACAGAAGAGCGGTTGAGGCCACTACGCAGCGATTAGCTTCGTTCACCATAAGGGATGTAGAAGACAGCCTATCATACTTCAGCGGAGACGATATGCTACCAGTAGATCAGTGGATCAACGACTTTGAAGATACCAGTGCAGTATTGGGTTGGAACGAGTTGCAAAAGTTTGTGTACGGAAAGCGTATGCTGAAGGGATCGGCAAGGCAATTCATCACCTTCGAAAAAGAAATTAAGTCATGGAACAGTTTAAAGCGTAGTTTACTTAAAGAATTTAAAACCGAGGTAAATCAGGCAACGATTCATTCGCAATTATTTAAGCGCAGGCAACAACCAAACGAAAGTAGTCGTAAGTACATTTACAGTATGCGAGAAATCGCGAATCAAGGCAATGTCGATGAAATAGCTCTTATACAATATATAGCAAACGGTTTACAAGGCGATCGTCGCGATAAGGCGGTTTTGTATGGGTCACGAACGCTCACAGAGCTAAAAAGCAATATCGAAATATTCGAGAAAATAAAAGAAGGTATTGGACAAGGGATGCGAGATAGAAAGGGGGGACAAAGAAACGTGGCAACGGCGCGCGTTAATTCGTCACCAACAGTAAAAAGAGATGGTTGTTACGGATGTGGCTCGATAGAACATAGGTTTCGTGCATGCCCAGATAGAAACAAGGGACGCAAATGTTTTAAATGTAATGACTTCGGACACATAGCACCTTATTGTAATAAGTCGAGTCAACCAGCGGAAAATGTAACGAGCGTCAATTGTCTCCACACTTTTACGGATAGAATTGCGATTAAAATAAATGGTTTATTTGTATATGCGTTATTAGATACAGGAAGCGAAGTAAACTTAATCAATTCAGAGATATATAATAAGATAGGGAAACCAGCGTTATGTGAAACCGCTCGACGATTTACAGGATTAGGTAACGCGATAACCAAGCCGATAGGGAAATTTGAAGCAAATATCGATATCGAAGGCGATAAGTATGCGACGGATGTATTTGTAGTGGGTCCTTCAGATATGCGTGACGAAGTTCTTTTAGGAAAAGAACTATTAAGAGAGTTGGACGTTCGTATAAATAAAGGGCGGATAAAAATACAACGATCAGACGAAAGATCTAGCGATACGACTAAGAATGAATCGATCAAGCCAAGCGAATATGGTACCTGCGATAAGAGTGAGAATGCAACATGTACAGACGATAAGAGCGCAGACAAGGAAGTCGAGAGTATTAGTGCAATGATGAGAATAAGTTACGTAGATACGAATGAAATCGAGGTAAAGATGCCATATAAGACGCGTGTAGAGAAATTAATACAGAATTATGAACCGAATGCTGGAATAGATGCCCGAACGGAGACTAAAATAATATTAACAGATAGTATTCCAATTTGTTCCAAGCCGAGGAGATTAGCTCCGAAAGAAAAGAATATAGTAGCACAGCAGATAGATGAGTGGTTAAACGAAGGGATAATTCGACCAAGTACGAGCGAATATAGTAGTCCGGTAGTGGTAGTACCAAAGAAAGACGGAACGTATAGAGTTTGTGTTGATTTTCGTAGATTAAATGCAAAGATAATAAGGGATCGATTTCCAATGCCATTAATCGAGGATTGTATCGATGCGTTGACACGGGCGAAGGTGTTCTCGATAATTGATCTTAAGAATGGATTTTTTCATGTTAGAATCGCGGAAGATAGTTGTAAGTTCACTTCATTTGTTACTCAAGACGGTCAATTTGAATTCCTTAAAACACCTTTTGGATTATGCAATAGCCCTACTAGTTTTCTAAGATTTGTTGATGAGGTCTTTGGCGATTTAGTAAGAAGAAAAGTAGTGATAACGTATATGGATGATCTTATTATCCCAGGTGTTGATAACGAGGAGGCGTATGAAAGGTTAGAAGAAACATTGAAAGTTGCAGCGCGAAGTGGATTAATTATAAATTGGAAGAAATGCAAATTCCTTCAGGAGACAATCGAATTTTTAGGTCACATAATACAGGATGGGAATATCCGCCCATCACCAGCGAAGATAAAGGCAGTACAACATTTTCCGGAACCAAGAAATAAAAAGCAGGTGCAGAGTTTTTTAGGATTAACAGGATATTTCCGTAAATTCATTAAAGATTATGCAAAGATAGCAAGGTCATTATCAGATTTGTTAAAGTCGAATAGGGCATTCATTTTCGATACAGACGAAAGAAGATCATTTTCACAGTTAAAATATCTATTATCTAAAGAACCGGTACTCCGTATTTACGATCCCGAAGCGATAACGGAGTTACATACAGATGCAAGTATAGATGGATTAGGTGCCGTATTATTGCAAAGGTACAGCAATGAAAACGATTTTCATCCAGTTTATTACATGAGTCGTAAAACATCAGAAGCCGAGCGAAAATACCACTCATACGAGTTGGAAATTTTGGCGATAATTAAGGCAGTTCAGAAGTTTCGAGTTTATTTGTTAGGGATTAAATTCAAATTAGTTACCGATTGTCAGGCGTTTCAAAAGACACTTAAAAAACAGGATTTAGCGCCTAAAGTGGCCAGGTGGGCATTGTCACTAGAAGAATTCGATTATGAAGTTGAACACCGCGCGGGAGAAAGATTAAAACATGTAGACGCGCTTAGTCGTTTTCCAGTTAGATGTATCGAAGACACGCTTTTACAGAATATTAGAAAGAAACAGGAAGAGGAGGAAAGGTTACGTGTTATACGTCAAATAGTCGAAAAAGAACCATACGAAGACTATTTTTTGGAAAATAATGTTCTAATGAAAAATGTAAACGGCAAAAAGGTAATAGTGTTACCTACGAGCATGCAGGTTAATGTAATTAAAAAGATTCACGAGAATGGACATTTTTCTGTACGTAAAGTGGCTGAAAGAGTGAAAGAGGAATTTTATGTACCAAACTTAAATGAAAAGATAGAAAAAATAGTTAGTTGTTGCATACCGTGTATATTAGCAGAGCGTAAGCAGGGAAAGGAAGAAGGTTTGTTAGAACCGATACCGAAGGGGGATAGACCACTTGAAACTTATCATATTGACCACTTAGGACCAATGACGGCGACGAACAAGACGTATAAACATATTCTGGTTATCGTAGATGGATTTTCTAAATTTGTTTGGTTATATCCGACTAAGTCGACGGCTTCACGAGAGACGATAGACAAATTGACGATACAACAGAGGACGTTCGGTAACCCGACGCGTATAGTAACAGACAGAGGGACAGCATTCACATCAGTAGATTTTAAAGAGTATTGTATGGCAGAAAACATTGAACATATTTTAACTACCACCGGTATACCAAGAGGAAACGGTCAAGTCGAAAGGGTCAATCGCATTATTATCTCGGTATTGACTAAATTATCAATAGATGCGCCAGATAAATGGTATAAACATGTAGATAAAGTTCAGAGAGCGATTAATAGTACTCATCAGCGTGGCATAGATAGGTCACCTTTCGAGGTAATGTTCGGTACGAAAATGAAACAGCGAGAAGATTTGACAGTTTTAACATTAATAGAGAAGGAAGCAATAGCGCAGTTTTCAGACGAACGTATAGAATTAAGACAAGCAGCTAAAGAAAGTTTGTTAAAAGTTCAAGAAGAGAATCGGCGTAATTATAACCGTAAATGTAAGAAAGCGACTGTATATAATGAAGGCGATTTAGTGGCGATAAAACGTACGCAATTTGGTGCAGGATTAAAAATACAAAAGAAATTTTTAGGACCGTACAAAATATCTAGATGTAAAGGAAAAAATAGATATGAGGTGATTCGTGTGGGTGAAGGTGAAGGACCAAAAATAACCACAACGGCGGCAGATTATATGAAACCGTTCGAAGGGTTTTCTTCGGGGACCGAAGAAATAGCAGAATGGCCGAGTGTGGGGTGCGAGAATGTGAGTGAGAACACTTAAGCATGAGTGGGCCAGAGAGTACTTATCGGATATAGTTAGGCAAAGGATAAACTATGTAATATAAACAGCCGAATAACGATAGAAAGAGCGTCACCCAAGGAAGTAAATTAAAGAAAAGAAACCAAGAGTCAGTCATCGTTTAGTAGCCGAGCAAAGAAGGCGTTTTACCATCACTGTATTTTTACTTCTTTATATTAAATATATTGCATATCCGTGAAGAGAGGTTTTTCTTTCTACATCAACCTATTAATAACACCGCGGAATTCTTTCCTTTTTACTCGTTAGATATCCTTTAGGAAGACTAACAGAAGAAGGGGAATCCCACATATATATGTCTCGTATTTTTATTCATTTTGAAGAAACAGGACGGAAAAAATTAAAGGGAAAGAAAGAAATATAAAGAGAAAATGAACACAATGAAAGAAAATATAAGGAAATTCCAGTTGGAATCGAGAAGCATTTTTGTTATTTTGTTTTATTTTATTTTATTTTTTTTTTTATATGAAACGAAGAATAAAATATTATTTTGTAATATTTTAATATTTGTTGAGATGGAAATTTTTATTTAACAGAAAATATAATATTTTAGTAGAGAAAATATGAATATATAATAAATGTTTCTATTAAAATATAATATGTTACAGCATCTATATATTATCGATACATAAATAATTTAAAACATCAAAAACCTTGCGAAATATTTCATTTTTTACAGGATATGCTTATATTAACAATTAAAATTTCTTTAAAAGTTGTTCAATAAATATGAAATTTTATTTTGTTTTATAACAAGTACAAATTTGATGTAGCTAAATTAAATAAATTGAATTTTCATTGAAAAAAATTTTTTATGTATTACTCTTTCATTACTTATCATTAACTATGCATGTTTTTGTGTATTCACAAAACATGTACCAATAAATAAATTAATTTTTAAATATAATGATTATATTTTTGCTGAAATACATGTACATTTAATATGGAAAATGTCAATTTTTCCTAATATGGAATATTAAAATGAAGATGATATCAAGTATATATTTTAGATGTGCTTGCAGTTATAAAAATACAGATAACTGTTAATGTAAAGATCTTGTTTAATTTTTTCCATAACTTTATCAATTTTTTTGGTGATTCGTTGACCAAACCTAAGTAGATGTTTTATATAAAAATTTTCAAATAAAAAAAGCTCGAACTATTTTGTGTCATGCGCACTGATACTGTATCATGTCTATGAATATCACTAATTTTTTTACCAGAGACCTGAGTCGCGATTTTTTCTTTTTTGCAATAAAATTTTCAGATATATTAAATTTCTTCTTTATTTTCATTTATTTTACAGGACGCAATAACTTTTGACCGAATAAAGAAATATTACCATTTTTGTTAAAAATTTCTTTATGATATGTCACTTTTCAAACGCTCAAAAATATTGCTAAATTCTATTAATATTATTAAAATTATACAGTTTCAAATTCATCTATATAGAAAATATGACGAATCTCTTTCCCTAAATCAATATGGTATTTCATATTTGGTAAAATATTTGAAAATCCTTATTTTTAACTTTTTAATAATTTTGTTATTATAACTTCAAGACATTTAAAATTTTACAATTTAACATTTTTAAATCTGTTAATTTTGTCATGTTTTACGTGATTTTTATTAAAAAATAATATTTGAACTATGATCAAATATATTTTCAATATAGTTATCCTATACGTAAATGGATATTTATGTTTAGTAAAAATAATTAGACGAGATTATCTACATCGAATACACGAATTTAGATTATCCTGAATTAATATAGACAAGAAATTCTTCGCAAATCGATATTTCAATCAAGCAGATTGCAAATTTACTTGGCATATCGCAGCTTATTAGTTTCGCTGCAAGGAAGTTACACGTTTTTTCGAAGGACGTTAAACAAGATAATTAATTAAAATTTATTAAAATAGTTCTATGTTTTATCAAAGACATTAAAGTATAGACAATTCATTTTACAAATTATTTATACTGGCTTTTAAAAGTAAGTTCGAGTACGAAATATTACACCTTAAAGTATGCAACTCTTTATACTTATTAAACAAATGAATATAACTTAACCGATTTCAAATTCTGGGTACAAGTTACCATACTTGTACAATACGTTATTAATCGTAAAAAGTTTATAAAGTTTTTCAATATAATAAATTATATTTATTAAATAATTGTAAACAGAATAAAAAGTAATAATCATGCATTAATTGTTATGTTTAAAATAGAGGATGGTGCAAATAAGATTTTTCAGAGGTCTTTTTCTTAGATTTGACTGAAGATATCACAACTTCATTTTACCATTAATTAAATTTAATAAGTGGGTCAATGTTTTAGTATGCAACTCATTAGTTCAAGTTGACCTTGCAGATGAAAGAGTGAAATTTTAAAGAAAAAAAAATTATATTAATTTAATTTAAAAAAGTAGTTTACATTATTGTTATTCAGTTTTTTGGTGGTTATGATTAAAAAAAGCTAGTATATTAACAACATGGGTTAAATAATAGACAAATTTACAATATTTAAATTTAGAAATACAAAATAAAAATTTTTTAGAAATATAAGATCTATCTACCGATACGAAATCGGGAGACATCAGATTTTATCAGATTTCAAATTGGAGGTTATAATTATTTGTAAAAAAAATAGAAAAAAATCTGTCGAAACAGATAATGAATAAGCAGACTTATCTCGTATAAGTAGAACAAGAAAAACGCGTTTTTACGGAAACAATTTAAATAAATGCTATTTAATTATAAATATTAAAAAAAATAAATTTAACCTTTAACTTAAAACTAAAATATCATAATCCCTTTTTTTTGGTTATGTTTCTGAATTTTCGAAAAGAAAAACTATATGTAAAAGTTTATTTGAACCACTCTTATAAATAAATAATTAAAGAAAATCTCAAAAAAAAAAACAATAAATATTTTGATTATATTACATTCAATAATTAATCTTTTATATTATTATCGAGTTCTTGATTTGTAGGAAAGAACTGTTAAAAATCCTTGATATAAGATTAATTATCATATTTTCTGATTTTATTGCGATACATATCAAGTACTATTAGTATTCCAAGATCTTAGCATTCACTTTGAGAAAGGAAATCTAACTTAACCTAATTGCGAATCCAATTCAAAGGTCATAGAAAAAGGTTTTTTTTAGTCGTTGCCAAGACTTCGTTGGAAATCAATCTCGTATTAAGAGAGTTTCTTCTGTAAATCAATTCATTATATCAGACCGACGATACGATAATCCAATTACTATTCAATAATCCAATATTCGGTAAAGAAGAAAATAAGGAAAGTATAAAGAAGGATCGTAGCTCTTGAAAAGGATATATCTAAATAAATACGAATGAAAAAGGATAAAATCGAGATGAAAAGAAGAAAAGAATCAAAGATCATAACAAAAACGTTTAGTTTTCTTTTTTTCTTCTTTCACCTTATCCTTTTGATCTAGAGAGTACGGAAAACCGGAAGTGAATGGTATCGAAAGCACAAATAAATGTCTATTGAAATATAGCTTTCTTTTTTTCTTTTTTATGCATTAAATAAAGTCAATAAGAAGATATAAGGCAAAGAAGGAAATATAAAAAATAAAAATTCGACAATTCCTACGATTGAATATTATTATATTTACTTTCAAGTTTTAAAAATGATTTAACTTTTTTACATTTAAATTTATCAAAACTAGAAAATAGTAACTAGTTATTGATAAAACATCTTTTGCAAAAGGAATAAACGATTTTTTAATAATTTTTTTTTAATTTGGATTTAATTTAAATTCAGTATAAATAAAACATTGTTAAAAAAAATATAAACTCAGATTGTGTTTTTTCTTACACAATTGATTACCTGTAAAATAATTTCAAAATTATTTTCCTCGTACTCGTTTGGTTCGTTAATATTACGTTTCACGGAACATTTTTAGAAATATTTTCGAGAAAAAAAAATTTTTATACGTTAGGCTATAGGAAATTAATTCTTAAATAAGAACACACACACACACACATATAAAAAATTCTAATTTTTTTTACTAATACTTATATTATCTTAATTGTTATTTTGTGTTTATAATTAAATCTGATCATTTATGATCTTCATTAACGAGAAATTTAATTGGCTTCTAGCTAGATATATATTAGGAGTACAAATAAGTTTCTGCCGTTTTGAGAGAGATGGCATGGCACGAGGATTACGTTAGAATTCGCAGATGATAACCGGCTTGAAAATTAGGTTGCTCATTCAAGAGCAACATAACCCTATCATATTATTAACTTCGTATTAGCATCATATATTTTTTTTTATCCAAAAATTTCTAAATTTGAGCCAAATAAGCGTCATTTACGGGAACTTTTAATTTACTTCTTTAATTAAAAAAAAATCTGCATCTGAGGCGCATCGATTGCTCGTAAAAGCACATAATGAGGCTGCCTTGAGTGAGAGAACATGTCGTAAGTGGTTTCAAAAGTTTAAAAACGATGATTTTTACGTTAAAGACAAAGATCGCAGTGGAAGGCCAAAAATTTACGAGGATGCATAATTGGAGGAATTATTGGAGGAAGATTAGTCTCAAACACAAAAGAAGCTTGCACTTACTTTAGAAGTCACTCAGCAAGCAGTCTCACATCGTTTAAATTATTAATAAACAAGGTAATTGGGTTCCATACGAAATTATGTCGAGAGATGTTGAACGCTGATTATGCATGAGTGAAATGCGGATATATTATGATAATCCAAAAAGAAGAAAATCATGGGGACTACCTGGCCACGCGTCAACATCCACAGCAAAACCGAATATTCATGGAAAAAAACTCATGCTGTGTATTTGGTGGGATCAGCTGGGTGTGGTGTATTACGAGTTGCTTAATCCAAGCGAAACAATCACTGGAATTCTCTACCGAACACAATTGATGAGATTGAGCCGAGCTCTGAAGGAAAGACGCCCTCAATACTACTCCAGACACGACAAAATTATTCTTCTACATGATAATGCTCGTCCGCATATAGCGGTTCCGGTGAAAAACTATTTGAAAACACTTGATTGGGAAGTACTACCCCACCCGCCGTATTCACCAGACAATGCGCCGTCCGACTATCATCTGTTCCGGTCAATGGCACATGCTCTGTCGGAGCAGCGGTTTACATCATATGAAGATACCAAAAATTGGGTTGATTCGTGGATAGCCTCAAAATATAAGGAGTTCTTCAGACATGGAATCCGAACGCTACCTGAAAGATGGGAAAAAGTAGTTGCTAGTGATGGACAATACTTCGATTAAATTTAAACTACCGTTCTTTCACAATAAATATTACTTTTTTGACAAAAAATGGCGGAAACTTATTTGTACTCCTAATATTAAAAATGTAATGTTTAATACAAAAAGAAACTTAAAAAGCATACCTTGTTTCTACTAAGGAAAATAATTTGATTAGTAATAAAACCATAACAAACTATAATTGCAAAGGAAAAACATCATCAAAAGAGTACCTTTGATCATTTTTAATTAATTATTCATTTTTATTTAAATATTGTTTTTTATTTGTTTTTAATTAGAAACATATTTTGATAGTTATATAAAAAATTTGGACGATTAATAAGAAAATGATTTAAATAAAATGTATGGGATGTATGCATACATTTCTAAATTAATAGATAATTATTATTTATATTTACAAATGATAAATATAATATTTATACTAAATGTCTAAACCTATTATTGAAAAAAAAAAAAATATAAAAGAATATCAATATTAATTTATGATTGGAATTACAATATTTTATTTCATATTTAAAGGTATGACTTTCCAATTAATGTTTTGTATAAACATATAATTGTTTCATCATTTCAAATACATGCCAACAAAAATTTCTAGTTTTTCTTTTGCTCAGTAAAAGGATTTTTGTAATATTCTATAAATATAATTGGAATATAGGATAAATTTATTTTAAAAAATTAAAATAATATATACAGTACTTGTCAGAAGTCTTATTACATATTAAAAATAAATCAATTAAACTTTAAAATTTATTTTCTCTTAGTTTTATATGTAAAAACTTTATTCTACATTTTCGACTTATGTTAGTTTTTTTCTTTTATATAGAATTACCCTTTTGATCTCTTGTAGCTGAAGTTAAAGGAGATCCTATACATGTATAAAAGTTAAAGTATCAAAAAAATATTACAAAAATTCATGGAACATTTTGAATTACGCAAGTAAACTTACTTGTAAAATAAGAGATAATGCGTGAGGTGAATAAATTTATTCCAAAAATTGATTCAGAGAGAGATGAAAGTTTTGGATATCCGAAACTTTAGTGTATTTTGGAATGATCCGATTATAGAGAGATTGTTAAACCTCGGAAAGTTTTTGAGTAACTATCCAATGATGCTCGACGTTTTGGTTAGATTTCGTGTAGAATGAAACTCGGACGGAGTCTCGTGAAAATATTTAATTTAAAATGAATTTTAAGCTACGTCAGGAATGGAGACGAGACCAAAAGCCTGAAAAAGTTTATGCTTCGCGAAACTATGGCTGGAAGTTAACTACTCAGTTAATCGTAAGATTAATTTGCATTTTAATTCAATGCTTTGTAATTTCGCGATTTTAATCATTTACGTTCGAATGCGTACTACTTTTACATTCAATTCTTCATTTCAAAATAAAATAAATTGGGTATCTGTAATACTAATCGATAAACCATTAGGTTGATGCCAATATAATTGCGGGATTTATTATTTTGTATTTTTTAAGCCAATTTTTAATTAATTATCTTTTATTTAATGATGGTTACGTAATACTCTATTGTAAAAGGTGAAATTAATACTTTCGATGTTTGTTCATATTATATTTTCATTGTTTTATGTTGTCGAATTTCATTAATTACCTTTAAATTAATCAACGGACAAAAGCGAATCCCTGTGATTTCTTTTGTAAGAGTTTAAATTGAAATTTAAAGCAGAAAAAACTACTTGAACTATAAAATATATATCTCAATAAAACAATTCATTTATGTTACTTACAAAATACCTATTACCTAGTATAATTATAGAAACTTACTTTCATATATATGTACGTATCTAACCACAAATTTTGAATTCATGTACACGGTGTTTTGTTTGCAATAGATCATTTGTATATCAACTGTATCTGTGATAATGCGAAAAATATTTTTAAATATAATTTAAATGGTTTGAAAAAATGTATAACAGAGAAAAAGCTTGATTTTTTTATAAATGTCAATGTTTTTAAGATAAACCTATGTTTTTGCCTTAAATACATACATTTCTTGTACTTAATGTTACCGTTAATATTATCGTACATTAATTCATACATTATACAATAGTATGACCTTTAAGTGATTTCATACAATAACTTATTTATAATTCATAATTTATATGAATTTTTTATCTATGATACTTGAAAATTAAAAACCGGCTTTATTTACCAACTCTTATTTTCTTTTTTTCACCTTTTTAAAAATTTATTTAAACGAATATGCGATGAAAGTACGGGAAAGATAATATTTTCTCAATTAATTTTATAAAAAATTATTAATTAAATGGCCTCGTTTTCTCGAGTTTACTTAATCCAAACGATAAATAGTCTGAACTCGATCTTTTGATTATTATCTTTCCTCCGATTACTTAGACTTCTCTTACCAAACGAATAATAAAATACAACGAAGATTGAATTTAACGGGGCTAACAAGCAAGAATTAAGAGAAAACTTGAAGAACAAGATTCGAATTACAAATAGTAAAAAAACAAAAAAATAAAGAAAGATATTCACTTTATCTCACACGCCCGTCGTATAATTCAACCAGCGTACCGGAATTAAGCTCGCTGCAACTTCGTTATTATTATTTATGAAATATTTACCGTCATCAAAATAAAACTACTTCGTAAAAAATTATTTTCTAATTTGACTGAAAAAATTTGATGATGTTGAACTGTAAGATTTATAGCTCGATGAAAATCTATAACTTAAATGATTTGTAAGTTTTAGAAAGCTCTAAACATTATTCCAATATTCATTTAAAATGGTTTTCATGTCATAAGAAAAACTCATAAGGAAGAAAAATGACTATCATTTATTTTATACAAACAACAATGCATTAAGTGTACTATTTTATTACATTTTTAATCATAGTTTCAGGATATATAATTTTGTACAAATTAATAAACGAAAACTTACTAATTTTGGTACATTTAAACGCGTTGTACAAACACACACTCACACACAAATGAGTGAAGGTGTAAATAATTAAATATTACACCAAAATATATCAATTGTATAATTTTTTATCGCAAAAATTTTATTGATAAAATATAACTTTTTCTACGTTTGTCAAACTTTTAGGATTAGGTCTTCCACATTAGGTACACCTTATTCTATTACAAATATTCAGAGAAAATGAAGTGTAAAAGAACACAGAAAACACTTGAACTCATTACTCTTATGTAATCAATCTCTGTTTATAATAAAAACTACTTAACTTAAGTTCTTTCAGTCATAAAAACAAAAAGAAAATGTCATTAGTAAATAAACGTTTTTCTTTCTTAAAAGAAGAAATTCATCGTAATTGAACTTTAACCTTTCCTAGTTGATTTCTTTTTTAAATTATTCAAATGAAAAAAATTAAATTATTCAAATATTATATGAAATTCGTGAATACGTTGATAAGCTTTGAAATTTTAACATGTTCAAAGTGTAGCGCTGAAGACTTAATGTATATTGTAGAAGTTGTTAACATAGTTTAGGAAGATACTTGTAACATTTACTAACTACGAGAACGCAATTCCTGTAGTTGTGGTTAGCGTAAGTCGAAACCCATTGTGGTTTCATTCGACCAGACATTGCGATTTCCTGGGTTCCATTTCTAACTGTATCCTAGAAGATAGGCTATTTACGAAACAAAACTCTAATTGGTAAAACGTTAATGATCATTACTCAGTCATTAAGTTAGTCGCGCTAGTTATCGAACAAAGAAAAAAAAAACAAAGAAATCATAAATTAATTTCGTCCAGTCCAGGCTCGAATCAAGAATACATTGCGCCCCGTGGTTATGAGATTTATTTATTATTCATTTATTATTATTATTTAATTTTTTATTTAATTACATACATCAAAATTTATTATATCTAACATGAAAT
Organism: Polistes dominula; assembly: GCF_049000335.1. Classification (NCBI taxonomy): domain Eukaryota; kingdom Metazoa; phylum Arthropoda; class Insecta; order Hymenoptera; family Vespidae; genus Polistes; species Polistes dominula. Next base: position 4,274,079 of record NW_028301061.1, on the reverse strand, counting down.
TATAAAAGCTACAGATTACAACCAATTGCAAAAAAACTTTTGCGGTCAAGCATTAGAAAATTAATAAAATCATTGTTTTACCAACAATGTCTCGTCCTTCTGTTTTATTTTAATACGATTATTTCTTTTTTATAACGCTGTTAGAAATTCTTTCTGTTAGAAAGCTTTTAAAATATTTAAAATAATTTCTATGCTATAGTTTATCATTTAGGTTACACATTAGATAAATTATCCTGCATGTATGCTCCACTTAGTGAAAATTTTCATCACACACACACAGAAATATTATAAGAATAAAAAAGACGTTCACTTAGTTTCTAATGATAATTGAAATAAATAATGGATCATTCGTGAATATTAAAAAGATTCTTAACGTTTCTCAAGTTACTGAAATAAACCACAAGAATTTTCCTTAAAGCTTCGATCTTCTTAAGGAACGAGATAATTCTTCTTCTTTCATCAAAACGAGAATATTTCTAAGGAATTACTTAAGACAGAAGAATCCTTAATTGTACCGCTAGTTCAATTTTGCTAAAACTCACACTTCGAAGATAGTTTTGCAAAATTCATTAAATTCTCATGAAACGAGATCCATTCGTTTCTTACAATGAAGTGACTCATTCAATATCACACAATAACCTTTGTTTAACGGGTGAACTAAAAAGCAAAGTAAATATATGGTCGATTAGGAAGCTGATATTATGGTATACCAAATTACTAAACAAATTTCAACTAGATATTTCCTTAGTTTTCCTTATTCCAAAAACAAGAGGTCTATCTTGATCATTGATCAAATAACATTATTTGTAAATTTATTCTTTACATATAAAAAAAAAACCTATTAAAAAAATTGATTACATAAAATTGATACAATCATCATAAAACTCTTCTTGAACGATGCTACAATACATGAATATAAATGAATGAAATTAAAAAATACGAATTTTATAAATTAACAAAAAAAAATTCTAAAATAAATGAAATACCTAAAAATTAATTCAAAATAACTCATAATTAATCTTCTATAAATGTTTGAAATATAAATAAAATTAAAAAAAGGAAGTACGAATAATTCTTCCCAAAAGTATTTCTATTTTAGATTATAATTCCTGAAACAATTAACTGATTTAATTAATATTAATTCGTAGTCCGGTTTGCTGCCTACGTACGACGAATGCCTGCATCACAAATACGAGATGATATCGCGTTCTCACACGCCCCCACCCCCATGGTCCGACTCGACAACAAATTCATCATCAACGACGCCATCTTCGTCAGTTTTCCGAGCACGTCGTGAGCTTGGAGAGTATCTCGCACAGTTGACGATCTCACAACAGAATAACGAGCATTTTGCTCAACATCAACAGCACCAGCAACAGCAACAGCAACACTCTGGTCCTGTCCATCGGGACGGTAGTTGTCTCACGAACCAGAAAATCTACAGGGAACAGCATATCAGAGTGCAACAGCGAACACGACCAATGCCTCCCAGGTGAGAATTTTTAGACATGTAGAGAGAGAAAGAGAGAGAGAGATCAGTTTTAGTGTTAAACCTAGCATAAACTCAACCATCTTTCACTTTGTCGATCGTTCTACACCCTGTGATATAATTTGCATTACTATTAGACGTCATGCTATTCTAACGTCTCGTAGGATTATAGTAGTAAAAGTTTTGTTTGAAAATACTGTGGTCTTTGGAGAAAAGGACAAATTAATTCTTTCACGTTTTCTTTTTAATCTTGACTTCCTAATAAGAGTCAAAGTATTTTAGAATTTTTATTCGACACAAAAAAATCTCCAAAGTTTCGCTAGTATTAATACTAGAAAGTTTAACAAGAACATTAAAGTTAATTCATATATGTTTATTTCATATATTTTTATTTGTATAAATTTACAAGAATTTATGAAAAAACACTTTATGGTTAACTCAGTAGAGGAAAAAGATGATAATACAGATTTTTAGTTTCATATGTTTTTGCAAAATTACGAACACCATGGAAAAAAATTTATAAGCAAGAGAGAGAGAAACTAGGTAACAAATATTTTAATAACGAAAGAAAGGTATGAATTAAGTTCACCGCTGTACATATTTTATATCTCTCCAGGATTTAATCTAAAATTGAAGGTCTTCAATAATAAGATAAAGTAGCCTAGTGATTTATAAATGTGTATTTACTCGTTCTCGTATCTTACTTTTATTTTCGACATTCGCTTAATTCTTTTTCATATTTTAATGTTATCAATCTCTTAAATTATTACGCATATTTCGAGAATATTCGATTTGCATGCATATTCGATCAAAGCTGGCTTATTTGGCTTAAATCTGATCGAAGTGGTTGTCAGCAAGATCATCCAATTAGAAACATTAGTTTGACCCCTTATTGTTAATACATTCACACACAAACACACACGCACATAAACACTATAGGCATATATTATCCAATAAACAAATGGTTTTAAACCGATATTACGCAAAATTACGAAAACTAGGAATTAATTGCACGTTTAACGCTGTGCTTTTATTTCTGACACAAGCCAAATTCAAAAATTTTGTTTAAAACAATTTAATCTAGAACTTTAGGATAGAGAGAGAGAGAGACTCTTTAAGAATAAGGTGAAGTAGCAAGTGTTCTTAAAATGAGTCTTTTGTCTTTCGCATTCTACAATGAACTTCCGTTCTTTATACCTTTCGACACTCATGTCCTTTTTTCTTAACGTTATAAATCTCCCCCCTTTCCCCACTCTCATTCATATTTCGAGAATGTTCGATTTTTACCTATATTTGATCAAAGTTCGCTAGAATAAAGAAAAACTATCCTGAACCCGTTTGTTTTCTACTTAATCAAACCGAGGCTGTCATTGCGATCATGTAACTTACTATATTGTTCCTTTTTCCATTTATCTCTAATACCATAAACACCATGAATGCATGCTATAATATTATTCTTTACAATAAGGTGAATAATGAACGGTTTATTCTTGAGATTTACATTTTATCGTTAATTTTATTTTATTATTAGTGATTATAATATTCCACACATTTTCCTTATTATCCAATCCCACATAACATAAAAACTTTCTAAAAACTTTCTAAAATATTTCTTGAAAAGCTTTAAACCTTTCAAAAAGGTTTCTAAAAAATCTTTCTACAAGGTGAAAATATCCGCGTTAAGAGACTTGCAAAAGATTACTCTATCAGTAAAATATTTTAGAAATGTTTTTAAAATATTTTTGTAAAATCTTTTATGAATCTTTTTCAAAATATTTTAGAATGATGCCTACAAGGTTTCTGAATGATTTTTTTGGAAATATTTAACAAAACTTTCGCTGAAAGATTTCAAAACTTATCGTGTTATTTGGGATAGTGTTCTGTGACTTCGAAAAGGTTAAGAGTAATTGCTATAATCCATTACGACACAAAAAAATAAAAGCAATCGATTATCAAAGCATATACTGGCTAATATCATATGGTTGGTCTAACAATAAGTTGTCTTACAAGGGATGGGACAAAACAAATAACCTCAGTATTTTCAAAATTTTACAAACTTGTAGAGATCGTTTAGGAAAAACGTTTTTATTTTATTAGAAAATCAAATTTATACATTCTGTAAATAAATATGATTAATAATTATGAATTAAAGAACACACATATACATATCTATTTTCAAATAGAATTTATCTATTACACAAATAATATATAATTAATAATTTCATATTAAATAACACATATATATTTACAAATAGAATTTGTTTATTATACAAGTAATATATAATGAATAATTATTAACACACTTATATATATATATATATATGGGGCATTCCACGTCAAATCGGCCACTTTTAACCCCGACCCCTTTCGATTTGGCTAAAAGTTTTTTATCCTATTCTACCCTATAGAAAACAATTTTCAGAATTGTTTCAAATTTTTTTACCAAGCCCAAAAAAAATTATTAATTTTTGAAAAAATGGCTCTTTTTTTTAAATGGCTATAACTTCTTCAAAATTCAACCTATTGAGAAGTTTTTTTTTAAATTTTTGTTTTTAAATGTACTTTTCAGAAAAAAATACAAAAAAAATTTAAAATTATAAAATGCATGAAATTTTCGCATTTTTTAAGAAAAACCGTTATTTTCTCGAAGTTCGCCATTTTTTTTTTATTTACTGAAAAAACTTTGACTTATTCTGCGATTATTCCCGCCAGTCCCACAGTGGATCCAGTTAGTTTTTTATTTTTTTTATTTAATTGAAAGAAAATTTTCAAAATTTAAAATGTTTTTTTTTTTAAACTTTGTTTTTTGAGACTATATATATATATATTTATATATTTTATATATTTATATATTCGTAAATAGTATAAACTTAACAACTTCTATTTATAATGCAAATGCATTTTATTTTTCATTATATTCATCAAAAAAGTATGATTAATTATTTCAATAAGAAAAAGAATATGTTACTGTTTATTTCGAGAAAAAAAAATTATAAAAAGAAGATTAAAATTAATGAAACATACTGTACAAAAGCAAAAAAAAAGAAATACAGAAAATTTAAATTAAAGAAAAAACAATTGGTATATAAACATGTTCGTAAATTTTTTTATTTCCGATATCTTTGTAAATAATTGAGTTTTGATCACTATTCCTTGTTTGTATTGTATAATCCTAAACTACCTCTACAATTGTGTAAAGTTTTGAAAATATTTAAGGTTATTGATTTTTTCTCAACTTTGGTAAACCTAAAGAAACGAAGGCCGTTATTAGGCAACCAACTGTTGTTAAATTAATGACCTAGGACAAGGATGATGTTTTGATAATGATCAGACACTAAAAATTGAAAATATTATATAAAATGTATGAGAATCAAATAATTTTCGATCAATGCAAAAACTTGTGAATGCTCTTTTAACGATGTTTGGGTCAACATATTCGCGTGAAAAATTATTTTCTTCAATGAATTTTACAAAATCGACGAATCAAATAAAAATGAAATGTCTGTGAAACGTATAAAACCAATGAACGGAATATAAACCTTATTTTTCAAAACTATCCTAAAATAAATGACCTTAATTTTTTTTTTGCTTTTCAGTTATCAGTTAACAAAGTTGATCCCTTTATACCCCTCCCCTCTCTTAAAGTAACCTCCCTCAATTACTGACTAACAAATTAAAGTTACAAACTATGAGATAAGTTGAATTTGACACAAGCATCCAAAAAGGTTTGCCATCCCTGATTTAGGAAAATCTTAACAGAAAACAAAAGTGTTAGGACCTGATTTAGGGGACGCAGAATTGTCCTAGATTATTTCGACATTCGAACCAAAGAGGTAATTACTAATTACTAATTACTAATTGTTAATTACTGTTTGATTCCGTTGTTCTACTTAAAGAAAATGTTTTTGTTTAAGTTCTTGTTTAATTCCATATTGTGACTAACAATATCCTTACCAAAATAAATGAGATAATGTTAAAATAATAACTAGAGTAATTAATTTGTAACAATTGAAATTTGAAGTCATAAGTTATCTTACTATAGTGTTTGAATATTTTGAGAAATGTATACATAGTTAGTTAATATATAAATTAAACGGATAACTCCATGATTCACTAGACGTCTCTTTTATTTTATACAAATTCCGAAAGATTAATCATTTTACCTGTTTATTTAACATTTATGAATTATTTAATTATAATAATTCTGAAAAATTGTTTCTCTTTTCTCAAGAATACGAAAAAAAAAAAATATTTATTCTTTATTTTCCTATAAAGTGTCCTAAGAATTTGGAAAATTGGAAACGTTTCTATAAACGTCAATTTGCCTACTGCTTTCGGATTTTCGTGATAGTTGTATGGAATTGTAGGAAGAGCTGAACGTTTAGTTAAAGTTTAGCAAACGCGACCATAACGCAGCCACAAGCTCATACTACCTTTGTCAATTTCAGACGTAGAACTTTATCGAATATTCCTCACGGACAATTGAGGGCTACTGTGTGTATCCATTCAATGCAAATGGCTATTAATTCCATACCATAAATAAACTAGAAAGCAAGACGATGGAAATCGAAATATCCGACTCAAAATCCAATCTACATTTTATTCCAATTAACTTCATCTAACGACATTTCTCAGAAATCAAATAAATTTGACGAGTACAATGACTTTGAACGCGAGCTGTACGTTTTATGATTTCAACTTTAAAATAATAATAATAATAACAATATATTGTTTTCATGACCTAAAAAGTCCATATCGATCTTGCGCTTTAAAAAATATGTAGAAAATTAAAAAAAAAAAAAGTAAAAAAATAAAAAATAAAAAACTAAAACAATTGAAGAGAATACATGAATTTAATAAACGGAGTAAAAGATTGTCCATTTATTGAACTTCATAAATTGAATCTCTCTTTTTCCTGTAATTCGTCTCGTTTTTTTATTTCTTTAAAAAACAAAATAATTATTATATAACCAAAAACAAATTAATATTAGAAAATACTTTATCTAAAATCCTATATGGAAGGGATGCAAATAAAAACATGTTTTACATTTTTTTTTAAACTAAAGAAAAAACGAAGTTTTTATTTATTTATTGGCATTATAAATTTGTATATGTTGAATTTTATCTCTTACAGAAAAAGTATTCATTACATATACATGCCAACATTTAAAAATATTCTATACGAATATAAATGTGAATATGCAGAAATATGTATATTTACACACAACAGTGAAAATATATTTAAAATACCATTTTCCTGCTCGCTATGCGATGTAATTGAACCGTTTCGTTTAATGCATGATTTCTCGGAAGACCGCAAAAATATTTTACTACATTTTCATTTCCAAAGTAATTCTAACGTATAGACAAATATTGCTTTGATGATGGATTTTCGATATTTGCTTTCCTGTCTTATCGACGTACAAATGGCAATCGTTTTTATAATACGATTGCGGTAAATATCTATAAATAAGTAAAAATATTTACGCGTATAAGTTGACGTGCGTGCACATACGTTAAAGTTTAAAGAACTACATGTATCATATATAAGATGATTATTAAAACTAGAACAGACTAACTGTTTTTTAATAAGTAAAAACAAAAAAAAGAAAAAGAAATTATATGAAATAATGCGTCATAACTTCCTGTTTTTTTATTATTTATTTGGATAAACCGATGCACTTGCCAGGTACTTTTGCACTTTATTCTTTAATGCAACTCCAATTTTGTTTTTAACCAATAGATTACTTTTTGAATCGTGCATATATAAAAATACTAATTCAGTTTAATGAGAATGTCAATACTTTACAATATATTTGACGTTTTATATCGTTATTATTTTATATCAATTTACTTTTATTGAAAAATTTTACTTTTTAATTTGCCTATCAAAAACTTCTATCAGAGTGCAAATATGGAGTAAAAAAAATTGGAAATATAAAAAATGTCATAACCAATAACATATAGAATGTAAAATATTTCAAATTCAATAATACTTCATTTTCAATAAAAATCTTTCAAAAGAAAAATTCAACTGCTAATATAATTGTATTAAAAAAAAAAAAAAAAAAAAAACGAAATACGAAATACATTGCGTGATTTTTAATAATTCACATTGTTTACTATCCAAAATATTGCAGTATTTAATACGAAAAGTACAGTTTTCATTTATGCAGGATGTTTCAAAATGTGTGCGTATAATTTTAGGACTACTTTCAGTTCTCTGGGACAAAAAAAAACAGCTCATATATTTATATACCGAAATTCTTGTTTCCAAATTCCAAACTATAGGCATTCTTATATTTTTCGTATTGTTCAATGATTCATAGAAGCTGTTAAAAGAAGTAAATCTTTTCATTCGTTCAAAAATACTAGGTTATGTTTAAATTTTTTCAACAACCCGAGTTAAGTTTACTTAAAATTAAAGCTTACTTGAATCAAAAAAAAGCAGTCAATAAAATTATCAGAATTACTAATAAATAAAAACAAATTATAATTCTGAAACAAGGATATAATTATAAGCAAACATTTGAGGTTATGTTCATATATTTTGAAATATCTTTTCTAAACATATATCATATTAAAAAAATGTATTTCACTAGGTCAATTGATATAGTACTAACCTAATAAAAATCAATAAATAATTTCAGGTCACAGAGCGAGAGTCGGGCACATCAACAAAGACTTGCAACGATGTACGAAGATGGTGCTTTTTGCATGGAAACAACGGCACTAACTTCGATGTTTGAACATGGCGTAGCTTTTTGTAGTCTAATGTAAGAGATAACTTTCGTGAGAAAGAACTATTAACTAATATTAAAAGTCATATATCACGATCGTAATTTTGATTCTCCGAAAAAAAGAAAAATAAAATTCAAGAAGATTAACAATACCAACAAATTCATTATTGTTCTCTTCGTGTAAGCTCTACTATCGTGTTTGTGTGCTAAATCATTAAATTATATTAACGAATTTTTATCTTTTGATCTATTGCTCGATTAATCACTGTCTTAAAAGAATGATCGATTGCAATAGAAAAAAAGAAAGAAAATACAAATAACAGCTTATATAAGGTTCAACAAAAAGTTATCAATTATTTTTTTGAATTATCGATTGACCTAATGCATTTGGTTTTTCAATTTTTTTTTACTGGGTAACAATAGTTGGCAACTAAAAAATATATTCGTAAAATGCATAGAAGATACCAGATAAAGATGTCTATATACTATTAAGTATTTAAATACAAGTTATATTAAAATATAATATTTAACGTGTATATGCATGCTTAAATATATGTATAAGAGTAGTTTGTTTTTTAAATAAGTGTATATTATTTTTTATCAGTTTCATCTTTATATTCGTAATGTCAGGTTTGAAATCATATATCCAGTGAGTGACTTTAAAATCGTACACCGTTACTCTTAATAAATTTTTGCTCGAAAACTATTAATTTAATGTGTTTAGGATGAAGAAAATTTTGAAATAAATTCATTAGTATACCATAATTACATATTTAATAAGTTAAACTTCAATGCTTTATTTATAATAGTTTAATTAGGCAAAGATAGGAATAATGTACAGAAACCACCTATACCTTAAAATTGTATATATTAGTATAACTCTAAAAGCAATGCAATACCACGTTTACCATGTTTTTTGATGAATGATACAAAATATATTTGCTTACAAATGACATATTTATAAATATACCTTGAATAATAAACAACATCGATATAATATGAAAAATTTTTAACTGAAAGTAATTATTAGTCAGAAAAGTTAAAACATATGTATTTTAGTTTAATCAATCTTAAATATTGGTAAAGTATATTAAAAAGCTATATTTACCTGAAATGATTATTAATTAATCAAAGGAAAATGTATATTGTAATATAAATGCATAAAGTATAAGTTGGATGTACCTTTCTCTTCGAAATCCAGTAACAAACTAGCTCGTTAGTCCTCTGTGAAAGTTCTTTTATTAAACTTTGTTTATATGACTCTTCTCTGATGACTACACCTGTATAACAAAAATAATATGTGTAGTAAATAAAGTTTAATTTAGTTAATATATTTATAATAATTTAGTTAAAATATATATATATACTGCCGGGAGGTACTGCTAAATATTTAGGGGTAACCCTAAATACGATACGAAGTTGTCCTTCTAGCCGCATATCAAGGCCGCTGCACAGAGGGCGGCTACTAAGACGACTGCCCTCGCCCGCCTCATGGCAAATACAAGAGGACCCAAACAAAAAATTAGGACATTACTGATAGCGGTCACCCACTCGATCCTCTTCTATGAGGCCGAGATATGGGGGGATGCGATGCGGGTCAAGAAATACTGACAGGCGATGGTGGCGGTACAGCGGCGGGGGGCACTTCGCATTGTGTGCGCTTACCGCACTGTCTCCGCGGCAACGGTGTTCGTGATAGCTGGCGTCATTCCCGTAGACCTCTTAGCACAGGAGCGCAAAAGAATATTCGCGTCATGTGTAGAATTGGGGAGGGAAAGGGCCGCCACAGAGGCGCGGACAGAGACTCTGAACAGCTGTCAAACCCGCTGGACGGAAGGCGACAAAGACAGGTGGACGAGACGGCTCATAACGGACGTACGATTGTGGTCGGAGAGGAATCACGGGGATGTAAATTTTTACTTAACTCAGTTCCTCTCTGGCCACGGATATTTCCGCAGGTACCTGTACCGTATGGGGAAAGTAACGTCCCCGTCGTGCAGATACTGCGGACATACTCAGGATGACGCGGAACACACATTTTTCGTGTGCTCGCGGTGGACAGACACCAGACGGACGCTACGAACCAGGACAGGAGATCTGACCCCAAACCACATAGTGTTCGCTATGACTCAGGACCAGGAAAAGTGGGATGACGTGACGCGTTATGTGACGAACGTACTTAAACAAAAACGAACAGACGGATGCCTAGAAGGCTGACGAACAAACTGAGAGGATGATCAGACATGCCGGCCAGCCCGAAGTAATGTGCACAACAATCCCGGACTGGTTCAGGGACAGCCGAAGTCAACCACTGACTTCATAAAACATATATATATATATAAAGTTTATTCTTTTCAAAGTTATTTAAACAACAATCAATAAAAAAATATCAGCTGATTTTCATAGAGGACAAACAGTCAGTCTAACGTTGAATTTCGAAGTGAACGGTACGTCTAACTCATACTTTTTGCACTTAAGTTAACATATACGTTTCCTTCGATTAATTAATAATTATTTATATATAAGGTAAATATAACATTTTAATATACTCTACTAATATTTGAGATTAATTAAACTAAAATACATTTATTTGAGTTGAAAACTTTTTCTAATAAAATATCAGATCGAAATTGTTTAATATTTGAAGTATATTAATAGATACGTACTTTGTATTATTCTTATTTTTTAAAGAGTAATTAATTAAATCTTATATTAAAAAATATTTAAATGAAATTAATAACAAGAGATGACCAATCATCAGACATGATATTAAACTTGCTTTCACAGTTATACTAACATGTACAATTTTAAGATACTGGCATTATTTATATATTATTATTGTCTGTGTCTAACTGATTTATTATAAATAAAGCATTCAAGTTGAACTCATTAAATATTTAATTAAAGTATGCTAATGTATTTATTTTTAAATTGTTTTCATTCCAAACACATATATCAATAGTTTTCAAGCCAAAACGGTGTACGATTATAAAAGACACTTACTGTAAGTTGTTAACAAGAACGAACGTTTTTTTAAATGCAATATTATAGATAATGATATGAAAGTTATATGTATGAAATACGAAGAACGATCTAGGAAGCTTTCAGTATTCAGTTTATGGCATTTTACAAATATAAAATATATATTATATGATATAATAAATATATAGAGAGTTATATACAAATATTATTATATTTAATAAAATAATTCAATTAAATATAATTTTAATATTTTATTATATTCAATTAACACTATTATATTATATAACAATATTATATATAAAAGTATATAAATGCATCTAAAACTTTTTTCATATGATACTTTTTTCACATGACATATTTAACACATTCTAGTTAATTATTCATTTTTATATATTATATCATATAATATATATATATATATATATATATATATATATATATATATATATTAATATTTATTATACTTATGTAAAAACGCGGCCTACTTTGTTTGAATCGATAAACTTTATATTTTTAAAATAATGAGTCTACTTTAAATAATAGGAATGATAAAAGTAATAACTTAAAAAGTCAATATATATATTGTTATCTGGTTACGTGCATAGGTTTTATCATGAAAATCAAATAATTCACAATAGCGAATGAAATAGGTATTTCCAATTCTTTTTATCTTGCCAGACTGATCCGGGAATATGGTTTTTCAATGTTTTGTCGATCATCTGTCATTTCTTATCACGTCGAAAGCTCGAACAACACTATTTATTTCTCTATTAACAATGTATTTATTCCGTTATGAAACTTTTCCTGTTCTCGTATATTAGTTTTTTTTTTTTTTTTTTTTTAATAAAAATTCTGCGTGTCGAAATCAAAAAATCTAGAGAATAGTGATTTATAAATATTACAGAAAAAATGCCGATCACTATCGACTACTGTCAATATTTGACTTTTTGTCTTTTTTCTGGCTTTATTCTCTTCCCAAGAAATATTGGGAATAAAAATATTTGTTTCTCTTTTAACAACTTCGATTAAAAAAAAAAAAAATCAAATAAAAAACTGACGTGACAACGTTCTGTGTTCACAATAAAATAGAAGAATTTAAATTTAAAGATAAATGTGAAATAGCATGCGAATATATATATATATAACCAACTTTTTAACATCTTTTTTTGCTTATTTTATTTTTTTAAATAGTTTGTTTGTTAAAATTTCTTGACAAGTAACATTTATGAAATAAAAATAGAAGGAGAGAGATAAGAATAGAACAAAAAAAAATTTTTTTTTAATCAAACCGCATTCCTTTTTCTCTTTTTATTTACATATAATGTAATATAATATATATTTCCAAAAGTTACTTCACCGAGAAAGAAAATCAATATTGATTTATTTCTAGAATTAAGTTTGTTCTTTTTCATTTCCAAATATGAATGTTAAGTTGCAGTGTTTTTTTTTTTTTGAAAAAAAAAAGTATTGGCCAACTTACTACTCACCGAAAAAAAAAAACTTTTAATTTTTCTTTAAATCGACTTTTCGAATACCCGGTATCCATACCTAAATAAAGAGATTGAAAAGTTTTGAAATAAACGCAGAAACTACTCTTTTTTTTTATTACCAAATGATCTTTTATTTTTAATAGAAAATACAAGTTTATTTTTCTTTTAGGATCAAAACTTTTCAACCTACCCTCGTATATTATATTATATTATAATAATTCTATTTAATTACATATATGTGTGGGACCGAAAATCTCAATGCCAGAAAAAATAGGCAATTGTGGAGTAGTTGACCGAAGGGCTCTGGATACTCTTCAGAAGTTTTATCACTCTTCAGAAGTTTTATCACTCTCCAGAAAAACGAAATACCTGGTCAAGTCAGTCTAATGGGCAATTTTTTGTCACTAATTCTACATATATAGGGTGACTAAGATATGCGTATTCGAATAAAATGTTATTTAAATATAAATCACTTAAAGTATTATTCAAAAGTTATAACTTAAATTGTAAAACTATTTAAATGTGCTGTTTAAAGATGATTTTCAGCTATTTAACGTATATTGTTTACTATTTTAACATAACTCAACATATTCTTCTTTAAATATTAGGTTGGCAAACTAAAATCTTCTAACCTCAATACATTAGATTTCTATATGTAGGAGAAAACTAAGACAAGAAATTTATACAACTGAAATAACTACATTTACAATTAATGGTAATGTAAACAGAATTTGGGACGCAATTACAAAATTTAATAGAAATCTACGAGAAAATGGCCGTGTCATAAACAAAAAATTTTGAACAGTAAATTTAGATATTTTTACAATTTATGTTAAAATAATTTTGAAAAAACATTCAAATGATTTATGTTTATAAAACATAGTTGTTTTATTTTTTAGCATAAAATACGTTCACAACGTGTGTACGAAATAATCTCAGACACCCCGTATTTATAGTTATTGTGACCCTTTGCAAATGATAAGATCGTTATCATAAAAATCGTAATATAGTTGGATTTTTAAAGATATCGATTTTAATAACAGAAAATTTTTTCGATTAATTCAGAAATAGAAATTTGTCATCAATAATGAAAATAATCTCTAATTGGATTATTACAAAAATAAATAAATAAAAACATGTTTGTGTGTGTGTGTGTATGTGTGTGTGTAATGCAAATCATCTATAAATAAAAAATAATAAGAGTTCTACAAAGTTACAAATTATGAATGTGTAGTTTTATCCAATACGAAATTAGAGATATATAAAAGAAATCAGTATTAACGTCATATTACACATAGAAATCGTGACGAAAATTTGAAAAATAGAATAAAAAATAAAAAAGATTGTTACCATTTATCATGTATTAATTATTTGATTGGATACCTACAAAGGTACGAAAAAAAATAACGTTAAAATGTTGGAAGTTTAAAAATGATCAAAGAATATAAATGATTATAATGATCGCGTATTGTATATTCCTATGATCGATAAATTTGCAAAAAACGATCATTGAAATATAAAAATAAAATAGTAAAAGAAGATACTCTTGTAAAATCTGATATTTAGAAAAATAAACAATTAAAATTTAAATCGGTCGATGAAAAGAAAAATAACTAAACTTTTTTTTTAAATTTAAAATTTACATCTTACGAATTCACGATCGATATAAAATTTTACGTTTTAAATATATCTAGAATTTATCAAATTATATCAAATAAATTTTGAAATATTTTGTAATCTTACGCATTAATTAATCGTTCATTTAGACTAATAATATAACATTTAAGATAGCAAAGAAAATTGTTTAACAAATTTACGTCGATTATTCTATAACATTCTCGCATGAGAATAATTATTATTTAAAAAGAATTATAATAATTAAAAATCATTTATTAATATAGAGTATGTAAATGAACAATATAAATTAAATTGATGTTATTTTTCTGATCCGATTTTTCGATTTATCATAAGCGTAATGTTCATTTAATCTATCATTTTAACGATATCGATGTTATCTTAAAAATATATTCATAAGAATGAATAAATATAAATTATTAGAGGTGTATATATACGATGCTTCAAATATATTGCTGGAAAGTATATCGATAATATCGTTTTTCAATTCGATTGCTACGATATATACCTACTATATTAGTTATCGTCATGTCTAAACGCACACTAAATAAAACCACTTTGTTTCATGAGACAATGTGCGTGAATTATTTTTTAAAAAAGCCGAACTTGTTACCGAATGCATATAAAATACACGAATATTATAGTAATAATATTAGCGCTGATAAGAATAATAATTATAAGGAAAACTAATCGCAGTACTATTACTACTACTACTACTAATAATAATAATAATAAATATAATAATAATAATAATAATAATAATAATAATAATAATAATGGTAATGATAATTTTAACAAAACAAAGCTAGCACTAAAATATCAACTTATTAAAACGCACACAATTCACCATATTACAAATACAAATCGAAAAATATATATTTAAAAACGAAGAACACTAATTACAGGGTGTCTAAAAAAATCCTCGTTACTGATAAAAGAAAATTAAAGTAAAAGACAATATTGTCTTAAATGATAATATTTTGTTTTTCATTTCAAAATATGAATTTCTGTTAACAAATTTTGACCAATTTTTTAATAAGCCCATGATTTATAGCCACACCAAGTATTTATCAAAAAACAATTTTATAACTTTGGAGACACCCTTATACCGAAACATGACAATTGACCTAAGCCTAATTATAAAATGCGATAAAAGAAAAAAATAAGAAAATATTATTTAATCAATGACCGAAGAACTAGGAAAATAAGGAATAGTGGAAGTTATAAGACTTAATATAACAACTGCAAAACATAAATGCGAAAATTAATCGTCATCTTAAAATATTAAGACTCCTTATAATCATACAAGAAAAAAATATTCAAAAAACTGAAAACAGAAGCAATAGTTTTAATCAGAATCATTTGTTAAACAATTGGATACAGTTTTTTTTTCAAAACTGTTTCAATCCCCTGCTTATCGTCATTTTATTACAATCATAGCCATAATCTGAAATGCAATATAGCAGTTATAAAATATGACATCTAATCGCAATCCGTAACATCATTAAAGTCATAAAAACATTTCTGATAATGATAATAATACTAATAATAATAAAAATATAATAATAATAATAATAATAATAATAATAATAATAAATTCAAAAAAATTAATAGAATATTCAGTGCATGAATATTAACACATATAATATAAATATGAATATAAATACATATATTTATATTTATATTATATAGAAAAACAAAGTTTATAATAATATAATATACAATTTATCTGCAATGTGGTGCACCTTACTTGATTATTTCGAATAATTTCTAAGTTCTACATTAAACGAAAAATTTATTTCTACAGAAATTCTTTGGTACTAACAGAAGCATTATGTTATGCACATGAATTCTTAATGGAAGCATTTGAGAGATTTTAAAGTGAACTTGATTCTTATAACTGAATACCCTATTATTTATGACAGTTAACAAGACAAATAATTTGTAAGTAAAAAAGTAATAAAAATTATTTCTAAAGCTAATTGTTAATTAGATATTAACGAAAATTTGATCAGCATAGAATTATTTTTAAAAATTATTGCTTCCTAGTGACAATAGTAATTGTCTCCTAATTTTTGTTCGTGAAAAAATTGCAAATATATAAATCATTCAAAGTAGGACAACAATAAAAATTGTTTATGCTGAAAATTGTAATCTTTATTAAGTGTTATATAGTAGATTCCTAGAATAGTGAGTATTAAAGAATTATTGTTAAGCATTTGATTAAGAAACAATTGGTAAAATTACTCACGCTTATCAAAATATTTCTCAATATAACTTCTGATAAATCGATAAATGATCTCGTGCTAAAATCGGAATAATTTGGAATCATTTTTAATATAATAAAAATATTAGTATCGTTGGTAATAAATTTGTTAGGTTTATATTTAAAAACATAAAAACTTTCAGTTTCTTGAAACGAATGGAAAAGTCTGTGAAACAAACACTGTTATGGTTGATTTCATTAAAGATATTTTTCAGCATTAGAAATTTCAACTTTCCAATCTTACGGCACTCACTGTAAATTAAAAACATATTTAAGTACGAACTATTATTCAATTTTATTTTTAGCATCTTTCGATTGACAATACTTTCGATAATGAAATGACAGTGAATATACAGAAATCATCTAATTGTAAGACAAGGAAAGTAAGTATACGTGAAATGTTGATAAAAATTATAAAATAAATACCGTCGCGTGTCAGTTGATAACATAATTATTTCAAAAACATTTTATGCTGATCAAATTTTTGCTAATACCTCGTTAATATCTCGTCAATAATAAATTTTAGGGCAAATAATGTTGAGTACTTTTTTATTTAAGAAATTCATTTTTTTTCAAATTATTAATAAAAAATAGGATACCTTATTTAAAAAAACAAAAATGATTTTTATATCTCGTAAATGCCTCAACTTTATAAAAAAAATCATTATACCGTAATAATAACTATTAAAATAATCATTATTTCGTATATAATCACTGTAATAATAATTTTTCATGTAATGGACAATTTAGAAATTTTTTCAGGTAATTAAATAAGGTGTTTCATACTATATATATGGAAAAAGAACCCAGAACTGCCAAGATCGCAAAAGTTCTAACAATTTCTAAATCTTTTCCCTAAATTATAAGGACTTTAACTATGAAAGTTAATGTTTCGGTAAGCGAAAAAAAAAACAAACAAACAAAAAAATAAATAAAAAAAATCTTGTATATCGACGTATAGCAGTATTATTCGAAAACTATAATACTTATTTAAAATTAAATTAAAAATAAATAATAATAATAATTATTATTATTATTATAATAATAAATATAATAGAAAAAAGTCGCATGCTTTATGGTATTACGAAAAAAAAAAAAAAATAAAGAAATGAAACAACAAATCTTGAATAATAATTAACAACAATAGCTAAACGTGAATTACGAAAGTTGTACAAATGGAATAATTTTGTCGATTGCTATGAACATAACTGTTATAATCGCATTATTGACGATGTTTAAACGCATTGGAAAATCGAACGTATAAATATAGTCATACGTGTATATATCTATTTATGTTTTATCTCAATTTTACGATTAAAAATATATTCCTTTCTTTTCGAATGATATAAATATACATTGACGTTAAATCATCACGAGTAATGTGTGATTAATTTTATAAATATTAAACAGATAAACATGTAAAGTATGTTAATTGGTTTATTGCATTAATGCGTACGTTTGTGTTGCTTGTAAAATTTCTTTTTTCTGCGCGAATTATACGCTTAAAATAATTTTCTATTATATCTATAAATATAATTTTACGTACTCATTCAAACTAGAAACATCAATATCAGATTATCATTCGAACAATTTTCTCTTTTTGTGATTAACTTAAGAAAACAAAGTAGGGTAACTGTCTGTAATATAAAATATAAAAATATCACAGAGCAGTGAAGAACGTAAATTATTAAATAATATACGAGATATCTCATTAAAAAAAAAAAAAAAATTAAATCAACATTTGAGTATTTTTTGAAACGTTGTTATTTGTGTTTAACACTGTGAAGAACTTTTTGACGCACACACACAAAATTGATTAAATTTTGGAGTAACCTACATTTACAGATATTATTTCTATATGATTTATTATTGAAAATGTTTTTTTTTTTAATATTCAAAAGCAATTTACAGTTAAATATGCATTTTTTTTATAAATATGGTTATTATTTTTTATACCTAAATGAAATATTAAAATTATTAATAATGACGATCCTCCCCTCCCCAAAAAACCGTTTATTTTATGGTTAATACCAATTAAAGTTGCAATAATAAAGAAAAATTGATATTCAGGTTATAAACAGTAAGTTCATTTAATCGCATTTATGTGGCAAACCTGTATTAGGTAGAAAATAATTAATAGAATATAAAATAAATTGAAAAAAACTAGAGAATACATATTTTTTACTTTTATTACTCCAATAAATACTTATTTTTTCATAGTTAAAATCCAATCTTTTTAATTAATAACAAATTTTGTTAGTTTTTTTCATATTAGATACCATTTTATCAACTTGTTTGACTATTTTTACATTTTTAACTATTGTTTACATTTGTAACCAACATTTTAAGTCATTAAAAATTTTACAAAGTTAACTGTTCATATACGAAAATTAATTGTAATTATTTTATCATATCCTAACGCAAATTTCATTAAAAACAAAAATAATATTTGACGAACTTTTATTCCTTTTTGTCATTGTTTCGACTATAATCGAGTTTAAGTACAATTATAACAATCGTTTGAATTATGTTTCATAGCACATAAGTTATACCGAATGTTTATATTTTTTTTGGATTTAACATTATTGCCAACACGAAAATTACAATGTCGAATTACGGGTTTTATGCTCTAACACACATAATTATATTATTAGACTTACTATAACAACTATTCTTACTATTATTTAATTTTATTATTGATGTATTACATAAACATGTATCTCAAAAATAATCAAATGTAGTTAAAAGAACTTTTTTTTTACTTTAAATTTGATATTTATTAATATTTAAACTTTTATTTTTAAAGATTATGTTCTAAATTGTATTTATTTTTTATTTATTTTTTAAAACTTCATATACTTGTTGTTATTAAATAATTAAGTATGAAATGCCTGATTTCCAACTGAATATATTTAAAGTAATCAAACGTTTTATACATAATGACTTAATACAAAGAATTAAGTCGTAATCAAATAATTGTTTTATTATTTTTTACATAAAAAAATAATTAATTAGAAGTTTTATTTGGTGAATAAAGTTGAGTAATGTAAGATGTAATACATAATTACACTTCGTAAATTGAACATCAATATCTTGATTCTTTCCGAATATTATTCTTGTAACAATGTTAACATCATCGTGTAGAATTACCTTTTTAAAATTTACTTGATATATAATTTGAACAATTTTTCCTTATTAAATATGTACTATTAAGTTTTCTTGACCGAATTATTTCTACTTTGTTCATGTTAAATATAATATTTTTATAATAATAAAACTATAAATAATTATTGATAGTTTTATTCGTTTTTTATTTCGTCTTATATTAGACTGCAAATAATTAAAATATCTTGAAGTTTATAAATATATTTCAGTTTATACTGAAATTGTAATTTAAATAACAATTGGTAATTATTTTTTCATCATAACGAGTATACCCGTCAAAACATAAAATAATTCTTTTTCTCGATAACAAGTATGTTTTTCAATTACAGCTAACAAATTAGTTAGAAAAGAGACAGTTACTCTAACTTTCTTTTTCTAAATATACTATATTACTTTAACTTGGTATATTTATAAAATTTATAAAAATGACAAACACTTTATTTACATGATCACAAAGTCGTATGTAGTAAAATTTCAACTATTGTTTCGGTATAATTGATATTATATTTACTACTTCCATGTAATGGCATCGAAAAGAAAAACGTGTAATACTAACGATGCGTTGAAAATAAAAAAAGGAACAAAAGGAACTCTACAAACTATAAGAAATAATGAAAATCAACGCAAATTTCTTTATACCAAAAAAAATTCATAAATTAATTCGTATACTAGAGATTTAACTGTATTTACTATTACCGTTTATTGATTTTATTTATTCTAAAAATATTTATATTAACTTATCTCTTTCTAATGAAGAAGTGAAGAATGAACTTAAATAATAAAATAATTATTAATTGGTACGTTTGTAAATATATCTTATTCAATTATCTCTAAGTTTGATAAAGATAAAAGATAAACGACTGGTGTTTATATAATAATTTTCGATATAATAGAGTAGAATTAATGAAAATTTAATTTGTAGATCATTCAATTATTTATTTATAAATAATCTATGGATTCTTAGAAATTAAATAAATCCTAAACGAAAATTACTATCACGGAACTATCATTAAGTATGTACATTTAAATATTTAATAGAGAGAAGAAGAGAAAGAAAAACAAGAGAGACAGAGAGAAAAAAAATGATGTTCGAAATGAAAGTATTTGTTTGAACATTGATCTTGTCAATTTAATATAAATGTTTCTCAACGATAAACGCATAATTGTCGATCGAGCTTTAACCAAGAGGAAGGAAATAATTAATTAATTTGATAGAAAAATAGAAACGAAAACGTTCAACTACATAGATGTATAATATGTATTTGCGTGTTGCGTGCGTGTGCATGAGTTTTCTTTTTTTTTATATATAAAAATATTTTTTTACATAAATTATATATTTTTTGATGAAGATACAAAAACAAAGATTGCTAATTTTTTTTTTTTTTTAACAAATTCGAATTAATTTCAAACAAAATACAACATGATCGGACAAAGATTAACCGTTTATGAAATAATTATTAATTAGACTTTTAATTCCATATATTTAGAAACGTACTGTAAAATATTTGTGAATGAAAGTAAAAAGTGAATAGAAATATGGGATTTAAATTATTTTATACGTTTAGCAATAAATTAAACGTTTCAATAAATTCCATCTGTCATTTTATGTTATTTTATTATCTTAAAGATTATAATTCGAGTCTCAAAAGTTTATGTAAAATTATTTTAGCATTTATACATTAAATATAAGTAGGATTAACCTTTGTGTGAAAAATAATTATTTATTATATAAATTATAATTGTATATTTAAAAATTTTAAATAATTAGAAAGAAATTTAGACAAATTTTGTTTCAATTTTTATTAATACATAAGAATAGAAATGCAGAAAAAGGAAATTTATATTTTTATATGATAAATAATGTTTTTCCTTTTTTACGTAAGATTTTTCGAATGGATGATTATGAAATCATGTATTAACTTTAGAATCAATTATCGTGCGTTAATGCGAAATTAAATGTTTGCTATTTCACATTTAAATGTTAACAATAAAAGTAACATCTTATTAACCTCGACAAAAAAAAATTAATAATAAACGGTATCAATAAACGAAAGCTAAATTAGTTATGTAACGATATAGGTCAAAAAGAAACATGAAAAAAAATAACGTATTAACAAGAAATCGAACTATATTGCAATTACGATCCACACTGTATGTTGTGTATATTATGAATGTTTAGAGGACCAAGAAATATAATATACCGATATAAAGAAAAATTGTCTAGTTCTTTGTTTTACTGTATCGAATCTCTAAGTTTTTAAATCTAATTACGAATTTGAATTATCAGAAAATATTGGATTAGCAAAAAAGTTTTTTTCATATTTTAATGCAAAGTGAAATAAATTTTTGTTTTATATTTTCTATCCAATCTTCTCCAAATTTAATTTTAACTATATTATTATCTTCTATATACTTACATGCATGTGTAAATATGTAATGTAATATTTTAACTTGATATTGAAAAATGGGTCATTCTACTAGAATTTCAAAGATTTCTTGGGTTTCTATATTACCTTGAGAAATAGATTTGCATAGATGTAAGATCAGTTCACATGTGCATTTTTATTTCCATCATTTTTTACAATAGCAGTGATTATCTTACATTTACATAACAATCATATTTAATTACAATTCATAATACAATACAAAATTGGCATTGTTTATGTAGTACATAAAAAATCAGTTAAAGTACAATATGTATTTTTATTTCCTTCATATCTTTTTTTTTATTTGGCACTTATTAACTTCTTGTATTATGTGATAATCGTGATAATCATATTTAATTAAAATTTATTAAAATATATATATATATATAATTAGCATTGCTTACGTGGTATAAATAAAAAGCGTAAAAATATAAAATAATAATGTGTCTTTTTACTTTCCCTTTTACGAGTGTGAGTTATTTCTTTACAATCACCATCTCACACCTTATCCAATAAAATCAAGAAGATTATGCTTTTATTCTTTTTTTCTATAATCAATAGCACAGCATTTTTGTTTTTCTGAACAAGTCACTCATGCATTTTATTAACCGTATCCACATTGTTTGACTTGAATGATTTGACGGAAAGTATTATAATTACCCAACTTTACTACACTGTTGACTCATACATGATAAAGTACGAAAAATAAAATTCCATATCAAAACAATTAATGAAATCGCGAGAAGAAATGAAGTTATATTATTACGTAACAATGATGTGTAATATAAAAGTAAATATACAAAATGATATCTCTTGAACTTTAATGATTATCATACTAATCGAGTGAAAGTATTAAAGTAAGATAATAACTTGTTAGTTACAGGAAAGTTTATATATTTCATAATGATTATAAATTTTCATACATCGCATGTTATTCTATATAAGAATCTTTATCTGTACAGAACGTTATAAGATTTCTTTTGTTTCATTATTAAGATAACTTAAACAAATGTTTATAAAAGAATTTCAATAATTTCACAAATTAAAAATTCGTAATTTTTTTTTTTGTAAATACGAAAAAAATAGAAAATGCATTTGAAGAAAAAATTATTTAATTTATTTAACATATCAAATAATTGAATAAAATATAAGATGTCATAATCTAACATACATCCACACACACAAATATTTTTTTATGATAAATTATGAACTATACGAATAATCTCTTCCGAAAAAACGAAATTTAACGATCCTACGTAAAGTTAGACAAAATTAGAAAATTGAAATAAATAAACATACATTCACATACAACAAACGAAATTATCAAAATGAATAATAATATAAAATCCAGCAATATTGACGTTACATATTTACGGAACATATTTATCAAAATAATTTAATAAAATAACAAATACCGCAATCGCATAAGTTGAATGATAAACAACGACTTATATCGTTTTAGTTTAGCCTAAAATCAGTAATTTATATTTCCATCCTTTTTTATGAAGAAATAAGAAAATTACTAATTTACGTTGTTATAATTACTAATAGTATAATTTACTAGCCATTATTCCATAAAAAGCATCAATGGCAATGTGTTAAAGCATTTATAAAAAAGCATAGAAATTTTAAACCTAATTTTTCCTATTAATAATTAGTAAATAGCTAAAACTTATTGTCAGATTAGCATAAATGTTAGTTAATGATTATTGGCTCTTTTAATTAAACGTTTTTTAACTACAAGAGCTTTAACAATGTTTACAAAAATAATATGATGAAATTGAGAGATAAATAAAACACCTGTGTGCAGCTTAAAAAGAATGAATTGTTGTTGTTATTATTATTATTATTATTAAATGATATTAAGAACTTGAAGGCTTATTTTTTCGAATACTAAAGATCCCGTTAATTTATTCAGTTCCTAACCATTTTTCTTCCATTCACAACCTTTGTACCCTACTTTGTTAAAATCCATTTTAATTATTTATCTTTCAATATACGTCTTAGAGTCTTTTCCCATTGGGTTTACCAATTAGTATATTTTATATGTTATTCGATCTTCCTCCATACGCGTTATCACGTAACCTTTCTATCTTAATCAATCGACGTGATTTTGTGACGTAATATCCTGAATATTGTATAATATAATTGATGTAATTCTACATTTCACACTTTTCTCTATTCCCCAGTTTTCTTATAACATTTTTCACCGATGATTTTTTGAAATAGATTATTTTCAAATATGTAGCAAATTGAGTATTATCCCTTGAGTTATCCAAAGTCAACCTTTTTACTAATATTTATTTACATATTTATATAAAATATTGTATTATTATATAAAATTTATTTCGTATTTGACACGTAGACGCTCGATCCCACAAATACCTTAAATTTGATGTCTTATCTTTAAACGTAAATGACCATACTTCGTTGCCATAAAGGATTACCTTTCTGTAAATTTTAATTTTGAAACATTTAATCAAAATCCGTGAAACGAATATTTTAATAATCGAATAAAAACATGCATCCTTAAATGAATTTTTTTCATAAAAACATCAGATTAATCGTAATAACGTAGAAAAATAAATATCCGTTTAAAATCCATCAACTTTGATGCCATTTGGTATACGAAAGATTCTCTGTTTTAATGGAAGCTCACCAATGAGATAATTTTTAAGTGTTTCTTGTGCGATTTTCGAATGTCCCGCTCCAAAAAAGCTCAGAGTAGCGTCTCTTCCAGCATATTCTAAAAGAACATCTTGTCCACCAGGATGATTCTTCAATAATTCGGTACAATCGTAAACGTAATCGTAAATTACAATCCAAATACTATCAGGTGTATCATGCCAAGCAACTTCATCCAAACTAATACAACGAAGTTCACTAAGTTTGTTACCATCTTCGTTTCGTTTAGATTTTCTCGAAGCTTTTTCCTTTGACGTAACATTGGAAGATGTCTCAGAAGTTTGTTCTTTATTGACGCATACAAAAGTATCACATTTCTTTTCCGAATCTTTCAGATCCATAGTTCGAAAGGTCAAACCAAGAAGATCCATCCTTGTCGAGTTCTCCTGTTCTGTCCTGAAAGAAATATACAATCTCTTTTCAACATAAATTGATAAAATTGACAACATGTGATGATTTATCTTCACTTCTATTTTAAAATACAATTACTTTAACTCTTTGACTACTAGCTACTCTTAGTCGAAGCACTTCTCGTGAGCGGCGTGCGGCCAGCAATAGCGGTCGCTGGGGACTGAATACTTTTTCGGGCAATATGGATCTTGTGAGCGGCATATTAACCTTTGCTTACCACACTGGGTCCAAAGGACCTAGACCTTTTTCGCAACTCAATTTTAAGTACTTAAAGGAAATGATAACCGGTCTACTACACCATTTCCCAATAGTTGAAGAGTTTAAGCACCCTTCAGACCGTTTTGCATAACGTTAGAGCACTTAGTATACTTTTGGTAGCTGTTAAAAAAGTGGTCTGCGTCCAAAGGACCCGAGTGTGATAAGTACGTTTGAAAATAATTTTTTGGAATGAATTTTTTTTTATGTATTTTGGCTTTAGATTGAAGAAAAAAGTATATAATATATGTTTAGCAACGTTTAATTTTTTTATAACAAATATATAACATTTTAATAACGATAATTGTTTATTGGAGCGACGATATACGATTCACGCTATACGCTATTTTGTTAGAGTATAAACACGTGGCGCTGTTTGCCATGAACATTTTGTCGCTATGTGCAACGATTGTTGTGATATATAATAAAAAAAATACTATTTTTATACATGTTTCATTCATTTTACATTAATTTCATATAAATGTAATAAAATAATAAGATTTTGAATAAATATAATACTCCAACAGCTGATATAATGGAGTATTTTGAAAAAAACGAGTATTTCATTTTTTCATCTTTTTTTCGGTAATCATTCTTCAAATTAAATATACTTTTTGAAAGATCCACTAAACTACTATTTTTTTTTTCTTGTACTAATGCACTAGTAGAAGACTCAGCTAAATCTTTAGGCCTTAAATTTGGTAATTTTTTAAACATATTTAAATTTAATTTAAAGCTATATAACCTATATAATCTTTTTAAGTAAGTATTAAAGAAGTCTCAAAAAAATGTTGAAGTAAATCTATGCAATAGTTTCTTTTTTATAACAATTTTTCTCACCCGGGTCCAAAAAACCCGGGTGTGGTAAGCGTGTTACTCCAGGGAAGTGAAGTAAACAAAGGTTAATACATTGTAATATAATTCATAATCCAATTACTATTACTTTGCCTACTGCAAAACGGATCAAATAATTTTTTGTATTTTTAACATATATTGTTTATTTACCAATGGTTAAGTTTTAAAACACCATAATTTGATAGTTATAAATTATAACTATACATTTTTTTTATAACTTATATAATGTATATATTTGGATATTAGAAATTGAAAAATTGAACAAACAACAAGTAAGTAACATAAGTACTGAAAATCTAAACAAAAAATTTATTAATTTTCATTTATTATTTTTTAATTACACAAAAGTAGATTATTTATTAATAAAATGTAATATTACAATAAGTATGCTAATGCAACGATCACACCTCCCTCGCAACAAATGAAACGAATTTAAGACAGAGAATGACTGACCAAATAAACGAAATTTCATTTTTTTCGTTGCTAATCAGCGAGGTTTAAGATTTCTGCGAGTGTATTGGACATGTAAAAGAGAAACCATTTCAGAGCATACATATAAAACAACAGTAAATAACCAAAAATTCGCCGAGCGCGCATTTGCGTCCATAGTCTATATCGATGGTTTACGTCGGACGCATATTTAAGCCCATAGGCCCCACCAATAGTTTTCGCTGGACGCACATTTGCTCCCGTAGCAGTCAAAGAGTTAATGAATCATCCTCATCCCCTGTAGGTCAACTTTTAATAAATGTGGTTCAACATAAAATTGTTAAAACATTGAGATTTTAATTGGTTTAATTTTATTTTTATCATTATCTGTTGCAATTCGAGCGTCACACAATTGACCCAAATACCGATAACGCAGAATGCATACGAAGATGTAGTTTAATTTTGTTGAAAATTGGTATTCAATGGTATCGTGGGTCGTTGATTATAAATCTGATATTATTTTTTTTTAAACCAATGCCTTTTTTGCTATCTTAATGCCCCTTTCGCTATCAAAATTTATCACGTTCTCAAAATATTTTGGATCAGTAATAATTCCTTAATTCTAACAAAATTTACGGACCAAGTCAATATAAAACATAAAATAATTTCGCCATTTGTCGACGATAAATTTAAGGATTGCATAAAGAAAATTTGTATGAGAATTTTGAAAACCAAGGATTAAATCACAAATATAGTTGTGTGCATTACATTACAAAATAATTTATAAAAGCTAACGTTCACAATTACGCAAAGTTCGTGCGTTTATTGTGTTATAAACTGCATAATGGATTGTTTTTATAAAATTTACATAGGAAATATTAATAAAAAAAAAAAAACACACGACCTTTTGATTCATCCTTATATTTTGTAAGAGATTCAATAAACAATTTAAATTCAATCAGAGCACATTTAGTCTTAATCATCGTACACTTATAGCTATTTGAAAAAATATATTTCTAATATTTCTATTTATCAGCGAAAAACTCGTTGCAATTTACTTTCTAATAATTATGCAAATTTTTAAAAATAATATTTAATTTTACTTATTGTCAGGCAAAGATTCCACAGTTATAATATGTTGAAATTAGAACAATATTATCTGCAGTTTACGCATTTTCGTGGCTCATTGTGGCAAAAACAAATGCGTTGCGCTCAAAGCTCACTGACAATTTGCACAGGTTTGCATAGGTATTTATCCATAATAAATGATAGATAGAGGTGCCATTGGGTCCTCTAAAAATATTCTAAAGATTAGGAAAATTATTTTTTTCGTGGCATTTATACATTAGTATTAGGAAGGTATTTTTTTCGAATTTGGAAGTTATGTGAATCGTGTTAATACTTTTTATTTAAAAAATTACACCGCTGGAGACAAATAATTTTATTAATTATTGCCCAAAAAAAAAAAAAATTAGGCATATTTGAATTTATACAATCGCGCTGTAATAAAAATAACACATTTACTGAATTTTATAAGTGTTGTTATCGCAAACCCTTTTATACTAAAAAATATATTGAACTTAAATACAAGTACTTCAAAGTTGTGAATGTTGCTATTGTTATTATTATACATGGTGTCAGTATTAATCGAATATTTGACTGTTTCTCTTATATTAAATTTAAAGTTATAAGGTATGTCTAAATTAGAATCAAAATAGTTCTAAAGAAAGCACGTGGTTATAATAAGATCATGTTTTTCAATGTTATTTTTTTAGATAATTTTTAGGTCAAAGGATATAAAGTATGACCTAACAGACACAACAAATAAACAGCTTGCAAACTAAATCTTACATTCCTTGATTTTTATCTGTTAGGATATCAGAAAAATAAAATTCATCGAGAAAAACCAATCACTGCGGAAGACATTAAAAAAAGAATCATCAGAAGTTATAAATAAATTCCCTCTGAAATGAATCATAAGTCATAAGATTTCATATTCTTTGAGACCAAATAAATATATCGTAGTTTAAGGAAATTAATTTGCACATTTAGCATTATATAGATAAAGCAAATTATCCTTACATAAGCAACAAAAATGTAATTCAGAATGCAATACGAAAAGACGCTGATGACCTAAAAAAAAACAACTAAAATGATATTATTAAAAAACATGACATTATAATGAACACATGCGTCCTTCGAAATCATTTTTATTCTAATATAGACATTGTAATTTTAAAACTCAACAGATATATTCAAGAAATTTGGTTAATTCTGACTCACCTCGTGTAATAAAATGTAGAAAAAAATAATATTAAACAAAGAAACACAGTTACGATTACGATAATTCACGTAATTCCACTAATAGTTTCTTTATAAGTACACAAATTTATTTTAATGACTATTCATTTTCATTTACAGAATTATGCATGAATAAAATTTATATATTTAACTTCACACACACACATGCACATATACAGCCTTGTTTATCGCTTTTTCGCTATTTCTTGATATTCCGAGATCGATTTATTATTAAAATAAATAATCGGGTAAATAAGAAAATAAACAAAATTAAACTTACTTATTTGTGATTATTATGAAAAAGAATATTTCAAATTCTGGTACAAAGGTTTTAATATAATGAATTCGTAAATGTAACTATAATAGAACAATATATATTATTGAACGAAATTTATTATAAACGTACTCGATACTTGCTTTATTCGTACTACACCGATACCGAGTTGTAAATATTCTAAATATGTAATATATTCAAGATAAAATTATAAGCTTTGTAATAAATCTCGACCTTCACCTCTTATCTTGATGAACTTGAATACATTTCAAAACTACCAAACACAATCAAAAACAAATTTGCATGTATACTAAATATATAGAGTTAATCGAATGTTTTGTGACATCACACATTACGATTGTGGAAGCAAATAAAAAATAACATTAGGTGATTACACTTACATCAAGGATGATTCTTTCTCGATCGACATTGCACGGCGTACTGACTATCGGTTAAGTCAAAATGTCAATTCCTTTGGCGAAGAGAAAATAATTTCATTACCGGTTGAAACCTGATGCGTGCAAACGAGGTGTTCCCTCGGTCACGCACGGTAATCCAATGCTTCTACTTCGAGTACGTATATATATGGCTTACTTCGTATATTTTCTTATGAAAACTACTTTCTTCAAAACAGATTAATAATATTTTAAACATTAGAAATATTAAGGGAATATTATAATAATATTCTATTTTATGAATATTATTTCATATTATTATTATTAATATTCTTTTTTATAAATATATTATTTATTACATACGTATATTACATTATTTAGTATATTATCTCAGTATATTCATATTAGAGAAATCCGTTAATTAGTAAAATGACCAACTAAATAAATCAATATACTGACCTGTTATAATATGAAATAGGGCAGAACTACGTACTTTAATTATTAATAATTATGTAAGATTCGTGAAAAAAAACTGGACCGCTGGACCGGGGACTCGAACCACGGATCTTTCGCTTTCCGGGCGACTGCTCTTTAACCAATTGAGCTATCCAGGGCCCACCGACCGACCAGTTTCCTTCCACGAATGCTTATCAAGTTTGGCATGGAGGCGTTCGTCCCACAATTATTATATGAATTTTCAAGAGGTAAATACTTAAAATATGAGATTGAAATTTGATTTCAAGTATACAGAAAAATCAAATTGAAGTTTTTTGTTATAGTAATGTAACGGTATAAATTTCTGTTTGTTGTGTTCTCTCTGTATCACCTGTTTCACAAACCAGTTCTGTATGCCAATAAAGCCGATCATGTGTTATTATTTGAAATTATAAAGAATAATAAATAAAAAGTTAGGTTATGTAGGTTGTAAATTGAAGTATTATTATTTAAAGTTATAAACAACAATAGATAAAAAGTATAGTAAGGAGTTTTTCGAATAAAAAAAAGGAAAGTAATAGAACAAAATACTGGGTTCACTTTGCTTGTCACCCTATTTTTGGTACGTTACTGTTGGAACGTCCACATTTGATTATGATCGGAATAGGAAATTTATTTGATACTCAAACGGGAGTATCAAAGAAATGATATATTTTATTTTAAATTATATTTATATTAGTAAATTATACTGGACATCAAATTATAAATACTTTAACTAATTGTTTCTTGATAATCCATAGAATAATTAATTAAACTATAAATTTATTTGTTTGACTGACTGGACCAAGACTCGAACTTTTGGTACCCAACTTTCAAATGAGCATTCTAATCAATAAACTATTCAAAACTCCTTATGTCAATAAATTTCTTCACGAAATTCTTCACAAACAAATTATTTGATACTCGATCTTAAATATCTATATTATTTAATTATAAATATATATATATATATAATTTTATATAAAAATACTTACTCTCAAAATTTCAAAATATTTCATATACAAATCACCAATCGAATTATTTTCAAAAGTATAGTTGTGGGAAATAGTTATTATCACGATCTATGCAGATCAATAGAAATTAGGCACAAACGGACGAACGATCTAGAAAAAGCTATCAATGTAATCATTTATTTCAAATATTTTATTTCGTACTCTAATAAGCGAACTATATTTTCATTCGTATGATTGATATCTGTTTCGGCGTCCAAGCGAAACACGTATCGTAAATATATATTTAATTATTAAATACACTTATATTTTTACTTCTTTCGTTAACCCATACTTTATACCATAAAATTCTACCAATCTTCAACAAATCATTATTTTTCAATAAACTAATTTCTTATTACAATGACAAAACCTACAGTTGTTCGTTCATCGAACGATTACTGATTGAAAATTAAAACAATTTGTAATTAACAAGAATTGCTCCAACATAGTTCCTTGGGTCCTTGCTGCAAATTTTACCTCCTTTCCTTTTAGAAAATTTGCTACAGTAGTTAAATTGATTTTAGGATTATGCTATATATCGTGACAATGTAATTGATTGAAGAACTAAAGTACATTGATATTAATGTTTATTTATGATCGTAAGTGTCCCTGTGTTCTTATTTATCTTTCTTTTTTTCATTTAATCAATTAAAAACTTATCGTTTGTTTTATTTCAATCCAAACAACAGCATTTAATTAATTAAATGAAATTAATTGAACGAATGGATTTAATGGATTTAATTAGTTGACTAATTTATTGATTTTTAGAGTGATTATTTTTTCTACTTAATTAATTTTTTATTGTTACTTATATATACCTTATGATAAATCGTTTAAGAATAATCGCGTAATATAATAAAAATTAATTATAAAATGCAATAATTTTTTGCATTCGTAACGAACAAGATTCGTAATAATTGCACGTTATGAAACATATCAAATGTAAAACAATAAATTTTAGAATCAAAAGAATACTCATCAATCACACTAATAAAAAAAAATTTCTGCCAAAGAAGATTTCTTCGTTATCGACAAAAATGAATATCATCCTGAAAGATTATCTACATATCAAGTGGAAAGTGTTAAACTTTAGAATATAGTATCAATCGTTACATTAACAGAAAAAGGTTATACGAGAAGATTTCTTCGTTATCGACAAGAAAAGATTTCTTCATTAAAAATTATCTACCATAACACAAAGATAACCATTAAATTGAATGTCGATATCATTTGCAATAATAATCAATTAGTGCTGGCATCTTGTGTCAAAAGCACGAACATTATTTAACAGATAAGATGAA
Organism: Polistes dominula; assembly: GCF_049000335.1. NCBI lineage: Eukaryota > Metazoa > Arthropoda > Insecta > Hymenoptera > Vespidae > Polistes > Polistes dominula. The sequence goes on along the minus strand of NW_028301061.1, from coordinate 4,241,493 downwards.
TAACCGACTAACAGTAACATCAACAACAAAAAATACATGGATAAATATTGTATTAAAAATTTTCAAAAATTAAATATTAAGCGATTAAAAAATTTAACGCTATAGTTTTTAAATAAATATTAACAATCTTACAACCCCTCCCCCATATCTTCTTATATTATATATTTTAGATCAAAAATATAGTAAATTTCCTTTTAAGAAGTGAGGCCGCTCTATTGGTTAAAAACATAACCTGTTTTAGAGAACTTTTTAGGAAAGTATGGTAAGTGGAAAGCAAAATTCGTTTTTGTACTTTAAAATTATATTGTAGCTATTTAAATACATTATTTAATTTTGCGCCTTATTTTACATTGAAAAATAAAAATTTAATATTTTTTACATATATGAATAAAAGAATTTTTTTAAATCGCCAACGTCTTTCCTAAAATATAGTAATTATATACAGTGAATGTAAAAAGTATTTATCGAGCAGCCAATTTGAATAAAAATTTTAAAGAACCTTGTTTTTATTATTAAATCGTCTTAACATAAAATATGCATACTTATTCTTAAAATCTGTAAAACTAATGTTTTTAAAAAAAATTATTTATTTATATTTGTTATCGTAATATTAACAAATTTTTAGAAATTAATAGAAAATATACGTGCAATAAATATCCATTAAATTCATAATCAATAAATAACTAATTATTTTGTAATAACATTAGTTTCAGAGATTTTTAAGTATATGTATATATATATATATTTTTTGTTAACATTTTTTTGTAATAAACAAAATTCTACGAAGTTTTTGTTCAAATTGATTGCTGTATGAATACTTTTTACACTTACTGTAGGTCCAGTATAAATTTCAAATAAACGAGTCACACATGAACTGTTGAAATTTTGTGGAACACTAAGCTCGATATGAGTTTCCATTTGTTAAGCTGTAGCGCTGTCATTTTTTGAAAACCCACAATAGAAAAATTTGTGAATGTTGTTGAAAGTGTTTATAATAAAGTACTATGAACGTATTTTGCCTTGCATTTACCATATTTCCATTATAAAATACTTAAAAATAAATTCTCTTTTTCCAAGTGGTAGAGTGGTTTTATTCCTTAAAGGAGGTATTCTAGTCTAAAACTTTGAAAAATTGGATTGTTACCTTCAATTTTTAAAAGTTTAGAAATCTTTAAAAATATGTTTCAAAAAAAAAATTTTGAAAATTTACAAAATTATAATTTTAATACGGTATGATCAGATATTTCTCAATTTTACTTTAAAATTTTAAACGCATTTTTATTAATACTACTTGTTTCAAACTTATCTTACATGATATCTCAAGTACTATTTATCCAATTGTCTTAAAATTTAGCATGTATCTTCAGTACACGTTGCTTTATAATAGGAACAACGGATATTGCTAAATTTTAATTTCAATTATTTTTAAAAAATAAAATACTTTTAAAAAAAGTAAAGAATACAAAATTTTTTTCAAACAGCCGTTATTTTTATATTTTTCTCATTTTTTTTTTTTATTGTTATTTCTACCATAATAACAATCTTTTTAAAAAAATTTTTTGAATTTTGTTTTTGGTTTTGTTTGAGATGAACACAAACTATAAATCCCATCACTTTTTTTCCACAACAATGTTTAAATAACTGTAAATCTTTGAATTTTTATTTTTAATATAAATAATTGTTATTGTATGATTTTATATTAGTAGTCTTTTTTTATTAAAACCCAAAAGAATCCGAAATTATCACTCTGTAGTTTAGAGTACTCCCTTAAGGGATTACCGCGATCTGTTTTCTGTAATTTTTATGCGTGAAAATTGTCTAATATCAAAACAATGAATAAATCAGGCTTCATTATTTCAAATAATTTAAAAATCAGCCTGGAGACAAATCATCAAGCATCACAAGGGAGTTACTTGTGTAACGTCGGAGAAACGAGTGACCTGTTTCCCTTGTCGCTAGTAGAATCTATTGAATTTCACGAAGCGCGTTACAGAAGTCGTTGCCTTCGATTTTCTGGTAAATAGGATTGCGCGGAACTTTTCTTTGTTCTGGACAACGGAATTCATTGTCAGCAATTTTATAATCGAATTAAAAAAATAAAACCGATTTTTATAAACAGAAAAATCTATATTCAAATCTGAAGAAAAAAAAATATAAATCATCGATTTTTTTTTCAATTTTATTATTATATACGCGTGCATTGAAAAAACATTGGTTTGAAGGAATATTGTCTGCCAAAAGATATGATATCGTAAAAACTTTCATCCGAAAAGAATTCGATCTGATCAATTTTTTCAATTATCTTCTAAGAAAATAAATTAAAAGATAATAGCAGAAAAGCGAAAGAAATAAGAAGAAAACGTAGAATAAAGATAAAGTACAAGAATAAGCGTAAAAATGAAGTGTAACGAAATTCATTGTCAGCAATTTTCTAGTTTTATCGAAAATTCATCTTTTTGCTTTACGAGGTAGAATTTTTATTAAATTTTCTCACATGAAAACATAAATATATAACTTGACAATTTTTGAAAAATGAATAAAAAAAAAAGAAGAAAAAAATGTTGTTTACAAAAAATAAAACATATTTATTCGTAAAAAAAATTATCTCATAATTATAAAAATTATACACAATCGAAAACATTCTAAAGAAACCCCAAAGAAGCTCATATGAATCAATTTATAAATCGTATTCTAAGAAAGTAGAAGAAAGAATGACAGGAAATTTCACATAAATGATCGAAATGTAAAATAAAAAGAATGAAAAAAAGAATAAAGAAATAATAAGAAGAAAAATGTTTTTTCAAAATTCAATTTCATACTTTAACTATTTCACATTTCGTGAATTTACATATTACTTATAATTAGTTGAAATATGTAATTCTAACTTATTTTATACTTCATTTAGATGTTATAGTAAACGGTATAGTAAATTTTATACATTAACTGCTTTACGTCTCATGAATTTATACATAATATACAATTAGTTAAAATGTGCAATTCTGCCTTTTTTTTTATACTTTAACTATTCGTTATAGTTATTTAATATAACAGCCAAATATTTCATCAATTAACGGATTTCAGGTTTGAACGGTAAGAGAGAAAATACGTTTGGTTGTTATCGAACAGCGCATGTGTTCTAGGTAAAGTGGGAGAAAGTGAGATAGAGAAAGAAGTATCGGGGCGCCGCGACGGCGTCGAACGGCGTCGAACAGCGTCGAACGGCGTCGAATGGCGTCGAGGGCAGCGCCGATTTAGTCCAAAGACGAGGTGGATAGTCGCAATCATGCCACCACCCTGACGCACCACGTTCCCGTATCTACTACGGTGCGTCTCGAGAAACAAGAAAAAGAGAAATTAAATTCGCGATTTTAACCATTAAGAAAAAGAAATCATATACAGAATAGATAAACGTAGGATAAATAAACCATTTTCTTTTATTTTTTTTTTTATTTTCATTATTATCTTACTCTCTCTCTCTCTCTCTCTCTCTCTCTCTCTTTCTCTCTTTATCTCTCTTTCTCTCTTTTTCTCTCTCATTGCTCATTAACGAGAAAAGAAACTTAAGAAAGGAAGAAAGAAAGAGAGAAATAAATAATAATAATAATTAACCGTGCATCGAATGAACGAAAAGAAAAAACGTGAAACGTGAATCGAACGTTTGATCGAGAAGAAGAAGTGAAAATTAAATCAACAAGAAACTCGCGAGTGCGTCGATAAGTAAATCTATTAAAAAGAAATAATAATTAATGAGAGAAAGAGAATTAATAAGAAAATAATAAAAATAGAGAAAGAGAGAGAGAAGTTTTTCCAAAAAAAAAAAATAAAGAAAGAAAAAAAATATGTCAAAACACAAAAACACGTTAGTGGTTCTTGTTTGATATCGGACGGTACAAGAAGTAATGTCTTCTTCTTCTTCTTCGATTGAAAGCTTGCGATGTTACGCGCAAGCTCTTTCGCATGCGTGAGAAACAACCTACACTTTCTTCCCACTCTTTTTTCTATTTCTCGTTCTTTTTCTCTCTCTCTCTCTCTCTCTCTCTCTCACTCTCTTTCTCTCATTCTTTTTCATTCTTTTTTTTTTCTTTTTAACTTTCTTTTTCGCGTGGACACGCGAGTGTTCGAAAAAATAGGGACACGTGTCAAATCGTATTTTTTTCTTCTTCTTCCGTTTCTTCTTCTTCTTCTTCTTGTTCTTCTTGTTCTTCTTCTTCTTCTTCTTCTTCCTTGTACACGTTCAGCGAATACAGGTTGAAAGAGAGAGAGAGAGAAGAGAGAGAGTGAGTGAGTGAGTGAGTGAGTGAGAGAGAATGAGAGAGAGGTGGTAAAGTGGTGAAAGCAGTGCAAGCTGCACGTGTTACTCCAACTGAGTCGTATCGATCGTCCGGAAGTTATACGAGAGAATAGTTCTCGTCGTTCTCTAGTACACGCGTGTGTTACCTACCTGCCACAAGGATATGATCTGTGTTAACACGCGTGATGAAAAATATATTATTATTCTTCCACATTTCCATTCATATTTATAAATAATATTATAAATCAACGAAACGATTCTTTTCTACTTTCGATCGGTATCCGTCCGTAAAAACCACCAATCGAATTCTACCTGTCCACTAATTTGGATATTTTCATACAAAAAAGAATTGTGTTAGAAAAGGTTAATTATCGTTGAAATGAATCTTCGGTGTATTCATCCAATTGTTTATTGATAATAATACAGTGATGTGAAGTGATCGTTTAAAAACGTGTTTTTATTTTCTACGAGATTCAACTTGAAGGATTTTTTTTTTAAACGTAAAGAAAATGATTCGTTCATCGTAAGACGAACGTACGATGGTCTTACACAATCGAGTGAAATTTTATATTCATGGGGTTAACTTGAGAATTTTATAGGTATGCGCACATGGCATGAATTATTTTTTCAATTGTGTTACAAATGTGATAATCATTTAAATTAAGTTTTCGATCGATCCGACTTATTTTAAAGATATTATATCGAGAAAATATTCTTGGTTTTTAGTGCAGTTATTTTTTATTGATAACTACGTAAAATTGGATATTATTTGTTCATATTTTATGAGAAAAATTCTTTTTTTATTTGATATTAAAACATTCACATATATATTTTCTCGTACGATGCGAAACGTGTTACAGTGCGTGTTCCAATCTCCAAACTAAGAATGTTTATGCGTTCTGCATCGACTATGTATTTTCATTTACGAGTCTAAGCAAAAGTCTGAATCACGAAAAGTAGAATCGTCCACGAATTCGTTCATTTGATTTTGTCATTTCATTTTTATCGAGTAATCTAATTTCATTTCAAAATATTCATTATAATTTGCAAATGAAACAATAAACTATAATACAAGTCAAATACAAATCAACAGAAAAAGTAAATGTTGGCTTAAAATTTGTTAAACTATGTCAAGTAGAACATTATTGTAATTACATTTATGCTATTCGATTCTTATCATAACGACAGGTCTCCTCGACAAATTTAATTTTGCAATTTGTTCGTACAAAGAAAAATATAATTAACAATTATTTAATCCTTTCTTCTCGATATATAAAATCAAAATTTATTTTTTCTAGTACATCCTTGCATGATAAAAAAACAAGAAAAAAGAAAAATAATCGACGAAAGAAAAAAAAATCATAATTAACACGATATTCTAACAACTTTTCTCGCTTTGTAGTAACTTGATGGTGGGAGGAGGGAAAGAGAGGAAGCGTTGAAAGAATAAAAGGAAAAGATGCGTATATTTTTCTTCGAATCGGTTGCGGTCCGTGGTGGGAGTGGGATGAGTAGAGGGTAGGGGGTAAAGGGAACAACAGACTAAACAATGATTTGGGATATTTAGCAATTGGGTGTAAAAATCTTGTCCTAAGCGTGCGTACGAAGGTCGTCGTCGTAAAGAAAACGTGGATTATGTTTATTTATCGTGATCTAATATTCGGCTTCGTGGTATGATATGCAAGTAACGTGGGTTAATATCGGTAGTAAGTCAGTCAGCTGTGTCGTCAGTGGCGCACGCTCCCGCGCACGTTGCTCCGGATCGTTCGAATATTCATTTGAACGAGGTGTGGGGGTGGGGGTGAGGGTAGGGGTGGTAGGGGGTTTAACTGGGAGAATGAAGAAAGCGGGAAGAGAAAGGGGAACTCAGAGTTGGGGGTGGGAGGAGGGATAACATTTGTCTCGATCGGAAATTGTGTCCAATACGATTATTCTTTTTCAATCTTATAAGATATATATATATATATATATATATATATATATATATATATATATTGTATGTATGTATGTATGTATGTATATTATACACACTATCGTGCATCGTAAAAAGAGACGTGCAAAATCGTCGTAACTATCTTGGTTGGCACAGACCTCGTCACCTTTTCGGGACCGAAGAACCGCGTAAAGTTTATTTTAATAATGCGTACGTAGAACGAGCTCGTCGCGCTTGCTTCTCCGACACGGCCTTTTCTATTTCGGCATTTCTTCCTTTTCGCTCGAATCTTTGTTGAAACGAAAATGAAAAGAAAAAGAAAAAAAAATTACAATAGATACCACCTATATAATTTGTTTGCTGAGTTTAGATTTTTTGATCCATGAAATCGTAAAAAAAATATTATTTATCGTTTTGTATAAATATTATTGTGAAATAATATTACATTTTTATTGGACAACGTGTGTTTGAAATCATTTGATATCTATGATGATACGTTGTCTTGGTGATTTATTATAATAAGATTCAAATATTGTGGTCCTAAATTTTTAGAATTATTTTTTAAGGTTATTGTTTTTCTTTTGATCGTTTCGAGTATTTCTTTTAATACACTTAGAGTGTTCGTATTATCGAAATAATAATTTTTAACTAGACGCATAGATTTTCAAGAAAACACGTGCCAAATTTGTATTATAAAATTGTAAATAATATTAGTTTAACGGATCTTTTTCGTTTTGATATTTTATTGTTACATTGAAAAAATTATACAATATTTCGATTTCTTAATTAATTTTTCGTAAAGAGTATTTTCTTTCTAAATTATTTCAAAATTTTTATTGTTTCTTTTTTAATAAAATGAGCGTACACATGTATAAACAAGAAAAACAATTTAAATGAAACGGGTGAATTTTCCACGACAACATCTGCAAAATATTTCTTGAAAAAATTTTTAGTAATAACAATCGATCTTTTCTTGTCTAGTTAATTTATTGTAACGATTAATAATATTAAGGAGTTTCAATTTATTAATTGTTAGAAAAATAACTTTTCTCTCGATCTCTCTTTCTCTCTCTCTCTCTCTCTCTCTCTCTCTCTCTCATTTCGAGTTTATTTTAATAAAGCTAACGTATATACAATATATTAACGTAGATGGTTACCTCGTTGGTCTTTTTTAATCTCGTCTTTACTCCCTATCCACCTGAATCTCCACACGAAGGGGAAACAAAGAGAGTGAAAGAAAGAAGGGTGCGAGGAGGGTGTGGAGGGGACGGGGAAGAGATGCTTGCCTAGCTCCGACATTATTTTTTTCGTATATTAATAGTTGAGGATCGATTAATTGATTTCTGATGTAAATAAATAAAAACCTAAGAAAATATAGAAGACTTGTGCGTGTGATACTTAAAAAAAGAATATAATACAATAAGTAACTTGGGGAAAATGATTAAAGTTTTTAATTAAACGACAGACACAACTAATTAACATACAATTTTAGTGAAATATAATACACGAAAACGGAGAGAATTATTGAACGAAATTGTGATGGTCTATTATCTTATTGTACGGTTCCATCTTATCGACAAGTATTATACTATACAGAATAAACTGTTCGTAATAATATTAAAACAATTCCATTCATAAGTATCATTCGTTGTAATTTTGTCTAATTCTACAAAACTGTTTATCGATAATATCGCGTTTTTATTTTTTTTTAATTTGTTATCAATTAATTTATTTTATTAAACAAAGCATCTAATGGGATCATCTATAAAGTTTCATTTAATCCTGAGTAGAAACGAAATAATGAGCGATAAAAAAGTTATGAATAATAAAAAAAAAGTGTTAAGAGAAGTGTTAAGAAGAAGAGTGCGCATACAGTATGTTTCAATTGACTGTGTGTGTGTGTGTATATATATATTTGTATGTATCTAAGAGGGCGAAGCGAGATAAAAAAAAAAGAAAAAAAGAAAATAGTGTAGTTTAAATTAAATATTAAAAATTAAACTCGAAATAATGCAAATGTTGTTAATACAATAAAGAAATAGAAAATTGTAACAAAGTTTTTAAAACAATAGTATAATATCAGTTTATCGATAATGGCATATAATAATAATTGTTGTAAAATATATAAATATTAATAAAAATTAATATAAATATTAATGGTTTAATAAACATAAAAAGTGATCAGCCTTCTAACGTGGAATTTAATTTATTTTAATATTAAAAAAAGAAACAAAAAATAATGAAAAAAAAGTACCATTACTTAAATTCAGAAATAAATACAAAAAATGCAATAATTATGATCATTGTAATATAGTCTTCTAAGCAATGATATAATATTAATAACATATAATAATAATTAATATTAATGATTAAATAAACATTAAAAATGATCAGTTTTTTAACATGAAATAACTAAAGGTAGTTAGTATCGCGTATTCAGAAACATTCTCGCCGATTTTCCGAGCGCGTCTCGAGAGTAAGAGAAGAACTCCTACTATTTATAAATTAGTTTGAACCCGGTCGCATTGGCGATCCTCGTCGTGTTGCGCGGCGCGTTCTGGTGCGGTTCAAGCAAACGGGCTAAGCCTTCGGTCCCGAGCTGCTCGTGCTGCCTCGTGGAACCTCGCGTGGGGAACAATTCGCCACCCCATGATAAAAATAGAAGCTCCTAGCCAGCTAGTCCAAGCTCCGACCTAGGAAAGAGAGGAAAGGAAAAGAGAGAGAGAAAGAGAGAGAGAGAGAGAGGGAAAACTAGTGAATGCGAGTACGACTAAGTGTTCGAGTAAAAGAGAAAGAGAAAACTATACTGAATACGAGTATAATTGTATTAGTAGAATAGAGAAAGAAAAACAACGATATTCAAAAAAGGATAAAGATAAATAATAAAGTAATAATACAAAAGCTACGGATATAGATAGAACAATGAATATATGATTAAAAGAATTATAAAATTAATAATAATAATAATAATAATAATAATAATAATAATAATGAAAAACCAGAAGATATTTAAAAGAGGATAAAATAAAGTAAATAATAAATAAATAATACACACAAAATTTAAAGATATTGATAGAACAATGAATATATGATTAAAATAATTATAAAAATAATAATAATAATGAAAAACTAGAAAAGAAATCGAATAAATAATGATACTCAGAATAAAAAAGATAGTGTGTAGAATATGGGTATAGTTAAAAATCGATAGATCGGAAAAAACGTTTGGTAAGATCCAACATAAACGACGTTGACGATGAAACGAAGACGACGCACCGGTGTGGCGCACCGGTGGTAGCCAATGCTGCTGCTGCTGCTGCTACTGGCACGTTTCGGTGCCGTCTTTTTCTATCCCTCTCTCTCGCTCTCTCTCTCTCTATTTCTTTCTCTTTCAGCCGAGAGCTTTCAGTTCTTCGTCATCCGTCGTCTTAGACGCGAAGAAAGTGCGTGTCCCGTTTCTTTGGCGAAGCACACGCGAAAAAATTAGTAATAAACCTCGCCCCTAAGTTCTGTCTTACATTAATTCGTCATTAACGCCGGCGTTAAACAATTTACGTACCTGCCTGTCGCTTCAAATTTACATTCCCAAATGTAGAATGGTTTTGAAAAGAAAATAGAAATGATTGATTAAATTAGGGTGGGAATAGTTAAATTAATGATTTATATCAATTGGAGTTTTCTTTTAAAAAAGGCTTTTGAAGGTGGTTTTATCTTTTCCTTTTTCTTTTATAATTAGTGTTGGTGCTTCTAATGAAGATTATGTGAACCATTTTGATAAAGAAATATATATATATATATATACATATACATATGTGTATGTATGTGTATATATATATATATATATATATATATGTTATAGATAGATAATCGAGAAACATAGAGAGCGCGCTAGTGAGAGAGAAAGAAAGAGAGAAAAAAGAGAGAGAAAAAGAGAGAGAGAGAGAAAGAGGCACATTCCGAGCGGATCACGGATGCTTATAGAAGCGTTGCGTAACGGCGTCAGACGAACAGCGAAATTGCGGCGGCTGCGGCAGCAGCAGCAGCAGCAGCAGCAGCTACCGAAACGCGTCGAACATCGCCAAGATCGAAAAAAATTATAGATCATCATCATCATTGTCATACGGTGTCCATAAGTTGGTGGTGGTGGTGGTGCTGGTGGTGTCCATACGAAAGAAAAATAATAAAATTCGAGTAGGTAGAAGAAGAAGAAGGTGGAAAAAAAAGGATTTTGTGCGAGTTAAAAGTGGATCATCATCATCATCATCATCATTATCATTATCATCGTCATCATCATTATTATCATTGGTGTCACCTAAAACAGGATCGGATACAAGGTGTTCTCGTGATCTCGATCAGGGATCGAGGAGAGGAAAGGAGAGAGAGAACCCTGGCCGCGTGTGAGAGTGCGCGAGTGAGTGAGCAACGACCTGTCGTCGTCCAAGAAGAACACGAAAAAAGCTTTCTTCAAGTTGCTAGGGTATGTTGGATTAGCTAGCTCCGAGGTGTGGGGACGGGGGGGGGGATGTTCTATAAGTGGACAGGTAGAAAAGATTGGGGTGTTAAATATTAGCAGTGAAACAACATGTTGTTTCGTTTAAAATGAAATAGAAAGGAAATGAGAGAGAAAGAATATATTCCTTTGGTAGTATCGATTCTACTGATGTCTCGAAGCGTTTCAAGGCCAAATCTCGGTCGCTAGATCTACCACACATTTATTGACACAAGCACATCGTAAAATACACACTCGAAACGAAAATTAACGCGCGCACCCATAGGTATAGATAGAATTGTCAATTTTGTTAATTTTATTCTCGATCGATTGTTCTTATTTCGTATCGATATATTATGTTGATCACTTTAGCAGAGTAATATCAGAATGATATCGTTCGTGTTATCTTACGGCGTGATTAATAAACTACACCTGATGGCACGTGATAATCTAACGTCGGTTAATCAAACTTTTTATTATTATATAATTTTTGCATTATTTCGAATAGAATAAAATATTTGAAGATTGTGTAGACTAGACAATTGATCAATATTTGTACAAAAAAAAAAAGATTAAGTATTAAAAGGAGATTAAGTAATAAAAGCAAAATAGGGTAATAATTCTCATGTTTAGGTATCGTAAACGGGGGTGGTTGTTGTTCGGTGTTATCCCACAGATATTTAAGAAGGGGATTTAGCGAAGAGGAAGAAGAGGAAGAAAATAAGGAAGAGAAGAGGAGAGAAAGAGAGAGAGAGAGAGAGAAAAGAAGGGATAGCGATAGTAGTATTAGTGCTAATAGGTGTTGGTGGTGGTGGAGGTGGAGAAGAATGGAGCAACGTCCAAGGAGACGGGGAGCGTACGGACGTTGCTGACGAGGAAGGTGCGAGAAGAGGAGGAGGAGGAGAAGCAGGAGGGAGAGAGGAAAAAGAAGAAAAGGAAGAAAAAGGAAAACATAACTATAACTACTACAACTATAACGACGACGAAGACGACGACGACGACTACAACAACAACGAGGACGCTGACGACGCTGACGACGAAGAAGAAGAAGAAAAAGAAGAAGAAAACGAAAGAGACGAAATTACAACGACGAACGACGGTGCGTGCGAAAGTCACGAGACATGCAGCAACAGCAACAGTCCGGACAGCAGCAACAGCAATCCGGAGCACCGAACGGGGTGGCGGGTGGTGCCCAATTGCCTCAAACAGGTGGCGTCAGTCCTGCTCAGCCTGGTGCAACTGGCACGACTACTGCTACTAGGCCACAGGTGAACGGTGGTAGATTCGACTTCGATGATGGTGGTACTTATTGCGGTGGATGGGACGATGGCAAGGCTCATGGACACGGTGTTTGTACCGGACCCAAGGGACAAGGTGCTTATTCCGGTAGCTGGCATTATGGATTCGAAGTCTCCGGCGTTTACACTTGGCCAAGGTATGATATTCTTTTTTCTTATTCTTTTCTTTAACTTTTCGTCAAAACATTCACACGTGTATTTTTGTTGAATAACATTTTGAACGTTTTAGATTTTATAAATCTGACTCATTTTTCATCGTGGATTCTTTTTTTTTTGCTTGGTTTATCTTACGTTAGTTTTTATCCTGATAGAATAATAGAATTAAGTTGAATAGGTTTTCTTTGGAAATAGTATTAGCTTACGAAATTCCACTTTACGTATGTGTGTATAAGCGATAACATACTCGTTGTTGGAAAGCTTTTATGGATCTTTCTTCTTTTTAAGAATTTTTATTATCAATCACTATGCTTATTGGACTAGTTCTAACTAGATTGAAAATTGTTATGCTTCTAGAATATCGTTATAGTCGTTAAAAGTTAAAGGAGCGTTTCTCATTTTCCATTAGCTAACTTTAATTAGTAGACGGAATATAGTGTAAAAACCGTGACGAAATGACACAATAGCAGCGTGTTTCGAAGCAGAACGAAGATACTTCTTCGTTCGTTCGAGATGTGCGACCTTGACACATATCTCTGTATATACCTGAACCACGGGCAATCTCCTGATCCTGAAAGTGGGTCATAAAGTACAAGGACACAGCATCCAGACCAGTAGGATTTCATTCGCAACAAAATAGGATTATTTCTATTTATCTATCTCTTTTTCTATTTTATTTTAAATGTAGTTAAATTTGAAGCTTTTAAATAGTTTGATTTGAACGTCGAATAAATTTCTTGTAAATATCTAAGATTCTTTTTAATTGATTGAAAAAAAAATAAAATAGGGAGAAAAAATAAAGAAGAATACTAGGAATAAAGTAGACAAAGAAAAAAGGTTGAAAAAGAAAATGAAATTTTTCTATTGGCATGCAACGATATCGATAAATTAAAATTTTAAATAAAATTTTTTTTTCCACGACATCACGACTGAAACGTTTGTAATAAGTTCGACCTAAATGATTAAGCTTTCCGAGTAACGTGTATACGAACTAGTCATCGACTAAAAAATATACCACTCACTTTTCTTCCACCGAAATTGGCCAGCTTGAACGACGGAAGAATGCACCACACGATGCTAATTATATTTAGACCGATGATTAGCTGTCATAGTGAAAAAGAAAATAACAAAAAAAAATTATACTCACTTTATATACAACTCGTATTTCGTATAACGATGAATCCTTGTTAAATCTTACCACCACCACTCGAATATAACAAATACAAACCGAAGATCAATGAAGAAAATAAATTATTACTAATGGATGATACTACTTGGGGAAAAGATTTTTTACGTTCTCGGTTAAATTAATTGGAACAACAATGAAGACCTCTCTCTTTTTTTTTCTTTTTTTTTTCTTTTAAATCGTAAGAATACTTCGAATAATTATTCGACGAGTAAAAAAGAAAAAAAAATGAGAAACGAATTATTAGAGAAAAATATCACGAAGTTACGATACAAATCGTGGTAATTAATGACTTACAGTTTAACAAATTCTTATCGTGATATTTACATCGATGTATGCAAATTACGGTATATCTTTTGTAATTGTAAATCATCCCCTTTTCCTGCAAGTGATACCATTAAATACGACGTCATATAAACCGTTAGCAATTAACAGGATAACGTTAGATGATATCTTCGTTTGTATGCGACACAAATACTAATACGAGATATTGTATATAAGTACTCAGGTCACGCACTAGAACGTTGAAAATCCTACGAAATGGGATAAATGGAAGAAAGATAGTTTAGAAAACGAGTTAGAAGAAGGGCGAGATTACTATCGTGATATGAAAGATAAGATCGATTTTTCTTCTTCCTTTTCTTCTATCCTCGTCATCTCTTGCAGCCACCCTCTCTCCCCCATAATCCTCGATTCCATTCCTCAAACCTCAGTTAGGTAGAAAAAAAATCGCATTGAAAAAGAAACGAGATGTAACTGTTAACCCATTTGCATTAGCAAAGTGGAATAATCCAAGCACGATGACTGTCATTTATCATCGTTCTTGGTGGAATAATCTAACTAGTGAAGAATTTTCATTTAACACCAAGGACTGGAAATAATCCGCGTAAGTGTTTGTGAACAATACGTAAACAAAATTTGAAGCTTTTAGTTCATCGTCTTAAAATTAGATTTTCAGTTGAGCCGTTCACTTGTCAAATTGATTTTTCTCCATAAAACTAAACGTAAATAAAATCGATAAGAACACATATATGTTTGTTCAATAGTTACGCAAAATGTGATCAAATTAATCAAAATTTGAAGATTAATTTAAATGCACTGACAATAAAATTAGAAAAAAAGAAAACAATTTTTAAAACGTTTTTTTTTTGTGAACGGCATAATTGTTGATGTAAAGAAAAAAAAAAGACAATTTTTATTTGGGTTAACAATTATTTATAAAATAACTGTATAACTTTTAGAGTCAAAATTTGATTCAGATATTAACAAAAATTAAATGAAAAGAAAAAATGAAACCACATATTTTATAATTTTCAAATAAAATGCGAGGTAAAAGGGGCCCGTTGAGTGTTAAATTTTAAATTATATAAAATTTAAGCTTTTAATTAAAATCTTGATGTAAATGGTTTTAAATCTACATGTTTAAGTTAAACCGAAAATTATTTAAAATTGTTGAAAATCTTAGCATTTCCGGTTTCCTCCTTGTTCGAAGTAAAAAAAGAAGAAGAAGAAGGTGAAAAAAAAGAAAAAAGAAAAATAGGGTGCACAGAGGGTTTTGGCGGGAGAAGGATGAAGATGAACGGAGAAATAAAATAAAATAATAAAAGAAAAAAGGGGAGTAAAAGAACGGGGAGTGAAGGAGAAAAGGGGGAAAGAAGAACGTCGCGTCGTATCTAGGCCGAGGGGAATCCGTCGTTTCGTTTCCGTTTTAACTGGAGCAAGGTCGTCGTTCCACGTTTTCCTAGGGAGAGCGTCCGATAAATCTTCTCTCGTTTCTCTTCTTCTTCTTCATCGTTCAGAATTGAAAATCAAGAAAAACTTTTTTTGCGTTCTAATCCTAGCAAACGAAATATTTACGATTTAAGATCATATTTTTTGATTATATTAAAATTTTCAAACGATTGATTAGTTTATTACTAACATTTTTATTTTTTGTTTTATTTTTCAAAATATTCCTGACGTTTATGTAATAAAATTTAGAATTTTCATTAGTATTAATTTATTTCGAATATAAAAAAATATCTGATTGTCAGGTAAATTATTATTTTTTTTTAAATTAAAAAAAAAATTTTTATAGTGTAAATATTTATATTCTTGTAAATAATATTTTATGTTTTCTGCTTTTAGGATTATATAAAAATTTAACAATATTATTAATCAAGCATTGTTTTTCTTGTATTATACATATAATTATTAATCAATTATTTTAACTGATTTGATAAAAATATATTTCTTATTAGTAGTTTAATAAATTATTTATGAATAATCTCGCAATTAAGGATTCTTTATTTTTAATTTTAACGAGTATCAAGAAGTGGTATCAATTATTTAACCAATAGAAACATTTATTACTTTTTATCAAATAATCAAATTTTTTACAGCTCAAATAGAAAAGATACAGATAAGATAATATTATTGAATAATTAGAATTTGTTTGTTTCATTATCAGAAGTATTTCACGAGCATAAAACATTCTAAAAAAATTTTCTGTAAATCGTTATTTTATAATTACGAATATCAAGAAAAAGAATCATTGAATTTGCTAATAAAAATATTTTTTATTTTTATGTCCGTCATAATGATCCTTTTTATTCCGACCATTAAATATTTTTTTCCTAACTCAAGATGAAGATAAGATAGCACCAATGAATAATCTAAATTTTATTGTTACGTCGTAAGCGAATATTTTACATCTAGTTTATTTCTATTTTTTTTTTTCGAATTTTGCGTTTCCAACGACGTCAAAGGCAGATTGTTAATCGCTTGAAAACATTTGACGTTCAAATGGTGACCCTAATGTAATATTGAGCTTGGCATATCATACCAGTTTATTTTCTCTTTTAATGCTAGGAAAGCACACGAGTCGTAGCCTTCTACGCTTTTTGTTGAACGAAATGTGTTCTAGAAAAAGATTCGACTGATGAACTCGACAATGAAAGAAAGGAAAAAATCAATAGATTAATAAAAAATAATAACATCTTGCCATTCTTTCGGTGAAAGCATTTTTCAATAATTTTTCTTTCTAATGCGAATCTATATATTATCATCTTTTTTTAAAAATCCTTTTGCATATTTATAGGTTATTTTACTATGAAAACATTTTTTTTTTTTTTAATAGTATTAAAATATAAAGGTATTTTGGTTTTAAGTTCATTTCTTTATAAATCTTTCATAACTTATTTATTATTGTTTTTTTAATGTCAACAATTAATTCATACATTTATTCATATATCAAAAAGATTTTTAAACATTTCATTTAAAATACAGATTTATAACAGAATAAAAGTTTTTCTTCTTCGCTAAATAAATATTTTCCTATTACTTCTATGATTTTAGTCCATCTAGTAAATAAATAAGAGAAAATAATCGTTAATAAAAGAAATAATGAACACTTTGAAAATTGATTATTAATTTTCTTATTTTTTGTATCCTAAGTAAACGAAAATGAAAAGAAAAAAAAACATATTTTGAATTTATTTCAGCTCGTAGTTTAATTTTAATAAAAATGTTAAATAAAAATTTTTTAACCTACAAAATCAGTAAGCAAATTTTATAAATCGTTATGATTAGTTTTAAAAATACGGTATTGTGAAACTTCATGAATTTTACCTTACAAAATCCTCCTTACAACTTTGTCGAAAACTTTGACAGTAATTTGAATTTAAAAAAAAATATTCTTGAAGAAAATATAAACATAACAATCTATTATATATAAAATATAGACATAACAATCTATTTGTTATGTTTAGATTTTTCACTCTTTTTTCGTAACAAATTCAAATGAAAAGATTTCGTTTTTAACCCTTTGAGTGTTGAATACTTTTACCTACAATGTCTTGTAGGAACAGAATAATTTATTATTAACCAAATTTTCATAATAAATTATGTTTATTAATTAAAGTTTTGGAATATAATTTAATTAATTAATATAAATATTAAAGTATTTTACATAAATATTAACAAACACGTATATGCTTCGAACGATAAGGTTAGTAATTGTTACTAAACGCATATATGCGTCCATAGCACTCAAAGGGTTAAAAAAGAAAAAACCCGTTTTTTAAGTCAAGCGTAAATGAACTTGACATATTACCAATTAATAATAAATTCGTTCTATAAATTCAAACAAAAATACTGAATGATAAGAACGATGATTGAATTCTCTTTTGCATCTTTAATTTGAATAACACGAGATCACATGGTAAGCAACGGCGCCGCTGTTAAATACATTTGAATAATAGCTCATAGTAATTAAAATTTAATCGTTGTTTACCGAGGATGTATAAATTACGTCAAGATAATCGAGAACCGTATTCCCTCTTATATTCTAAACGTGATATACAAAAATTTTTATTAATATAATAATAATTATTAATAATACAAGATAAATAAAATCAAGCAATTATTACTTGCTCAATTGATTGATTTATAATCTACTAATAATTAACAACAATTTATATTATTTATTAATTATATATTTTATTTTATTTTTTTCGAGAGAGAGAAAATGGATAATAAAGTACGTAAGTATTTATTTTGAAAAAAAAACGAATTTAAAAATGTAAATATCATTGATTAGGTCTCTAATTATTTTGATTTACGAAAAAATAAAATTTCACTTCAAGAAATATTATATTATAGTGATATCTTTTATTAATAAAATATCTTATTTCACAGTGGGTCGGCTTACGAGGGACAATGGCAAAATGGCAAAAGGCACGGTCTCGGAATGGAAACCCGTGGACGTTGGATTTATCGTGGAGAATGGACTCAGGGATTCAAGGGTCGTTATGGTGTCAGACAATCTACCACATCTACGGCAAGATACGAAGGTACATGGGCCAGTGGTCTTCAAGATGGTTATGGTTCCGAGACCTACGCTGATAGCGGTAAGTCTAAATAAAATTCATTCATTTCTTTTATTTTCATTTATTCTAACCGTAATATAATTATCAATAATAAATATTCTTAAAATTCGGACACAATTTGTGTATAGATTTATTTAAATAATATTATTTTTATAATTTAATATAATATTTATTTATATATATTTATTATATATTGAATACAATATTATATTAATACAATATATGTATAATTGTAATATTATATAATACAATATATATATTAATAAATTAAATCTATAAATATAAAATATTAATATATATAAGTTAAATAATTTTATACAATTATTTTTACTTAATTAATCACAATTACTGGTTATCGATAAAATGCGTTATGTGATAAAAATAAATGTTGATTTATATTTTTGAATTTTTATTCAATGATAATTTATAAAGCAAATTCAAAATAAAAATTAAATAGAATTCATGATATAAATTTTATATAATATTATACATATTTATACTGATAAAATTTAATGAAGTATAATAAACACATTTGCTTTATTTTAAGTATAAAAATCTGTAGAAATAAATATAATTTTTCTGTTTTTGATTTTTTTTTTTTTAATTTTTTACTTAATGTAAGTATAAAATAAAAGAAATAATGGTAGAAAATATTATACGTAGTATTTATATTCAAAAAGTCAAAAATAAAAGATAATAGAATCAGGTTTTACTTATGCATAAAAATCTATGGAAATAAATATAATTTTTAAACTTTTTTTCTAATTTTATTCAATGTCAATTAAGAATACAAAAAAATGTTATCTTTAAAATACAGTGGGGTCTTAATTAACTAATCATGAAGTAAAATTTATTGATAGATGTTTTATATTATAAATATCGATGAAACTAATTTTATTTTTTTTTTTAACATAAAAAGCTAGTATTACATATATATAGGATTAAAATAACGAATTATATTCTTAAAAAAGATCTGATTATTTTCAATTATTTATAATTTTATGGTTAATAAATAAAATTTCATTAATCTTTATTATTTGTTGTAATAGATAAATGCATTATTTCTTTTTGTATAACATAATATATTTAATTAATACTCGAGTTAAAAGGTAAAGAAAAAAGTGACTTTTAGGATTTCCATATTATATTCTTCCGTAATAGAATACTTTAGTCAACGTATCAAGTTTTATAAAGTTTATATGCCATTGAAATAAAACTGTATAAAGAATAAATAAAAGTTTTTGTTTTTTATCAAGAGAAAACATTGTCGACAAACATTCAAATTAAATCGAAATGTATTCTTGTTTCTTTCAAATTTTTGTCTTGTTAGTATCTTTTCTGTTACCTTCACTAGTTTGTCTACTGCTACTAAAAAATTATTTAGAACGTAGAAATAAATTCTAAAAAGAAAAAAGTTTTAACTTTGATAAAACAAAAAGTTTTATGAAAAATAGATTCATGTCAGTCGATTTCTTAAAGTTGGTTGCTGTCGAATTTAATATAGGAAAATTTACCGTATGAGAAAGGAAGAAAATTTTGAAGAAAATGAAAAAATAAATCATAAGAATAGTGTTACAACTTTAAATTAGGGTTTACTATATCTAAACTAACATTACATTGTAATAGAAGAAGATTTCATTTTGTTGAAAAGTTTCCGTAAAAAAAAAAAAACATCTCTAAGGTATAATACCTTTTTATTAATCATGCAGATTAATAAAGCAATCAAAAAGAACATAGGAAAAAATATGAGAACATATAAATACTATATTTTAATACGTATTTTATACAATGTATGCATGAGTATACATATTTATAGTACTATTAAAACTGGTCACAAAATAAAATCTTATTTTGCATAGAAGAAACGTGTTTTACAAAATTTCACTCTGGTTTCGACTATTTCTTGAATTTCGATTTATATACATGGTTTGTTTCCTGATTATATTGATTAATTATAATCCTATTATATATATGCACATACATATTTATATGAAATTGAACAAACTTTACTATATCCAGTTATTTTGATGATTAAGTTTCCAAATGTTAATTTTAATTATATATTTTCCAAAATTAATATACTTCTCTTGAAAGTGGCATATTATCTGATAATAATTATTAAAGGTTATATCAAAGTAGGACGAAAAATTTGTTCGATCTGAAATTTCAAATCATCTTTTTACTTTTTCATTTATTATTCTCTTCATTAAACTAATACTTTCAATCGAAGATATAAAAATTAGAAGTATGAAAATTATTAATATAATAAGAGAATGACTTATAACCAAGTCGAATTTGCTAATAGTAGATCGAACCCTTGACACACCCTCACATTTAGTTGAGTTATAGGTACATACAAAATCTATGGTAAAAATATTCGAAGTGCGTTGAACACATGACCGTGACACATAGAATTTCTTTTTCGGTTTGCCTCAAGGAAACTCGTAAATAAATTTCGATAAAGAAAAAAAAACAAGATGTTAAAGGAACAGTAATAATAATTAGACGTAATGGAATTTAAATAAAAATTATTTCAATGAAAAATTATATATGGTTAATTTGAACTTTTATTTAATTGTCAAATATAATTCAATTAATTTAATTAATTTTAGTAATTAGAGGGATGGATGATTATGTTGATTACAGCACATTTTCTTAAGTCGTGGAATTAAACTGGACACAGTAACCCTCATTTCGTATTTCATATTGATTTTTATGTAATACTTAAATTTTATGAGAACCCAGCCTCGCACAAATAAAAAATTGCAAATGAAATTAATATAACAGTGTTATAGATAGAAGTACTATAAATTGTTTTATTATATTCCTATAAATATTTATCAGAAGACTCTATTTTACATTTACTTATTTTAATTGAATTCAATACATTCTTAAGATCAAACATTTAAATAACAGTTTTTAACAGTTACTTTTCCATTAATCATTTTATAAAAATATTTTTATTATAATTGTTTTGTTATTACAAATATGAAAAACGCTACTGTATTTATTTATAACCAATCACAACTCCTTTTTTTCCAAATTGAACTTATAACACTTAAATAAATTGTTTATTTATTAGAATAGTAGATAAAAAGTCCAACCAAATTTCAATAATATATATATATCTGCAATTATAACAATAGAGTAGATCAATAATTTAAAAAAAATTAATTTTTCAATATAAGTAATTATAATGTGTGTAATATTAATAAAATGAATTTGATGATTTGTTTTATATATTGCAATTATTTATATTATTAAAGAAATCATAAAAGAATCCATTTATTCAATTAATTTATTGTCAAAAAATCTTATAAATATATTTATTTTTTATAATTCTCGTTTTTTCTTCAGTTCAAATTTATTTTGAAATTATAAACAAACGTGATGCGATCTGTATGTATAACAGTAAAACATACTACGAATGAAATTATAACATCTCCCCGTGGGGGTTGATAAGACTGTAATATATTTAATAAAGTATAAGATATGCACGTTTGATGTAAATAACATCGTGGTCATGCAAATTATTTAATTACACTTTCTTTATTGACTTTTTTTAACCTATAACTTAAATCCATAAGTACTTATATATTTAATTATTTTTCCTGTAACTTACTTATTTAATTATCTCTTCCACTTTGTTAACTTTTAACCTCAATTTACAAGTTTTAACTTATTTAATATATCGAGTTTTATTATTTATATGGAATTAATTTTTGAATAAATATTTGTAGTCGTTTTTTGCTTACTCGCTGGTCGAGAAATTGTTTTACATTAACATTAAATTATTATGACAGCATTGTTCTCTTTATTATTAGATAAAAATCTTACGTGATTTTTCTCACACAATACTTTTCACGTAATATCCGTCTTTCTTTTTTTTTCTTTTTCTTTTATCTATTATTCATTCGCACATTTTGCTTTATACGAGTGTTTTTATATCATACAATGTGTGTGTGTGTGTGTGTGTGTTTATTACCTTTTTAAAATTATTAAAGTATTATATTTTGAAATTCATTCATGATGTTCATAGAAATCATAATGACGCACAGCAAACACGAATTCGAGAAAGTTTTTGTATATAAAACTTTAATTCCCATATGATTGCGCAATCATTTTATGCATATACGTATACATAAGGAAAATAAATTTTTAACTGAAAATATTAAAATAAAACTATTGTCGGACTATAATAAAAGTAAAATACAATTTGTATTTATGAAATATATAAGCTACATAAAATTTATAGTTTGATGTTTTGTAAATATCGCTATAATTTGTATTTCATTTTTTATTTGATTTTTATATTTTCATAGATTACAAATAAATCGTTAATTTTGTTTTCTATTCATAATAAGTTAATATTTTGAAACTTAAAATATGTTAACGAATATTAACAATACGAATTATCCTATTGTCATTTCGATTATTTTTAATTTCATATACTAACAAGTAAAATTTCATTTATTTTTATTATTTGTAGTTATTAAAAGATAATGTATTTTTTTTTTACAACACATGTAATTAATTTGTAAATTTTAAGGGGTGGAAAGGGGCGGAAAAATCAAAGTGGTGGAAAATAAATGGTTCTTATAATTTATAAATTATAGAAATAGTTTTTTCGGTGTTCTGGGAATCAGCAACGTTTTCACAGTAACACCACAAACTATTACACAATTGTTACTATTTTTAATTCATTTTCGAGTTCTTATTTGTGTGAGCGAAGATTCTCGACAGTTCCTATAATAAAATTTAAGGTAAAAGTGTAAAAATTATTTTGAAAAACGAACTGATGGTAGCTATGTTTGATTTAATAATTTGTTTTGAGAAAATGTACATTTATCAACAGACTCATCCATCCCTTTAACTATTATTATTAATTAAATTTGTTTAATTACATTTTTTGTGATCTAAAATATTTTTTTTATTTATTTTTACCAAATTTTTACAAAAATTATTGACTATTACCAATTTAATTCCACGATTAGTGAAAATGTGCAATTACCAATTGGCTCATCCATCCATTATTATTATAATTAGTTAAATTTGTTCAATTACATTATTTAATAAACTTAAATGTGTTTTATTTATTTTAACTTAACTCTTATAAAACAAATTATTAGCTATTTTGCAAATTGTGCTTATTAGAATTTTACACAGACACAATAGAAAAATCACCGAGAATGTAAAATATTTGAAAATTACTATAATAACAATAAATCTACTATGACTATTTAAAATGATTGATTTATATAGAAAATTTTTATGAGTGATAAAAATTTGGTAGGTTTAGTGTAAAAAGCTTTTATTATAATAGAAAATTTTAGTCAATGTATCACATTTTATAAACTTTATTGTTAACTGATTTAAAATGTTATTAAGTATTAAATCATTTTTCTTATCAATAATACAATAATCCAAATAATATTGTTTTACGGTTTCGAATCATTTATTTATTTAACACCTTCTAATATTTATCCAATACTACAGAGGAAGAGGTCATTTTTTTATTTTATCGTCGGAGTCAACACCACACGATTTTTTCTCGGAATTTTTTTACTCATCCATTTTATAAACCATTCTTGCGTTCCTTGACTTCAGTGATCTGATGAGAACTATAATTCCTATTATTATTATTTTATTGTATACACAGTGGGTGTAGAAAGTATTCGTAAACCGATCAATTTGAAATAAAATCTTGTAAAATTGTAATTTATTAACTAATTTCTTATAAAAAATGTATTTATACATATTTTAAAAAGTTTCTACAATAAATATAATGAAATAAAAAATAATTTTTTTGAATAAATTATAAAATTGACTAGGAAAACGAAAAAATCGACAGAAACATAACATAAAAACATAAATATTCATACAATTCTTATTTTGAACTATTTACAAAAGAGTTTGTATATAAACCATAATATAAACACATAATGTATGTGTGTGATTGCTTTCTAGTTATAATTGACTTTGTCAGTATGTTTGTAACCGTTATCGGCATCAGTAGAGTTCAAAATTATTTAAGATCGAAAATTATTGTTGAAAAATAGGACAAAAACGTGTTGAAACAACGATAGAAGAAAAAAAATTGTTATTAATTTTACATAATCAATATAAAAGTTTATTAGAAATATCGCGAATTATAAACAGACCTCGAACGACTATACAAAGTATCATTAATAGGTATGGATTAAGAAAGAAACTGCAAAATAACTCAAGAAATGCACGTCTACGGAAAATTAATCAGTACACTGGACGAGTTATAACAAGAATGATAAAACAAAATCCAAAGATAAGTGCTATAAAAATAATTGAACATCTTAAAAATAATGTAAATATTGATATATCCGGTAGTACTGTACGTAATTTTTCGTCAAATGAAGGGTATCATGGTCATGTCAACACAAGCTACACTCATGGAGCTCCAAACAAGTACAGAACCTCTACTGTGTTTACATAAATTACTATTCAACGTGACTAGACCGTTAAATATATAAATATTCATATATATTCAATAATATATAAATATTTGAATAGGGATTGACTAATCAAGATCTCGGTTATCCGTTATTTTATGTTTGCTGACACACATTCGAATCAAATTTACATGTATTCATTTTTCTTTCAAATTTTGATCTCATTGCCATTATACTACTTTTACTTTTCATTACTGATAGTAGTGTTTACTATTATTGAAATATTATTTACAAGTTAAAAAGAAAATGAATTGTAGTTTTGATTGAACAACAAGTTGAAACATTATGAAATATAGATTCAAGCAATTTCGTAAAGTCAATTTTTGTCGAGTTTGTTTTTAATGTACAAAATCTACCGCAATGAAAAGAAAGAAACCACCGAGGAAAATGAAAAAATTAATCATAAAATAGTGTTACAATTTTAAATTGATGTTTACAATACCTAAACTAACATGACATTATAACAAAAGTAGATTTAGTATAGATGAAAAGTTTTCTAAAAAAAGCACTTTTAAATGTACGACTAATAAAGTAATACAAATAAACATAGTTTAAAATATAATAACATATAAATATTATTTTTTAATACAATATGTTCTATACAATGTATACACGAGTATATACATATATTTATTATATGTTATTATTAAAAAAAAATAACACAAAATAATATTTTATTTTGCATAGAAGGAACGTGTTTTAAAAGAACTTCGTTCTATTCTGGAGTAGCTATCAATTTATCCTCTTCATTTGCTAGTTAATTAAGATCTTTCTGTAATTTATAATTCTATGTATAATAATTTCCTAGAATGTTTCAGAAATATTTCAGATAATTTTGAAAATGAAATATTTAAATAAATATTATTCAAAAATTGTATATAAACAGTATATATACGTAAATGCTTGATATATGAATCAAAATTAAAAAATTGCATTCCAACATTATTTAACAGATTTATAGCAAATGTCTAAAAATATCTGACATTTAATTAAATGAGTACATGAAAATGTCGAATAATACAATATTATATTTCTTCGATGAATTTTATGACTGTTGCATATAATTGTACAGGCATCTATACGATATTTCGATTGAAAATATTCCTTCACTATTTTATTTCATTTAACTTTGATATTTATAATACTAAAAAATTATTCATGCGCATCATTTTTCTTTATATAATACATTCAATGAATATTCACATTAAGCGAAGTGGAAAATAATTGTTTCTATACAGGGTGATTCTTGTAACGGGGACGGGTAATAACTTTTTTTCAAGTAACAATAGAAAAAAATCATAAAGGAAAAAGTTATATGGCACAACAAATGTCAACTTTCTATGAAATTACTTTTTTTGAAAATGCATCGATGCACTTGTCAGATGCAGTTGCACTTTTTTTTTAAATGGAACTTTATATTTTTTTGTTTTATACCATTTGATTCCTTTTTTTATGTTGCGCAAAAAAGTATAAAGTGAAGGTCATCGAAATGTCAATAGTTTACAAGATATTTGAAGTTTTATGTCAGTAATGAAAAAATGAATGAATAAAAATATGAATAAATGAAACGAATAAATAAATATAATGAAATGAAAAATATGATTAATCAATTTTTGAATATTTTTAAAATGATAAGCAACGGTAATAAAATCTGTGCAAGGAATACGACAATTCTTAATATGACTTATCCATGCGTGCGTTGAATCATGTGCAGGATATTTTGAACATTTCTTATGCATTAGTCACTTTTTTCTAAGAATGCAATCTTTCGATCATAACTCATAAACCAGTCATTTCCTGGCAAATATTTATGCTAAAATTTTTGTCTTTTTTTGTGTGTGTGTGAGAAATTCGTCCCTAAAAAATTTCTAAAACATCCTGTTTACAATGCTTCGTAATAATTTTATATTTTTACAAAATGATTAATTTAAACGTATTTTACATTTAAAAAAATAAATTTTTGTTTAACTTATTAAAAAAATACCTGGTACTTAATAATAGATAATAACTTATCATTTTTTTTAAACCGTATTTATATAAGCGAACCGAATATTTTTAATTTTTAATTTCAATTAATTTAGAAATCAATTGATTAAAGTTCAAAAAGTTTTAAAATTTAAACGTACAACCGGCTTCCTTTCTATTGGAACGATTTGTATCTCAATTTGGCAACAATGGTCATATAATTATATTAATCCAACTCAACAACTACTCCTCTGAGATTCGTTCACAAGTACACAAGTGATGCCAAGTTCGAGTCTCGTTTTACTTCAACGAGATAAAAGCGTTCTCCTTTGTAGAATTTCTTTTTTTTTTTTTTTAGTCGAATGCCAAAAAAAGAAAAGACCATTGATCGAAATCAATTTAAAGAGTTTTAGAAGTTTTAAACGTGTTCGATACGGTTCGGAATAAACGATTTTTTGTTTTAACTACCATCTGTTACTTCAAAGGAGATATTTGTTCCTAAATTAATCATTCCAAGAAATATTGTTTTCAAGCTGCAGTTATAAACGTTAAAAGAAAACATATGTTTGGGATAGAATCTTTGCTGTTATTTGTATGACACTCTGACAATGAAATAAAATATACAATATATTCATTTTTATTTCTAATATTTGGCAGTAATAAGATGCTAATTATAGATATGTAATATTAAAGAGAAATAATTAACCCTTCAAGGGTTACAAGGTTAAATACAATAATACAATTGTGAATTGATTGTTTTCAATGTTTTTGTTATTAAAAAAATCTGAAAAAAATTTATAAATACACTTTAATGTTTTTAAAATATATTGTTTAATAGTTTATTTTACTATTTATAATTTCACTTTAAAATAAAAATAATTGTTTAAACAAAGCACTTGCTCTAAAAGATTCACGTTATTGGTGTAGTGTTAATTATATATAATTAATATTAAAATTTATATAACGTTATAATTGTTATACTGTATAATGTACTTTACTTGATAAGCTTGAGAAACTTGTAAACTGTACATTAGATAACAAATAATTTCTACAGAGATTGCTTGATATCAAAAGTGACATAATCTGATATATATGATTTGTTTAAATGTGGAGATATTTAGAAGATTTGAAAATAAATTTGAAAATAAATTTTAGTTTTTTAAAATTAAATGTCCAATTTTATAATAACAGTTTTAAAAAACATTTCAATTTTTAGGTAAAAAAATATTAAACATTCTAAAAGTAATGTTATTGTAAATATATTTAATAGTATTACAAAAACATACTGTTACATATGCTTTACTTCTATAACTTTCAATTACTTATAATATTCGATTTATTAAATATTTTATATTTGCTTTTTATTGAAGAAAGTACTATCAATTTTCAGCAATAATTAAAAATAATTTATGCTTACGTAATATTTAAATATAAATTTTTTTAAACAATTTGTATACTCGTATCATACTACTGTTTCACGTTGATGCATCGAATGGTTTTTATTTAGAAATTATTGTTCACTAATCTCAATGCCATAATAAAAATTTGTACTTAAAATTGGGCGATCGATGAGACTTCGCGAATGACATCATTTGATAATACGGAAATAGTGATACGTTATCGGAAAGTCAGCGATTCACAACGGTTTCATAATGACCCCCTATTCGATATAGAATCACGTATGAGGAGAAATGATCGACGGAAAATCGATTCCTTTGGTAGTGAGTATCGCAAGGTCGAATCCGATCATATTTCAATTGAAGTTACGATTCGGTTGTTCCTTGAGCGTATCTTAAAATTCATCCACTTGTGACTGGAATATTTATGCGGATATGTAATTATTATACTCCATATCACTAGCATACTTCTTCTTTTTCAAAGCATATCTGACTCACATTTTTAAACTCTTGAATCTTAATAAAAACGAAGATATTTTATTTTTAAGTATTTATACAATTATATTATATTATTGTGAAATTATAAATAGTATAGTATTTCTTAACCTTTGCATACCACACTTGGTCCAAAGGACCCAGACCTTTTTTGCAACTTGAGTCATTTTTCTCAATTGTTCAACTTTAGTAATTTTTTAAACATATTTAAATTTAATTTAAAGCTATAAAGCCTATATAGTCTTTTTAAGTAAGTATTAAAGAAGTCTCAAAAAATGTTGAAATAAATTTAGGCAATAGTTTCTTTTTTTACAACGATTTTTTTCGCCCGGGTCCAAAGGACCCGGGTCTGGTAAGCATATTACTCCAAGAAGGGTGGGAAGCAAAAGTTAAAAAAGAAAAAACGTTATGTTTTTATGTAACGTACAAAAAAGAATATACTTCAATTTAACCCCTTCGCATTCTTAATTACATTGTAATTTTGATGCCAACAGTCCTTAAACGTTTTAAAATGTTTCATTTGAAATTTACTTTAACTAAACAATAAAGTAATTTTGTACATGTATGGAAAAAAATAACGTGATCCAAAATTTCATTGACGGTTTATAAAGTAATTATGTTTGTTTGATATCATAAACCTTTATTTCAGTTAATAAATTATTAAATTTAATTAAAATTACTCGTTTATTAAAGAAATATTGTTAATGACAGATTCAAATGTTAATAACGATGCGAGTTGGATGAAAAAAAAAGTCGAATTTTTTTATAAACGATTATTTTATTATCTGTATATACAATTTATTTCGAAATATGTATATGTAGAATTCATTTTAAGTATGAACAGCTGATACAAAGATAATAAAAAGTTCATAGAAACATGTGTCATATTTAAACATGTTTGTCTTTTGTATTTCAATAATCAACCATAGCTTATCTTCATAGAAAGTGCTCAAAATGATCACCCTCAGTTTTTATTTATAAACAGTGTCTATGTATTTTGTGAATATTTTTTGTCTTCGTTGATGTCATGTATTCTGTTAATTAAATTTGGCCATTTTTATTTAACACTAAATTAACGCATGTTTTGTTCACTATTTTTTAAGAATTTACAAACATAGTTGAAATGAAAGCGTGAGTAGAGGGGAGGAATTAATATTTACGTATGTTTCATTAGAGCGCTAAAAAAACCAATATATGTTTTTAAAAAATAATATTTAAGATTTATACATATATATGTATATAATATTACAAACGGATGCTCCGGCCACGCGTTCCTGTGGTTTTGTTATTAAATAATGATTTAATATAATTCTAAACTATTTAGTAAATTATAACAACACACAAAATAATGCCACAATTAGAATGGAGTGCATAAAATAATAATACAGGAAAAAATACAAAATTCAGGATTAGTTATGTCATATGTAAATCTAAATGATAAAATATATTTTATCACGAAAAAAAACGTGAATATATCGAAATAATTGAATTGTAATACAGCGCCATCTATTAGAAACTTACAGTACCTAGAGACTTAGATAACCTCTAAATAGTAAATCCTTAAATTAGCAATAAAAAATAATAATAATCGCGATAATAACTATTCTATATCTTTTGTTGAAAAAATCACATAAAATAAAAAAAATTTCATTAAGATCAGTTTAGTAGTTTCGAAGTTTATAAGAAATCAACAATGTGACATTGAATTTTTATATATAAAGATAGTAGAAAAATTTGAAATAAGTTAAATTAGATCAATCAGTATAATTTCAATGTTCAATTTTCTTATTTAAAGTATCTCATTATTTTCTATTTCCTTTGTTTTAAGAATTACAAATGTGTAATTAGAGTTTCATTTATGAAGTCATTTATAAAAAGTCAACAGATTTCAATGGATTCCAAGCGAACCTGGAATTTTTGACAGACCGTTAAATTTAATAATACAACGACTTCAAACTTAAATATAAGCTGAAAGTGATTATTTCGAGCACTATCTTTAAAGATAAACTGACGCGGATTATTGGAACACAAAAGTGACTATAATTTTGTAACAAGGTCAAATCGAACATATGTTTATATGAATTTTTTTCATTGTTTTTGTTTGTCGTGCCCATTCCTGAAGTGGGTCCAACCTATTACAAAATATCCTATATATTTGCACAAATATTGCATAGTCAAAAATTTTATTATTTTTCTATAAATATCTAATTCTAATAAAACATTTTGATTGATAACTTAAAAAATCTCTAATTTTATAAAATTCCAATTTTCTTTCAGACCATAAAATAAGTTTGTAAATCTAAAAAACACAAATATAAGCTCTCAAATAACCAATAAAACAAAATATTTTTTAAGTTCTTTTAAGTTTATTGTAAAGTTGATCATCAAACAAGAAATTTTTTCAATTCTAAAATACAGGTTACAGAACGAATTTTAATCGATTTTTAAAATTATTATTCTTTTTTTAAATAATTGAATATAATAATATATTATAAATAAAACGGTATTTATAGTTATATACTTGCGAAAGAAATATAATAATATTCCTGAAGTTAAATGAAAATAATCAACAAGATAGAATATAATATTTACATTATAAAATTATAATATTGTTCTGTTTATCTTTCTTTATAATAACTTATAATTTTTTACAATTACGCGAATATAATAACTAATTGTACTGAACAGAATAAAGAAAAAATAAAAATTTTTAGGTAATAATAAAATAATATTTATAATTATATTACTCGTAAATTTTAATTTTAAAAAAATCAATATAATATCGAATGCATAAATTTAATTATGAATTAAAAGTCGGTCATTTCCTTCTACGTTAATATATATAAAAATATTTTATATAAATGAATTCAAATGGTAAATAATTTAATGTTGTGTTACATAATAAATTAAAGGATATTTATATATAATATATAAAATAATAATTTTCATAAAGTCGTATGAAAACACCGATCAATAACATTGAATGTATAATTTTCATTCTAAATTTAAAACAATTCTTTCTATCGATCTTTAATAAAGGTTAACATTGTTTTACAAGTGCACAAACGTAATATCAATTTTACGCCAAGTTAAATAATTAAAAAAAAAAAAAAAGAGACAAAGAAAATAAAAAAATGAATCATATCATTATCAATTTCTAAAAAAAAAATAATGCATATTATTTTTTTGAGATAAATTCGAATTATAATTAACATAGTGTCGGGTTACATAATATTATAAATAAAACGATATTTCAGATAATAATTTTCATAAAGTCGAATGTAAAGCAAAATTAATAAAAACATCGAATGCAGAATTATAAAATTGGAAATATAAAAAAATGAATTATTTGAACCGATTGTAGTACGTTTAGTGTTATAAACGTTGCCGAAGAAAAAAGGAGAGTTAACTTTTCGACAAAGTTTCTTTCCACCCCTCCTCCTTCTCCCCCTCACCCTCTCTCTCTATCTATGTTTCTGTAGATGTCAGGAGATCCTGAAAGGGCCACGTCATCTCTCCGTCGTGCGTATAACACGCACACTCACTCACTCACTCACTCACGCACGCACGTTACTTCTACTTGTTACGAAAATAGCACGGCTGATTATTCGCCACGGGATTCGAGCACCTACGCCGATATTTCACCGTATTCCGGCTGATCTTTAGAAAGCACACACGAGATTTTACCAACCGGTACACGCACGTGCCAACGAACATGGCCGAGACTAGGTGAAGTTATTTTTAAAAGAATCTAGACCACATTTGGTGATTTTCTCTCCTCGAGTATATCAATTTTTCATTATTTTTGGTTTAGGATTATTCTAAAAAAACAAAAAAAAAACCAGGACTACCTATACACGCATTAATCACTTTCTCTCGGTTCTAATATAACATAATTAAAATAATAAATACTCGAATGTTACAATGTAGATAGAAGAAAAAAAAAAACACGAAAAAGAATTTTAACATAGATAAAACAAATGTAAAATCTTTATTCTCACCCTTACCACTCCACCCCTGTAACAATTATAATATACGAGAAACAAACGATAATCAAACGTCAATTTGTTTGAAAGATTAGTAAATTACAAGAGCAAATCTAAGGATCCGTTTATGAGTCACTATAAAGCCCACGTGTTCCATAACTTTTATCAAAATGACTTGTATGAATCTCTTAAATGGCTGCAACATAACCGTTTGCATATACAACTATAAATCACTATGTAATTCAATATGGTCTTAATTAAGAGTAAACTAATGATTACAACGGTTACATCTGGCACGATTCTTCACTAAATTCATTCACACAGACGGAAATTGCATACATTTTTCGAATAAGTCGTTTTTTTTCTTCTTTTTCCTCTTCTTCTTCTTCTTCTTCTTCTTCTATATTTTCTTTTATTTCGTACTTTTACATTTCTTTTTTGTTTTTTGTTTTTTCGATGCAACCAACGATTTTCGAATAACCGAGTAACCGTTTTACGAAGCACCGTACGTCATTCGTCGTCTTGTGCTTTTCCTACCTTCGGGAGGAGAGAAGTGGCGGCCTAAGACCCCGAAAACACACCCGAACGAAGTTTGTTCGGCGATATAAATATAGTTGCTCAAGAGCACCGAGCAAAATGAAATGCAATAAAACTTATCTACTACAGTTTCTCTTCGACTTCTCTCTCACTTACCGAAGTATGCTTGTCTTTCTAGACTTCTTCTTTCTCTCTCTCTCTCTCTCTCTCTCTCTCTCTTTCTCTTTCTCTTTCTTTCTCTCTTTCTTTCTCTTTCTCTGTCTATCAGAATTTCTTTTTTTTTGCCGAACACACCCGAGATAACTAAAGCTAAGGCGCTATTTCCATTCTGAATGAAGAAAGAAAAAGAAGCAGAGAACGAGCAGCAGCTTCCTACCGCAAATCAGCCGGATGTCGGGCCTGTTTATGGCAAGTGTTGGCAACGAGGGCGGTTTATTGCTTGTAACACGTGCCTTCGGTTTAAACCATCTCAAGTAAAAGTCTTTAAATTGTTTCAAAATTCTTTTTCTAATTTATTATAGTTCAATGTTACGTAATAATCATTTGTATAATGTTCAAACTGATAAAAAATTGTTTTTGGTTTTAATCTTTACGTAAATTTTTTTATATTATTTTTAGACACATATTATGTTTTAAATTATTTTGAGTAAATGTGTTCCAACCGTTTGAAAATTTTTTTCCTAATTTATTATAGTTCAAAGTTACGTAATAATAATTTTGATAATCGACATAATATTTAGATTGATTAGGAGAGTTTTTGATTGTACATTTTACTTAAATTGTTTACATTATTTTTAGATATATATTTTTTGAATCATCTTGAGTCTTAAAGTCATACAATCGTCTGAAAATTTTTTTTCTAATTTATTCTAGTTCAAATTTACCTAATAATTATTTGGATAATCGACAGAATGTTTAAGCGAAGCTTAAATAAAGATTTTTCTCGGTTTTACCCTTTACGTAAATTGTTTACATTTTTTTAAATACATTAATCATCTCAAGCAAAAATCTTCCAATTGTTGAAAAATTCTTTTTCTAATTTATTCTAGTTCAAATTTACGTAATAATCATTTGTATAATACTTAGACTGATAAATACTGTTTTCGGGTTTTACCCTTTACGTAAATTCCTTGTATTATTTTTAGATAGATATTTAAATTATCTCTAGTAATAGTGTTCCAGTCGTTAGAAAAATTCTTTTTCTAATTTATTATAGTTCAGAGTTACGTAATAATCATTTGGATAATCGACAGAATGTTTAGACTGATTAAGAGAGTTTTCGATTTTACCCTTTACGTAAATTGTTTATATTATTTTTAGATACATATTTAAATTATCTCAAGTAAAAGTGTTCCAATCGTTTTAAAATTCTTTTTCTAATTTATTATAGTTCAGAATTATGTAATAATCATTTGGATAATCG
Organism: Polistes dominula; assembly: GCF_049000335.1. NCBI lineage: Eukaryota > Metazoa > Arthropoda > Insecta > Hymenoptera > Vespidae > Polistes > Polistes dominula. The sequence continues at coordinate 4,206,984 of NW_028301061.1, read as the reverse complement.
AAAGATTATTTAGATCGATTGAGAGTATTTTCAAATCTTCAAGAAATTCTTTTTCAGATTTATGACTTAAAGTTTCGTAATAATCATGTAAGTTTTAGATGGAATACAAGTGTTTCGGTTTTAACTTTTACGAAAGCGCATTGCACTATTTTTAGATTTATCCTTTAAAGTAATTCAAAGATTCTTTAGATTAATCAAGAGTGTTTCTGGTTTTATCTTGTAACGTAAAAGCTTTGCACTTTTTTTTAATAAATATTTAGATTATCTCTCGTAAAAATTTATGAGAATCATTTAGAAATTCATTTTCAGATTTATTATGGTTTGAAATTTCTAACCATAATAAAACAATCGAGAAAATGTTTCAATCGATTTGAAGTGTTTTTTTTTGTTATAATTTTTTATAGAAACACTGTATAGTAGTTGCAAATAAATATTAGATCAAGAAAAAATTTCGGAATATTTTATTGCAAATGTGAAATAAGCTATTTTCCATATTTTTTACCTAACCTACTATAAATGTGTTAAAACTGTTTTATGATGGATGTTTACTTCTTTCCGATATCGTGATTTCTAATGAACCGGTTTTAATTAATATTTTTTATAATTTCATTAACTTTTCCACTGATTAGTCTACCGAAACGCGATTCATTTTTGACAATTAATTGTCATTTTTGGCAAAATATCCCAATAGAAAACTCTTCAACCTGTGGCACACGTATCATTTTTATGAACATTTTTTTTGCACATTTTTTTATCCACCTGAATCACATTCTTCTTTTTTTTTGTAATTGTTCACGCGCACTGTATGTTATGCTAACGTGAATCCTTTTCAAACTGACGTACAAATTCTTTACATTGATATTATACGTACGTTTTGTACGAAAATCTCACGACAGTAAATTATTACGGTGTGAGTGATTTTGTAGTAATACTAAAGGCAGTTCTTTAGTGAACAATGAATTTATTATTTGAATCTTGGCGACTATATTACAATTATTTGAATGCTTGATGTTGACTGTATGAATGTATGCTGACTGACAGATTCTATAACAGACAGACCCTTTCTTATTTTATTTCACATATTTATATCCAAAATGAATTACACCCCTTTGAAGAGGGAAGGAAATATATGAATCTAATTAACCAATTGTCGGAGAGTCCACACCCCATAGTCCATCGATGGGAACAGCTTATGTATTTGATAAAGATTGTAGTGGAAATTATGCATAAAGGAACTTTGTCTAGAATAAGAAATATTATTTCTCCTTATGGTGTCGCATGTGTTTACATAGGAACCCGAAACCACCCGAAGGGACCGACACTACACAAAGATTTTCGTCGCACCACTATGTTTTGATGATTGTTGAGTTTGTTTGGGAATTTTTGGCCCTCCAGAATATTCTTCTTAGGGTAAGTTCACACTGGGCGCTCAGCGTTGCGTTGAGCGAGCATTGATCGCGGTACACACACCGCGCTTAGCACGGGGTACGACGTGCGTTAGTAAAGAAGAATATACGTGGCTCAGTTCGGGAATGGACATCGAAGTGTTTGCTTATGTGTGTCAAACAAAAACAAAATCACGCGATCAAATGTACAACTTTATGGCGCTTCATGTATTTCGAAGCGCGCAGCTGACGCTTGCTGAACGCGCGTTCAAAGGAAAAAATGTGAACGCACGTTTGACGCACGATTGACCCGAGGCGCGCGCTTGCATGTGAAAACTTCAATAGAACTCCTAGTTCTCAATACGCGCATTAGCAAAGCGCACGTTTAAAAACGCCTAATATGAACTTAGCCTTAATCTTTGAGTGAAATTCTTTCCTAAGTAAACGATACCTTATAACTATTGATTAGCGTATTCTATAATATTTTATTTCATATGTTTATCGCAGGGTTTTGTTCAACTAAATTCGAAAGCACATTCCACAATAGAAATTTAATATAAAAAAAAATAACTAAATATAAAGCTTATTTGGTACGACGAAAGATTTGGTACTGAACGCACGACTTTACACTCTGACGTGGCCTTACAAATTCAGGTATATCTCCGATAATATTTATCGGATTGGCTTCAAAATTTCAGGAAATATACTTAAATATATGTATATTACGAAAATGCAAAAAAAATCGATTTTTTGAAAATTCTAACTGCGTATAACGCCTTAAATGTATTGAATATACCTTTTTTCTCCAGATCATTCTTAAAACTCAATAACTTTTAATTAATTAAACAAATAACACGAATTTTTGTTTTAATTTTTCTGTGAGAAATCACACACACTTAAGTATTGTTAAATTTGATATTACCAGAATTGTGTATGATCTTAAAATAATTTAATAAAATTAAACGAATAAAATTTTTCTTCAAAAATTTTAAAGAAAAATCTTCAAATCGTCTGAAAATTCTTTGTCAAATGTTTTACATTTAGTGATAAGTTACATTTTAACGATTTTATTAAATTCATTAAAATTAAAAAAAGAAATGAAAAAATTGCATGCAAGCGTTTTGAAACGACCATTCGAATAACATTTAACATATTCGACAACTCTAAATGCGATTGAACTGAATTTTCAGAGAAATCAATCCGTGTTAATCAACTTCTTCAAATTTTTTAAACTGTCCGAGAACATTTCTAGTTTCTCACGTCAAAACCATTGTTTCGAAAAGTCTCAAACCGAATTTAACACGTTTTCTTCGATTAAGTTTAATCGGCATAGACTTCGAATAATGAGTAATAAGTTTCATCTACAATTAGGTATTTTAAGTTCGAAATATTGAAAATGCACGAATCGGAAAAACAGCTTATCGTGTAGATCATTTTCAATCAATTGATAAATCTCTTTGATGTCGAGTAATCTAACTTGTGTAAACTATATTCCTTTAAGCAATATCTAAACTACAAAAGTTATTTGACTTTACCATCAAAACTTACCCACTTTGGAGCAAGTAATATATAAGTAACCAGCAACAAGAATTAAAATAACTATTTAAATAATATATTATAAAGGTCTCATAAAATAATCATGTAAATAAGAAAGAATATTTAAATGGATTCAAAGTGTTTTTGCTTTTCATTACTTTTTAATAAATATGTATATCATCTCAAGAAAAAGTTTTCGAATCGTTTGCGAAATTTTTATGTAGAAATTTTTATACAGTGACACACGAAAGTGAATACTTACAATGAAAATAATATTATTATTATTATTAACTGACATTAGGAACTCGAAAGTTCATTGCCGCAAATACCAAATCCCGCCATTGTTCCCGTCCCTGAGCGTGATCCTTCCATTCGCGGTCCTTCCTATTTCTTTCAGGTCCCTTCTAATATTATCCTCCCATCTACGCCTCGGTCTACCTAGTGGTCTTTTCCCGTTTGATAAATCGACCAATATTTTGTGCGCCGTTCGATCCTCCCTCATGCGCGCCACGTGACCAGCCCATCTTAATCGGCATGATTTTACGACGTTATTAATGTCTAGTTTGTTGTACAATCGATGTACTTCAACGTTATGGAGTTTTCTCCATTCGCCCGTTTCCTCATCGCGTTTTGCACCGAAGATTTTACGAAGAACTTTATTTTCGAAAATCCTAAATATTTTTTCGTCCCGTAAAGTGAGCGACCACGATTCACTACCATAAAAAACTACCGGCAAGATGATTGTCCTGTATATCCTGATTTTAATTCGCATAGACAGCAACCGCGAGCTGAATAATTTGTTAACCGAATGGAAACATGAATTGCCTAGATTGATTCTTTTCTTAAGCTCTTGAAAAAAAATTAATTAATATAAATATTAATATATTTCATATACGTATTGTATTATGATATAATTATAATATAATTATAATATATTAAATAAATTATAATATAATAATAAAGATATTACACAATACCTATAGAAATAAAATTAGATGTAGAAATTAATTTTAAACCAAATATATAATATAAGAATTGCCATCTCTTGCTAATTAATGGTTTCTTGTTTTGATTAGTTATCAAATGTTTCATAACTATAAAATGTTGCTACTTAAGTATTATAAAATAACGGACAATTATTTACATTCAAACCATAGTTATATATATTATATCATTAAAAGGATGAAATTACAATTCATTCAAGTACAAACTGAAAGTATTTAGAGTAATTGAACGTTGTATATATTATACTTAATGATCTTATAATTTCATATCAATATATCGAATTCATTTCCATACCTAATAATAACGTTGATATAATTCTTTAGATTATATCGTTAAAGTGTCAATCAAATTGAGATATATGTACCATTTAAAGTTTCGTTATAATGTTACGAAATGATTTCAGGTAGAAGAGAGGCTACTGTTTATTAATATTAATTCTTTCTAGACACTATATACATATATATACATTAGGGTGGGTCAAAAAAATCAATTATTTTTTTTATACAAGTGGTACGGAAAAATGGGTTACTAGACACCTTAAAAAAATTCTCACCAAATATGAGCTCTTAATTTTAAGAGGAAGATCCTCCGCATCGTAGTTTTTTATTTTTTTCTCAATCCAATAGAATAAAATTCATACCTCATCATTAAGTGATTGTACAGAAAAATGTTCTAGAAGAATTTTGTAGGAAATTTAATGCTCTACAAAAAAGGTATTTTATATTTTTTCCGTAAACCTCACCATTTGAATGATATTGAAGATTTATGTTTGATTATTTTAAGATAGATACATATATTAATATAATATATGTATATTTTATAATACATATATTATATATATACTATAATATATTTTAGATTATATAATATTATAAAAATAACATATAATATTTCATATATGTAATATTTATTTATATATGATATTCAGAGACAGAAATCAGTACACGTGAAAGTTTGATGATGAATATCTTTTGAACGCTTAATTTAATCGCCAAATCATAAGACACCATTTTTATAGAGCTGTTAATTTCCTACAAAAATTTGTATTGCGCATTTTATAATAGTCATTTATTGTCGAGTTATAAAATTTATAAACAAAAATGAAATTAAAATAATCAAACATAAATCTTCAATATCATTCAAATGGTGAGGTTTACGGAAAAAATATAAAATACCTTTTTTGTAGAGCATTAAATTTCCTACAAAATTCTTCTAGAACATTTTTCTGTACAATCACTTAATGATGAGGTATGAATTTTATTCTATTGGATTGAGAAAAAAATAAAAAACTACGATGCGGAGGATCTTCCTCTTAAAATTAAGAGCTCATATTTGGTGAGAATTTTTTTAAGGTGTCTAGTAACCTATTTTTCCGTACCACTTGTAAAAAAAAAATAATTGATTTTTTTGACCCACCGTAATATACGTATACTATTTTACTGAACATCAATATTATATAATAAATATATACTTGTACTATCTATAAGCTAATTTTTACTTGTACTTTTTTATTCGTTATTTCGACATATTTTGATCTATTTTTACTTACCCTATAATTTTATTTATTCACGATCTTATTCGTTCATAGACTTATATAATTACATTCATATTCATGTTATTTACCATATTTTTAACAATACTACTTTTGAACCCATTCGGTTAGAACGAAGATACTTATGTTCAATAAATAACCAAGTAATCGAGAAAATGTTTACATTGATTAGAACATTCTCATGATTCTCATGTAAATATGTTGATAAATTGTTGACCTCGAAGTGGAAAGAAATAGAGAAAGAGAAAAGAGAGAGAGGGAGGTTTGAGAAGGTTTTTTAGAGCATCTAGCAATGAATAATCAAAGCACCCCTGTACTCTGAAGCGTAGTATTATACATGCGTGTATCTAGTCGATGTATACAGAGATAGAAGCCACGGTCAGTACCGGATTACTCTTTTGCGACAGGAAAGCGAACGGAGTTTGCGTTTGTATTAGTAATATATAAGAACGTATGTATACGTATTTCTATATACGTGAGCGTGAACTCGGTTGCTCGTGCTTAATCGACAATTTTTCTACCTCGTTGATCATCCTTGTTCACACCTCGCAAGGGGTTTCATCCCTCTTAACTCGATAACGCTTTTAATAATAATAATAATAATAATAATAATAATAATAATAATAATAATAATAATAATAATAATAATCATAATCATAATCATAATCATAATCATAATAATATTACATTAATCCTACACACTGATGTTATTTTACACGATAAAATAGATCGAGTTTATGATTCAGAAATTTATCGTTGATATAAGTAATGTTATAAATTCATTCACAATTAAAATGCATATGCATGTTATTCGTTATCTATTCCTGTCTCTCACTCTTTCTCTTTCTCTTTCTTTCTCAAAACAAAGTATATCCCTCAGCGTCAAAACGTGGAACAATATTTCCATAGTCTCGTGGTAACTCTCGACACTGGGAATACCTACACGATGATATATTTGCACGTGTACAATAAAAGCTCTTATTTTCTCTGTCTCTCTTTCTCTTTATCTCTTTAGCCCTTTTAATATCCCAATCCCTACCAACTCTTTCCTTCAATCTCTCTCTTTTCACTCTCTTTCCTATTCTCTTTCTTATTTGCTTTCTCTTTCTATCTTATTATTTCTCTTATTCACACACTCTCTCTCTCTCTCTCTCTCTCATTTTTTTCCTCACTTTATTTACCACCCTGTTTCTCTCTCTCTCTCTCTCTCTCTCTCTCTCTCTCTCTCTCTCACTTACTTTCTCTTTGAATCTCCTTTTATTTCTCTCATTCTATTTCCTGACTATATTTACCCCCACTTTTATTTTCTTTTTCTTTTTTTTATTATCTCTCTCACCCTTTTTTCTCATTTCCTTATTGTCTCTCTTATCGTTTTTTTTTCTTCCCTTTCTTTTTTTCTTTCTCTCTTCCACCATCTCTCATAACGAAAGACTAAATAATTTATGAGGGAGCTTCCAAAAAAGAAAAAAAAAATATGAAAAGCAAAGTAAATCGCATCTAGACAGGATCTTAAGTTCTTCCTCTCATGAATTGGACTCGTCCTTTTCTCTAAACCAAGCAGAAATATCTTCCTTTGGGCTCGTCCACCTTTCGCAATCGAGCTGTCACTACGCCTTGGTTCACGACCTCCTGTCTCCGGGTCAAGGTCATCGGCACGCTCTCTAACCCCTCTATGTCATGCTACTATCTTCTTCCTGTTCAAACATACTTCGAGCAATTTCTTGTCCTTTTCTTCGTTTTTTTTTTTATTTTCCTTTTTTATTTCTTACGATTGTCATCCAAGTGAGATAGAAAACGAGATAACGGGAAAAATATTGAGTAAAATAAAATGTTTGGATTTATTTTTAAACCTTCATCAATAACGTGGGATATCATTAGAATCTGGAATCAAATTCGAATAAATATGTTTATTTTTAATTTAAATTTGTAAATAACCGTTAAACAAAAAATGCTATTAAACAATATTCTAATACAATCATTTAAATTATAAATTATTATTTATTAATTATTTAATAATTATTTATATAAATATATATATCTTGTAAATTAATATAAATTTTTAAATAAACATGAAACAAAAATATTATTCAACAATATTCTAATACTATAATGTAAATGATAAATTATTATTTATTAATTATTTATTAATTATTATTATAATAATAGTATAATAATGAAATAATAATATAATATATATAATATGGAATAATAATAATAATAAATAAAAAAATTAGTTATTTATGAATTATTAATATAATTAATAAATCTAATGATTTATGTTTGATTTTTTAAATAACAATCACATTGTGATAAAACAAACCCACAAACGGTAGCATTAATAATATCTACCTTACCAACTGAGAATTAAGACAAGAAGATTTATAAATAATATTATTTATTCATTTTATAGTTACTGTTGGTAAATTTCTAACAATAAACGGATATTGTACTTTTTTCTGTGAATGATTTTTTCGGTGAATTAATACTGAGATGTAAGAATGTTAATGAAATTATTCCGTGATATATTTTTGGATACAATGGATGATTGTTTATTGAAATTTATCGATCGAATGGTTGAGGGTGTCGTCCTCAAGGACCGAACGAGTGATTTAATGAGCGTTCTCTAGTCTTCGTTTAATTATTGTATTTTATAAGTAATTGTTCAAAAATTACGTTCACTTAAAATATCTCGTTATTTTTGATTTTATGAAGGACAGGAAAGAATTGCATGTGTGCAATCACAATAAAATGACAATTATTACAATTACGTAATTCTCTTTAAACAATTAATCTTTTTCTTTTGACATTTTTTTTTATCTTTAATTAAAATAATGATATTGTTTGTTACAGTAGTGTTATTTACCAGACATTTTGTAAAATACCACACTAACCGATTATTTTTCTACTCTCTCTTTATATACTAATATTATTTTATTTAGAATGTAGCAAACACTTCATACAAAAAATTATAGAATTTTATTTTTTTTTAAATATCAATAATTTTGACATTAAAAATAAATGATCTTTAAAACAAATATTAATGCACTATCAAATACATCTTTTGATACAGTATGACTTTTTATTTAAACACTTGTCTTATAAAAGTAACCAGTTAACTGTAATTGATAAGTATACTCGTTATGCAGAAGTGGTAATATTTCGTATTACGACGAGTACCGATATTCGTTATAAACAAAATGTAATTACCATTTGCTATTAAAATTAGAATTGTAATAAAAGCTAATATATACATATTCGTAAATTTCAAGAGGATTTAAATATTCGCAAACCAAGACGAAATAAAACCAATAAAAATATAAATAATTATTAAAAAATAATTAATTTAAAAAAATAAATTAATTTTCGTAAATAAGGGCCCATTTTTTTATACGATATATTCTCTTTTATACGACAATATAAATTTTAGTAATAATCTTATTAATTTTATACAAAATTTAAAACGTAATTTCAACTTAATTCAATATTAAAAAAGCTACACATGCTATGTGTTTGATAAGTATATTTATTATCACTTCATTTTAGCAAGATAATTTATTTAAACATTTTCAAAATTGTCGTCAGAGCTAACTTATTAAAATAATGCAACTTTATTTAAAATATTTTTTTATAAATTTGAAAAATAACGAAAATATTTAAAATTTTAAACATTTCACGTTAACGAAATATGAATTAATTATTAATCAAACAAACAGTAATGATTATTAAATTTCAAAATAGCAAATTTATAAACTTTTCTTGAAACTTTTGAAAAAAAATTTTTTTATATTTCTATTATTATCATTGGTGGCATATTTAAATATTAAAAAAAAAGGAACTTTGAATATAAAATATTATTGTGAAATATTGCGATTATTAAAGAAGTAAAGAAAATCTTACAGAATGGGCTACGTTTGTTACCAAATAATTTCAACTTGAAGTTTAAATATTCAACCCTTCTTTTGCAGTCTCATAAATATTTAAAGGAGGAAACTGCGTCTTTGAAAAGGAAATTCACGTCGTTTGCTTAAATAACGTAACGCGTCTCTGGTTAGAAGAGAGGTATATGGATTTTGAGATACTAAATAGATCTTCCCTCCTCGAACACGATTTCTTGACAAATGTGCATTCTACTGAGAACAAATTATCCCTAAGATTTATTAAATCGTCTTAAAAAATTTCTACTCCCTGTTCTCGTTACACGAAAAACGTCTATCAAATGACGATTTTTTACATTGAAAAATGTATCCGAAATTACTGCTGAACATATCTCTGTCTCTTTCTCTTTCTCTTTCTCTCTCTCTCTCTCTCTCTCTCTCTCTTTCTTTTCAACATTCTTCAAATTAAAATTGCTAGAAAGATTGAAGATATTCGAATTCTTTTCGGACATGAAAAAAAATGTGCTATATTGGTCGAGATTTAAGTAGGTATCATTAGTCGTGAATTTATCGGTGATTAATATTAACGCATAGAAAACTCAAATGGATTCTTTGGAACAATTTTATTTTTAAAATTATTCTGATTTATGTGATTTCGCAAATTAAGAATTTTTTTCCCCAAGCCTTCTATTGCAATTTCTACGGAAATAAATTCATCGATTTGTCTTTCCTTTTTACACTTTACTAAACTTACATAAAGTATATTTAAAAAGCAGCTTTACCAAGAAAAGAAAAATCCTAATGCAACCCTACATACAATATCTTACACATAAACTTATAAAATACATACATATATATAATAATAAATTTTTTAAAATATTTTCTTTAGATAAAACGACTTTTGAGCCATCTTGTATATATAACATTAATTTATTACTAATTTTTATATGTATTTAATATACTTAAATATTTACACTAAATCGACACAAATTATTAAACTCAATTCAATAAAAAAAAATTTATCAAATAAATTAATTTCCTATAATTCGAGTTTTAAATAAATGAAAATAATGAAGAACGAATGATATTAGATCAACAATTACAAACACGAGAACAAAAATACATTTGCTCAAATCTATTAAAAATAATAAAAACATTAGAGATGGATAAGATAAATCATTGTTAAAATTAATAAATGATTTTGATTTGCGTATATAACTTAAAGTAAGCATTTTGTATCTTCGTTTATTCTATTTTATCCTTTACTAACTGTTTGATACTTTTTGCTCGAGTTAAAGCACTCTCCAAACGCCATTCCATTTCTCCCATAGCACGTGGCCGAGGCATTTATTTATAAATACCGACTGTTGCGCGCGCGAGCACGCGCGCACAAGAGAGAAAGAGATAGGGAAAGAGAAAGAAATACGAGACACGGAACGAATAAATGGATACAAAGACAAACACATATACATACTCATATGCAAGCCTTGGAGACTACATCATAGTTGCTCGCGCACGCGTGGTTTTAACAATAGATATACCTCTACAATGAGGATCATGAACGTTTGTGCTACTTGTTCTCGTTCAGTTGAAAACAACAAGAATGACCTCGTCTTCTAGGCTACTATACACTTTCAAACGTGTTGCTGTGCATTCATCAATTCTTAAGTTTCATGATACATGCTGCCATGTATGTAATTGAGTATCGGTAAAGTGATACTAGAAAAAAATAGCGTAGATGTAAAAAAAAAGGAAAACGTCTGAATTTTGATATTAAATAATATAATGATAATGAAAAGAATCATTAATGTAAAAGCAAAGTAAAAATGATATGGGTTATGTAATACTTATGAATAGATGCATGCATTGATGCTTAAGTTGCAAAATATAATACGTGATGTAATGTACGTAATTGGGTATCAGTAAATCGGTATTAGAAGAAACTTGGATAAATGTAAGATGAAGACCACGTCTCTTTTAACTTTGATATTATGAAATTGACTATTAAAAATCGGTTACGTGAAAGTAAATACAAAATTATGCGAATTTTGCAAATATAGAAATTGATTCACAGATCAACTTAAGTTTCATGGCACATGTTGCAATGTATGTAATTGGGTATCGGTAGATCGGTATTAGAAGAAACTAGGATCACGTCTTTCAACTTTGATATTATGAAACTGACTATGAAAAATTGACAGTGCAAAAACAAACCAAAACTAATGCAGGTTTTGTGAAATCGAAGTTTCTGTATGTACTGATTTTTAAATTTTATGGCACTTATTGCAATGTATGTAATTAAGTATCGGTAAAGCAATATCAAAAGCAACTTGCATTCATATAAAAAAAGAAGAAAGTTTTTGAATTTTGTTATTACGCAATATAATGAAATCATTAATGTGGAAGTAAAGTGAAAATGATATAGATTATGTAATACTTATGAATCGATTTGCTAAAGTTGCAAATTACGTGACACAATGTATGTAATTGGGTATTTTACTTACAAATCGATTTGCTTAAGTTATAAATTACGTGATACAATGCATGTAATTGGGTATCGGTAAATCGGTTTTAGAAACAACTTGTGTAAGATAAAGATCACCTTTTTCAACTTTGATATTATGAAACTGACTATGAAAAATCGACAATGTGGAAGTAAATACAAAATAATGTGGACTTTATAAAACTTAGAAGTTTATTCACACATATGAATTTAAGTTTTATGCTACTTGTTGCAATGTATGTGATTGAGGATCGATAAATCGGCATCGAAAACAACTTGTATCCATAATAAAAGAAAACCATGTGTTTTTATCTATCATACAACTTATTAATTGTATGAAAAATCGGTAATAAGGAATAAAAAAGTTTGGATGAATGTATTAATTTTTTAAATTTTATTATACATGTAACATCTTTATGTAATTTGGCATCAGAAATATCTTACATCAATACAATATAAAAAACATGTTTTTCAATAATGGTATTATTATACATGACAAACTGTGAAAAATCCTTAATGTCAATCCAAACTGTAACCAAAAGTGTCAATGCATACTTCACAAAACGTTTCAACGTATAATAAAGCTTTTATCACTGTTCAAACCATTTTGGAGTTTAACAAAACTTCAACAATTCAGTCGTATAAAAAATCAAATTTAATTTGTTGAAAATATTAAATGAAATAAATAATATAATTTATTTTTTATTTTTTGTAAAATAAATCGTAAAACCCATTAGAATACAATAAACTTAAAAATAATCATGAATATATTCTAAATACGAAAGTGGAATATGTTTTAACATTAAATCTACTAACAATTAGTACATAATCATTTAAACCATAAATCACGATTTCTCACAGACTTTTGCAACCATTGCCATAACCAATATCTTAAATAATAGTTATTTTTTATATAATTATGAGTACAGATATTAATCAATTTGGTATTTGCTAAAATAATAAGTAAAACAATATATAAATAAGAATAAAATAATAATTAATTTAATTTTAATTATTGTAATATTAAATTAAATGATACAATAACATTGAATGCAGAAGTTTTAATCAAAAGTATAAAACCAGCTTTTTTAATCTGGATAAAATATTAATTTTTTACTTATATTTTCCCACTGATATAGAGTTAATTTCTTCAACAAAAAACTCATTGAATTTTTTTGTGAATCTAATGTATACTTATTTATAGAGTTTATCTTACAATTAACTCATATTGTATTGCGAAACATAAAAGTCTATTAATTAATATTATACTCGGGTAAGCTTAAATATTATAAAAACTCACTTAATACTTCTCTAAAATAAAAGTATTAGGTCTACCGGAAAATTCTGTCCGTTCAAACAAACATTAGTTCAATTTTTCGTCACTAGGGATAAGGCCCCATTTCCTAAAATGAAATATACAAATTGCCACCATGTTGGCAAGAGTTATAAAAAAAATTAAATTAATTAATTATTCTAATTATGAATAATTTATTATTTTATTTTATTTAAAAAATGGAAAAAATTTTCAGATAGACCTAATGTTTTATTTTCTCCATAATTTCAATTACAATTAACCTATATTATATTACAAAGAAATGAATAATTGTTATTATTAATATTACCCCTCTACGTAAGTTAAAATAGTATTTCTCTTCTTGTAATTGTTATTATATTAATATTATCCCTCCCCCTCCCCTCACCACGTAAGTTAAAGTAGTATATAAAAACTCATTTAATTCTTTTCTAAAACTAAAGAATTTTATTTTCTCCATAATTTCAATTACAATTAACCTATATTATATTACAAAAAATGAATAATTGTTATTTTATTAATATTATCCCTCCCCTTTCCCTCTCGTCCCCACGTAAGTTAAAATAGTATATAAAAACTCATTTAATTCTTTTCTAAAATTAGAGTATTCTTCTTCTTTATAATTTGAATTACAATTAACCTATATATTAGATTCAAACCATGAACTTTTTAATATTAATCTTATTCCATTTTACTTGAGGTAAGCTAGAATGGTATATGGAGATCTTTTACATATTAAACGGGATTAATAAAGAAGTAAATAATTTACGCGCTGTTAATGAAAGCCCGAGCGATCCACTTTTTTTTTCCTCTCCACGCACCCACCCCTTTTCTCTTCTTCTCCCTCATTCTCTCTCTCTCTCTTTTTCTCTTCTTTTCTCTCTTTTTCTCACTTGCTTTCATTCTCTTGGTGCGTACGTGTCGCAAGCTTTTATGCAAATAACAGCATACGGAACAGCCTTTACTGCAGTTAATATTGCACCGTTAACAGCTTACCTTCTTTCCACCCTTTTTTCCAAAGTGGAAACTTGATAAGACGACAGCGTTACCTACTTCTTACACTCAACCTTTATATACGTTATTTTTCAACTTTCTTTTTCTTTGATACTAAATTTTAATCGTTATGATTAACAAGAGTATAAATTCGTTTACGTTACTTATAATTACTTTAAGTGGGTCATTTTTATCAAAAATTTGGGTGACATGAATTTTATTTTACATATATAGATTGTACATATTTTTACAAAAATTCTGATTGAAAACATTCCTTTTATTTTATACTAAATTTTAATCGTTGTGGTTCGATTAATAAAAGAATTAATTACTTTACATTAATAAATACTTTAAACGGGTCATTCTTGTCAAATATTTTGGTGAAATTAATTTTAATTTGCATATACAGATTGTACATACTTTGAAGGATTTAATACACAAATTCTGACTGAAAGCTTCGATTAATTTGACTTTTATATATTGTAAACTTTGAATGAGTTATTCTCAAATACGATTTTTCGAATTTGTATAAGAAAAAAAAGAAAGAGATTTACAAAACCGATTAAACTTAAATTTTTACATGTTGTTCTGTATATCAGTTAGACAATAGTTAAGATTAAATAACACTAATAGCTACATAATCAGCAATTAAAATAAATAAAAAACATTGAAAAGAAATAAGAATTTGAGATACTTTAATTTTTAACTTATACCAGTTTTTTTTAATTATTACACCAAATTTTTTTCATCAAAATTTAAACTATAACTGCAACCATACAAAATAAGGAATTAACTCTAATATATTTTTTTAAACAAATAAGGAAAAATCACTTCGGCAATTTATCATGGATATCATATCAAAGGTAGATAATTAGTTTTGTTAAAAAAGGAAAATATTTTTCTGTTTATAAATTTTTTTTTAATAATTAAAAATGTGATTATATTAATAATCGAAAAATTTTTAAAAATAACTCATTTTCATTGGAAACAAAATTTGCGATACTACTCGTATTAGCCCCTTAAGTTTCATCTTTGATTAGAATTTTGAACTTCACAAACAAATTCTTGATTTCAATAAAGACGAAATGAATATAAAAAATAAAAATTAACGTTTTAAAACTAATATAAATAATTCTACATAAAATATACGTAAATGTTGTAGTAAATAAAATAAAAATATAATCAAATACCTACACTATCGATCAAAAGTTTATAATAACAAGTTAATTTCTATAAAAATTCAAAATCACCAATTAATTTTAAAATAATCTATTGTTATGAATCAAACGTTAACAAATGGAATTATGTTTTAAGAAATATCAACATTATCTTACAACCATAATGTTCTTGTACAATTCCTACACCCGCTTTAAACCAATTCTCGAAATGAACATACCTAACTCACAAATTATTTGGCAACTTTGATAAAAAAAAATAATAGATTAGAAACACATTGAATAATGTAATAACCAGGATTGTCAAAATACGTCTGCAGAGAATGTCGTTTAAAATAAAATTAGTTCCTTTATTTAAAAAAGAACAATTCAAAGAAAAATAAATACAAAATGTAGTATAAAATACTCCTAAGATAATTTTATTGACAAATAAATTCAACACGACGTTAGACACTAAAGGAATAGATAAATATTTTCTTTTTTAAATAAATACAATATCTCTATTTCTATCTCTCTCTCTCTCTCTGAAATTTACTTAAGTGATATCAAACATTTGGCCGGTTGTCGTATGTGTCAGAGTTTCTAAAGAGGTTAATTGCATTACCGTTCGTCATTACGTCACACAGATTCAGATTGTTTAATGATAACAATAATCGATTAAACTAAAACATCGTGTAATTCATGTAATCGTTTAAATTGTTTAAATCATAAATAATAAATAGATCAAGTTCATAAGAATAACAAAGAGATGTAATATAGAAAAAGTGGGAAGGAGGGGATAGGGTTGGGGGTGGGAGGTTTAGATAAAGGAAAAAAAAATTATGAAATTCAGGTAATATATTGTAAGAATGTATTGAAAAGACGAATGCGAGGAACGACAGGTCTGTGGGGTGGTTAGTGACGATCTGTTGGAAGCTGAGGACCGAAATACACTCGCACGGCCAATTCTCACTAACACGAATCTAATTTCCAATGCATGTGCAGCCAAGCATCACCCCAGAAAGTGGCCGCGCTATTTCAGGAGGGCCAGCCAGTGCCATGTAGCGAATCAGGAACGTATCTCAAGTTCGATCCACCTTGTTTTCTAATGCTTTATTCTTTTTCGAATCTATTATTCATATAGTACTTTTTTTTCACCATATTTCCTAACTAACTACTGAAACATGAAACGATTTTAAAAACTTTCTCATTTCTTTTCAAACTCGTATCTTATAAATAAATACGAACGAGTAAAAGTTTAGTAATTTTATTTAAAATTCTGTGCATATTTTTTTAATCATAATGGGATGTGAGATAAATGTTACGAATATTTTATAGAAATTTTTGGGATAAATATATTTATATTTGATAATATATTTGTCAAATTATCTTTTTATAACTATATCTAATAATTATATTAGGTATTTTATTACGAGTAGAGATGAACAAATGTTGTTGATAAATTTTGAAAATGAAAATGTTTCGTGACAAATTTTTAATAATTATTTTGAGAACGATTTTAGAAGGATCAAATAAAAAATAGTTAAAGTAATTCTAGCAAAAATATTTGATGTTACTAATTAAAAGGGATAAACAAATTGCAAAAGAACGTAAAAATTGCGACGAATATTTTGAAAACATTTTAATTGGAAGAGATTAAATATGGAATAAAGAATGTTAATGATGATTCTAGTAAAAATATTTCATATTATTAACGAAAAATAATGAACAAATATAGTCGATAAATTGAACAATTCAAAAGCTTGTATAAAAGATTATATTTTAAATGAATTCATTCTTCATCTCGATGTATAATCTCACAAATCACTTTATTTCGAGTTTAATAACCATCGTGTATCTCTATGACTTAAAATCTCTTAAAATGATAAAACATTTATAATCCGCTAGGATGATCTGTATATTTGTATATACCTTCTACACATAAAATTTACGTTGAATTTAACGAAAGAGAAATAACGGTGTTTGACTGACTAAGTAAATATCCTAACTCCCTATTTCATTTCCATTTTGACGATATTTTCTTAGAATCACTTTAATTCAATGAACGACAAGATATTTAACACTCTAGATAATTAAATGTAACAATTATTCGTATTACTTTAACATACTTAGTTCATATTATTTTATATAAAAGTAATAATATCATTCAACAAAGATTTTATCATTTTTATAATGAATATTGTAAATGATTATTCTATTAGGTGGTTCGGAAAGTCGTTTCTTTTTTTGCTGACGCAATAATGGCATTAGTTGATGCAAACCGACAAATAGTAACACATAAGATCGATGAGAGGTTAAATTTATCAAATTCAACTATTTATGACCACTTGAAAGGTTTAGGTTTAACCTCGAAGCAAAAATTATCTTCATTTTTACAAAAGAAAAACGAAACGACTTTCCAAACCACCTAATATAAACGAAACTTAAATTGTTTTTTAAAGTCATTTATATTCGAACGATAAAAAATTCTATTGGATTGTATAAAACAATTGAATATCTAATTATTTTCTAAATGTTTCATTTTCTTTAATTCCCTAAGAAAGGTTTCTTCGAGAGAAAAAGCTTGCGTTGCATATTTTTTCAGACTCGAAACGAGACGGTGCTATACATTGTCTGATTCGAAATTATTAGCTAATACAAGTATTTACATATAAATATTTATATGTGTATTATGTATGTATATAATTTAAATATTATTATATATCATTATTATTTAATTATTATTATTATACTTTGTTTGATTTAAAATTGTTAGCTAATACAAGTATTTACATATACATATTTATATACGTATTATATATTTATATTAGTTATTATTATTATATATTATTATTGTATATATATATATATATATATATATATATATATATATATATATATATATATATATATGTTATTTTTATAATATTATATATTCTAAAATATATTATAGTATATATATAATATATGTATTATAAAATATACATATATTATATTAATTTTGTATATGTGTATCGCATATGTTTGTATTTGTGTGTGTGTTTACTTAGAAACATACATCGAAATATCGACGACGAGTAACTTTTTGTACAGAGGCGTTTCCAAGAGACGAGCAAGAGTTGACCTGAATAGCTAACATACGTATTCGCGGATAGCATGTGCGAACGTGTATAATGCATCGTTGCTACGCGCAGCTTTTAAGCTCGCTTTGCAACCTCGTATTATTTCACTTATACAGATACCCTTGTAACGTCCAATTTAATCAAAGGAAACGACGATCCTCCAGAAAAATAAAAACGATGAAAATTCGTTTGATTTTCGACTCACATTTTCTTTTTAAATCGTTATTACTTCAAAAGCATTCTCTTCTTTTTTTTTTTTTTTTACTTGCTACGCGAAAGCTTCTAATTACTTAAAAATTTCTTTTTATTATCGAGCATGAATCAACATTATTTATCTCGATGTGAATGGTCTCTATTTTAAAATAAACATTTAACATCTCGAAACACAAACTCAACATTTATTCTGTACCTTTTTTTCAATTGTTTTTTTTTTCTAGTTTCCTCTCGTTAAGCTTTATTACCTCGAGGCATTTTTCTTTTTTCTTTTAGTATTACAATGTGAAAGTTGTTCATTAAAAAATCGTTTATTCTTAATATAGATAAATCAAATTTATTGAACACAACACGTGAAATAATTCTCTTTATTGAGATGATTATTTTATTTATTTTGAAAAACAAAGTTGATAAATAATTTTGTTAGTTCATTATTAATTTTTTGAATTTTTTTTCGGTAATCGTTTTTACTTAAAGTAATTGTTTATATATTTATTATTTAAATAAGGGTAGTTCTGTTCAGTATATTTCCATGATTTGAGAAAATGTGCGGTTGATCAGAAAGTTCATTCATTTCAATTATTATTATAATTACTACTGTATTTATTCAGACATTTTTTTTGTGATTTAAAATATCTGTTATTTATTGTTACTTAATTTTTAGGAAAAACTATTGGATATTTCAAAAAATGTTATTGTCAAAATTTGACGTAGTATATCTTGGAAAAATCTGAATTCAGCAAGGTCTTCAAGAACTGATAAATTTTCAGAACCTTTTGCCTTAAAACATTTTAACATAGAACACAAAAGTTAATAATTTATTTAAAATTGGTTTATATTTTTCACATAACTCAAAATTATTGAGCTCAACTTATCCATTTAAGAAGAATTTGTTTTATCTTGAAATAAACATTTTTTTGCATAGTTTAAAGTATTTTTACATATAATACGAAAGTTGGTAATTATTATATTTAACTATTTTTTATTTACTTTACATTACACAGAATTATCAATCTCTAGGTATACATTGTCTGTATTATTAATTTTTGTTTTAATCTCGAAATGAATTTAATACTAGTATTTTATGTTCTTATGTCAATTCAATTTTCTAGGTTTCTTTTCCTTTTAATCGTAATCATGTACTTCAAAATGTGGTTCCATAATATATTACAAATGAATATAGTATTTATTTTAAACTTTATATCTTCTTCATATGACTCAAAATTATTCAGCTAAAAATAAAAAGTAAAAACATATAGGTACTAAAATACTTCTTTTTTGAAACACGTGTACTAATTTCGTACATATGAACATAATATCTCTTAATTATGAATTTTAATCCTCCTTTAGCATGACGAATTTTACCAACGTTGCCGGGGTAGTTTTATGTAAAATCAGTGGTACAAATAGAAAAAATAAAATAATAAAAAGAAATAAATTAACAATTTTATGTGTATTAAAATTAAAAACTACGTAACTGTTAGTAACAATTTCAAGAATAAACAAAAACATATTTATTTTTATTTTAACAAACATGTGTACTAATTTTGGACATACTAACATACCTCTTAATTATTAATTCAAACCCCTTTTCAGCATGATGAATTTTACTAACGCTACTGGGGTGGTTAATTTCAATATTATTCTTATTTTTAAAATCTAAAAAGATTTATTAATAATCTTTAAGGTCTCTAAAATATTATATCTAATATTATATCTCATTATTTATTTATAACTTTAATTAACAAATAAAAATAATTCTTTTGGAACATGACAAGAGAAAAATGGTATCGATGTAAAAATTAAAATAATAAGAAGAAATACATGAACAATTCTATAAGCATCAAAAATTGAAAACCACCTAACCGTTGGTAGCAATTTCGAGTATACGCATACATACACATATTGTATACATTTGACGGCTCGTGAACCACGTTGGTGACCCACTTGCTTAAACGCTGGTGAAATAATATTCTGTCGTCTCCCGTGCGAGTAAAAGGGTGGAGGGAATTCGAAAACAGACACACATATACACACGTAAATATATACATTTATACATACGTGTGGTGGAAAACGTGACGGAAAGGGAAGAAAAAGAAGAAAAGTAATAGTTGGAGTGGGTGGCAGAGTATGAAGAGGAATGACAGGGTGTGTGAGGGTGTTCGGGAGGGGGGAGGAGGGGGTTTATGAAAAAGAAGCTGACTCTTGATGCATCGTCGTCGTTGCACATCAAAAACCGTAATGGAACATTGTCAAGTAGAAGTACTTCGTTAAAAAGCGTGGCAAAATATCTTTTGTTTGTAAGCTACGCGAATAGAGAAAAGAATTCGACTAGAAACGAAAGTTTCATCCTTCATATAAGCAAAAAAAAGTACGAACACGCGATTTTATTGTTGCACGAATAAGACAATGAGCAGTATACTAGGGGAATAGGAATTGTTGTGATATTTAACGATTTTTTTTTCTATATATGTGTTTCTTACGTGTTTGCTGATAATTAGAACAATAGGACTAATGTAAATCGAATAAATGGAAAATATTGATTTTGTGATTTATTTTATTTAAATCTCTATTATTTCTATTATATTATAAATTATTATATTATGATATAAATTATAATTAATATAATATTTATTATAATATATAATTAATATTAATATTAATTGTAATTATTATATTGTTATTATTTGTATTTCTTTTTGAATGCATCGTAAGTACATTAATTCAATCATATTTAATGTGACAATTAATTATACAATAGAGTATAGAATATATTATTAAATTATGACATAAATTATAATTAGTATATTACAATTGTGCTTATATTATTATCATTTATAGTATAATATATTATTTAAAATGCATCACGAATGTATTAAATAAATTGTAAAATATGAACATTATTTACACTATAAAATGAATTACATTATAAATTTTTTTTAATTTTTTTACTTAGTTCACTGTAGTTATTAGCGATGCTATTTCAGTAATTTCAATAATAGAAATAAATAATTTTTAACTTTTATCATTCATTCGACTACAATTATGAACAGAATTTCGTTATTAATATTAATTTTATTTAAAAAGAGAAATAAGTTTTAAAGTTATTGAAAATGATCAAAGATTAATTATTTGTATTGATATATTACTTTCTAGTTTCTAAGGTTTAATCTTTCCAACTAAATCAAAAGTTTATTTCTGAGAGAAAAATCATATTTTTTTTAATTAAGAAAAATGATATTAGCTTTAGTTTTGAAGATTAGATTTTATTGGAATCGTTATTTTATGTCTAAACAATATTTCAATTCATTTCATTTAATTTACAATTTAAAAAAAGAACATAATAAAAACTGTTTTAAGAACGTCTAATCATTTGATAAATTTCTATTAGAATTTTCTTATTCATTCGACAGAATTATTCGCAATAATAATTCACCTAATTTGAAACAAACAAAAAATATAATTTAAAATTTTATTAAAAAAAACAATTGAGAGAATAGTTTTATAATACTTTATTTAAATTTTGTATTAACCCAAAAATGTCATTTCATTTAATTTATAAATAAAAATAAAAAAACAATTAAAAATAAATTAATAACGTTTAATCGTTTGATTATTTTTTATTAAAATTTTGTGTTGACCTGAGAGAATCATTTGTATTAGCAGTGTAGAACCCACGCGTTGTGGCTGCATTCCATCCCTGAAGAGCATGCATAACGTTACGCTCGTATGTATGTCGTATACAACGTAGTGAGTCATAGAAGATATGTTGAAACCCAGTCACGTGTTGGCAAAAACAATACGACTTATTACTGAATAATAGAAAATCTTCAGAATTTCTTATTCAATGATAATTCCTTTTTCTATTGTATTTTTCATTATTTTTTTTTTCTTTTCTTACAATCGTCCATCTTATAAATTTATTTTTCTTCCCTCCGGGCGGAAAGTGGCAACCAATTACATGTGCTCCAAGACATTTCTTACTTTATCGCCCTAGGTATGTAATATACTATTTCTTTTTCTATCGTATTATTAACGTAAAAAAAAAAAAAAAAAGAAATCCGTCTATGTTTTTGTCATCTTTTTACAATAAAGTTGAAAATAAAAATTAAGATTCATGAAAGTCGTCTTTCTTTTCAAATAAAAAAAAAATAAAAGAAAGGAACAACAACAAAAAGTAGAATAAATGTATCGAATATGTAAATGTAGTACCGAATTAATGCCGGATATTTGAGATCGTACTTTGATCAAGTATTCCTAGAGAAAACGTCGTTACGTCGTGTCGCCAAGAACGCGAACTAGGTCAACAATATATACAAATAATTGTGCATATTGTTAAATAAGACTGCACAGTCGATTTACATTGATTTAAACTCTCTCTCTCTCTCTCTCTCTCTCACACACTCTCTCTTTCTACTAACGAAATTGATTCAATTAATAGAATTAGAAAGATTAACATTCTTTTTCATGCTCCATTAATTCGTTGTAAGGACATCTTTAAATTACTTTTAATTCACAATTCGTATAACATTAATTTATAAGCGAACAGAAAATTAAATTATTTACATTAACCTCTCATTCAAACAATTAAAGATGTGCGTGTGTGTATGTGACTAGTATTAAAAAGTAGAAAAAACAAACTTATTATAATTGGGTTACAATATTATAATTTATACACATATTGTTACGCCATGTAATGTAATAAAAGGTGTTGTAAGTTTTTAGTGAAGCAATTAAGCTTTTATCAGAGAATGACCTAAAGAACCTAAAGAATTGTGAGTAACTTAACGAGTGATGAGATTCGAATGTGAAAACTCGAATGGAGTAGAGTAGTTAAAATATGAAATTTATTGAATATTATAATTCTATTACAGTGAAGATAGATAATTAAGAATTAAAATAAGATATTTATCTTTTTCTGCTATTGGTGGGATAGGCTTCTGGTTGTGTTTCGATCAACACAAATAGAATAATTCTAGTTTTTAATTACATAAACTGAATGCAGTCTTATTGTTAATATCTTATTGAAGATTTTCTATTCAGCCTGCGTGGGACATATATGACTCACACTTTAAAGATTAAAAAAGTTGTTTAGGACACATGCCTTACATTTTTTCGATATTACAAAGCTATAATTAGCAGGAAAAGATATAAATTTTAATATGCATTAGGCAACAAACCAATAATGGTGTGAAGTTGCCTATATTTGACTTTATAATAGTTTTTTGTTTTTCAATGATATTTTCAAGTAGCCTGAACGGAAATTGGAGGTCGTATACACCTCACACGACACAAAACGTGTTAACTAATACAAACTTATTAACTAATGTAGAATTATTAACAAATACAGACTTACTAGCTAAAACAAAAAATTATGAATAACAATAATGATCTACCTATCTTCCTGATTTTTTTTATAGACCTATTCCTACTTTCACTTCTTAGACCAATTACTTCGTTACATCAAATCAGTTAATAGAATATAAAACTTACAATTAGATCCTTATTGGATAGTTACGTTGACCCCTACAAGGTTCATTAATTTAAAGCAGTGGTTCTCAAACTTTTTTCTCTTATCGCCCCCATTCCTGAAAAAATATTGCTAATCGCCCTCTTGAAAATTTAATTTCTTAATTTCTTAATTTGTGACCTGTTTTTTTTAATAACTGAAACTGTGGTGAAACTGAGAAATGAGAAAAATTTTGTACTCATTGCACTCATGATCTTTTTTTAATTGCACACCTGTACACCTAAAATTCCAGTTTTTACCTGTGATGATCTTGTCATCGCCCCCCTGGACCGCTTCATCGCCCACCAGGAAGCGATGTCGCCCACTTTGGGAACCACTGATTTAAAGAATTGACAAAGAGTATATCTACTAGAGGTAAAATTCAAACGATTTCGGACTCATGAATTTCTATGAGTCTACTCCTATAGATAAGAAAACTGATCCTTTATTGAATTTTCTTATATTTCCTAAATATGATAATAAATATACGTAATCTCCAGAATATTTATCTAAGATTATTCGTATCTTTTATTCGTGAACAATACCGCACATGAGTGGGAAATGTTGGTAATCTGTTTTTTTTAATTTAGCAATAAAATAATATTGGGTTATTTGATATAAGTCTTCGATGAGAACAATATTGAACTTAGCAAATAAAAAAAAAAGGAAATTGTTTAGGACATAATATTAATTTATTACAATTTTTCACCATAATTATTATTATTTTAATAAAATATATTTGTGTGTGTGTGAAATATAATATATATAATAAATAATAAATAAATTTATATATAAATTTCAGTGTTACATTGTTGATTTCCAATGAACTTCGAAACTATTAAACCGATTTTAATGAAATTTTTTTATTTTGTGTGATTTTTTTCAACAAAAGATATAGAATAGTTATTATCGCGATTATTATCATTTTTTATTGCTAATTTAAGGATTTAAATTAGGATTTAAATTTACTATTTAGAGGTTATCTAAGTCTCTAGGTACTGTAAGTTTCTAATAGATGGCGCTGTATTATAATTCAATTATTTCGATATATTCACGTCATACGTTTTTTTCTGATTTACATATGACATAACTAATCTTGCGTTTTATATTTTTTCGAGTATTATTATTTTATGTATTCCATTCTAATTGTGGTATTATTTTGTTTATTCTTATAGTTTACTAAATAATTTAGAATTATATTAGATCAACATTTTATAACAAAACCACAGCAACGGATGGATGACCGGAACATCTTAGTGTATATATATTGATATATAAAAATAAAATATATTGAAATAAGAATTATAATATATATTTTTGTAGAGATAATTTTAATGTATTAATCATTAAAATTTCTTTAATATTTTTTCCATGTAAAAAAAACAACAACAGGGAACAAATAATTCTTAATGTAACAAATAATTCTAATTCTAAGATTATTAAAAATATTTCTATAATTAATTCTATAAAATATATATATGAGACAAATTTATAATGATTTCTATTTTACCAATAGGTACCTATCAAGGACAATGGCTTCGAGGTATGAGACACGGATATGGAGTAAGAGCAAGTGCACCATTTGGTTTGGCGAGTCACTACAAACCACCAAAACAAGTAAGAGCATCTTTAACGTCCTTAAGAAGTGCGGATGGTGGTCCAGTGACTGCACCAACACCTGATCCAACCGATAAAAGAGATCGTCGAGTGGACGATAGTAGAGGAGGATTTGTATTGAAAGCCAGGAGCGATGATCCTCCAGCACGAAGAAAGAGTTTAACAGAAAAATCATTGAAAAAAGGAATTCTTTCGGTAAATTTCTATTGCATTCTATTCAAAATTCTTTTTTCAAGTAACATTTATTTGTTTTAATTTTATGTCAGATAAGTTCATAATCAAAAATTTTAACAATTTCTAATTTAATTTGATGTAGAATGGCAAGTCAAGTAAAATTACTGATCATATTTTCAGTGAGTTGTTGAATAATATTCATCTTATAATATTTATACTAAAAGAAAAAAGAATTAATTCATCATTAATTCATCATTTTAATAAAAAGAATAATATTCATCTTATAATATTTATACTAAAAGAATAAATTTTGTTAAAAATTTTAACTCTCTAATCCAATTATTTGAGAAGTCAGGAAAAACATTTGATTTCTAGTTTTTAATTTGTTTTCAATTTGGATATTTGTGATCGACTCTTATTGACTTTTTTTATAATTAATTATGGACAAAATACATGAATCAAAGACATTTTCAATTATTTCGAAGCTACGCTTGAATTTTCATACAGGAAAGAAAATTAAAAATGGTCATTTTCCAATGAGTTCCTTTCGAGATATAATTATAAAATTTTTGCAAAATACTGGCTTCATAAGTTTATTAATTTTTTTATTTACTCTCAGTTTTTTAATTTTATTGATTTAGTGTAGTATTGTAAAAAGCATAAATATAGGTTATTTTTCCAGTATTATTATTTGTTTTTTACATATATTTTATAGCTTAAATAAAAAAATTTTTCATAATGTTGCATTAAGTCGATAAAATTAACAAAAATGGAAAATGAAGATATTTAGAAAACAAATATTTTATAAAAATTTCATAATTATACTTCGAAAGGAACACATTGAAATAACAACTTTTAATTGTATTTTTTTTTGTTTTTTTTTGTAAAAATTCAAATTTACTTCTAAAATATCTAATTTAAAAACCTATTTGATTTATACGTTTTGTAATTAAAAAGGAAATCAACAAGAGTCTATCATAAATATCCAATTTGAAAAAAACAAACAAAAACCAGAGTTGAAATTTATTGCAAAAATTGTTCTTTTAGTAAGAATATTATAGGCTGATTGTGAGTGTTATTCAACAACTCGCTAATGATATTTATTTTATTTGATTATACCGTTGAATAAAAATATTACTTGTCTCTTTTTCATGTCAGCAACTCATTTAAAAATTGAAAAGATTTCTGACAAAATCATTTTTATGTTCAGGGTTTAAAGATTCGAAAACAAAAGAGCACGGGTGATTTGGAAAAACGTGGAACAGGAGGAAGTATTCGAAGTAATGCTAGTTCAGCATCATGGATGTCAACAGAAAGTTCACAGAGCCAAGCTTCAGCGTCCGTCCATACCGACAGTAATGCGTCTTTTGTCATCGAGGTGAATCATCTTCTTACTTTGATCGTATTTTGTCGAACATATAAATATATATAAATAAACTATACGTAGGTACATAAGTAAATAAGCTATATAATTTATTATCAAATAATATAGTACTGTACAATTGGCTTAACATTTAAACACGGATTGCAAGATGTTTGCTAGCTGATTTCGCGATAAATAAACTAATGAAATTATTTTAAAAACATTAAGTTAAATTCGAAACATCAAACGATTTGAAAACGATGATGAAACGTGGTCTAATAAGAAAATTTAATTCTACAGGATGAACAGATGGACGCATCTGTAACCGAGACTTATCTTGGCGAATGGAAAAACGACAAGAGAACTGGTTTCGGTATATCGGAAAGAAGCGATGGTTTGCGTTATGAGGGGGAATGGTTCAACAATCGAAAGTACGGTTATGGAGTGACAACATTTAGGGACGGTACCAAAGAAGAAGGAAAGTACAAGAACAACGTGTTGATTACTAGTCAAAAGAAAAAACATTTATTTCTGATAAGATCGGCCAAATTTCGCGAAAGGATAGAAGCTGCTGTTAGTGCAGCTCAAAGGGCGAGTAAAATAGCATTACAAAAAGCGGATATAGCAATTTCAAGGACAGCAACGGCACGAGGGAAAGCCGAGTCAGCTGACCACGCTGCCGATCATGCTAGAGACGATTCCGAATTAGCTCAACAAACAGCTAAACAGTTTGCTCCAGATTTCAGACAACCCGGTTTGGAGAGACTGAAAAATCGGGAAATTCCTAAATACGTACCGCCACCTCAGGACACTGTACCTGGTAAAAGTATTCTTCATAAGAGCACGACGTTTGATCAAACGATTGGATCGACCCCTACGAAGTCAGCCATTTCTAACGTCGATTTGACCGCAACGACGACGACAACAACGACCACGACGACTACGACAGCAACAACAACGACGATGCCATCTACCTCGATGACAGCGAGCAACGTGATGCAGTCGATAAGAAGGGCTAGCATGAAGCCGCAAAATATGATGCAGAATCAAATACCCAATCAGATCACACCTAATCAAATTTCCAATCAGATTCCACAAATGGTCAATGCTCAAAATACTTCTCTTCCAATGCAAAATCCTTATCAGACGCAATACGTTCCAACAATGACACAAAACTCGCCTCAACAGAATCAACCATATCCTAATAGCATACCAAATCAGTATCCCCAAAGTCCTTATCAACCAAATCAATATACCAATCAGCCTAACGCATATAACCCGGCTCAATATCCTCCTTCTGCTAACCCAGCCCAGCTGGATCCTGGGTATACTGGATATCAGCAGCAACAGACGCCGGCTAAATCACAAGGATTCCAAAACATGCAACCTTATTTAAATCAACAGGTAATTGTAATCAACGTATATTTGTTGCTATTATTTAACATATACATTTAACTTTAAGGTTAGGAACCATTTTAGGTTACGTATTCATTCCGGAAATATGTGTGTATGTTACGATTTAAAGACGATTATCCTTGAAAGTTTATTCTTTGATTTTGAAACATCAACGTCAAAGCTCTATGTTTCTCTGTTTCTTTCTAGATCATGTATCCGCAAGCCCCGGTTATGTACGGTCCAATGACATACGCCCAAATCAATCAATACGAAGCTCAGCCTTATGGTGTAAGCGACTTGACGAGTCCCCGATTGAACCTTTTTTTAGGTTATCACATCCATCGACTTGTGCATCTATTTGTCGCTTTCGAGATGCATTCATAATTTTGTATAAAAAAAGAAAACAACAATAACAACAAAGAAAACAGACAAGATAAAAAGATAAAAATAATTACTCAAACCTATCAGAAAATATTATTTTTATTACTGCGCGTCAGTTTTCCGACCTCGTAAAAAAAATCCTCGTCAGTTTCGTGTATTTTTGTGATGCCACTCTCATCGTCCTGTGCATTTTGAAATAATGTTATTGAAAACTTTTGCACTGATCTATTTTTAATTAGGTAATCGTAGCTCCTCACTGCACAACAAAATGTCCGACTCTAATTGGTTTATAATGGACAAATGAAATTTCCCCTTTTAAATTCCCTACCTTTTTTTTTTGAAATTAATATTTAACGTTTTATTAACATGTATTAACGATACAACATTATGACTGATCATGCTAGATGTCTTTCCATAAAAAAAACACAACACCCCTCTGATATTCTTCCACCAAATACAAAACTATGATGGAAGTCATTGAAAATATGTCCAAAAGTGTACTTCTAAAACCTTTACACTCGATGTAAACAGATCTCTGATAGAATCCCAAAGTTCCTTTTTTTACTATTGAATTGACTGATTTTCAAATTATCTTCGAATTGATGCAGTATAAAATGATTTGATTTCTGTTTTTCAGACGACGGTGCCGAATCAGTACGGACCCAATCCGATGAATCAATACAATTCACAGTCAATGTTATCTCAACAACAGCAACAACAACAACAACAACAACAGCAACAGCAGCAACAACAACAGCAGCAACAATCACAACAAACGCAACAATCTATGCAACAATATACTGATGGGATTGCTGATATTCAAAGGCCACCAAGTTCAACGAGTATACGAAGGAATAGCAGAATTTTAAGTCCGCAGGACAGACCAGGAAATATTGGACAAACTTTGAACGACAGGTGTTACATTTTTATTTAAATTGTTATAGAATTTTTATTTATGGTTGTCCATTTTTTTTAACTTTTTAAGTTTCATAAGATGTAGTACTGTGATTTGTGTTTGATGGTTGTTTCTAAATGTCAAATAACAATGCAGTAAAAAAATATGACACGAGGGTCATCAATGACTGATATTAAGTTTGATCGTAGCGCCACGGGGGTTACAAATGACCCTCCCCCTCCACAGTTAGATAATTGCGCTTAATATCATTATACACATTCATTTTATTTTTATATTTTAAACAATATTTGCAACATAATGTTAACCGCATATTAACAAATTAATATTAGAGCTACGAGCAAGGCATGTAAAATTATAGTTGCATATTAAAAGTATTAATTATAATTTTTAGATAATTAATAACTTTTTAGTTAATGCAATCGATAAATAATTCTGATTAATAAGACATCCATATGTCTAGTGAAAATACAAAAACAAATTGTTAATAATACAATTGTATAATATATAAGAACTAAATGAATTCTTATAATGGTTTACTGTTTCAAAAGATGACATACATCCAAAGCCATTTTAATGGCAGTCAATAAAACAAAGTTTAATAAAGACAAAAAAGAAATTATTAGAAATATTCAAAGTGGTTATAAAGGAAACAGTGTTTAGAACGTTGCTAAGTTTCTTCAGTTTGAATTCGAAGAAATATTTTGAGTCTATGAAATTCAGAGAAATGATCGACATACATATGCCCACGTACGATGTTATAATTGTCAAATTGTTCCTTCTTAAATGTATCCTCTCATGGTTTCGAGAAAGTCACTATTCGTTACGTTCAACTTACATGAGTCAAGGAACAAAAATAAATGTGTTCAAATAATTTCCCGTGCAATCAAGGGAGAATGATTTTCTTGGAAGTAATACTATCATTGTCATATTAAATCATATAAGATAAACAAAATTCATCGTTAAAAATATGATATTAATTATAAACAATTTATTCATTCAAATAGAATTGAAACAATTTGTTTCTTTATTTATTTTTTAATATAAATAATTTTAATATATATTACCAATCATTTAATTAACTAACAATCTCACGATTTTATTCTATAAATATTTTATTTGTATTTTATTTTTTAAAATCATTGTATTGTAAAATAAATAATGAAATGAATTCTTTTTTCCAATTTTTATTTAGTTTATTGTCGTAATTATTGTTATATATGATATAAGTGTTTTTTTTATATTTATAATTTTAACATAAAATATTATTATTTATTATAGATTGGATCATTACAAAAGGCCACCAAGTCGTGACAGTTCCGTAGATCGTTATGCCAGAGCTCATTCCCGATTAACTGGATCAAGACAGCCGTCTGTTGATAAAACCATAACAAATCCATCCACGGATTTAATCGACAGGTAAACAATTAATATTATTAATCAATAATAATTTAATAGTTATAATTAGGTATTATTGTTTAATTTAACACTTATTTAATTCTTTTATTAAATTTAATGATTAACTTAACATTTAATATTAGGGTTAACCAAAAGTTGGTGCTTTTTAAATTAATATTTTCAAAGTAAATTTTTTATATGAATAGTATCTTTAAAATATAGAAAGACAAAATTTGGTACTGGTTTTCATGCATACCAAAAAAAAAACAATAAATTTTGTTTAGATTATCGGAATCTAAATTTTTACAAAATATCAATGCAAATTTACTTTATAATCAGTGTACTATTTCTTAAAAATCTATTTATAAATTATATTTTTTATTTTATTACTGAGTTACATTACTTTATTACCTTTAGACATTTTTCTAATATTTGATTTTTTATTTATATTATTTTTTTTTTATTATTCAACTTATTTTTTTTACTTCTTGCTAGTATTTAAAAATATTCTTTAGATTATATTCTGTTTTTCTTTATTGAAAGCACAATAACGATATTATACTATCTAACTATGTCAGAAATAAATGTTTATCAATTTTAAATGATGTATTTTTATTTTACATTAAACTGCACACATTGTGTTCAATTAGCTCCTCGTAATAAAATTTTTTTGATAAGCGAATTGCTCACACGGTATGCAATCAACTTATTTATGCAAATTCACTTACGAATTGTGTAATTTTCATAGTAAACACTATTTTTTTTTATTAAAAATTAACAATATAAAAAAAGAAAAATGACTCTAAGGAACTGTGTTCAAAAAAAGTCATTTGGTTTCGAATGGATTAAGTAAAAATTTACAATTCCATTGTGTGCGTGTGTGTGTGTGTGTGTGAAAACAACATTTTATTGACAATAATAATTAAACGATAATATTATAAAATGAATAAAATGTTGTAATTTAAGATCAACGAGGGCACCCAGTGTTATGCGATCCGGCACACCATTGAATGGCTCGGTAATAGGAAGCGGAACGGCGACACCGACTTATGCGGCATCAACTTCCGGTCAATTTGAAGGAGCACTTCTAAAGAACCGCAACCTTGGTCAAGACATCCTACCGAGTCCTGGCCAACCTAAACGAACCGAGAGCCTCTATGTTACACCAGCACGTACTCCTAACATTTCCGGTGGTGGAGGTGGAGGTGGAGGTGGTGGTGGTGGTGGGGGTGGTGGAGGAGGTGTTGGAGGAGGCGGTGCATCTAAAGTGAGTTTTTTTCAAATTAATTTTATCCTTTTTTTTCTATCTTTCTCACACATATTATTACACTTGTTGAGAATATATTCATCTGGTTTTGAAAAGGAATCATGGCATTTACTTTTGTTTGCGTCGTTCATACAAGTCAAAGGTTATCGTACATAAATATTGTCAAACATTGTTTCGTACATTGAAATTAATCGTTTTGTTATATTTTTTATTTTTTATTATTTTTATGTCTAATACATTACGATCAAATGTATTTTATATCTGCATTGAAATACACTATTATTCCATTTTTATATTTTAGTCAGTTTTAATTATTTTGTTATATCGATTCTTTTTTTAACAGATTCAATTCTTTAAATTTTTAAATTTCCGTTGAAATTTTTTGTTTGAAACAATTGACAATATTATTGCGATTTTTATAGGATTTCATTTATTTTATAGCATAATTTATTTAAGATCATCAGATCTAATAGCACATACAAATTTATTGTCGATATAACAAATATCTTTAATGTTTCATCATCCTCGGATAAATAATAAGAATTTTCTCGGAAAAATGTTCTTAAATCAAGAAAAAATTAAATAAAAAATTCCATAGAATCAAATAATGCACAAATAATTTAAACGATATGAACAATAAGAAAAAAATTAATTTTACTTATCGAAAAAAAAATGTTTCGTACAGATACGATCATTTTTCTAAAACTTACATAAATCAAAGTTAAAACACTTTTTTAACATAAATTCATTCAAATATTCTTTTGTCTATTAGTATATTACATTAAAATTACTCTCATTAATTTATAAAATTATATCAAAACCATTCTGACAAATTCGCTTCTGTAAAAAAAGAAAGATCACGAATTAACATTATGAGATAAGACAATTTTTTCTTTCAAAAACTAGAATCAATTCTAAACTGTGTTATCGTTCAAATTAATAAAAAAATTATTAACATTATAATCATTTTTAATATTATCATCCAATAATCAAAAGAATCAAACATAATTGCCCGACATTTAAGATAACCAATTTAATTGTATATTATACAATTTGGAAATTAAAAATAATTTCTTTATTAAACATAAAAAAATTTGCAATAAATTAACGATACAAATTAGGATAATATCATCAATATTAAAATGAAATTAAATTATAAAGTTTTAACGAAACGATAAACACTTTATTTAGTTGATCGAATCATTCTATCATACTTCTTATTTTTAATCCTAATTTTTGTCTATGTTAAACACTTGTCATTTGTCTCTCTCTCTCTTTCGCTCTCTTTCTATTTTTCTCTCTTTCTCCTTCTTTTTTGATCTTTTACTCTTTCTCTCAATCTAAACTTTTCTTATAATCCATTTTAAAACCCTTTAACAAAACCATCATTTTTCCCATGTGATCCTAGCAAAAGTTTCTCTATCTTTTCTTCTATTTGTGGATTTTGTCTTTCTCTGTGTAACCGTGTGGCGTTTGGTGCTGTGTTCTGTGCATGCCATCCCAGGACGCAAGCCGGACGGTCCCCGCCTTCGCTGAAACGTCAAAGAGCCGCGCAACTCTATGAGTATAAGTATTATAATAATCTGCTGTAGGTATTACATACAATACTACAGAATATGATTTGTATAAAAAAAAAAAAAGGAAAAACATCATTACTATTATCAAACGATTATCGTTGTTAATACAGGTTTTACACTTTTAATTCAAACTTTTTTGCTAATCAAATTCGCACGTTTGCCAACCAAACCATAATCTTTGCGCAAAATCAAATTTATCCTCTTGTAAATGAATTTTTGTTGTATTTTTATGTTTTCTTTTTTATTATAACACAATTATATGTAAATCTATTATTAGGGAATTCAAAATTCAAAATATCTTTATTCCATAATAAATAATTAATAATTATAATTATTACATATATTATAATTATTATAATTATTAATTATTTACTATACATGGAATATCTTCGATTCATTGCAGTATTTTCTTTACTAATAATAATTATATTATATTTAATTATTTATTTATTATTTCTCTTTTCTTTTTGTCTGTGTAATAAATTAAAATTAAAGGACTTAATTTTTTTTTAAATTATAATCTCTGTAAAAGACTCAGGATTAAAATTCTTACAGATAAATAACACGTAATTTGAAGAAACAACGAAATACATATAAATTCATAACAATTAATTATTGATTGTTACGTTTAAAATTTTAAATAAGCTATTTTTTGAAATATTATTTTTTAAATATTAAAAATAATATGCTCACAATATAATCTGTCGAAAGATGTTAATTTGGAATGGAAAATGTTGAATATGATATGCAAAAGGGGTACAAATTTATATTGCAAAACCTGTTATGCGTTATTTGAACCAAACATTGAACGAATTTTGAAAAACAATTAGTAATTGAAAGCATATTAAAATATCGTGATAAACTATCCATCCATTTCTTACACATATTTATTTTGAAGCTTTTCCAATGTTATTATAATATATATACATATATATATATACCTTAAATACTTATATGTTATTTCTTATGCAAATTACGGTTCACATTGAACACCATACGTACAAAAGAAAAATATCTATTTACTGATCAAATAAAATGAACTTGTTTCATTCATTGTCTCGTTATAATCACGATTTTGATGAAAGGCACTTTTAATTATGTGTCAAGGAAAACAAGAAGAAAAAATTAAATGAAATATAAAAATATTTAGTTTGATAAATAATTATTAAAAAAAAAAATATGAAATAAGGATCAACCAAACGATCGAATGATCAACAACAACAACAAAAAAGACACTTACAATGAAAGATATTTCCGATAATGCTTTAGATTAGATGTTTTTGACAGGTTGCTTCTAAACGGCTGTTATTAGACCGAGGCCTTAGCTAAAGAAAAACTTAATCTCGCCATATTTTAATTAGCGAGAGTTATTTGTGGTGAAAAAAGAAAAAAGAAAAAAGAAAAAAGAAAAAAAAAAAGAAAAAGAAAATATAAGAGAACGCACGTACCTGTTTGTAGTTCGTTATTAGTCGTTTATCTTATATGAAAGAAATGAAGAAATAAAGGAAAGAAGGCACAAAAATGCGTATTTTGCAAAATGTCATAAAAGATAAATTATTTTATTTTATGCAACGAAGCTCAAATATAATATTTACGCCATTTATAAATGCCTTCTTGTCCGATAAACAAAAACCAGACGTATTTTTCTATTAATAATAATGAAAGGATGCGACAAATCGTAACCATCTTAATGGCAGTGGTTCTTAAAATTTTTCGATTCTTAGCGACCATGCTGAATCTAAATTTTTCCAAAGTACTTTGTATGATATTTTAATGCAAATGTACTCAATTTTTTGACTTTGAGGACTTCAAAGATCCATTTTCAGTATCAAATGATTCCCACATTGATGCTGATAACCTAAAAAAAAGTGAAAAGAAGGTCATCGGATAGGAAAACTATTGTTGTATTTAAAACTTTCGGTTCTGAGGGCAAGGGGTTCTAAGATGAGGGATAAGTGGCTGTTTAGGAAGGGATAAATAGTTAATTTTAGTGACTAAAAAAAATTGTAAATTCATGAATAGGTGTGTCAGATTATACTGGAGAGGTTTCTAGGTCGCAAATTAAATATGGCTGTTTTAATGAGTACTCTTTATGAAATAATCAATAATTATATGCTAGGTTAAGGTTAACATAAATGAAATACATTTTAAATCACAAAAAAATAAATAAATTTAATTAATTATATAAATTAGAGACATGAATTGATCATATTGATTGGTATACATTTTTTTAAATCGTGGAATTAAATTTATTACTGAACACAGTTTTTTCTTCATATTGATTTTCTTCTTTATATTGATTTTCATGCGATGCTTTAATTTTATCAAAATCCAATCTCACACAAATAAGAAATCGCAAATGGAATTGAAATGATGAAAATTGTGTAATATTTCGCAATACACTTGTAAGAAAAATGGCGGCTATCTAGAGCGCCAAAGTGTACACTTTGAGAACCACTGATCTGTACTATATTATAATTCGTTGTAGGTTATGATAATGTCGCAAAAAAATAAAAAATAAAAATAAGGAATAAAACAAAATGAATATTCACGTATTTAATTCTCTAAGATAAAAATGTGCTGAGAATTGAAATATTTATATGAAATATGAACATAAATACTGGACAGTTCCTTTTGTAAAAGAAAAAACAAACAAAAGAGGAAACAATAAAATACCCTCCGATTTATTTTTTTGGCTTGAAAGTAATAAAACAGGAGAGGTCGGTTTTAGAAATAAATAATTATAAAATATAAATTAAAGTAAATAATATTTTAGAGACTGCTGCCGAGAATAAATAATAATAATAATAATAACAATAACAATAATAATAATAATAATAATAATAATAATAATAATAATAATAATAATAATATTAATAATAATTAAAGAATATATATAAAACGTTAAAGTAATATAAACGAGTGTCTGTATTTTATGTCTACCTGAATGTAATTACAATAACGTATTAAATAGTTTAACGAAGGAAACAAAATATATTTTAGGATCACACATTCGTTATAAATTAGTTTAAATTTATGAAAACACATTCGCGACTGGCGTTTGTTGAACAGCATAAAATAACCGAAAATCGAATATAATTTTAACAAATTATTTAAACGTGTATGAATATTAAAAATATTGCTTCTTAATATCGCGTTTATAATCATTTATTTAAAAAAAAAAAATTCATAAACAAATGAAATATTTGATTAAAAATTTCTGCAGATATAAAAATTGCACAAGAGCTGTTTAAATAAAACAATATATATATATATATATATATATATATATTTTTCCAAATTAAATATAATAAATTGACCTTAACGTAAAATTT
This sequence comes from Polistes dominula, assembly GCF_049000335.1. NCBI lineage: Eukaryota > Metazoa > Arthropoda > Insecta > Hymenoptera > Vespidae > Polistes > Polistes dominula. Next base: position 4,169,405 of record NW_028301061.1, on the reverse strand, counting down.
AATAACATTTTTACAAATTTGTATTAAATAACACGTGTTATCTAATAATATATATAAAAATATAAAATAGACAATATTAAATGAACAAACAATACTACAAATTGACGATCAAATTTAATCGGAATAAAACAAAATTGAACTAACTATACTAACGAACGATTCAATTATCAATTTTGAAAATTATCACACCAACATTCACCCATAAAAATAATTTTTACAGATCAAATTGAATTAACGTTAACCGGTCTCGAATGTGTTTCAAAAAAAAAAAAAAAATAAACTAACAAAAGTAGACTTCCGTTGTATCGTCTTCTTCTTGTGCGTTCATCTTTTTCAACGTAAAAAGACAAAAAAAAAAAGAAAAAGAAAGAACTTAAATTAAAAAGAAAGAAGATACCTTTAGAAATTTGTTGTATGTAAACCGATGATCGTATATTATAAACGTGCTCACGTACGCACACACACACACACACACACATACACGTACACGATAAATTACACAAAAAAAGAATTTTGTCGCAAGCACAAAAAAGAAATGGAAACATTTAAGAAAACACACACACACACGTATATAAAAACACGATTTCATTGTTCTTATGTACGTTAATTAAAATTAAGATAGGAGAAAATTAAAAAAAAAAAAAAAGGTAAGGAAAATAATTGAGGGGTGCGGTGTGGAGGCGGGGACCAGATTTTTTACCCGTACTTTAAATTCTTTCTTTCTGTCTATCTATCTGTCTGTCTGTCTATCTGTCTGTCTCTTTCTTTCTCTGACATACACACACACACACACACACATTTTTCCTATCCTTAAACTTCCTCCCACTACCCCTTCCCCCTACCCCAATTCACAATTCCCATTTTTCTTACTTCTTTTTCTATCTATCTTTTCTGTTTTTTACTTTATTATTAATAATTTCATTCATTTTATCATAGATTTTTCTTAATTTATTTTCGTAAAATTGTTGACACCCCACCAATCATCTCTTCGTAATTCTTGAAAAAAAAAAAAAAAGTAAAACAACATTTAAGGAATATAACGTTCGATCATATTATCTTTCATCTTAAAAATAATTTCAATTGATTATTATATTTATTTTCGATAATATCATCTTCTTTTCGTAATATTACGATTTACATCGATATCGATGAAATTAAAATAAATCAAAAAAAAAGAAAAGAAAATTCTCAAATAAATCTCGTAAACCCTCCACCTCCACGCCGCTTATTATTTTTCCTGTTTTTTAAATCAGAGACATTATTTTTCTAACGCGTTTGCTTTTTACTGCTAATAGTATTACTACCACTGTTACTATTATTAATACTGTTACTACTACTACTACTACTACTACTACTACTACTGCTTCTATTACTACTACTATTATTATTATTATTATTATTTCAATGCATTATGATTATTAAAATGCATAAATCAACTCTATGGTACTTGAGTACGTGCCAATTAACTTTTTTAATAAAAAATAAATAAAAAAGAGAATAAAACAGAAGGAAATTGATGAAATACGCTATTCACGAAATAAGTCATTTATTTGATGGATTATATTATTGGTTGTAATTGACGAGTACACTCGTCATGAAGAAATGTTAATATTTTGTGTTATAACGTGTGTAGACGTCACGCGTTTAAATTATTTATCAAAAAATTTATGAAAGTTATTAATTATATTCGTAAATTCGTAAATTTCACAATGTTGAAAATATTTGAAGATGAATGAATGATGAAAAAAAATGAAGAAAAAATATATAAATAATTATTATGACAATATTGTGTATATCGTCAATGTTCAATCAAAAGTTAATAATTATACAAAAATTCAAGATAAGTTTCCTATCTATTCCATTAAAAATTAGAAAGCATACTTTTTCCGAACACAATTTTGAAAAATGTTGTTTTATGAAAAATTTATTTCACTAGCTATAACACAAATTAGCATAAATAATAGTTAATAACTTTTAACTGAACATAAACGATATAGCAAACATACACGAAGACTTTTAAATTGTTATTTAAAATAATATTCGGAAAGAATGAAGATATTGGTGTTCGATTTATAAAGTGCCATTATGTATTGTACCTTTCTTTATTGAATACCATTCGTCAACGAAAGATTAAATTTTCTAATTAATCATTTTTCTAACAATAAATAATTGATTTTTGATATTTTATTTACATAATACTATTTCAACTACACGTTTAAATGAAGTAAATTAATAAATTTTAGCAAAATATAAAATCAATTAATTTTATAACAAATATATATATATAACAGTTATTTAATTAAAAATTTAATTATAATATTACAAAAACAACTATTAGTTTATTGACGAGTATACTAGTCATAACAATTCATTTCAATGACACAATTTAGGTAGACACTTTTCAAAAAGGTCGATATTGTTAACTAATTAATTAATAATGATAAATAACCATTGGTTCTAATTATCAAGGCCTATATATTCCAGTAATGTGTATTTAAGGAGTAATTTTTAAACGAGAAAAATATCAAAATGTGCTAAGGATGATGAAAGAAATGAATTTTTTGCTATTCTTACATGAACCATCTCATTCCTTTCATCGATTTTCTGACACCTGCACGAAATGTTCTTTTTGCGTTATAATATATTTTATTAATAAATCGATAACAATGTTTATTGATAATAATAATACGTTAGCCACGTTGAACCTTTTTCAACATTTTACAATTTTGATGCAATATTTCTATTGCATTTTGTATATTACGTCAAGAAAATAAAATTAAATATCGTTCGAACAATGTTTTTCTTTTTTTTTCTTGCGAATCAAAGTCAGAAATAAAAATAATAAAAAATAAAATAGAAACGTGATATAAATTGATTTGATTTGAGGTTAGATTCAACGTGGCACAGTTTAAACTCGTGAAATAAATAAATACGGTCGTGCCTAAAAAAAATTGTATGCGCATACAAGGACCAACGATAAATACAGTTGATCGATAATAACTGGGGAAAAAAGGAGAAGCATTCTAATATATAAAAAAGAACAAAAAAAAAAAGAACAGAAATAATAACAGAAAAAAAACAAATAAGCTTAAACGAGGGATGAAAAAAAAATTGTCGTAAAAATTCAAATCGAAGTCTACGTAATTTTCAATGAATTTTTTTTTTCTACTCTACGTAACAAGCTTACAAATAAAATTTGGATAAGCTCCTTGTTGTTGATAATAACGAATTAATTATTGTACGAAGATAATTACTCAAGTGCCAAAGTTTCTCTCTCGAAACTCTCTCTCTCGTCTTTCAACCTCGTTGGAATTGAAACATAAACATTTTTTCAAACTCGTGCGGGTGGCAGAATAATATAATAATATAATATATTTTAACAAAAATAAAAAGAAAACTCAAAAAAAAAGAAAGAAATAAACTAAAAACAAATCTTCATTTTATTTCGATTGAAGTATTATTTTTAAAAATCATTGCGAACGACACGAAATAACCTAAAAGAAACTTTTCACTTCAGCTAAAACATTCCAGATCAACATTTCGCGTAGCGATTATTATAATAAAATGATTATTAATAATTAACGGAATTTTATTTGATCAGACAACGAAGTTACCAAATGTTGATTCGATGTATTGAATGTATTTATGTATACGATGTGTGTGAGTTGTTGTTTAAAAAAACAGATATTAAAGTATATCGATTGTATTTCAAGAATTTAATTTCGTTCAACTTCGAAATCCTAAGATCGTTATTAGAAATAACAGGAATTTTTATTCATGTGAATATTGTCGTGAATTATTTTGTTAATGTAAATAACGAATTTTAGTTTGCAATTTTTTCGTGTTTCATTATAATACTTTTAATTAAAAAAAAAAAAACAAATTTGTAAGGAAATTAATTTTTTTTTTAGACAAAAATAGTTATGCATTTAACGAAACTACACTGAAAAAATTTCTGTTACTCGTATAAGTGATGTCTCCAGTTTCATTGATGTAAAATGTGAAACTTAAGCACACTTTACACAGTATGATCGCACAGCTGTGGTTTAAAATTACATATAAAACAATTACTTTAAAAATTGAAAAAATAATAATTCCCGTTTAAAATTAAAATATCACAATTTGTAACTTTTTCTAAACATATTTTTATATTTTAAAATTTTTAATTGTGTATCTATTACTATAATTTTATCCTGATTATGGATAATGATGTACAAAACAATTCACAAAAGTTTCAGTTTCTTTAAATTTCGGCTTTTTAATTCTTTAATTTGTAATTGTGCAAATTTGAATAATCATGTTCCAAGAAAAATGCATTGAAGAAAGTCAAAATAATGATAGTTTTTTGTCCAAATTTTTCTCAGAAAATTTCAGAAAAATCGATTTATCCAAAACTTTATATCAGAAAAATCTTTTATTAAATTTAATTTCATCAAAAGAGAAATGATAAACATAAATTTGGCAATGAAATGAAATAAACAAAGTTGAATCCGAGAGGGTTGTCTTCTAGTCGACAAATAATTACGTTTACATATTCCTCAATTTGTGTAAACTTTATGCACGTGTTTTTGAATTGGGAAGCTCTGCATTGTTACGTGATCGTGTTAGAAATGATTGTGCCAAACTGTACTTTACGCAAGAAAGTAACATCGTTTAATCGAGCCTTGACTGAGTTCCAAGAAAGTCAAAGAACAATCAAAATGAGAAAAGCCCGTGCTCGTGTTTCTTTCTACTAATTTATATCTACCATAAATTTCTTTTATTTTTCTTTACCTCATAATGTAATCAAAAAAATGTCTACGTGATAAACACATCGAGTATTTTAAATTTCGTACAGAAGTTTAAAAATTCGTTTAACGAATGCTGAATTTATCTTATAAATTAGTTTGACTACAACTTTTAAATAACACATTAAACCAAATTTTACTGTTAATTTTTTTTCTTTTTCTATTGTTTATTACTTCTAAATTATAGAAAATAATTTCTACGAAATTTATGTGAAACACATTGAGAATAAATTTATTTTAGAGTTTTTTAATTTTAGATAACATATTGAAAAAAATTTTATACATCTTATTTATTTCTTTTTTTACTTTTCGTTACGTTACAATTACAAAAAATAATTTCTAAGAAATTGATGTGAAACATATTGAGCGTAAATTTATTGTAGAATTTTTTAATTTTAGATAACATGTAGAAACAAATCTTACAGTTCATTTATTTTCTTTTTCTATTTTTTATTATTTTTTGTAATTATAGAAAATAATTTCTACAAAATTGATTTGAAACATATTTCGAATAAATTTAGATGGTAAACTTAATTCCTATCGTGATAACTATTTCTCTTTCATTTAAATTTTTTCCACAACATGTAAGCATCCTAAAACAGCTATTGAAATAACATTTAACACGTTCAATAATTATAAAAGCGTTTGAGTTAGGTTTCCATTGAACAATTCTTGCAATTCAAAGTTTTCTCGATTTTTTACTCTTTTCTTTGTTTCTTACTTTAAAATCACAATTTTAAAAGCGTCCAAATCGAATTCCTCGTGTTATTTCCGATGTAGTTTCATCAGCATGCACTTCGAACAATAAACGATGAATTTCAACTTCAGTTTTATTGAGATCAAAGTGTTGGAGAAACATATATCGGAACAATAGTTTATCACAGTTCATTTTTAATCGATCTTTTTAGAGCGTTGAGAAATTTTACTTGTGAAGTTTGAATTTATTTCAACAATGTTAAAATTATAAAAGACATGTGATCTTACCGACGAAACTTGTCAGTATTAAAACTAGCACCTTTTAGTATCAAACGACAGGAATTAAGTTTATCATTTAATACCCAAGAACCCTTTAACGAATGAAAGGTGAAGTTAGATTAACTGAATTAAAATTTAACTTAGTCTTTTAGCAGATAGAAAAATAATTATTATATCGTTCATTTTTTATTTTTTCATATTTTTAAATTACAAACAATAATTTGTACTGATGAATATATAAAAATATAATACTACAGAATAAACATATAAAATATATATATATATATATATATAAAATAATTATTTAATTCATAAATAAGATAATTAGCAAAACTCGTACAGTTAATTTCACGCAAAAATTGAAACTATTCAACAAATAAAAGAGTGTATTTAATAACTTGGTCGGATTATAATTCTGTTCCTTCTGCAAATAGAAAAGCAATAAAAATATTTATTTTTCTAATTTTTGTTTTACTTTGAAATTACAAACTAATATTTCTATGAATTAAATACATGAAATCATCATTGTTTAAATCTAATCCATGAATTGAAATCATTCAATGAATACAAAGTTTGTCTAATAACTATATAGGTTTCTAGTTTTGTTTCTTTTGCAAATTAAAACAAAATTGTTAAAACAAAATATTGTACTATTTAACGAGTACTTCGAGTTTTTTTTATAAGAATATCAAAGTGCATTTACAAAGTGAAGAAAAAAATTCTTTTCATTCACAATTTTTTTTTAATCTTTAACCCTTTCGCACCGGCTGGGAGATATGCTGTCCCAGTCAAGAAAATCTTTTAATCAATTCAAAACTCAATTGTGAAATCATTGTTGTTGATGATGCACTGTTATGAGGACGTTTGTGCGTCTCCAAGTCCTTTAATCTTTTAGGCATAAAAGTTATATTATCAAATAATTTTTGGAGGAGAATTGAACAGATCTTTGTAATGAAACGCACTCGGACTGATTTTTCGCCATATTGAAAGGGTTAAACAAGAAAACAAAGTTAAAAAATATCCTAATTACTTGACACATCCTGTTTAAAATAAAAAGAAATTTTTCTGTCAATGTTTTTAAAAGATCAATTAAATCAAAGAAAAGAGGAAAGTATTTCAATATTGAACAATAAACAAATTGCCCATTATGAAAACCAAAACGCCCATAAGTGGGTGGTAGGGAACAGGTTGACAACCACTGTTTTAAACGAACCTCTGAAAATTACGATCTAAAAAATGACACGAACAATTTATCAAACATATTATTTATCTGTAAATATCAATGAACTTTAAGAGGTCAAGATATCACGTTAATAAAACTTTGTCGATTATTTTAAGCCTAATTAGTACTCTACGTCTTTGTAAATAATTTCGTTATCAATGCAAATCGTCAATTATTATTGTTTGATAATAAAATAAAAAAAAAAAAAAGAAAATATGTATGCAACGATCTTGTAAGGTCAAACGATTGAATTGACCTCATAAAGAAAAAAAATTTGTTTAATACAAGGTCGAGACCTTAAATCGTTCGCATGTTCTTCTTATTGCTCATTTCAAGTATCTCGAGACAAAATGAGAATTACGAGTTGAAGAATCATGAAAATCGCTATATGACTTCATTTGCTTGCCAAAAAACGTGAATCATTCGATAAGAATTTACAATTTTAATTTTTACATCTCCAAGGATCCACCCAAATGTATTTCCGGTTTAAACAGTGATATTTAAAGAAATTGTAAATCATATAAAAACTAAAGAAAAAGTTTTAATATTTCGAGATAACCGTTTTAATAAATAAACATTGATTCTTGTAAATAATATTTAACATTAGATTATAATATATAATCTATATTAATAAATAATATATAAAATTATAATATATAAAATTATATTCGATAAATAATATATAAAAATATATTCATATTTTTCCTGTAATGAGTCAATTTGACTGAAAAATTAAAATTGAAGTTTTTTTTTTTTATAAATAAAATTTTATTTTAAAGAAATTTTTATTAGAAACAATTTTTAAATATATATTCTGTCTTTAAAATACATTTTTTCGTAGATTTGTTTTATTATATTTAGCACAGACGTTCATACTTCTATTTCTATTCCATGATACTTGAACTTGACTATTCAATCGTTTTTCAAGATTTTGAATATTGGATAGAGCCGTGAAAGTATTTTCAGTTTCATTTCTATGCACAAGCAATAGATACGTATAAAACGAGTAACTTTAAAAATGCGTCAATTTACAATAACTCACATCTGTCAAAATAGGTATAGCACATAATAATTCTTACAATTAAGGAGCGGGGAAGGAGAAGAATTAATATTTATAAACAAATTTCATAATTTTGTTATATATAAAACACAAAAATTATTTCATTTTTTCTAAATAAAATCCGTAAATGAATCAAATTAACTCACTTCTGTAATATGATGTTAACACGTTCGACGTATTTCCAAATAATTCTTGCTTAGATTTCTAATAACTATGATTTACTATAATTATCCCCATTGTATTAATACCTTACACGCATATAAGTCAAGATTAACGACACATTAATTCGTGAAGTTAACAGAACGTGATATACGAGATCGTTACGCCTAACGCATAACCTTCGTGATCGTGAAAATACTCTGGGAGGAAAACAGGAAACGGCATAATTCTACGCAATTCATCAAAACAATAACAATGAATATGATAGAAAATAAAGGAAATAAGTGTAAACATGATTTTTGCGATATAAACAAAAATTAAAATTGTATATTTTAGATTATAATGAATTAAAAAAAAAATTCGTAATTAATCGTTGATTAAAAAGAGAAGGAAAAAGAAATAAATGAAAAAAAAGAAAAAAATTAAAAAAAAAAAGAAAAAAAAAGAAAAATGTTGGCTAAATAATGATCGAAGCTAAAAGCAAAAAAAGAAACGATGCGTACGTCGCGACGCGGACGCGTCGAAGTTATTTCGACTCAAAAATAGTGGGGCATCGCTCTATTTCGGTCCGTTGAGCCAGGGCCGATCAGTCTGCGGCCTGGCTTTCAAACCAAGAGCCCGTGGATCCGCATTTTCCAATCGTTTATTTATCGCGTTTTCCAAACGAATTTCGTCGTATCTCGATGAGATAAGATAAAGATTTCAAATAGAAAGATTGATTAAAATTATTTGACAAAAGAAAAAGAAAACAAGAAAGTTCTGAAATCGAGAAGATATGGTGTAGGAAAAAGATAACACAAATTATCTCGTAATATAAATATCGGTGAAATATTATTATTAATTATTTAAATAAATTAAAAAAAATTAAATTTAAATTAAATACTAATTTAAATAGATGAAAACAGAAATGAGAGGTTAAAACTATACTACAACAAAATAAAAGGAATGAAATAATTAAAATCGAAAAGAACTCTGGTGTAGGGAAAAGATAAATTGACAAAAACTATCTCGGAGTAAATATCGGTGAAATATTATTTTTTTAAATAATACATATTTAAAATAAATACCAATTTAAATAGATGAAAAAAATGAGAGGTAAAAACGATACTACAAAGAAATAAAAAAAGAAATGAAGTTATTGAAATCGAGAAGACATGGTGTAGGGAAAAGATAAATAACAAAATTATCTCGGAATATAAATATGTAAAATATTATTAAAAAAAAAAAAACAATTACCAATTTAAATAGATTGAAACAAAAATGAGAGGTTAATATGATACTGCAAAAATGAAATAAGAACAAAATTAATTAAATAAGTAATTAGACAATTGTGTAAGGATTCCTTGGTGTTGGTTTTCTTTTTTTTTTCATTTTATGACAATTTTTTTTTTGAGAATAAAAAATGTTTTGGTCCGAACCCGACGAGGAGGAGGAAGCGCTTCTTTGCAGCCCGGCTTTAATGGCCAGGAGGGCGTCCGAGTCCTGGATTGTTGCGCCCCCTGTCGAGGTACGAAAAGGACCCATGTCCCTTCGTCCCTTCGACACGACATTATTATTATTATTATAATTAGGATGAACCAAAAGAGTTCGTGTGGTTTTTTTTTTTTATTAAAATTTCATAAATTCTACAAAAAACATTACGCAGTTTCAAAGTAAAATTTTAACGCAATAAACTCATCGACTTTTTGGCTCACTCTAATTTTATTATTATTATTATTAATATTATTTATCTTATTTTATCTTTTCTATTCACACATATTTTTTCTAATACCCAGTAATATAACAGTGAACAGATCGTGAGTAAAGAATTTCGTTAAATTCATTTTACGATTTATTTATTTATTCTTTTTTTATTCTGTTTTTTTTTTTTACAAGTGTTCATATTAAAAATGTAAATCATAGGATGATGATGATTTTTTTTTCTTTAATTTGTTTTCATTCATTATACTGTTTTAATTACCGGTGGTAATTTATATACTCACTCTCTAGATTGAAAATATTTCTTGAACGGGAACGTTAATTAATTTACATATATGCGTCGTATGTAAATATAATTTATTATATCTTATAAGATAATGTTAATATACTTATTAGAATAAATTTAAGATTATTAAAATGAAATAGCATCGTCGAATATAATTTAAAATTTATATTACAAATATTACTTTTTAATTTATTTTGTCTTTTTTTTTTAATAATTAAAATGATACACCAACAAGGATAATAAACTATTTTGGAATGATTAACAATTTTTTATTAAAAAAAAAAAAGGAAAGTATACGATTCCTATTGTCAATCAGTAAGAAGAACGAACGGGCTTCGAAGGTCAACGGAATGATTTTAGCCTGGCTCGAAGTACTCGACCTTGAACAACCAGTGTTACGTTTATAAGAGGCCAACTTTGGATTCTGGAATTGTTCCAGATGGCCTCTTTTAAACTTCCTCGAGCATATCTTTTTTCTAACACATTTAAGTATCTTCATTTATCAGATCTACGTTCTCATTAATAACATAAATATAAATAATTGAACAAAATATTAAAAATAAATGTTTCTTTTGTTTTTTATAATTTTTTCAATCAGTAAAAAGAACTAAATCTTTAACCAGTAATTGTTCTTTTTTATAACACGTTTAAATTTCTTCTCATTTGTAGCATACATAAATAAACAATTAAACAAAATATAATAATATACAACAAAAAGAAAAAACAAACAAGATTAAAAATACGATTCAATCTTTTTAAAATTCAACAATCAATAATTCTGTTAAATAATTTAAATTAAGTTTAATGTTACGAGTATGTTGTTGTAATTAAAGTTATAATTCATCTTTTTCTCTTTGTTTTTTCGTTTTTTTTTTTCTTTTTTTTCTTTTCCTTTTCAATAGGCGATGCCAGTTGCAGCGATGACCCTTCAACGAAAGAAGTCACTGCCGGATGTGGCACAAGGTATTCAATTAACGGCAACAGCACCATTGTCGAGGGAAGAAGTTAGTGTTCTAAGTAGTATGAGGAGAGAAGAAATCCGTAGGCAGATCGATGAGAGAGAAAGGCTCAGGGCCAATCCTTTTCTCTACCTGGTCAGTCCTCAGGTCAAAGTAAGTATCTTTTCAATCTTTTCTATGTCATGTACGTGTCAGTTTTTTTAAGGGAGGGCAGAAAGTATCTTGAAATAAAAAACATATTCTTCTGCTTAGAAAAAAATGATAACTATATGTGTGTATATTTACATATATATACATAGTTATTGTTATCATCTTAAAAATATCTTTATATATTAAAATTCAATGCCACATTGTTTATTTCCAATGAACTTCTAAACTATTGAATCGATTTTAATGAAATTTTTGTTATTTTGTGTAATTTTTGTCAACTTAGTATATAGGACAGTTTTTATCGCAATTATTTTTATTTTTTATTGCTAATTTTATGATTTATTAATATAAAGATTATATAGGTCTTTAAATACTGTAAGTTTTCAATATATAGCGCTGTATTACAATTCAATTATTTCGATATATTTACGTCATAGGTTCTTTTCAGATTTACATGTGACATAACTAACATTATCCTTTATATTAATTCGAGTATTATTATTTTATGTATTCCATTCTAATTGTGGTATTATTTTGTTTATTTTTATAGTTTAATAAATAATTTAGAATTACATTAGATCAACATTTTATAACAAAGCGACAGCAACACGTGGTAGGAGCATCCCATACATATATGTATATATTTTTTTTGGTATAGTATATATATATGTTACTAAATTATTATCAATAATACTAATTTAATTATACATATATAACTAATATTATGTATTTTTTATATACAATTGTATAATATTATATATATGTTTATTTACATAATATATGTAATTATACAGGGTAATTCTTGTAACGAGGACGAGTAATAACTTTTTGTTAAGTAACAATAGAAAAAAAATTATAAAGGAAAAAGTTATATGGCATAAAAAATGTCAACTTTCTATGACCTTACTTTTTTCGAAAATGCATCGATGCACCCGCTAGATGCAGTTGCACTTTTTTTTTAAATGGAACTTTATTTTTTTATTTACACTATTCGATTCCTTTTTTTATTGTGCGTAAAAAAGTATCAAATGAAGGTCATCAAAATGTCAATAGTTTAGGAGATATTTGATGTTTTATATCAGCAATGTATTTTATTACAATAAGTGTTCGAATGTTCCTCCATTGCATTCTAAACATTTTCTAATGGACTTTTTTACATTTTTCATTACATTTTTTAATTGATATTGGAACAACATTTATTTTTTTATTTTGTTGTTGTTGTGTAAAATTAAAAAGATTCTTTTTCTAAATTTCCGAGTTAACAGGTAAAATTAAATGCTCGTGCAATTAATAGTTGAATACTTATCATAAATCATGAAAGTGCGAATACTGAGGTATAATTCTTTGAGAGTTTATCATTATACTAAGATCTTGAAGAAAATGAAGTTATCCTCAGGCAAATCGTTACGAGCATTGGTGGTTCGCTTTTAAAACAAAATGCTAATTCACTTTCTTGGCATCTCGCAATGTGCATAACTGCATAACTTTCAAAACAGATACAGCTATATATATATTGAATGGGCCAAGTGACTAATAGGTTATTATTTACAATGTCCGGCTATTATGAATGATGACTTGAATAGCAAAATAACCTGATAAATATTGATTAATTTATTAATAGATACTATAAGGAAAACTATACTTCCTCTTCGAATAATTTGATTTAAAAAATAGAAAGGTACAACTTTTCATTAACAAGTCAGTTGTTCTTAAAAATATATTTTTTGCAAAGATAAAAAATGTTTACAAAAACTTGTGTAGAAAAAATTCAATGATAACAAGTATACTCGTCAAAAATGAACTGAATGAAGTTTTATTCAAGTCACTTTGTTTGGTATTTTTTGATATATATATCTAGGGGTGCCCCGCCACACGTTGCTGTGGCTCACAATCAGTCCGATACACACGTCTTTAAGTCAACGAACTACCTTATACCGCCATCTGTTAGAATCTTATCGAACTAAGCGAGATAATCATGACTCTTTGTTAATAAACAAATAATTCGCACTAAAATAATATTGCGATTAGAAATTGAGATATAAACTATCCTATCTTTCAAGTTGGATGGAACTGCACACAATGTGCAAAATTCTATTAAAATCGATTCAGTAATTTAGGAGTCCATTGTGGACAAACAACGAGACACGTAATTTATATATATTAAGATTAGAATAATTATTATTAATTTAATAATATCACAATTTATATTATAATATTACTTTTTGTAATAATACTTTTATTTATTTACTTAAATTAAACTTTATGGTTTGCTTATATAAAAAAAAATAATCAAAGAATTCAAAATTTGATCTGTTTGTATATATATAAAACAATAGAATAAACAAATTTGATAAAACTAAGTTTTTTATAGATGAAATAAAATTCCAATATGCCACAAGATTAATTATTTGTCACATTAATATTAATCACAATGTTCAGCCATGACGTAACCTTATTGGGTATCATACTTCATTCCTTCTCTTCTAAACTCAATCTAAAGTTGCCGAAAAGGTATCATTATTATCACTTTACTCGATCAGATGATAACAGTATACCTATTGAACCGTCAATATGATAAATAATACTTGATGACATGAAATTTAGTATGGTGTCCAATTTTGTTTGACATTATTCATAACAGTTAGGTATTACAGACAAATATATTAAAAAATATATAAGAAATACATATACATATAATTAAATATATTATAAATATAAATAAATATAATATAAACAATTCTATTTTTAAATAAAAAAATATATATTATAATTTATATTATTATAATATTACTTATAATAAATTAATAATTTACAATATCATATAACCGATATTTATGAATTAAATTATTACATGTTAATCCTAATTTATTTTTAACTTTCTCAATGTCTTAGGAGATAACTTATTTAACTATTACATTTTAATTTAAACTCTTATAAAACATATTCATCAAAGTGCTCGTATCATAGACATGATTTTTCGATCTCAAAAATAGATCAATTTCTTTCTTATACATATTTTAATCATCTATTATTTAAATCAATCAATAGTTTAAATAAAATAATATGCTCGAAATTTATTTCTGAAGTATTTAAAATCGTTTTGTTTTAATTTCTTTACCAATTTCATAAATATTAATGTGCTGGTCTTGTTCAATTTTTTTCACAATTCATCGATTTTTTTAGTAATCGATAAATCAGAGCAAAACTCATCTTTGATATAAAAATTGCCAAATTGAAATCGCTTGAACCAGTTTTATACTACGCATACTAACTACGCGCATCATGTCAATAATAAACATCACAAATTTCTTAATCAGCCTGATTTGCATTCTTTCTTTTTTTGTAAACAAATTTCAAAATATATATCAAATTTTTTCTTTATTTTCATTTATTTTGAAAACGCAATAACTTTTGACTAAGTAAATTAATAAACAAATTATTTTTAAATTACTATACAATTATTCAGTTTTGAAATTTATTCGAATATTGGTAGATTAAAATAAATATTATCTAAAATTATTTATCGAAAAAATACGAAAATATCCTTTCCCCAATCGAATATTATCGTTTTATGCACAAAGTGGTAAAAGTAAAAATAAATCGTTAAATAAATTTATTAATTAATAAAAGAAATACGATTCTATTTTTTTACTTTTTATTTTTACTCGACCAAATATTTCGGTATAAACATATTTATACTATACTTAAATATGTGCAACTTAAAAGTAAACAAATCGAAACATTCATTAACAACTCGTACTCATAATTATGAAGGTAAATTAATTTAATTTAAAAAAAAAAAACAGTTTAAGAAACAGTAAAATCATTTTTATTCATCTAATCGTCACAACATTTTGCATAGTCATTTGAACGACTTCAAATTTATAGTCTTATTATAAGAAAAAGTAAAAGAAGGAAAAACAGAAAATGATAGGAGAAAAGGAATATTTATTATCAACATAAATGTGATAATAAAGTTTTTTCTTTCTAATCACACTGATTTACTGACTGTAATTCAACATATAAAAGAAAAGGATTCTTGACGTTATAAAGTGATGGATGTTATCATAACTCGCGTAATCAAAAATTTTACGTCAAGTTTACGTGAACATGCGTAATACTTAAAAAAGGATCGTCAATTGATTCGAAAAAATTTTTATTAATTTCATCATATAAAATCATTGACCTTTATAGAATGTAAACAGAAAAAATGGGTCTATGACGTTATAAAATGGTGGGGATTATCGTAACAAACATAATCAAAAATCTTACGTCAAGTTTACGTATACGTGTATTTTGTACTAAAAAATAAATGATCGTCAATCGATACGAAAACATTTTTATTGATAGAATTATACGGAATCATTGACTGTAGTCCAATAGAACGGAAAAAAAATAATCTACGACGTTAAAATTTATGGAGAAAGAGAAGTGAGGGGTTCGGAGTAAATCAAAACAAACGTAATCAGATACCTTACATAATACATATGTAGTATATATATGTGCGTAAAAAAGAAAAAAAGAAATTATTATCAATTGGAACATGTCACTCGCCTTTGCTATGTGAATAGTTGAAAAAAAAAAATATTAAATAAATAATAAAAATAAATAACGAAATGTAAAAATGAAGACTGTGAAACATGAAAGTAATCGTTGCAATAATATAACGAAAGATATCGAGAATAGAAATGATGCAACATTACGAAAGGAAGTGTAACTAATGTTCGTTCGGTTTCTAGAACGTGTGATCTTTCGATTCAAAATCGAATCGGTATGTGCTAGTTTGCCAGTCTGAAGGATGCACTTTGTCAATTAACGTCAACTTTAAGCATATTCCGATTTAATTTACCTTGCCAAGTTTCGAAAATAATTCTAGAATCGGATATAGGCATATGAATTCTTATTTGAATTTCATTAGAAATAAAATTGATCTATTTTATTTCATTTTATTTTATTTTGTCGTCAGTTGTGTAAATTTTAAAAAAGTCATCGTAATTTAAAATTCCATTAGAAACATTGATCGCGATTGAATTTTGTAATGTAATTATATACACTTTTACGAATGAGTTTATATTTGAATACAATTAGAAGTTAAGTCGTAATTGATTATATGTTTTGGTAATATTTTGTAATTATTTTTATTGCTAAACTTCGAGAATTATACTACAATTTGATTCGAATTAATTATTATGTGAATATTATTAGAAGGTAATTCAATCAAATATATTATTAATAAGTCATGTAATTAGTTTAAATTAGCTAATATTTGAATCTCATTTGAAGTAAAATCGATTGATTGTATTTTATAAATTTTGTATTAAAATCTCTTATTAATCAAATCGTGAAAATAATTCTAAAATAAAATAAGAAAAAAATTATTAATCTAATTTCATTAAAAATTTTGATAGAAATTTGTATATATATATATATATAAAAATAAAAAAGAAACAAAAAATTATTTTAAATAAATTTAACGATAATTATCGTTAATCGAGTATGCGTAATTAATGTGTTCAGTATTTGAATTTCCTCTAATTAGTCAATCATAGATTATTTATCTAGATAATTAGAAAAAAAAATAAAAACAACAGATTTTCGAATAAAACTATGGAATATCAAGATTCGTTAGTTGAAATTTGATTGGCTACAGGATGTTTACTTTTGTTTTGTTTTACATTTTTTTTTTTTTACATTTTGTTTTTTTTTTTTTTTTACTACTTCACCATTATCACGAGTATCACGTATGTGATTACAAAGTTCTATAGATATTTCGTTGACAAGGTTATCGTGATATCCGTTCGAACGAATGCAAATATAGGCTCGACCGTGAGAACATATTGGAAAAGAAATGGCGATCTTATTTGTAGCTAACAATAGGGTATGTCTAGCAATGCTAATAATAATTAATTAGACATACAAACTTATACGAAGAAGAAACGTAAATGTCTATTGTTTATACGGCGCATAATATTAACATTTTTTTTCTTTCGCAACAAATAACGCATTAATAATAATAATAATAATAAAAAAAAAAAATCTCTTATATAATTGACAATAGGTAAAAACCGAACGTATTTTTGTACAAATATTTAATCAACGATAAGTTCAGGTATCAACAATGACATGTCAAAAAATCTTACACGAAATGTTTAGGAAATGGAATAGGAATTTATTAAGTATAAAAATATGTTTATTTAACTTATCATTGAGTTCATTGACCTTTCGGAAATATACCCGTATTGAGCAAAATATTAAACAGTATGAAATTAACTTGTTTTTTTTTTTACGTTTACTAATAGGTACTATTTATTCATGATATATACAGTAAATATTGTTATTAATTTGAACTTTGTTTATTAAAAAACATACTTAATAACAAATATATATATACCTTAGAAATTTCTAAAATAAATGTTATTTCTCTATTATAAACGTTGCTATATTATTATAAATATTACTATATTAGTAATATTATTATTATAAATATTACTATAAATATACTATTGTTACACTTCTAAAAATGCATATTTAAAATCTTTCTTTGAACAAATGTGATAATCATGCATTTTGTTTTTCAAGATAATACCATATGTGTTCTGAAACATTTAAATTTAGAAACGGGAGGGGATAGATTTATTTGATTTAGTATACTATACAAAATCCATTGTCACTTATTGTAAGCATTGTACTTTGAATCATTATCTTGTAAAAACACATAATTATTCTATATTATCCAATTTTATTTGAACTACATTATAAATGTTATTTTAAAATATTATTATACAATTTATGATTCACTATACCATCGATCAAATTGAGATATCCAACTCCCATTTTTATTCATGCAACCTCAATTGTGACCGAATATCTTTCATGCTTTACGGATTCTTACAAATTGTTTTTTCTCATATTCGGTATTTTTTTTCTCCATACAGTTCATCGTTTATCTAACCTAAATATTTGAAATTTACTTTTGTAATTGTATAGTAAATATAATATATAACACGATTCTTGCAGTCACTAGAAACATTGACATACTTTTTAATAAATTCTAATCGTTTCTTTTTATTAACTTTATTTATGAAATATTTTCTAGAAGCTACTCTGTTATTGCTATCCTGCAACTCGTAAAAAATTACTCACTGTACTAATGTATACATTAATATTATGATTATTTTTCATTTTAGTATCTATATTAACTGAACTTATCTTTAAATTTGGTTCTACAGTTTGAATTATCCATCGTCACTTATTATGTAAATTTGTGATAATTTTCCTTACTTCTTCGATGGTTTTCTTTTATAAGATTATCACTGTAGATTCTATATGAATTTAGAATACAATCTGTATTAATAATGCTTCAGATGTTCTAGACCTATATATATATATATATATAGGGTTATAGTGGGGGTTAAGCATAAAGAATTTTTTTTACGAGTAATGTCCTTTTTCTCTGTGTTATCTCATGCTTACGTAGGTATCGTATACCACTCGAAGGACACGACACTGCACAAAGGTTTTCGTCGTACCAATATGTTTCGATGATCGTTGAGTTGGTTTGGGAATTTAAGGCCCTCCAGAATTTTCTTAATCTTTAAGTAAACGATACCTTATACCTTCTTCCTATCGTATTCTATGATATTTTATTTCATAAGTTTATCGCAGGATTTTGTTCAACAGAAATTGAATATAAAGAAAAATAACTAAATATAAAGTTTATCGTTTATAAAGGATTTGATACTGAACATGTACGATGTCACGTATCAAGGACTATATAAATACCTATTGTTATATATATTATATCGATATGATGAATATGAATCTAGACATACTTTAATTTCGGTAATTTCATGGTAACTTATATACAGGGTGTCTCACATAACTGTATTCATGATTTTTCAAATACTTGCAATAATCTGACAAAAAAATTGTTTAAACAAAAGTTAATCTGTTTTTGATTAACTATACATTGCAATAAAAAAAAACTTTTTTTCATGTTTTTTAAAGCTACCTTTGTTTTTTTAACCTTTTCGCACCGGATGGGACATATGCTGTCCCAGTCTAGACAATTTTTGATATTACGGCTGGGACAACATATGTCCCAATTACTGTAAAACATCTAGGACAAAAAATAACGCCAAGTTAGGCCTCCAAACTGATTCTAAGGCCGTCTCAATTGTTCTAAATCCATAAATTTCTCATCTCAATCGTTCGCGATCTAATCAAGCAAGCGAAAACTGTCAAGGTTGCTCAGTTGATAATTCTCATTTTTTACGTCAAAAATAGTGTGTACCTCTTGTAACGTAGCACTGTGCAAGAACTGTTTCCAGCCCTACCACACCCTCAAGAAACCCAGACTTTAGATAGTGTTGCTCCTCCATTGCTTTCAATTTAAAAAATTTTTTTTCCGTTCTTATTTTATAACTGTTAATTCTGAAAAATGTTTATAAATAAATATGTTAATAAATATGTTAACGCAAATGTACATGAAAATGTTAATAAAAAAAAACGTTGCCTAGAATAATCATCAAAATGTTAAGTAAAATGTCAATAAAAATGAGCTATTGAGTCTAGGATTACGGCCGGGACATACCCTGTCCCGGGATTCAGATACTTTGGGTTTACGGCGGGACATATGCTGTCCCATCAATGAAGCTTGAAAAATCATTATTGTAGATGGTGCGCTGTTACGGGGGCGTTTATGCGTCTCCAAGACCTTCGACCTTTTAGGCATAAAAGTTAATTTATTTAAAAAATCGCTTGGGGGGAAATAACTGGTCCCGGTAATGGGGCGCACTCGGACTGATTTTTCGCCGTATTGAAAGAGTTAAATGACCCTCTTATTTACAGTATCATAGTCATTACAGTAGTATAGCCTGTATTAATATGAATTCAACGAACTTGTATACCATTTTTTTATTGCATAGTATAGTCAATCAAAAACAGATCAACTTTTGTTTAAACTATTTTTTTGTCAGATTATCGCAAGTACTTGGAAAATCTTAAATACATAACTGTATGGTACACTGTAAATATATATATATATATATTATACAAAGAGGATTGCTGGAACTCAGCAGTTGTATAGCTTTATACCAAGTAATGATGGGTGTTTTTAAAAATCGGTCTTCTAGATCAGCGGTTACCAAAATGGTGGTCCGCGAGAAAATTTCACTGGTTCCCAGAAAAATGTGGAATATACTAACTGATCACGTTAAGTTATGTTTTAAGATGCATTGAAACATAATTCAATTCATAACAATACATAGCTTTCATAGTTTGGTTACAATTAATAGTTTCATTTTATTAACTAGGTACATTTTATGTGTTCTTAGATCACAATTTTTTTTATTAATATATTTAACACTTAAAAAATCCTATTACGGATCCGTGGGATTTAAATTGTGAATTTACTGATTCGTAAGGTCAAAAAGTTTGGCGACCGCTTTTCTAGATCATTGGTGACTTTATTGTAGTTATCAATTGGCGAAAACTTCACGGTTATTTTTGCAGAGGATATTTATTTGTAAGATATTGTAGGGAAATCAATCGTTCTGTATCCGGCTAAGGATTTCTAATCTCCCCGTATTACCGACACTACTTGAGATACAAAAGATATTCTTTATTTTCACAAGTTATTGTTTATTACAGTTACAATATAAGTACGCTTCGCAACTTCTCACACTCACTCAGACCTCACACAGTCACTACTCACTCGCTATTCTTTCACTATTCACTCGCTAATCACGTTCGTATCGAATCGCTCGCTATCGTCGCTCAGTTCTCTCTACTCTCCACCCGAAAACGCACTGCACGCGTGACCGTCCTCTCCTGAAGAGGTTTCTCCCCTACCCTGCAGCCCCGAGGGACAAAACATTTTCGAATCGTTCTCGAATTTTCCCAACGTCCAGCTCGGTCCAATAAACAAAATCACTGATATCGCTCGAGAACCTTCCAGCTCACACCGACTTACACACACAACTTCTTCGCTTACAAAAGAGCAGTCCAACACCGTCTTTCTTTATTTCGATAGTCTTTCGTTGCCTGCCTACTTATCTGTGTTTACTCTTTGATATTCAACACTCCCCACACTCACTCCCCTTGAAAAAGGATATCTGGCCTCAGATATTCGTTCCTCCTTGTCGGCACAACAGTTAACGCTACACATACATACTCACATACTTTTCTCGCTTCGCGTTCTTCGACTCTCACCCACATAATACACTTCTAATTCATTCAATCACTCCCATCTTACAATAAAATCGTACGAAGTCTTACCCAACTACACAATGCTACTATTAATAATAATAAATCGAATTAACCTTATAATTAAATCATGCAAAAACTTATATTACTACGCAAACAAAAATTGTCAATCAAATATTAACTCAAGAAGAACGAAAATTACCACTAAGCTACTAACAGTATTATTTCTTAGTGCTTTCACCCACTTTGTACTACGTAAAGGCCATTTCGCAATGTTTTGCCTATTTTTATCTCTCACTACTACTTCAGGGGACAAAGTAATAGCACTAGTATATCCTCCACCCTTGTCCTTACCGCCACTTTCTTATCACCGCTTCCAGGAGCTTTTCTGTTTTCATCCCAATCCTTGTCAATATCACTATCACTAGCACTTTCCTTACTAGCAGAAAAATCCTCCTTACGCTTACTGGATGTTTTCTTAGTTGGACTTCTCCTTGCGGGCTTCTTTTCCTCTTCCCTTTCTTCTTCCTCTGCATCTTCTTCCTCTTCATCCTCTGCGTCATCTGATCCTTCACTGGCGGCCTTGTTCCTTTTCTTTTCGTTGTCTTGCTTGTCTTGTAAGCACTCTATGACTAAATCATCTACTTCCTCTCTCCTTGCTGTGAGATCGACATCTAATTTTTTTTCTATCCGTTGTCGTACTTTCTCCGTTAACATTGTAATGAAGTCTGCATCTTTTAAAATCGCTGTGACTTCCCTACGAACCTTGTCCTTCGAGATATCAGTCATGACAGTTTCTCCCGTCGTGCGTACTGTCACCGACGAAACCACGCTCTCCTTAATTTTAGAAGCTTCTAAATAAGATAGACCTACGCGGCCCTCTGAGTCGCAAACATTTACGTTATATACGTTCGGTAGATCACCATCCGTTGGTTGCGCTTTACTCGAACGCCGACCTCAATGTCTCCAGAGTCTATCACCAATCTCACGCCTTTTAGGAAATTTTCCTCTAAGATAAGATCATGTCGCACACACGAATCAGATACCAAATGTATTTTAGTTTCATATGCTTCCCCGTCAACCTCGATAGCGGCCGTAAAATGACCTAGCGTTTTAAACAATCCTGAACCCACACCTCTGAAATTGACGCGTTCATTTATTATTCGCGGAGTTCCGATCTCAGCGTAGGCGCTTTCCCTTATTAACGTGATCTGACTACCCGTATTTATTAGCGCAGAAATTTCCGCATTGTTTATCATAACAACCTTTTTCACATACTGCTTATCTCCCGAGAAATCCCCACCGACCCGAACTATCGTCACCGATGGTGCCCTTTTAGGACACCCAGCAGAAATGTGACCGAAACCCTGGCAGCTGTAACATCTCATGCCCCTCTCCCTCGACGGACAGAATGCCGCTCGATGTCCTCTCTCTCCGCAATTGTGACAGTCGTCGAAGACTCGTTGTTGTCCACCCGGTCTTTGCTGCCCCACCATTCCCATAGGTCTGCGCCCTGTTGACTTTCCTTCGGCTTCTTCCGACCTCCTCCATGCCCGGTTAGCCTCGGGCCCTGTCGGCAGCTGTATCTTCTCAAATGCAGTAAAAAGTTCGGATCTGTCTCGGAATCCCCTGATCCTCGCCGTGTTCTGCAAGGTCGTGTCAGGGATTCCGTCGATCAGATATTCGATCAGTTCTTCCTCACTGACGGACGCACAGTTCCCCAGGATCACCATATCATGGAAATATTCACTGAAGCGTTCACCATGCTTCCACCGTCGTCGCATGAACTCCCTTTTCCTATCGACACAAGAAGGGAGATGTTGAAACATCTTCCTTATTTCATATAGCAGTTCCTCGTTCGTCATGTCAGCATACTCCGCTCTCGAGTGAAACCACTCTGCAGCTTTCCCTTTTAAACGTAGCCTAAACAGCACTGTAGCTTCTCCGTCCGATAAATGGTGTATCCTTTTTAAGGCAAGGAACTGCCGTTCCCAGTGATCGTAGGGAGTCTCACCGTCGTAATAATTTAGCATCTCCGCGACCGTCGTCAATCCTATCTGCGGGCGACTTAATTCCTCACGCCTCATCGCGACTGAATTGCGTTCCACTGTAACTCTGTTCTCGACCGGAGCAGTCATTGATTGTTGAGAGAGCTCCTCAATCTTCTGCTGCAACTGTTTTATCTCCTGACGAAGCAAACTTTCTCGTTCCTCAGCGCTCGTGGTTGCGCCGCAGAGAGCAGCCCCGTTGTTCTTATCCTTTCTCGAAAAGATTGTATGCGCTTCATCCTGAAGCTCCTCTTCCAAATTCCTTGAAACTCGCACACCGCTTAACTCAATGTCTATTAGCCTTGAAATCAACTCCGCCTTTGAGCCTACCGTGGGTTGGTTCAATTCCCGAAGCCGCTCTTTAAGCTGCATCACTGTTAATTCACCGTATGAATTGGTATCCATTTTCAAACTCAAGATTTCACTATAAAGTTCACCGCTATCTCTATATCTTCTGTATCTCCGTAGCACCGGACTTTTGATGTAAATCCCGGACGAGCCCCCAATTTGTAGGGAAATCAATCGTTCTGTATCCGGCTAAGGATATCTAATCTTCCCGTATTGCCAACACTACTTGAGATACAAAAGATATTCTTTATTTTCACAAGTTATTGTTTATTACAGTTACAATATAAGTACGCTTCGCAACTTCTCACACTCACTCAGACCTCACACAGTCACTATTCACTCGCTATTCTTTCACTATTCACTCGCTAATCACGTTCGTATCGAATCGTTCGCTACCGTCGCTCAGTTCTCTCTACCCTCCACCCGAAAACGCACTGCACGCGTGACCGTCCTCTCCTTAAGAGGTTTCTCCCCTACCCTGCATCCCCAAAGGACAAAACATTTTCGAATCGTTCTCGAATTTTCCCAACGTGCAGCTCGGTCCAATAAACAAATCACTGATATCGCTCGAGAACCTTCCAGCTCACACCGACTTACACACACAACTTCTTCGCTTACAAAAGAGCAGTCCAAACACCGTCTTTCTTTATTTCGATAGTCTTTCGTTGCCTGCCTACTTATCTGTGTTTACTCTTTGATATTCAACACTCCCCACAATATTATTCTCTTATTTTGAAAAATATACTATTTTTAAATTATTTAAGTGACCAATAAAATCCTAATAAATTGTTAATTATATTTATTTAAAAAATTGACCAATAATGCACTGCAATCTTTTTGCATTTATAATTTTCGATAGTATATAATAAAAAATAGGTCATTAAATACATTTAGAAATATTTATATTTACCTAATTAGGTTTGTTTTAGTATTAAAACAAAATTAAATGCCGAAATAATGAAAGAAATAATTTTTAAATTAAAAAAAAAAAAAATAGAAAATAAGTTCGACTCATCTGGAAAAAGTATTAGGTTCGAAATGAACGAAAGTTTAAAAGGAAGAAAAAAAAATTAAAAATACCAAAATTTGAAAAATTTAAGATTTTTTTCCAAAAAAACGGAATTTTTTATAGAATTTAAGTTCAAATATGTTTTTAATATTTTTTTCAAAAAGTAGATTTAAAAAAAAAATGTAAACAAAGAAGAGTTCCGATAAGTCTATTTTTGACAAAGTTATGGAACGAAAATTTTGAATTTTTGAAAAATTCCTAAATTTTTCTGTGTTGAGCAAAAAAATTTAAAAAAATTCTCAAAAAGCTTTTTAATATAGTTAAAAATGATAAAAAAGTTTCAACAAAATCGAAAGGGGTCGGGATCTAAGGTGATCGATTTGACGTAGAATGCCCCATATGTATATATTATGTATATATTATATATGTATACATATATACGTATGTATGTATATATATATTACGTGTTTCATTTGAAAATGAGTCATAGAGAATATGTCATACTAGGAGTATCTTTCTCATATTAAAACCAAGGTCTGCTTACCTTTCTGTATCAATGCAGTAATAAACTGTTGAGGTAGAAACAATAGAAACAAAGAATAGAATATCGTCATCAAATCACATTATACAGGATATTTCAAAACATTTGTAAAAAGAACTTTAATGAACCATATATCTTATAGGAAAAATATATTTTTATCTAGGAACATTTGTTCTCTAATGATTCGTTAACGTATTAAGTGACCATGAAGATGACCATGATATATATATATTTATTGCATATGTATATTACATCTGCTTCAACATAAAATTTATTACAAAATATTTCATATAATAGCTGGTTCTTTTATGAATTAACGAATGTCAGAAGAAATCCAAGAAAATCCATCTAAACTTTTAGCACCAATTGTATACGAATTAACCTACCAAATACAAATTCAATTTTGGCCTTTTTTTTATCAATGATTATGTTTGTTCCTGTATTATTGTTTCTATCGTTCTATTATAACAAAAAATTCTAGTGTATCTATTCATAAAAATTCATTTTTCTGCATATTCTTTTAGCTTGTAATCTTCAAAAATGAGTTCTAAAAACTTCAAAGTGAAATTCATTATAATAATCAAGATATGAAAATTTATCAGACACAATTCCATAGAAACTATGACTTCATGTAAAACCTACAACGTGTTTTTCTCAAAACAATATATTTCAAAACTGCTATACATTTTTTACAGAAACTACTTAACCAATGTACTTGCAATTTAGAAGACATGTAAAGTACGTCATGCACGCACACACACAGAGTATCGTTGAATGGGCTATTTTTTTCGATTGTTTAAATATTAATATTTTTTTGGGTCGCGGAAGAAATGAACATTTTTTCACAAAAGTTCAAATTCCATATTTCAAGCGCTGCCATTTGGTTAATATTTCTTGTTTTATTTATTTCTCTCCATCCAACGATAAATACATTTGTTATGAAAAAAATTTTTTAAAAATATGTTTTTTTAGTATACCAAGGACGGCTGTAATCAGTATGCCTGATAATAAACATTTTTCGTTACATGACTTGTTCAACATTTTCTAATATGACCAATTTGCAATAAAATGTTTTGAAAAAATATCAAATGTTACTTCGAACATGTATTAATATAACTTCAAGCAAACAACAATGTAGATAAGAAAACATTTCTTTAAATTAAATTCTCAAAAATCAACTTAAAAATGAGTGCTTACACTCGAATACCTCCTCCCTCTCACCTTTAAGTTGTTTAATTATTTCTCTTTCTATTTTTCCTTATCTATATATTATACAGTAAACGTAATTTCTACTATTTTTTTTCGTCTGTAAAATATGTAGTAACCATTTTTTATCCTTATAAATTATGCCCATAGCATACAAGCATCTTAAAACAATCATTGAAATAACATTTAATATATTCGACAGTTCCTAAAGCTTACGATTTGAATTTTACCAAGAAAACTTAACCTATAAAGATTAATTGTCCCTATAAGCAACGTCTAACCTACAAAAGACATAAAACTTTAGTATTACAACATGCCAGAATTAGCAATGGCAATTGAAAAAAATTAGGTTTATCATCGAAGATAAAATATAGGGAGTTAAATAATAAAAATTAAATTAACATTAAAATATAATCCTGTTTAACCATTAAATATTGCAAATCATATAATGTAGATATTAAAATATGTAAAAAAATCCAAAATACAAATACCACTTAATACCAATATACAAATATACAATAATTACTTGCTTAATAATTTAAAGGGTTTTACTATAAATATTAAATTAAATTGACACAATTCTGATTAACCATTAAATATTGCAAATGATACAATGTAGATATTAAAATATGTAAAAAAATCCAAAATACAAATACCACTTAATACCAATATACAAATATACAATAATTACTTGCTTAATAATTTAAAGGGTTTTACTATAAATATTAAATTAAATTGACACAATTCTGATTAACCATTAAATATTGCAAATGATACAATGTAGATATTAAAATATGTAAAAAAATCCAAAATACAAATACCACTTAATACCAATATACAAATATACAATAATTACTTGCTTAATAATTTAAAGGGTTTTACTATAAATATTAAATTAAATTGACACAATACTGATTAACCATTAAATATTGCAAATAATATAAAGTAGATGCTAAAGATAAATAAAATAAAAATCCTACGAGTTAATTAATGGAATTAATTATGATTATAATTGTTTTTTTTTTTTCAGGACTGGTTCTCCCGGCAACAGTTGGTGATGCTGGTACTTTTTATCAACATATCCCTAGCCCTGATGTTCTTCAAGTTGCTGACGTAGCAGCCAGCCAATGATCGGGTTCACGGACTCGTGGTGGACGTGACCTGAGACCAAAGGGTATTCTGACGCCCTGGGTCGTCATCAAACGTGGCATAAATTTTCAAGAGAAAGGAAAATATCAAGAAAGTATGGTAAATCAAATTTACGATGCCACACAACCGACCGTTGAAAACGGTTTTTTTTTCGAGTTACTGAAAAGTAGACGAGAATGAAAGAAATAAAAGAAAAAAAGGGAAAACTAAGAAATGGATAAATGAAAACGAGGAAGAAGTATGTATCTCACCTTTCGTGTCCTTGAGGAGGAACGATTTTGTGAGACAATTTTTATCGTAGGAATTTTGAACTTCTACGAAAATAAGAACGAATAAAACCACACACAGAAAAAAAAGAAGATGTTGAAACAAACGAAACGATAAACTATATATTTAAAAAAGGATAATTTTTCGATTAATGAAAGATTGTCCAATCTAGTCGATAGAAAAAACAAAGAAACAAACAAACAATACAAGTATAAATACAAAGAGATACCGAAAATGAGGATAATACGAGATAGAGGAACAATTTCCGGGCTTATTATTATTTTTACACCCGGTAGAATTTACGAAGACACGAGGTCCAGATTTCAAAAAAGGAATAAAAATAATAAAAATTACAAACGAATGGATTAATAGAGAAAAACAAAAAAAATAAGAAAGAAAGAAAGAGAAAGAGAGAGAGAGAGAGAGAAGTATATTATAATTTATCAAGCGCGTTGAGATTTATGATGGAATGGAAAAAAAAAATAATATAATAAAATAGAAATGAAAGATCGATTTGATTGGTCGCGTCAACGCGATCTCCCCACCCTCCCTCGGCGCCATTATCATACCTATTTTTACACCGATATTTTAATAATAAGACTACTACTACTACTACTACTACTACTACTACTACTACTACTACTACTACTACTACTACTACTACTACTACTACTACTACTACGATTACTTACTATTACTACACAACTGCTACTTCTAATTATTATAAGAGTAGGGGTCGAGTCTTGTTTATAAAAAAAAAAGTAATAATAATAATAGTTAAGCCGAATAATACGCGGCCGAACCATTATGCGCACACGAACGAACAAAAAAAAAAAAAAGAACAAACAAATTCCTCCTTCGTTTAAAATTAATTATTATACATAACCTAAAATACATGTCGTTTTATTTTTTTCTTCAACACCCCTACCCCTCTCCTCCAGCTCCATTTTATTCTTTTAATTATTAAATACGCGAGATATTGGCTAAAATGATGATAATAAATCTTGTATGTATATATGTATGTATGTAAGTATGTATGTATGCTATGTATGTTATGTTGTATGTGTATGTACCGTATATGTACGCGTAAATACGTGTATATATACATTTGGAAACATAACGATTTCAAATCGATTCGAAACAAACAAAATATTTAGAATTCATTTTAACCGATGAACGAGTTGGACGTTCCTATGATTAAAAAAAAAAAAATAATTTTGAGGAATTAAAAAAAAAAGAAATAAAAATTTACGAGTGGAGTGAAAGTGGAAGGAAAACAAATTTGATGAGATTGTTAAATGGATTTTAGAAATTATCGAAGAAAAAATAAAAATTTTATCGTTACGTGCAATGAAGAAAATTTTGCATCGTTATTTGTATGAAATATTAAGAAAATTATAATTATTATAATTATAATAATTATTATTATTAATATTAATGTTATTATTATTATTGTTATTACTATTATTATAATTATTATTATTATTATTATTAATATTATTATTATTATTATTATTATTATTATCAAGAGCGAGGTTTATCAATGAAAAAAAAAATATTTTTACAGTTAAACCGGACAAACATTTTTTTTTTTAAACGAAATATTGCAAACGCCAGACGATCGAACTTTTTGAAAAGCTATCGCATAAGCGTCATATCTTTTTTAACAAGAAACAAATAAAAAAGAAATCAATACAAAATACGGACGTAATTAAAAAATGCGAACATGTTTTTCTATCTTGTAGCTTTGCTAGATTTTAAACAATCGGTCGTGTACGACACGATCGGAGAAAAAAAACAGAGAGAGAGAGAGAGAATGCGTGTAAATGTAATTGAATGAAAATAAATATGATAATATAGCGAAACGCGTTTAGAAACGAAAAAAAAAAACAAACAAAAAGATTAGATTAACGCGTTTTCGCGAAATTTAGACAAATTTTGTAAAAATAGGAAAAAGAAATGGAATGAAAATGATTAGGAGTAACATACGTGCTTCGAAAAAAAAATTGTCACTAGTCATATTTGTAAGTTTTTTTCGTGACTTATCGAGCTGATTCGTCGATAATATTCGAGAACTAATCAATTGGTATATATAAATATACATATACACATGTATGCAAAACATTTGCATAATTTTGTCGTTTGAATCGTACGAACTGGCTTGAAAAAGAAGACAAAAGATTAAAAAGAACAAAAAGAACGCGTTAAAGATAAAAAGAAATGGAAAGAACGAAATAGAACATAATTATTCTGCTTCTTCCTTCTGATAAAACGTCTCAAAACCACCGGTGTGCAATGTATTTTGATAAACGTGTGTCAAATTTGTCAAAAAAAAAAAAAAATAATAAAAAATAATAAAAGAAAACGCGTAAATTTCTAGGCAAAAGAAGAGAATAGCGTTTTGAAGTTGTAAATTAAATTTATAACTCGTTGATACGCGTATCTGGATTATTTATTTCTTGACGGAATAAAGAAACGAGAGATGAATTATTAATAAATAAAAAAAAAGAGAGAGAGAGAGAGAAAAAAAAAAGTTATTGTTTAACCAGTGGTGACTAAACTTTTTTGATTATTGGTGTCCTTACTGAAACCATATTTTTCCAAGACGCCCTATATTTTGCGATATAATCAATAATTTTTTTTTGCAAAGATTAAAAAAAATAAATAAATAAAATAAATTTTAGAACACAAAACTATATAATTTAAGAAATATTAATTGTAATTAATAATTAAATAATAATTCTAATAATTAATGGAGTTAAATGAGCCTTTTGGTCAATCATAGATTTTCTTAAATCATAAAATTACATTTTTCCATATTGATTTTCATACGATGTGTTTAGATTTTGTCCCAACAATTGTTGAAAACCTAAAATCCCAAATATAAAAAGTTCCGAAAAAAAAAAATGAAAATTCTGAAATGTAACACGGTTTACCGTGAAACGAACGAAAACTTTGAAAACACCACTGGTTAAAACTCATCGTACGAAATTGTTAAAAAAAAAAAATGAAAAAATGAAAAAAAAAATAGAAAAATAAAAAAAAAAATGATAGAACAGAAGAAAATAGAAAAATATTGTTAATTTGATAGAACATTAAAAAATATCGGTACGATTGTTCATGCGTATGTATTTTGAAAGAAAATTTTATTAAATATGTTGAGAAAAGAAACAAAAACAAACGCGAAATTTCCTAGTTTCGAGAATAGCGTTTAAAAATAAACAAAAAAAATAAAATAAAAAATTTCTATAGATACGCGTATCTGATTGTTTACATTTCCAAGGGAATGAAAAAAAAAACGATAAAAGAATTATTATTAAAAAAAAAAAAAATAAGAAATTGAATGTTAGAAGGAGAGAAAGAAATGTTATTGGCTAAACTGACAGACAGTCGAGCTCAGATAAGTTTCGTGATTTAATATCTCGTAAAAGTGTCCATCCCGATTTGTCAACGTGATGTTTCAGATAGTCAAATTCGAAATAGAATTAATTTGTTATCGTGTGGATCGTTTAAGAAATTGACTTTGGGTTACTCAAGTCAAAATAAATTAAATGAACTCAATAAAAGAAGATATAAGAAGAATAAGAAGAAGAAGAAGAAGAAGAAAGAAAAAAAGGAGAAAAAAAGAAATATTGAGTTATATATATCTCTATATATATTTAATAATATATATATATATATATATATATATATATATATATATATATATATTATTATATTAATATATATATTATAATTATATATATTATTACTATTATTATTATTATTATTATTATTATTATTATTATTATTATTATTATAATAATAAAAATAAAAAGATTAAAATAATAAAATAATTAATTAATGCGCCAATTTTTTGTAACCAATGATAAATAAATAAACATATATATATATATATATATATATGTACATATATATATGTATAGTTACTTCAAAATATGCTCCGCCGTGCTCTTGCAGTGATAAGTTAATAATTAATATAATATAATATAATATATATATAACAAAAAGATAAAAGTGAAACGATACGAATTATATTGTCTCTCTTTTTTTTTTTTAATACGACATTTACGTAAATCATTTCAAAATGTCGATAAATTTAAATTCAATTTTTTTTCTACCATTTCTTGTGCGATTACATTTTTTCTAGCTTTGAATGTATTAACTGAGAGATATTTAAAAACGATAGATATTTAAATTTAGATATAACAAGTAAGAAATAAAAAAAAATTAACATATATATTTTAAAATTGTGCTCGTTATTCGATCTATCGATCTTTTCACGAAGTGTTTTAAAAATAATATATTTATATATATATATTTGGTTGACTCTTCGACAAATATAACGAGCACCCTAAACGCATCTTAAAATATATTTTAATTAGTACCGTTGAAAGATCAACATGTTACACGACGGGCACATAATTTATCAATTTTCTTGAAGGAAGAAAAAACTTACACATAAAACAGAATAGATATAAAAAAAAGAAAAAAGAGAAAGAAGAGATAGAGAGATAATGTAAACATTGTTGAGTATTTAAAGATACAAAAAATAATTAAGAAATATTAGGTTGGTGTAACAATAATTAATTAAATATAAATACTTAAAGAATAGTTTTTAAATTGTGTTTTAAATCAGTGGTAACCAAAAATTTGGAATTCTTGATACTCTTATTGGATACAGATTGCCCCAAAATGCTATATTTTAAATTATTTTAATTCTTTAAGAAATAATCAATCATTTTGTGCCAAGGGTTGCATCAAAATGAATAAAACTAATTTTAAATAAAAAAAAATGCAATTAAACACATTCAACGGTTTTCACACATTCAACGGTTTTCACACATTCAACTACGAGTTTTCTCAAATAATTTATCATTTATTTCTTGAACCATTGATTTTTTTTATGCAACACTTCAATTCAGATTTACATAACAAAGAAATCTCAAATTTAATTAAAATAATAAAAATTGTGTAAAATTTTACTACACATATTAGGAACCACTGATTTAAAAGTTAAATAACTGTTTGATGATCAATCTTTAGTTTTTTTGGAATTTGTCAATTTACTTTATCGTAGACCATATTTTTTATATGGATTATATTTTTTATATCATTACTTTCAATGGTTCAAGGCTATTCGCTATTAGTTTCACTTTCAAAATTTTCATTTTAATCAGAAAATTGATTATACTTATTTTTAATTTTACCCTAGCTAATTATTTTTCAATTATATTCCAAAAGCATGATTTATACTTCATATCTCAAAAATTGTTTTTCTGAGGAAAAAGAAAACAATTAATGTTGAGCAATGAATAGAATCGTAATATATTGTTTTTCATTTTAAAATACAAATTGTATTATAATTTACTATAGTTTGGATAAAAAAGAAATACAGCTCAACTATGCAATTAATCCAAATATTTGTACAAAATAAGATTCTGAGCATGTAGTAGAATAAAACAACTTTTAAAACACTCAGTAACATTTTAAACAGCCATAACTTGTACAATAAAATCATTAGAACATTTTTTTTCTTAATAATTAATTAAAATACTTAAATTCGATAATTTTAGATAAAAACAACTATAATTTAAACAAGAATTAATAATACCATGATAACTAAATTAAAAAAAAAAATTTAGAAAAATTAATGCCAAAATTAGAATAAGAAAAATCATCATTATTTTTACACCAACTTAATATTTGATATTATACACAAGAGATTAGTATAATTTTTTCGAGTATGATCTCGTTTTGCCAAGACGAG
Source organism: Polistes dominula (assembly GCF_049000335.1). Lineage (NCBI taxonomy): Eukaryota > Metazoa > Arthropoda > Insecta > Hymenoptera > Vespidae > Polistes > Polistes dominula. Next base: position 4,135,565 of record NW_028301061.1, on the reverse strand, counting down.
CACCTCGAACGGAACATTTTGGAGTAAAAAAAAAAAATAAAATAAAATAAAAAGGAAATTTGAATTCGTAAAATAATAAATAATATATAGAATATTTTCGATGGTATAGCTTTTAAATGTAAGCGCTAATAAAGTTGTCATTTTCTATAGAAAAAAAAAAAACAAAAAACAAAACAAGTTATAGGTGATGATAAGGAAAGAAAAAGAGAAAACAAGAAAATAGACTAACTTTAAAAGGAAACATGAAAAAGTTTTAATAGAGGAAACGATCTTGTTTTTCTTTTTACCGAACGCGTCAATTTGCACTAATGACTCTTCGGATTTGTAAATCTAAGAATAATAAAGTGAAACAACAAAACATATGTGGGAACACGAGTATTGATAGGAATGCAAAAAGAAATATAAAAAAAAGATGAGTTTAACGTACGAGCGAGCGCGTATGTATGTATGGTGCGTGTCTGTGTGTGTGTTTTCGTGGAATGATGTGTGTGAAAATAATATAAAATAAAGAGTATGTGTATTGAAAAAATTGGTAATACGATTCGAATAATTGACTTTTTTTTCCTTATAAGCCAAGTTCATGCATACACACATATGCATATTCGTAAATATATATGTATATACAATGTGTTTCGTAATATTTGTATCCGACATCAACAATGAATTGAAAACACAAAAATATTTAAAAACAAAAATTCATATCAATATGTATCGTTTTTTATCATTTTTTAAAGTTATAGTAAATGTCGTATTTTAATTATTACGAAAGATTATCTTCATAGAAAGTGTTCGATATGATTTTGTTTTGACTAATATTTTTAATTGTTGCAATGTTTCTTGTAAATATTTGTTGTCTTTGTTAATAGTACACATTCCGTTAATTAAATTTAGATCATTTCTGCCTTAATCAGTCCAATTTCAATGTTCAGTTATATTTTATTAGAATTGCTTTATTATTTTTTATCTGTTATCTGTAAAAACTAACAAGTAGATAATTAAATTTTCTTTGGATCTCTTGAGTTCAATTGAACACTATTGAATGTATTCAACTCCCATTGCTAGTATTGGAAAATTTTAAAAGTCAACAGATATTTGGAATTTTGAAAAAAGTTATGAAAATTGATGATAAGACACTACTACAAACTTGAATACTAATCAAGGGTGATCATTTCAAACAATTACTATGAAGATAAACTTTCCTGTCACTATTACTTTAATATGAGATAAAATAAAACACGTTTGTATGAATTGTTTTCATTATTTTTGTATTTCGTATTCATTCTAGAAGTAGATTCTAAATATTACAAAACACCCAGTATAAACATATATTTACATATAAATAATTATATATATAATTTATAATATATAATATATATTGTATATTAATGTATATACAATATTATATATTATATATTATATATTATATATATAATATTATATATATAAATTACGTACACACACACACATTTATGTACGAGCACAAGTATCACACTCATGTTGTGCCGAATCTTGCATTGTGTATATACATATAAATACATATATATATATCTAATATATAAAATTAGTTAATAATAACAGAAACAACAGCTATACAATTTTTATCCATGAAGGGGTGCGAATGAAATGTATGCATATAGTGTGTTCATGTATAAGAAATAAAAAAAGAGAGTGTGTGTGAGAGAGAGAGAGAGATAAAATAAATAAGAAACAAATAAATCAGAACCATGCTAAGCGTTGAAATCGTTACTACTCTGTTTCATTACAAAAAGAGTCATATCACTAATCAAAGAAAATTTTCCTATTGTATGTATATGTATTATAGGTTTATCTCGATTGTTTATCTCGAATATGTGAAAAAAGGAAAGAAGAAAAAAAATCATTGATTTTGTTGTTTACTTGCTATATCAAATCTTTATATATATATATATATATGATTATATTTATATATAATATATATATACACACATACACACAAACACACATTAAAAATATGTATATTTTACTTGTTATGACTCTGACTATTATAGCAGTTAGTATATCTCGTTATTATTGTATATTACCATTATTACGATTAATTATTACTATTATTATTGCTATTATTGATTATTACCATAATTAATTACCACTACCACCAAACTATATCATTATCATTATCATCATCATCATCATCATCATTATTACCATCAATGTGCGAGTATAATTAAAAACAAAATGAAAATTTTGGTACCTCGATAAAGCATTAAAAAAAAAAAGAAGAAAAATAAAAAAAATAGGAGAAAAATAATCTCAAAAAATAAAATAATATTACTAATAATAATAATAATAATAATAATAATAATGACTAAACGAAGAATAAAAAAAGAAAAAAAAAGAAAAATGACACAATCCAATGTGAAATCGGAACTGATATCAGTTCATAAGTGACAATTGTTGATTTGCAAAAGAGCAATGATTGAATAAAACTTGTATCATGAAATGATCTCGTTGCGTTCGCTCATTGATCCGTGTACGATTAAAAAAGACGAAAGGAAATAAAAAATAAAAATCAAGGTCGCCAACGATAAAGTCTTAAGTTTCGCATGATGAAATGTACGATCAATTTAATTGCGACAACTTTGATTAGATGCGCGTACGATCAACGTACGTGCGCACGAGCGCATAAATGCATGCACTCACTCACGTACGCGTTACATTTCAATTAGAATAAATAAAAACAATTTTTGCTTTAATTTCTCTTATTTTCTTTTATTTTTTGTTTTTTTGTTTTTTTTTTTGGTCTGTGTACAAACGTACAACAATAATAATTAACACGTAATTATGAAAATTAGTAAAACAAGAAACTTGCCGTTTAATAAAGGAAGTATTTATTTATTTATTTATATAATAAGAAGAAAGAAAGAAGAAAAAACATTTCCAGTAAGCATGAATAAAATATGAGTTACCAGAGAAGAGAACATAAATAAAAAAAAGAAAACAATTTCTTCTTTATTCTATAAACGATCGATTTCTTCGAATTCTACGCCTTATTTCTAAACAAAGATTAGACTATTTCGAATAATCTGTTATTTCGCGTGTGTCGAAAGATAAGGTGAATTATTTTTCTTTTTTTTTTTTGTGATAAAATTCACACTTTAATAAGATCGATTGAAATAAATTTTTTACGATCGAATAATGAAAGAAAAAAGATGTTAAGTTTATAAATATCGTCTCTTATAATTGGTGTCCAATATTTTATTCAAAATTAATGTCGATAATATGTGTATATGTGAATTTTTGTTAATAACATAAAAACAACATATTTTCGATCGGTTTGATCACCTGTTTCTTTTTTTTTTTTTTTGGATCCTTTTAATTCTTTTTTTTTTCTTTTTACATTCTCTCGCACGTTTATTCGCGCACGTGTACATTTGCAATCAAACACCAAACATTTTATTACCGACGAATTTAAAATCATCCATGAAGATTTTTTGTTGTTGAAATAAGTAACTTTTGAATAAACGAAAAAAAAAACATAAGAAAAAGAAAAATAATGGAAAAACAATAAAAAACAACAATCATGAAAAACTTCAGAAAGTATTATCGTTTTATCGCAATTGAGTGTTAGTTGGCGTGTGATAATGCAATATGACGTATGTAACGAAAGTATAAAATATTTTTATTCTAATTTTCTATAGTCGACAATCGTGGGCTCACATTGATTCGTTATTGGCAAAGGTACAAATTATTATAACCAAGAACTTTGTTATCTATTTTTTTTTTTTCAAAGGAATGATCAAAGGAAAAAAAAAGACGATTAAACACGTGATTCAACATCTGCACATGTTATCAGTGATCTTATGATTTATTATCAGTTAATCATTGTTAACCCACTCAAAATCTTTTTTTAACCTTTTATTTCTTTTATTCTTTGTTTTTAATACAACTTTTTTCCCCTGTTATCTGTGATTTACAAATACATGAATACCACCCAGTAATCGTCATTTAAATAAATATCTGATATAATTATCTTTGTTTTGTTTTGGTTTTTTTTTTTTTCAGAAGGTATAAAAATTATCAGAAAAAAAATTTAATTTAATTTTTTTCTTTTTATTCATTAAAAATTATCACGTTATCTTTCGTTTATAAATACCAAAATTCGTCCGTTTTTTTTTTCATTTACATTAATTTCGTGTACAATTACTTTTGTATAAAGATACGAGAGTTTTAAGAAAACATTTGGTTTTTTAATTTTAATTTTGCTTTTCATTTAAATAATTATCAATTTATATGTCATTAATAAATATTTGAATTTCTAGTGTTTTTAAATTTCAATAAATATCTTGTATAATGACTTCTGTTTATCAAAAAGTATAAAAATTCAAAAAAATATTTGATTTATTTTTCTTTATACACAATTCTTACATTATCTATCATTTTTAAATACCTTGATCTCAACTATTAAAATTTCTTTTGTTCTATTTTATTACTTTTTAGTATCATATAGATATGTACAATATTAAAATATATTTTTTCAATATTATTCTACATTAAAACCGATTAAAAACTAAACTAAAAAAAAAAAAGAACAAATGAATTGAAAAAAAAAGAAAATCAAATCTGATAATATTTTAAGCGAAAGAAAAGAAGGAAGTGATTGCTACAGCTGCGATTGCTATAATTTACAAATGATAAATATAATATCATAGAATATAGAAGATGAAAGTTTTCTGGTCTTTCGTATACGCAGTAAGTTTGCTCTATTCTCAGATTGGTCTTTCGATCCAAAAATATACACTCATATATAACCATGAATATATAGAATGTATGTATACTATACTAAACTCTTCTCTAAGCATTCTATTTCTCTTATACGAAATCTAATGTAAACTTAAGTGATATGATTTCTCACTCAAGAACTATACGTAGATTAATATACCACATACGTTATCTCTTCATTGCTTTTTCTTTTTTTTGATTTTTTTTATTCCCCACCCCCTATTTTTTGCACTTGTTTAATTTTATCATATAACGTAAAGTTCATCTTGATTGATAACAGAATACAACCATGAGTGATAGTATGATTATATATATATATACATCAGTGACGGCTCGTGACTGAAAATCTTACGGGATTCTGCAATTTTGCAAATATTCATTTACAAATACGATTTATACGTGTTTGAATAAAAAAAAAAATAACAAAATTTATTAAAATAAAATTATATTTATTGTCTGATAAAATTTGATATAATTAAAAAATTAATCTAGAAATATAAATATATTCTTCTTTATTATTGTTCTATGAAAGAATATTATTAATTATCTGATTAAATTGTACAATTTTGTTTTATTTTTAATTACTTAACACATTTCGTGTCAAGCCTTTTTTACCTGACATGTCATACAAGCCATTTAAAATTGGCTTTAACAAAATCAATCATTAATTGTAATTATTAATTATTTTAAATATAACAATTAAACAAACTTATGTGCTTTTTTTATATTATGTTTATAATATTTTAATAGGAATATTTTTGTATACAATCAAATTTGTTATAAACATATATTTTTAGTACATTAAATAAATATGTCTAATGGTAAGTGTACCACCGATGGTACACGTGGCACGGAACGTATTAAGAAATCATTTTAATCAAGTATATTCAATAATTCAAATAAACTTTTTTTGTTCAATCAATCAATTAATCAAAATTTTTGTTCAATTTATAAAGCGTCATATTTACTATTTGATTTGAATTCTACATCTAATTGTAAGTTTATTTTTCTAACAAATTCATAATCATTTCATTTTCATTCATCATGACAAATGCAATGATATAAACATTTTGATTGACATTAACACACATTGATGTACACTTACTTTCTTTGAGTATTATTTTAAAAATAACAAGAATTTATATAATGTTATAAAAAATAATCATTATATTATTTACAACAAAATAAAAATATTTTAATTTCTCGTGATATTAAAATATTACAATATTTATTATAATTTAATCATATTTAAAATTACATTAAATTTACATTTTCATCTTCCGTAAAATAGTTAAAAAAATTTTTATTCAATTACTCATCTTATTATCATATCATCATACACCGATAACCTATCTTATCATCTTATCATCTTATCATCTAATATATAATTCTATCTACGACTTATCCTCTTCAGATGCTATTAACAACACTACTACCTGTGAATAGAAAAAATCTAAAAGATTTAAAATTAAATAAGAATCAATAAAAATTAGCAGCTACCAACGATACTTAAATAAAAATATCCTAGAAATAAATGTATAAGTGTCGTATTAAATTAATTCGAAATATGTGTTCACACATAAATATATATTCATGCATTTAAACACAAAAATCAACACTATCCACAACTACTATGAGACACAAATTAGAAACAATGATTGATATTCCTAATGTGGATAATCTTTAAACAAAAATTAATTTTGTAGGTTAATCGAAAAAATATATTTTTCTTTCTGAATAAAAAAAGGTAAGGATACTTTGTCTTTTAACTTCACATTTTTTTATGCCAATTCTTCGTTCGAGTTTTCAATAAATAATTTTATTTTTACCTATTCTTAAAATTCTTTTAACTGAATTTTTGTTAAATGATCAATATAATTAGAATAATCAGAGTAAACTTAATTCTTCTAAATAAAAAGATGCTGATATTAAAAATAATAAATATATTTAAAGATGCACTAAAAAATTCAAAAATACATGATTATTGTGATTAAAAACTCTACATGTTTGGGTATTAAAATGCACCCTTGTATGCAAGTTACAGCAAGCCATAGAGGTTAACACAATTTAAACAATTTTTTAAATAAAAAATGTGAAACAATGTGACCAAGTTTTTATTATTATATTTCAACAAATACAAAAACTCGACTTTTAATTTAATATAATAAGAATAATGCGATGATCTATTAATTAAACAGAAATAGCAAATTCTAATATTCAAAGGATCCCAATTTTTAGCAAACACAAGTACGAAACGCCATAACAAGGAAATAAAATGGTTCATCATCTCTTTTCAGGAACAAATTACAGCTAAGGTAAGACTCCCATGAACATAAGAAACAATATAATAAAAAGTAAAAAAAAAGTTTTTTAAGACCACAAATCATTGATTAATGGGTAATCAATAAGATTTGTGAAAAAATAATTTATAGTATATAGTTGTCCTCTTGAATCAAAATTTAATGGAATCCTTTTCGGCATTTAACAAACTTCTTTGCTTCTTTGACCTTCACCACTGCAATAAAGCACTCCTAAATTAGAATCAAGACAAGATAAAAAATCAAAAACCATCCTACCGTTAAAAAAACACATTCACAACAATTGATATACTTTAGTAAATTATATCAGATGAATAAAATCGTTCCGCAGCTAAATCGACCTAATTCTAACCTATTTTCACTATGCGCAACAATACTCAAACCTTCGTGTTTATTACAATACATTATTATACTAGATGCGATTGATGTAAGATTAAAAGAAAATGAGGAGGAATTAACACAATTGTTGTAGATGTTATTTCTGCAAATTGACACGTTGATATTTTCTGGTGTTGTACTTAACCTAAAAACTTACCATAGAACTTACGATGTGTCACCCCTAGTAGCACAAAATATTGAAAAATATTGAATACATATGTATTTAATAATAAAAAGACATTATGAATCTCTTTTTAATATTAAATACACATTTATTCAATATTTTTCAATATTTTGTGCTACTAGGGATGATTCAAGAGACTAGAATTTTAATAGATTTTGCTATTCTCATTATACTTAACAATACTCAAACACAATTGTTTTTGATGTTATTTTTGCAAACTTTTACGCTGGTGTTTTTTGGTGTCCTACCTAACCTAAAAAAAGGTAAGAACTTACGATTTGTTACGATCCAAGAGACTAGAATTTTAATAGTTTTCACTATTTTTACTATACGTAATAATACTTAAAAACCCTCGTTCTTATTAATATGCATTATTATACGAGACACAATTGATATAAGCTTAAAGAAATTTAGGAAGAATCATCATAATTATTTTCGATGTTACTTTGAGGTTTAGCCAGATTTGCTTTTCCAAAAATTAAATTACAGTAGGAAGGTCAAATGTTGATAATAATTTTGATTATTTCACATATTTTATTGTTTTACTACGATTAAATGATTTAAAAAACTCTTATGTATAAATTCAAATAAATAATTACCATTAAGTATCAAAATTAATGAATCAAACGTATGTAATATGTGAATAATCTGATTAAAACTAATGAGAGATTGTATTGAATATTGAATTACATGATATTGTAAAAAGAATACATGTACAAATGCTTATATAAAATCATTAAATTCTAATAAACAATTTCACAGAAATGAAGTCACATGAGTTGGATTAATGATCGGAATTTGAAATTTACATAATACTATGATATTTTTTATACTATTGTTTGCAAAGTAGCATGAACTTTTTTTAAATGGATGTGACGTTCATTTTTCTTTTTAATTTTTTAGTTTTTTATATAAGATAAGTTCTTTGAGTTCGTAATCTTATAAAGAGTTGATTAATAGTAACGCATTCTCGAACGAATTTATTTTTCTATAGAATAAATCTTGTGCTTTTTACTATTTTCATTATAAAACGAGATCAATAAAAAAAACCAATGAATCAATGAGTGTTTATCAAAATTTTGTATTTAATTTTCTATCTTTACAATTCGTCCAATTACCGTTAATTTTTTTTTTTCGAATGAATTTATTTGAAGAATTATTATTGTTTATATTATTATATATTTATATTTATAAAAGAATCAACTCAAATGATCGATCTTTTAAACGAGTCTAAATATTCCTTTGTAATAAAAATTTGCTTTTAAATACGTGATCGATAGATAGTAAAATATTGCAAAAAAAATGTTGTATTTAATTTTTATGTCTTATCTTTTCTTCCTGCATATAAATCTGCAAATAAAAAAAAAAAAAAATAGTAGCATTGCGCAACATACTGCACCGAATGACGTTAGTGCACCTCACTCTGACGCATCCATGCTTGCCCATATAGCAATATGACACTATGTTAACAATAGTATTTACTACGAACAACATTAGCAATCCTAATTGTTTCAAAATAATTTTTGTATGTTTGTTATATAAAATAAAAGAATCATTGGAAATTGTTAACGATAACATTAATTATTACTAATTATACTTAGATAAGCATAAAAATAATAATAAATATACTTATATTTTATTTAGATAAAAGTAATAGGTGCTGGAAGATGGATTTTTATTATTATCATTTATTTTTTGCAAAATGAGAAAATTGTATTGAATTTGTTAACTATAAAATATAAATATTGCAACTAAATATAACAAAAATAGTAGACATATTTATAAATGAAAGGAAAAATTGAGGGTACTGCAGGATAAATTTTTATTATTTTTTTATAGAAAATAACAAAATCATATTAAATAGAAAAATTATATAAAATTATTAATGATACAATTAATTAATATCATAATACTTAACAAACATAATAAATGTATTCTTATTTAGAATAAAATTGGGAGTCATGTAGGATAAATTTTTATTATTTTTTTTTTGAATAAAATAAAAAAATCGTATAAAATTTTTTAACGATGAGATTTGATAATACAAACAAAAATTTTTAAAAGTATTTATAAATAAAAAGAAATTGATGTGTATTCTCCAAAGTGTCTATGAACAAGCCGTACCTGTTAATCACAACGTAATATTCGAAGAGTATTTTCAAATGTTTCTCAATTTCTTAAGGTCATCATATAAGAACATGACGAATAGTTGTCGTTCTTATCATGTCAAACATCGTCGGACAAGACTCCTCGCTGTCTCTTCTTATCTCTTTTAAAATGATTACAAAGAATATTATGTTTCATAGTATCGAGTGTCAAGGAAGTCTTTCTTTACGTATGCATCATACGGAAAATAAGATAGAAAAAGATAACACAACGCAACAAAAAATAAAAATAAAAAGTGAAATTTAATCAAATCCTCCTATTATAAAATTAATTTTAGCGTCGAGTGTTTATGTCATGATCAAAAATAACATCTTCAAAATTTGATTACAAATATTATTTTTCTATCTTTTTATATCATTATAAATAATATCATATAAAAGTTTGTATATTAAATATAATTTCTTTTTCAGAAAAAAAATTTTTTTTTGGAAGATCATTAATAAATTTATTTAAATAATAAACAAATTTCAGTAACAAAAAAAAATATATACCTTCTGTACAACGTAGATTAAATTTTTGTATTAATTTAAAAATTGATTGAGATGTCAGATAGAAAAAAAAAAAGAAAACTATTTCTTTACAATAAGTTTGACTATCATGAAAAGGAGATCACATTTTACGTTTAGAAATTTTATCGGGACAACACAGAAAAAAAAAATAAAATAAATAAACGATAAAAAGGAACGGCCGATAACCCGAGTTTTCTAACGAGTGTGTAAGTGTTTGTATTTGCACACGATTATACGTGTGGAAGGCCGATTCCTAATACTTTATCGCATAGGCGTAAAGTGAGAATGTAAATAACGGAACGTTAAATCGTGATGGTACAAATTTCGTGTCTAGGATATATCGACCTCGGAATTAATTAAACGTGACGGATTTTATGTGCGTTGTGGGAAGATCGTTGTAAAGACATCCGTTAGACGACTTCTAACGTAACGTAGTTAAAGTAGTATCATTATAATGGAAAAGGTTAAAATATTTAAAGTTGTTGAAAATTTGTTTCAACAAGAAATCACATTCTAATTACTACAAAGTAGAATTTTATTCTAATACCTCTACGTGCTCAATTAAATCTAAGTTTGTTAATGTTTCTTTATTATTCTCACGTATTTAACATTTTATTTAATTTCAACTAATCAAATTGAAAATTTGATTTATTCATTCTATCGTAGTACATCGCAGTACTCAATTAAATGTAAGTTTATGTTTCTATATTATTCTCACGTATTTAATATTTTATTTAATTTCAACTAATCAAATTCAAAATTTGATTTATTTATTATTATACATATATAGTATAAATTATACTAGGATGGGTTGACAAATTTTTTATTCTTAAATTAACAAAACCTTCTAATTTTTTTTTCCTTTTTTTTTTTTAACTAAAATAGGAATTGACCGAAAGAAAATTGTTGACAAACTTATCAATTTACTCAAGTATAAATAACAAAATTATATATATCAATATTTAAAGATAGATATTTATTTTATTTTATTTTTTATTAAGTACATATAAATACGCCTATTCAATGTAGTAAGTATTTTAATTAATCTATAAGGACAGTATTCAAATAATTATTAAGACAATTAAAAATTACATCTTAAAACAAAGCGAGTATCCAATATTTTTCTTTTTTATAATAAAAATACTTATAATATTATGATACACATTTTTTAAATAATATTTTTGTCAATTTAACATTATATAAAAACAAATGAGAAAAATTGTAATAAAAATTTAATTCCTTTTCAATAACATGTACGATTAAATTAACCAATCAATCTGACTTACATTAAATAATAGAGACAAGTGTTCATAAATTTTCAGTAATTCGACTATTAACTGAAACAATGTATATAAAAAAAATATAAGATTAAACCATTATAAAATTCACTTTAAATTGACCAGCGAAAAAGAAAAAAAAGAGCAAAAAAAAATGAATCAACAAAGTATTAATTTATACTTACTCGTAAATACGTAATAAAAGAGAAAAAAGAAACAAAACATAATAAAAAGGAAATTAGAAAAAAAAGGCCGTGTAAAATCGTTAAATGTTCAAAAGGAGAAAGGGGAATTTCTGTTCGATCGATTACAGTGTTACGCCCCTGGTCTTTCTAGTACCATTAATTCAACTATTAATTAAAACAATACATACAAAAATATAAGATTAAACTATCATTACAAAATTCATTTTAAATCGACCAATGAAAAAAAAAAAGAAAGAAAAAAAAATTATTAAAGATAAAGTTGCAAAAATAAACAAATAAAAATGAAAGAACAAGTATTAATTTATACACATTCGTAAATACGCAATAAAAGAGAATAAATAAAGAAAAAAATTAGCAACAAAAAGTTCGCGTAAAATCGTTAAATGCTCGAAAGGGGGTAGAGGCGGAAGGGGGTGTTCCTGTTCGATCAATTATAGTTGTTACGCCACTGGTTCTTTCTTGTACCGTATACTCAAACTATACTTATTACTAGACGGATAGACACGCACGAGGTGCACGTGCGTGTTCTGACCTCGCTCTGTTCACGCACCTCCCGCATGTTACTTCAACGAATCGCGTCTTCCAACCAACTGACTGAGAGTGTTAGTTGTGTATAGAGTGGGAGAAACCAAGAAAATCGAGATAGAGATAGAAAGACCTTCAACGACAATATATATATATATATATATATATATATATATATATATATATATATATATATAAATATATATTTATATACATGTATATATACTATGTATACAAACAAACGTAGTTACGCAGTATTATGTTGGCCAATAAGTTCGTGCAAACTTTATTACTATTTTTCTTTTTTTTTTTTTTCTAATAACGTGACAAAAAAATGACTGCACTGACACATTGAACAACGTATTAAAAATGTCATAAAATTATTCGTATTGGATCTAATTGTAAATGTAAAATATACATTTATATATATTATATTTGTTGGTATTGATGGTGCAAAGTTTCTCAAATTTTTCTACGCCTTAATTCTATTTTTACGATTGTTAAACTTTCATACTGTGATATTAATTTTATTGCAAAAGAAAAAATATTTTTTTATACTTTTAGAAAAATATTACTTTACGTAAACAAATAATATGATATTAATGTACTTCATTCAAGTGTTACTCTCTTTACATTTTATAATATATTTTTTGTAAGACTAATATTCTTAAACATTCATGTAAAAATTAAACTTTCTGTATTAAGTCGTGTGTTAATACAGAGAAATGGGAGGATGTAATAAATGCTTGTAAAAAGAACGGACCCCTCAAAACCTAGAAAAAGGGAGAATAATAATGATATGTAAAATTAAACTCTTACATTAATATACTCATTTGAAAATTTGAAATTAAATTCTTTTCGCTTTTAAATGTTAAAATAATCCTAAAAATAAAAGTATGTTTCTTCATATAATAATTAGCAAAACATTACGTTGTACAAGTTTAAAGTACACACATTAACTTTCGAAATTAATTAATTTAATTAAATTAGATTTTATATTAAATTTTGTAATTCTTGTTAAAGAAAAACATTAAATTAAAACTTTAAATTTATACATAACATTTATACATTACATTACGTTATTAAATTAAAATTGATAGTAGAGGTAAGAATATTTATCTGACTCACTATATATATGTATAATCAAATACATATATGTATATGGATAAACGCATAATGATAACCACGTGCTCGCAAAACCTCGCTTTCGTTTCTATCGTGACGTAGAAAACGCTCTCTCTTCCTTCTAACAATAAATCGCACGACAAGTTACCCTTCTATACCCCTCCAACCTTCCTTATCCTTCCCCTCACACTTTTCTTCTCCTATTTTACTATTATTTACTCTCTCCTTCTATCTGCCTCTTTCTTTCTCTCCCCTCACCCCCTTCACACTCACTCTCTCTCTCTCATTCTCCCCTTCTCTTTCTCATACACTCACACGTACACACACACATATGTATATGTGTAATATATTTAGAATACATACGGTTCGAACATAATCGTGCATGATCGTACTTGCTCGAGTAATTTGCGTGCTATAAAAAATAAAAAATATAAACGGAAAATACACTTCACTTCTATAATAAATTAACTTGAGTTTCTCCTATCACGATTTAATCAAATCGATTCTTTTATGAAAAATAAAATGAGAATTGAATCGTTGTAATATCGTTAATGTTTAATAAGCCTATTTAATTTTTTTAATACTTCTTACTTGATTTCGTTTAATCGTTTGTATTGTCTGGTATTTCCTTTTTTTTTTTACTTCTGTTTTTTAAGAAGATTGTATTTATGGGTCATGTTATCTTATTATATTTTTATCTCTTTGTTTTTTTTTTGTTTTTTTGAATAAATATCTGTGTGTATAAGAGATCATTTTAAAAATTGTTAGATTATTGATCCAAGTAGATTAATCACAGATATAACTAGTAATAATTTTTTTATTCTAAATTTTTGAAAATTGATTTGAATTTATTTATACATATTTGTATAATTGTTATTCTTTTATTTATTATTTCATTATTACATTTTATTAAATATACGATTTACAATCAGTTACGTTTTATGTATATTATTCAACAGGTATGTAATTATACGTACTATTGAATTTATGGTAAAAATAAATGATTACAATTTTTATTTCAAATTTATGAAGACAAATTGACATATATTTTTATATATAGTGTGTCCCAAATATTTATGTACCGATTAGAAAAATTGTACTTTTTTTTGGGACATAAATTTAGAGTAGAAAAATCTCGGTCCCATTCTAATAACATTTTTGTAATTTTTCAACCTTTCTAACTTGATATTTCAATCTTCAAATGAAATACGAAATATTGTAATTCTATTGATAAGTCAATATTAATTAATTTTTTATTATGTTTCTCTTACTTCTTTATACTTTTAATACACCCATGTATTTTTATTAAAAAATAATTTTCTTAGAAATTAAAATTGAAAGCAATTAAGTTACTTTGTGTTTAGGCGTTATTACAAATACGAAATAATTAATTAATTATAATATATATAATTTAATATTATTTATAATATTATATATTTTTAAAATAAATTAATATATATATTTATAATATCAATCTATATTGTAGTACAATAGTACAATTGTAGTAAAATAATGTATATAAATATCAATATATATTGATAATAACAAATTTATAATAATATAAATTTAATATTATATATAATTATAATATTATGTGTAATATATAATATATAATATAAAATTAATAATTACTTATTTATTTATTATTTATTATATATTTATATATTATTAATTATATTAAATTAAATTATTAATTATAATATATATATATATGTAAAATTTTGTAAATCATATTTTCATATTTGAAAAATGAAAATAATAAATTACTTTCTATTTTTATTTTACTTGGAAATTGATAAATAAAAACGACCAGACTTTCAGGCACGTTTATGATATTATATTACGAGTTGATACTAAGAAAAAAGAAAAAAAGTATTTGAAGTACTCGCGAAAGAAAGATTACTAAAGTGTTGTTATCGATCAAGGTTCTCAATGAACCTCGCGTTTTCACGAGGGGGAAAACGATGATCGTTAATGATCTCCAACCGTGCAGTATCTCCTAGGGCGAATTGGCTAAAGTGGTATGACCCCAAGTATATCTAATTTTCATTTGCCATGAATTGGAGTCGTTTATATTAAAACCGTTAGTTCCCTTCAATCGTTGGAATTAACGAACGATTCGATTATTCGATACAAAATTGTGAAAAAAAAATAAAATAGAAATAAATATTAAAAGAAATGATTCATTAATTACTATTCGGCCCAAAACGATTGATTGATTCCAATTTTAGAATGTTAATATTTAAATAACGAAATACTCAATTTATGCTTAACCTTTCATCTTTAAAATACATTTTCTGTTTTTTTTTTTTTTTTTTTTTTTTTTTTAATTTAATCAGCCTAATTAACAAAATTTTGTTAATGATATGACAATGTTTGCAATATTGTTCTTTATAGTTTTTTGTTTTGTTTATAAAATTCATTGATCTGACAAATGAAGCTACTCGATCGTTATCAAATTTTTCCAAAATTATGAAATAATTTTGTTCTTTTATCGAAAACTCGTTGAGACTGTAAAATATGATAAAGACTAATTATCATTTCTTATACTTCCTTGACACCTAACTCGTGATAAGTGAGTATGTCAGTGACATCATTGGCCATTAGCGAATTTTCGCAATAACATAATAATTATTATCTTTTCTTTTTTATTTATTTATTTTTTTTTATTTTTTTATTTTTCTTCTTTTTTTTCTTGTCTCATGAGAAATATATATATTCTCATAACGTTGTATAATTTCTAGGGGATCGTTCGGAAGAATTTAATGAACAGTTTTTATTTTTAGGTATACCAAAAGCTCATTTTACGTGGATAGTTATGCATGCTACTCATGTATTGTGTTATCAAAAAAGCTCGTGCCGATTTATAAACACATAAATAAAGTATATTTGTATATAAAACTGTTTTCAATAAATATCTTATCATTTATTAAATGGAAAATAAGATATGAAATAGAATAAAAAATAAAATAGAGATATGAAAAATAAAATACTTAAGTGAATTTTAAGAAGTTCAGGAACTTGACATAGAAAGAATACATTTTATTTACAATAAAAAATGTGAACGTTTTTTTTCCCCCCGTCAAAGTTTAAAACTTTTCGACCAACCTTCGTAAATATTCTATGAATGAAAAAATACAAAAATTATTTATAAAATTTTATTCTTTATTAAATAAAAATAAATATAAAGTAAAATAAAAATAAAACAATAATGAAATTAAAATACGTGAGTGGAATAAAAAGTTTGGAACTTGACATAGAAAGAGTTTTTTTGTGAGTAAAACTTTTTTAACATTTACAATAAAAAATATAAACACTTTTTTCTCGTCAAGGTTTAAAATTTTTCGACCAATCTTCATAAATATTGAATGAGAATTAAAAAGAATTATATAGAAAAATATTGATATAAACAGAAAGAAAATTTGAATAAAATTATATATCAAAATGATTGTGGTATATAAATAAAAAGTTTTTAATTTCGGCCAAAGTTTTCCTGATAATCCAATAATAAATAAATAAATAAATAAATATACGTACGTATATACTTTTTCTCTTGCTTTTTATCAATCTACTTCGATATACGAATAATTTTGCACTTTAAATTTACTTCGTATAAATTAAACATACAAAATACGCAGGTAATAATTCTTGATCAGTGTGTTTGATAATTTAACTGCAATGCAGCATTATCATAACGAAATGTTGCACGTATGTAAATTTAATGCGTGCTCAATCATACATAACTTATTTATATTATTTAGATTTATAAACTTACTTGTATACACGTTTTACCTTTTAACATCTTATGAAAATGAAGAAAAGTCTCATCGAATGAAAGATATTATTTTTCCAATGATATTGATGAAGGTATAGTAATAAATACGTCGCATAAATACGTCTATTACTTTTTTTATGTATATGCATGCGAGGTGAATTCGTCGTTAATAGTTTAAATTCACAACGCATCATTTTTACATACAATTGATCGATAATTCATTCTACTCATGATACTTATGTACATATACTCATATTTACTTACTTACTTACTTTATATGTATTAGAGAGAAAAATATTTTCTAACGATAAGTTTTATCATTCGTTTCGATTAAAACGGTGATCAATTTCACCTATAAATTTTCTGCGTTTATTTTTTTTGTCTGCCCTACGTTTCTAACTTGCCGATATTGAGATATTGAAATGAGAAGTGGGAGAAAAAAGAGAGGAAGGAGGTTCAATAGAAAAACAGGAAAGGAATACCGGTTGATTCATTTATCTGTCTCTCTCTCTCTTTATTTCACATTCTCATATACAGTGATTCCCCAAAGTATAATATTCAGACCCCATAACACAGTGGTTCCCAAAGTGTGCAGTGACCAACATTGTCATCTATCTCATTAATTACTATAACTTGTTGAACTTGTTCAATTACATTTTTTTGTGATCTAAAATGTGTTTTATTTATTTTTAACTAACCTTTGCAAAAAATGATTTGCTATTTCGCAAAGTGTACTTATTAGAACTTGACATAAAGCCTTCTGGAAAAATTTAAATTCAGCAAAGAAAACCTATTTATTATTTTTAACAATTTATTATTTATTTATTTTTGATAAACGTATGCAATTTATTTCTCAAAATTTATTTATATTACATACTTAATTTTATTCAACGAAACAATGTTCCATTTTAGGTTAAATAAATATTCGATAAATATTCATTTATCATTTACTTAATGTTATTTAATATTTGCAAAATACTTTGAATATTTCAAGGGATAAATATTTTGTTTTGGAACATGTCTTAATCTGTTTGCTATATTATTTATAATTTTTTAAAAATGTTCTATTGTTTTATTTGTGCATTCATTTGTGAGTTTTCGTATTAATTAAGTTATTAAAAAAATTCGAATATTGGTGATTTTCTTATTTAATTTATACGATAAATTTTTAACAGGATTAAAGTCCGATGATTGGGATTGAAGATGAAGAGTTTCTAAGCATTTATTTAACAAATTTTCTTGTAAAATTGGTGCCTTATCCTTGTGTTTTATCTGTGAAAGAAACTTAAAACAATCATTAATCCTTATTGTTTCAGCACTTCAAAGCAAATTTTTAAATTAAAAGTTTATAACTTTATCAACAAAGACTAACTATATAAATTCATATGAAGAAATGCGGCCTAAAAACATTACGCTGATTTCTAAGAATTTTACAGTAGAATATTGTAAATTAACATCATTTCTTTTAATAATGTTAAATGTATAAATTTATTAAATTAAATTATATACTATTTTATAAAAATTGATAAATATTTGATTGCTAAAAACAATTAAAAAAAATGATTGCTCTATAAACAACCGAAATATACAATCAAAAACCTAATCATACCGTAGTATCCAAATATTTTAGGGACACATTGTACATATGTGTTTAATCTTTTCATCTATTTATTGGTTATGACAACCACAACATAAAACATAAAAAATTAGATTCTTGAAAAGGATAGAACTGATCTTAAATAACGAGGTTAAAAATTTCTTTTATTTTTCAACGATGGCGAAGACATTAACATAACCTACAAAGGAGAAAACTATTCTACGCTAATCCAGGTGGACCTTATTAACACTAACTAACCATAAGCATGGTAAGACCGATGTCATGGGACTGGTTTTAAATTTGTTATTTAAATTCTTTCTATTTAATATTATTGATTCATGATACATTGATTCATTTTATTTGATTTCACTTTCTTAAATTTATTATTAATCATAATTAAATGTTACATTAAAAATTATCTATATTCTATTATAAGAAATATAAATTTTATCAAATCAATCATTTAATCGGATGCTGTATTAATAAGTATAACTAAACTATGGATAAATTTGATATTCAAATGCTGTATTAAATATTATTACTATTGTTTATTTAATGTTTCTTTACAACTAGAATTATATGTATTATTATATTTTTTTTCTATACAAATATTTTATTTATTATTTAATACAATGCAATATTTATTATTATTTTTATTCATTTTATAAAAAATTTGGTAGAAAATCAATTATCTGACTGCTCATAAAAAGTTATATTGACAATTTGGATAGATTAAATGTTTGATAAATAATAAATCGTTTTTCATGTATAACTATTCTATTTTCATATTAATTTTTGATTGATTACATGTTATCCAACTGAGAAATATTAATACTTTTAATAAATTTCAGCTCACGTAATGTTTCTACGAATTCATAATACAATTTTCAAAGATTAATTTTAAAAGATTTACATACGGATAAACACTAATATAGTATCTCGAGTAAGTAAGTGTATGTGTGAATAAATGATTCCAATACGAAGAAAAAAAAACTATATTTTCAGTATTATATTCAATTTGTGTCACGTAATAAATACACGTAAAAACCTTCATATATCTTCAGTACCGTTATCTTCATGCAGCATAATGAGTTACAATATGATTCAAGCATTTTGTAAATATTTCGACTTTCATGTAAGTTAACAATAAATAAAAAAAATAAAAATAAAAACAAAAATAAAAAATAAATAAATAAAGATAGAACGGATATTGTTTGTTCCTTTCTATATTTTATTTATTTATTTTTTGTTTCAAATGAAAGTAAAATAAAAATGGTAAATAAATAAGAAGTAAAATTTTTTTATTTTTTTTTTCTTATTATTGTTTATCTTTTTCATTTTGTGTTACCACTTGGTGTATATTTAAAATAGTTCAAATAGCGAAATCATGAACCCATATTTTTGAATAACCAATAAGATTATTTCTAGTTGTTTTATATATATAACTTAATTCTATGATTATTGAATTTAACCTAATTACTTTACAAAGTTATAATTTTAATATTTAATTAATTTGTATTAAAAAATAAATATACGTACGTTTAAAATAATATCAAATTTACATATAACCGTGGAAAAGATTCATTATGTGAAAAAAAAAATATTTATTCATTGTTTTGTTTTTATTTTCAAAAAAAAAAAAAAATAAGCGACTTTTACGAACATTGTATATTTACATTTAAAATTACGTATATAGATACGCACGCGTACACTCGTAGCTTTTTGTTGGTATTTAATAAGACGCAGAATAGAAAGTTTTGTTTGTATTTTCATTTTTTTCTTTCCTAATAATATTATTATTATGACGACGTTGAAAAAGTATCCAGGCAGACAAAACTAATAAACACTCGTTTTAATTATTCATTTCTCGCGTTGTCTTACCTTAAATTTTTAACAAGAAAGCGTTGTCATCGGATATGTCGAAGTCGTAACAACTTTCAATACGAACGATAGAATAGCAAAAGCTATGCTTTGATTATCTCTATTGCGATATCGCGAAGCAAATTTTGCGTATTCGTTCGTTCGCTCGTTCGTTCGTTCGTTCGTTCGTTCGTTCGTTCGTTCACTGTACTAATTGTAAGTGTCAACGCAGCGTGATGTAATCTAGTAGAACGTTTACGAATTCAAAGAATTAACGTGCATCCGTTCGCGAAGTGACCTCTTGTCTTTTATAAAATAAGACTATTTATTTTCTTTTCAAGTGAAATCTTGTTTCAAGGTGAACCTCAATGTTTTATTATATTTAAGAGATAATATCTATTAAAATAAAAGTATTATATTAAGTGGTTACAAAGAAAAATATCAAAAGAGGTCGGTTATTACACTACACTACTACCTTTCAAAATTAAATTGGTTCTAATATAAAACGAGTCTTCATTATTATTATTTATTATTTAATTTCATATATATATATATATATATATAATAAATATTTATGTTTCAAAATAATATATTGTTTGTTTTATTATAAACTTGAGTAAATAAAATATAAAACAAGGATTTTATTTTATAACAATATATTTTATTAATAACTAATCATTTTAATCGGTTTATTAAAAATAAGTATACATTAATTATAGACAGTTTTACTTTTAAGCTTTAAGATTTGTTTCAGAATACTCTCTCCCACTTTGTTTTGAAAAGTTTTTTTTCTCTCTCTTTTATGATAAACAGATGTTACGAGTTTTCTTCTATCAACTTCGTGAGCGAGTAGTAAAATTTCTTCGTAGTTTTGTATTGCTTTATTAAAACTATCTCTAATGCTATTTTTGAAAATAGATTTTACGATTTGTTTTTTAAATAACATAGAACTTTTTTTTTACGTAAATATCACAAAATTTTATTGGACATAAATGACGTTAGTAGCATGATTGAAAAAAAAAATTAAAAAAAAATATATATATAAAGTAAATAAACGAGTAAATAAATGTTTTTTTTTTTTTTTTTTTTTTTTTACGAGAACACGATATACGAAACGTCGATACGCATCGAGCGTAACGAATGAACGATAATTGCTAGAACGAGACGTAATAATGTACGTCGTAGAAAATTAACCGAAAAACTTGGCACGACTTATCGGAATAAGGTGGATTTAAGTATCATTAAAATTCAATGACTCATACGCATACTAGAAATCTATTTTACATCTTTACTGACATGCCTTTGTTTCGTATTTTGGGCCACGCGATTGATCGTAATTACGTCATTTTATTTTTGAAGTACGCAAAAAAATCAAAAAAGAAGGGGGACAAAAGAGAGAGTAAACAAAATTCAACGTATCGTTCAATATGAATGAAAACATAAAGCGAATTTCATAATTTCTAATAAAATAAAAGGGGAATTTATTATTTTGAAGGCTTAATTGAGAAAGTAGTCGATAAAATAAAAATCACCAGAAAATGTGAATATATACAGAATGTTCTAAAAACTTTCTTTACTGAGAGATAAGATACAAAACAAAAGAATCAATATAAGCAAATCGAATGGAAATACGATATTTTTTCTTTCTCATTTAAAAAATATAATTCTTTAATAATTGTGCTTTTAAAAACAAAGCTTGCCTATAATTCCAAATGCGTCCAAAAAAAAAATTTATTATTTAGTACAACACATTTTAGGACACTTTGTATATGTATATTCTTTCTCTGTATAATATACATCTTATTTTCTATAAATATAATGTTAGTATACATGTATTAGTATACAATATATAAATATACAAGATAAGAAGAAACACAGAAACAAACGATTTACTTTGCTTACATCACGCCTTTGTGCTACTTAAATCGAAACATTCCCCCTTTATCCTACACCTCTTTAATCCATCGACTATTCACAGGTCTCTTCCTACCTATACCATAACCTCCGTACGTGTAAGACAAAAACGAAGTAACGCCCAGTGAACGGAACGTTGACACAAGACGCGATAGTTCTCCGCGCATGCGCAAGATGGCAGCACTTCTGCTTGTCTACCCGTTTCAAGTGGGTGATGATGTATCTACCCCCCTTTATTTCTCCCTTCTTTTCCATAAACATAGATACTGGAGCTATACTTTAAGCTACCAACGATTAGATAACAATATTCTTATAGGCTACTCTCTTTTGTTCTTATTGAGAAAATAATAAATTAAAAATTATATATTTTAAAAATAGCTATAATCATATTTTATACGAATTCACAGTTCACTTGCAATCGTATTTTGAAAGTTGTTTCACAAAATTATGAAAATTTAAATTTGTTTTTAAGCTTTTAGAAAATTTTTTTTACGTATTAGAATTGAGTTGCGCAAAATTTAAGACATGGAAGGGGAGTTTATTTTGTGCGTAGAAAAATATTCTCAAATACGACGTATTAAAAAAGAAATAAGTTAGACGTATACTATTGCGGTGTGATGAGTCGTGAAAATCAGAATATCAGGCGCGAAAACAATGGACGAATAGAGCGTCCCTGCCGACCAAATTTGGCCAATCAGTGGCGCGTATTTATGTCTAAAAATTCTTGTTATTGTGACATACATACCTACAATTGTACATATTTATATACAAGAATATATATACATACGATCAGACAATCGAACGAATGATCTAAATTTTTTTTAATTTTATTTTCTAAACTACTTTCAAACATAGACAAGAGAAAGTTAAAATTCACAAAACGAGATGATAATTATATACGTATAATAATTACAAATTTTGGTTCTACATGAATTAATTTAAATAAAAATATCCACTAAAACGATACCTTGAATTAATGGCGTCTGCTAGCATCCACCGATATAAAACGAATGATCTCTATGGCATCTCTAATAACTAATAAAAAAAAATTTTTATTTTACAATTCAACTTTACATTATTTTTGAAGTATTATTAGTCTTTTAAAAAATATTTTGTACTTTTTCTTTAATATAAACAAAAAATATTATAGATTTATTGTTAGCTTCCATATATTTGAAATGCATAAACTAGGGATGAAAGATAATGGTTAAAGATTTTTATTAACAAGAATTGTGTTTTCGATTTAAAAAAGAAATCAAAGTTCAATTTTATAACATTTTTGTTTGTTTTCGATATACTTATTACACAAATATCCATATTTATTGAATCTTACTAGAAAAGATAAAACTAAAAAGATTAATAATTAGTTTAAATTTTAAGCTTGAATATATATATATATATATATATATATATATATAAAGGATAAAGTAAAAAAAATGTGCTCCAAAACATCGATTTGTTTCTTTCAAATTGAAATAACAAATTGTAATAAAATAAGTTTAAAGATAAACTCGTTGTAAATGGAAATATACAATATGTGTAAAAATGTGTACATAGAATACAATTAAATATTAAAATCCTAATAATTGTTATTTATAATTTCTTATTGGTTTAATCATAGACATCATTCATCTTTGTTCTACATACGTATATATCTAGATACGTCCCTGTTTGATAGTTCGAAGGAAGGCGCTGTTGTTAAAGATGTCGCTGCAATCATTTAGTGCGTTACTAGCGCTGGCGACGCTTAGCAAAAGCAAGTCGGGAGGATCGACCAATCGGTGAGCAGGAACGGACCTTCCATTCGCCGTGCCCGTGGATAATCGTCTACTGTCGACAAAGAACAGCTGGCGACTCGATGCGTCAGAATTGGACGCTAGCACCTAACAACGTTGGTGTAGTGTAGTAGTGGTGGGTTGAGCTAGTAGTCCTCTTCTCCCTCTTCCTTCTTCTTCGACTTTCCACCCCCTCCATTGGCCACAGCTAGTTCTTTCCCTCTCTCTCTCTCTCTCTCCTACTATTTCTCTCTTTTTCTTATTGGCACTAGCAGAGGTATTGTAAAGCCGAGAAGCAAGCAGTCCTCCAGTCTCTGACAGTTCGGTCGAGCGTTCAGTGTGCGCGTAATCGCGAAACATTTTGCTTTGGTTAGTGCGCTTGCTTGTGCTGGCTACAAAAAGGAGTTACGAAAAATAAAATAATACGTTAATTACAATAATCAAGAGGTAAAGAAAAACAAATCAATGGAAAAATAAATTGTTGTTAAATTATTTCTTTTCCCGGTGAAATAAAATAATCATATTGTGAATAGTGGCACAACAGAAAACAAAAAAAGAGAGAAAGAGAAAGAAAGAAATGGGTAACCAGAGTATGTTATACGGGTCGAATGTTAGAAAAGGAGAATAGTTGGATTAAAGAAGCAAGCAAGCAAGCGAGTGAGTGAGTGAGTAAGTGAGTGAGTGGGTGAGAGAGAGAGAGAGAGAGTGAGAGTGAGAGAGATTGAAAGCAAGAAAGAAAAAAGGAATAGAAAGATAGAGAAAATAAAAGAGAGATAGAGAATCGTCCTCGGTGAATCGTAAAAAAGGGCGCGAGCGGTGCCCCTTTGTTCCGTGATTGGCATCGCGCGCGCATAGGTTTCCTGTGCGATGGCGCAGCTCCGATTTGTTATGTTGTACGTTGCATGATACACTGGTCCGTCATCGTTGTCATCTTTCTCGTTTTCGTCGCTGTCGTTACTTATCGTTGTTGTCGTTGTCTTGCTTTTTGGTGACGTTATTATCCGATACCGAAATCATTTTCATGTCCTAAAAGGAAAGAGAGAAAAAACGAAATCAAAATAAAACACCAATCTTAAAGTGAGAAATTTACATTATACATACATATATATATGTTATGTGATATATTTGTTTTTATGTGATGATATAAGTATGATGTATGTGTTGTGTGTGTGCGTAACGAGGAGTAATAAACAAAAAAAAAGAAAAATTAAACGTGCAAAGGATAGAGAAAAAGAGTGAGTGAGTGAGTGAGTGAGTGAGTGAGTGAGTGAGTGAGTGAGTGAGAAGGGGAAAGAGTAAGTTAGAAAGAGAAACAGATAGAAGAGAAAGAGAAAGAGAAAGATAGAGATATCGAGAGAGAGAGAGAGAAAGGAAGTGTGTATCAGAACGCGCGGAGTGCGCGAGTGCTTTGTTTTGACGAGCAGCTGATCCGTACTGTGTCGTGCTATGAATGTTTGTTTTTCTCTTTCTTTCTCTTTAAAAATGATCTTTTTATTCTTTTTCGTACGATGTCACACTAACGTCAGTGCATTTTAAAAGAAGGATAAAGCAGCTGTTAGAACAGCTTGGTAAAGCGAATTGTCGTCTTTTCTCTCCTGCAGCTGTTGTTGCTACTGCTGCTGCTGTTGCTGGTTGGTGGTAGTTGGTGGTGGTTCGTGGTGGTTCGTGGTGTTGATTGGTGGTGGTGGTGGTGGTGGTAGTAATGATGATGCTGTTACTGACTGTTACTACTACTGCATTTTATTTGCTGAGCGTCGCGACGGTGAATTCTTAAATGTGAGGTCTAATGTATACCTCAAGTTTTTTTGTTTTAACGCGATTTGACAACCTTGGAAAAAACGTTTACACGAATTTCCCTGTTAGACGTTAGTGATAAGAAAAGACAATCGATCGATCGGTTGGTTGGTTAGTTGCTTGCTTGCTTCTTCTCTCTTTGCTTTGTTATTATCGTCATAGTTGGTGGTGTGTTGTTGTTAGGTGTGTTTTTGTAATCTGGTTTTTGTCTTTCTCGACGAGAAAAACTCGTTTTCGCGGGTATACACATATTTACTTATTTACTAATATACTTTCTTATTTATTTACTTTACATATATATAAAGAAATCAAAGAGAAAGGGAGGATCGAATTTTTGAGGTTATGTCTTTGAAAAGAGAAAGAAAATAAATTATAGTCTTACAATTAGTTGTCGATCGAAGAGAAAAGAAATTAAATGAAGCAGTAATGCGTGTACGTGTTCCTGTACACGCGTGAGTGAGTGTGTGTTACGTACGTGTTCATATGTACGTGAAGAAAAAGAAGATGATAAATAAATTGTGTGCTTGTTCGGTCTTGTTTTATTTTTTTTTCTCTTTTTCTTTTTTTCTTTGTACTCTATTCGCACGTCCTCGTTCACTTGGTCGAAATGGAGTAGTTAGTTACGATCAATCGAAGAAACACAAAGGAACCCTCGCGAAGATTCGGGGCGTGAAACGAGTACCCCTGGTTACGTGTTTATGTGTGGTGTGTGTGTGATATATACGTGTGGTGTGTACGTGCGCGCGTCCTTCTCTCTTATTTTTTGTTTTTTTATTTATTTATTTTCTTGTTAAATTTATTATGTATTTACTAATACTCTGTCTCTTTCTCTATTTTATTTATTTTCTCTTTCTCTGTTATTTTCTTCTCTTTCACTCTTACTATCTTTACTCTCTTCATTTTCTTTTTCTCTTTCTCATTCTCTTACTATTTTCATTTCTCTTTTCATTTATTCTCTCTTCTCTCTCTCTTTTTTATTATTTATTTATTCTCCTTTTAAATTTACTATTTATTTACTATCACACTGTCTCTTTCACTCTTACTATCTTTACTCTCTTCGTTCTCTCTCTCTTTCTTTTTCCTTTTCTCTCTCTCACTCATTTTCTTTTTCGTTTTCTCTATCCCTCGTACTCGTTTCACAGTTTCTTTTTCTCTTTATCTTCTTTCTCCCTCAGTTTTCTTGGTTACTCTCTCTCTCTCTCTCTCTTTTTCTTTCTTTCTCTTTCTCTCTCGCACTTGTTCCCAAGCAGAAAAACACGTCGTGAGAGGCCGTGGACCTTTCTGTCGGCCACCAGATGAGATGATCTTGCGTGATACAACTCTGTTCCTTTTCCTTTCCGTTCGTCGCTCTTTCGAGTTGTCTTAGTCTTCTTACATTAGTCGTCGTCGTTGTCGTTGTCGTCATCTTTCTTTCGGCTTCCATTAAAACGACGTTCGTTTTCGAGTAAAAAAATAGGTGGAAAAGAGAAGGAGGAGTAGGAGAAGGGAACCGGTTGGTTGTTTAAGAGAGAAACAAGAATTATATCTGATGTGTATCCTTTGCCTTTGTTCACCAAGATCTTACCGAGTTCGCAACCTTTCTCCTTTTTCTTCTCCTTTTCTATTCGCATTATTTGAATGTATATATACACACTCATCACACATATACACACACATACACATGCATACATACATATATATTTATATTATACTTATATTTGTATCCTTACTCCTACAACAATTTTTTCTACATACCTTCACAATTTACAATTAAATGTATATATTCGATTGAAGGAGCAGAGGAAGAACCCCAGACTGTTGCCGACGTCTTCTTCTAAAACATAATTTAAATATACAAGGATAATACCTCGAGAAAGAATAAGAAGATAATATATCATCGCACATCACCTATTACTGCTGCTGCTATTACTACTACTAGATAAAAAGGAAATACAAAAAGAAAGAGAAACGAAGAGACACAATAATAATAATAATAATAATAATAATAATAATAATAATAAAAATAAAAATAGATATAGAATAAAAAGAAAAAATAAACATACACACAAACGCAAATCTAGAAACAAATCAAAAGAATAATAAAAATAGATTAATATAATAAGAAAACACGAAAAAAAAAATTACGAAAAGAAATTAAAAAGAGATCTTTTCGTTTATAAATAAAAAAAGAGCCTGTTGTAGAAGGCAACTGTAATCTCTGAATGATCTACGACGCGATCAAAAGTCGTAACCGAGGTAGAACCGATAGAATAAAAAGTTATAACAATAGTAATAATAATATAAGTCAAGATAATCGTCCTTGTAATCCTCGTCTTGGGACGAGATCATCCACCTCGTTGTGTTTAAATTCTTCGTCAAGGCTTTCCTTCTCCTATTTTTTATCATCATCTTCATCGTCATCGTCATTGTTGTCGAAATCATCGTCCTTGAGGAACAACGGGATCGTTTCAACGATCGATGCGGCATAGACAAACCGGGGCCGTACTCGCGAGCTTCGAGAAACCTGGGGTACGGCCCCGATCGAGCTGACTATTGGGGGAATTTGTCCCTCGAGGAGGAGGGGAAGGAAGAAAAAAGGTCAAAGGAGAAAAGCAACACAACTGTCACGTAGTTTATGGGAGAGGACCAAAAGGGAAAAAGGTACCTGCTGCTGCTGTTGCTTTTGTTGCTGTTGCTGCTTTTCCTCTAGGAGAACCTTTCGGAAATCATTGTTAAAGGAAAAGCACGCATGCTTCGAACTAATCGAAATCGGTGAGGATACCTGAAAATAGGAAAAAAGAACGAGAGGAAGAAGAAGACTTTTAGTATTCATTTTGATCTCTACCTGGACGGCATAAAGATGCTCTACGTGTTTCATGTGGATACCGGCACCACCATCACTTTTAATATCAACCAAACCATGGAAACGTAAGTTTATTTTTTATTATTATTAATTTTTTATTATGCTTATTACACATTTTTTCTATTTCGAATGATGCTTTTTTTGTGCACATAATATTCCGTTATGTTTTAAAAATCATATTTAACTTTTCGAGTGCTAAATACTTTTACCTAAAGTGTTTTGTAGAAACGGAATAATTTATTATTAATCAGATTCTAATAATAAATTATATTTAATAATAAAGTTTTTATTTTCTGAAAATATAATTTAATTAATTAATATAAAAATTACATTTTTTTACATTAATATTAACAAACACGCATATACGTTCATAGCACTCAAAGGGTTAATCCATCCCGGAATTTAACTTTTTTTTCAGAAAATCATGCGTTTTTCTACTATAATAATATTTTTTTTCGAAACGATAAAAAATTGATGTGATTTTATCTATGAAGGTTCTTTCGTTAACGCTCCGAGTAATTTTTTTTTTTAAACATTTTCATATAATAATTATGAAAAATCAGAAAAAGTGATTAAATGTTTATTTTATTTTATTATTCGTTGAGTTAAAAAAATATTTCTTATAAGTGAAAGATTGAATTTTCGAAAGAATTTATTCCGTGAGTTTTATGTGTGCTTTGTGTGACCAATAAAATTACGCATTTCCTGAGTTTTGTAGAAACTTATATTGTCCTAAACTAACTAGACTTCCTCCGGGATTATGTTAACTCAATTTTTACAGTAATCTCCGAAAAAAATTGTCACGAAATATTCGGAGTAACCCAACGCTCACTTAAATCCTTTAATATTACTGCAATTAGGGAAACATTTCGTTCCCTAATTGTTGCTAAGGGGAAACATGATTTGCATATATGTAGATAAATGTGATCTGCAAAAGTGTTCAAGTAAAGTTTGGAAAAGTGGTTGTGACGTAAAAAAAGAATTAATTTGAAGTGCAAATACTATATTTCTATTTTTTTATATAACAGTGGGGTCCATTTCTGATGAATAAAATAACCTTATCAATTAAATATTTTTAATAGATATTATTAATTCCAAGACAATTATTATAAAGGAAATAAATGATAAGAATATTTAACGCATTCCTACTAAAAGAAACATTTATTCGAATCTTTCTTTTTTCTTTTTTCACCAAATTAGATATTTTTTATCTTTTACGTAATTGCATATAAAGAATTCATAAAAAATAGGTAAATATACTTTGTTTTGACGTTTATAAGTAACGCTTAATAAGTTTTTAAGATAATTTTTATGTTGTTTTCGAAAATTGTTGTTATGAAAAAAAAAGATGACATAAACGCGTAAATGTTGAAATAAGTGTGAACAATATTTGATAAATATTAAATTATACAAATATCAATTATTGATATTAATTTGCGTTTAATAATGATAATATTTTATTTTCTTTCGAAATTTTATCAGCTGTTTATTCTTATCAAAACTTTCATGTCTCAAGGTTATTATAAGTGAATCACGATAGATTTTCTTTTTAAAATGAAGATTCTCACACTCGGAAAAATAAACAAAGAACTTTAGTCTGATTTTTATCTTCGGTTAACTATTTTATTTTGTAAATTTTAATGAATATATGATAAACGAGTAACTATTATCTAACCTGTTTTGTTTTTTTTGTATATTTTTATTAGACGCGTTAATTGTTTATATTTATGTGTTATGTTAACCCATTAGCTGCCTATGGATACATTTTCCAATTTTTTTTCTTTTAATAACTGCAACTTCAGAACAATATATAGTCGTTAAAAAAATGAAATCGTATCACGTGCTCCATATTTAAATAAAAACAACAACAATTATGGCAAAAAAGTTGCAGTATATTATTATGAAAATTATTATACAATAAATTTCATTTTTTGTTGGTATTTTTATATTGTAGCGGGTAATTATAAACTGGATGTATTTATTAGATTGTTTGAAAAGTAATTTCGTTGTTGCAATAAATAATTTTATTTTCATATTAAATATTAAATATTTCAGAAACCAAGACATTTGAAAAGATCGTGAATGTTCAAAAATGATCAAATTTGATGAATTGAAATGATTATACTTTTAAAATATAAACAAAGTTCTAAATGATGTCCGAAATATTTGTTATTATTATTATTATTATTATTATTATTAGTTGGCATTAGGAACTTGAAAGTTCATTGCCGCAAATACCAAATCCCGCCATTGTTCCCGTACCTGAGCACGATCCTTCCATTCGTGGTCTTCCCATCCTATTCCTTTCAGATCTCTTTTAATAATATCTTCCCATCTACGTCTTCCGAAATATTTGTGGAATATAAAACTATTTTGATATTTAAAAATAAGCTTTGTTAACTCTATAAATTTTTTGACAAAATACAAAATTACTTTTCGAACTAATCCAATAAATTGGGTGTGTATTAATTAAAACTCCAATTACGATTTAAAACTGTAAAAATATTTCGAATGATTTTTATTTGAAAAAAAAAATACAAAGAAAAAGAAAAGAACAGATTATACAATAGTCATAAAATGTGTTTTCCTTTGTGTCGTTTGCCTTTCGAACGAGAAACGGTTTTAATGACGTGAACGCGGATCGATTAAAGCCGGACACAGTACATATCTATCTATATATATATATATATAACGTTCAATGATGTGATTTAGAGACGGTTAAAGGGCCTCGGTTGGTCAGCCGTCGAGGAAAATCGATTAGGTATATATTTGTGTGTGTGTATATATATAAATGAATGTATTAGTCATAAATGAATAATAGAATCGTTTTTCAATTATTTAAAAACAATAAGGAAAATTGAAGAAAGAAAGAAATCGTTCAAATGTCAATTAAATTTGATAATATCGTATTTATCGAGTTTCGTTTAGATTATTATGATGACATTTGGAACACAAGTGTAGTTATTTGAAACTTAAAAGGAAATACTTTGTATCTTCTTTACGTGCTTTGTGCTTTTGTGTCCCCTATTGGTTCTAAATATAAAAGGAAAGGTAGGGTACTTGGAAAATAAGTCGAACGAGATAAATCGACCAAGTTAGAATCCAAAGTATTTACAATTAGAACCCCTATGAGAACTTTGAAACATATTGTTGTACTGCACATTGAAGTAAAACCTGCAATCAGTTTTAGTTCGATTTTTTGTCAATTTTTGTCAGTCTTGTATCGGTATGCCGTGTGTGTGTGAGTTGGTATATTAGATAAGGGTTCAGAACAATCATTAATTTACAAAAATTTTTTTTAATCATTTTTTTTTTTTATAAATAAATCCAGCCTGCATTCGTTTAGGGAATCGTACACGTCGTCCTGATCTAGTTTAGAATCATTGAGGTTCCTCTGTCCTTGTGTCCCCTGTTATCGACCTCCCTGTTATCACATCGTATAGTTTGTTCGCACATAATGTTGAGCAGGTTTCAAACGATCAACTGACAATCGTACGTTTTTTTCGTTTACTCGAATAACAAAAGTCTTCGGTGATTGGTTAATCACTCTGAAAGATCAGTCATATGGTGGCTGGCGCGGTCCTCTCATTGCATCGTGATGGAAAAAAACGAACGAGCAAGTTTGCAAATCCTTGTGCACTAATGTCTTTTCCTATCCGTGCCTTGATGCCGAAATTGGTCGAACTGCTCGTAAATGCGTCCTTAAATTCGAGACGAAGTCAGATGTTGTTTGCCCTTTTTGCTATAAAAAGAATTCACCTGGCAAACGAAGTGTAGTATCATACACTAATTCTGCCGGGCTTGATTACAAATCCTCTTTGTAAACCGTTCCTACGCCCAGCAAGACTAATGGCAAAACATCAGTCCACACTTCAGTCTCATAGCAATTAATCGCAGCTTTAAGTTGGCGATGAAATAGTTGAACCATACCGTTGACCGTTGGGTGATACACTGTCGTTCTGATATGAGTTGCTCCTATTAGTCGTGTTAACTCCTTAAACAGGTTTTACTCAAATTGGCGACCTTGATCAGTCGTTATTCGTAACGGTGTTCCGAATTTTGCTATCCATCCGTTGACGAACGAGCGAGCAACGCTTGCAGTTCCATGTCTCGGAACGAAAAAGCTGGCCAACGTGAAAATCGCTCTACGAAGTCATGCAATACCAGTACTCGTGCAAAACGGGCAACGATCCCACGATGTTGATGTGGACATGTTCGAATCTTCCCGAAGTATCCGCGAATGTGCCGATGCGTGCTTTCGTGTGTCGTGCAATCTTCGATCCTTGACATGGTACACAAGCCCTTGCCTATGTACTGCAATCTTTACGAATGTCTTACCAGACGTTATCTGTCGCTGACCAATTTATACGTCGCTCAGGCACCTGGGTGCAAAAAACCATGAAGCGAGTTAAAAATCTGTTCGCGGAGAATTCATGGAACGTATGGTTGAACTTTTTCCTTTGAGACGTTGCAATACAGCTCCGCTTTGGTTCCTGGAAGCGTGATCTTCTTCAGTTGCAGGGACTTGTCGGTTCGTAGCAGTTGTTGGTGATCCAATTTCTGTGTATTGTGATTCACTGCCTTCATGACTTCCCCAATGCGAGACAGAGCATCCGAAGCGACATTGTTCAACCCTTCTATATGTCGGATATTAGTCTTGAATTGTTTAATATAATCAAGATGGCGAAATTGTCTTGGAGAGCATTTATCGGGTTTTTGATTAAACGCGAAGATCAATGGCTTATGGTCTATGTAAACAGTGAAAATGCGTCCTTCCACGGCAAAACGGAATCTCTTAACGGAAGCATAAACAGTTAAAAGCTCTCTATCGTACGCACTATACTTACGCTGGGCCGCAGTGAGAGATTTAGTAAAGAAGGCAAGAGGTTGCCATGTGTCGTTCACTCTTTGTTGAAGCATTGCTTCGATAGCGAAATCTGAAGCATCCACGATTATGGCTAACGGCGCGCCGAGTATCGGGTGCGCGAGCATCGTAGTGTCCTTTATATCCGTGAAAGCTTCTTCTGCTGTTTTAGTCCAGCTAATGGGAGCGTCTCCTTTTTTCTTCGTGCCCGCTAATAAAGCGTTAAGCGGTTACTGCAGGGAGACTGTATTACGAATAAATATCTCCGATAAAAGTTTATCATTCCGAGATATCGACGTAACTCCTTGATGGTTTGAGGTTTCTGAAACACACGTATAGTTTGCACTTTTTCTTCTAAAGTACGAGTTCCTATCTTATCCATCGTGTTTCCAAGAAACTGTACCTTTGCTTGACCAAATACACACTTCGATGCGTTTACGACGATTCCGTACTCGCTCAATCGTTTGAAGAGTGTACGTAGGTGGTCATCGTGTAGTTGGTCGACGTTCAAAGCCACGAGAATGTTGTCAATGTAAACGTAACAAAAGTCTAGTCCTCGGAGAGCTTCGTCGATAAACCACTGAGAGGTTTGAGCTGCGTTTCACAGGCCGAAGGGCATCTAGCAGAATTCGTAAAACCCGAAAGGCGTCGTCACGGCGGTTTTCGGTATATCTTCCTCAACTATCGGTATTTGATATGTTCTAACCAAATTAACAGTCAAGAAGATCGTTTCTTCTCTTCAGAGAATGCGAAAAATCCTCAATGTGCGGCACAGGATATCTATTTTGAATAGTCCATGCATTTAATGCTCGATAATCGCCAAAAGGTTCATTTTTCTTTAGGACGAGATCTAATGCTGAAGTCCATGGGTTCTTAGAAGGCCTGATAATCCCTTGCTGCAGCATAAGCCCGAATTCAGAGCGTACCAATCGCTAACGCTTCGGTGGTAATCTTCGTGGCCGACAAAATAAAGGTTTACCGGGCGTCGTCTCGATCCTGTGCACCGTGCCATGCTTGATTTCACGGTTCATTCCAGGTGGACGTGTGAGTTCGGGATACTCAAATAATATCTGCAGATATCGTGAACCTCCAGTAACTGTCTTAATGAAACCGATTTCGCCGAGCACTATTTGTCCTTGTGTCGTTAGTGACGTCACGATGTCGACCAAATGTTGATTTCACATATCAACTAGCAAATTGTAATGTGCTAGGAAATTAATGCCAATTTCCGAAGTTTAAAGTCCAAATAGCGATAAGAAACGGAATTTTCGTCTCGTGGTCGGTGACAAAAATGCGGCGCGTTTTCAATCCGTCCATGATCGCCGCGTTCGCTGACGGTTCACTTCGTTTTCCGACTTTCGCGCACAGGGAGAACGGCACTACGTAGCCTTATCGCCAAAAGTACGATGGTACTAGCAGTCCACTGATGAACTCGTACCTGCCCTCTTTTCTGCGCTTCGAGTCCTACTCTCGTTCTTGCTGCGAGAATAACTTCGCAATCTAGGGCGTGCTTGTCGGCGCATTTGTTTCATCTCCTGGACCAACTCATGTACTACTTGCTTGAGCTTCGTCATTTCAGACGATGGAGAGGCAACTGACGATTTTCGGATTTGTTGTCGCGTCGTATATTCTATCCGCCAGTACTGCAGCTTTGTCGAGCTTTCCTTTTGTTTGTCGAATGAGAATAGCTTACAAATTGCGAGGTAATCGATCGATCCCAATCTTGTGAAGTAAAGTTTCCGGTACGCTCGTGCCTGCGAGGTTCGCCAGGTGTCTGGGGAATTACGATGGTTTTCTGTCCTCCATTTCTTCGCGAGCTAAAAGTTGACGAATTTTCTCTTTTTGCGATGTCCAGAGTTGTCGAGTCAGTTCCGTTTTTCTCGTAACGGCCTGTTATCGGAGGGTTCTACAAAATATCGCGAACTTCTGTCATTGCACGCTTGTCTAATCCCGATAACGCATAGTGGAATTTCATAACATCCACTGTAATATTACCGATCGCGAACTGCGATTCTAACTGCGTAAATTAAAGTTCGGGTTCTTCCGCGAAAAATTGCGGTATTCGAACGCCTACGCGAGAAACTTCGTTCGCATTGTTCGCTGCCGCCTGTGTCTTCGTCATATTGCTCTGTCATCATACAAGTAATGTATTCGTTAATTTAAACGAAATTACGTCGGGTTCACCATTGCGGGGATAGGAATATATAATATATATACATAAATAGCACTTTTATATATAGTATATATATAAATAATAATTTTCATTTATTTAGGAACTAATATTTGATACATGTTAATTTAGAAAGGGGGAGATGTAACCCGTGCAACATTTTGTTCGAGACCGTTTTCCTCTTTTCAGGATCGACTGGACTTCTATTATTCTGAGTTTCTCTTATTCTCGTCTTTTAACACTTAGCTAACCGCACGCACCACAGAGAACTGTACAGTTTCCACCGCGCTGTCCACCGATCGATCGGCTAAGTGTTCTAGAAAATAATTTTATGGTTGGCAGAGGCACCTTCGGAAATCCCGAACATAAAGAGCAATAAAAGACTTCAAAAATTGGTGCATTTTATTATATATTGTACTCTATAGAAATAAGAAGCTCTATAGAGAAAGAAGCGTTCCTCAGGTCAAAATGGGTAGGTCTACCCGATCGGTCGGCTAAGTGTTAAGCCTCCTTCAATGCGTTCGTAAAACCGAGAACTCGAAATATATATTTAGATTGAATATTCTCAACGCTAACACTCTCTCTTACCCTAATATCGTCGAGAAAAATTATTTCCTAAGAAGAACTTTCCGTCGTATCGAGTTCGATTTTATTTATGGTTGCCTTCGTATTTTTTTCATCGTTTTCCCCTAACTTCTTTACTGACCCGACGTTGCCACGCCGGCCGCCACAGTTTTTTTTTAAATATTTCGGTGGGATAATTTTTGTTAAATTATTAAACACTAATTACATTTTTTACACTATTTTAAATTTTAGTATGCAATAAAAAAGAAAGATTAAAAAATATTAAAAATTCATTGAGTTATCGTGCTGACATTGTCTATAAAAAACCATAGTTTTGAGAAAAAGTCGTAAAAGATAATGTTAATTTTAAAAATAAAATTTTTTTTTTATAATTTCTTTTTCTTATAGTTGAAAAATTAATGAAAAATGTCAACAATTGATTTAATAAAAATTAATTAAAAATATAATACAAATTAATAAAAAAAAAAATGTCAAAAATTGATTTAATAAAAATTAATAAAAAAAAAAATCAACAATTTATTTTTTGGTTCACAAAATAAATAACAATCATAATAATGTTTCAAATTTACTCGGTTTTCTGGGAGTTTGGAAGTATGTGAGTCCTTAAAAAACAGAACGATGAATGCATGAATGTGTGCGTATATGTATTCATGGTATCGGTTTCTCAGGTCGGAATACATTTCGTTGAAGGGCTGAACTGATACCTTTGCTGTTAGGGCGGCCCTTTTTTTGTTTATTTAGGTATCACAGATATGTGTGTGTATGTGTGTACGATTGTAAGGAAATCAAGAAGTATTCTACTATACTTCAAGTTCTAAATGTTTATATTACTCTCTTACAATTTGTCGTGTAAAATCAATGTTGAAATATTTTTTTTTTGTCTGAATTTAATGTAAAGAGTTCTTTTTATATTCATTGAAATATTTATCATAAGAATTTAGATATTGGTATACGTATCAATGATTTTCTTAAATTTACATGTCTAATTTTTCATTTACATTATCAATTTTTCTTTTTTTAGTCAATTGTTTAATACGAAATATAACAATATGCTTTTTTTTTTTAAATTTTTCTTTTTACATTTTTACAAATTCAAACTTGATTTTGAAGTTTACAGAAAGATTAGTTAATTAGTAAATGCGACTAATTAAATCATTCGACGAAAAAAGTAATTAATATTTTTATTTTTTTTATATAATAATATATAATATAATTATATTTCAACGTGTGTATCGTAAAATTAAGAAAATCGTGTGTGCATTTATCGACATTTGAAATTTCATGAAAGCATCGATTAGTTTTATTTTACCTTCGCATTAACAATCCTTTCGTTAAATCGTGTCATACCAACGTTGAAAAACCTTCCTTTTCCCAGAATCGATGGAAGTTACATCTGACGCAGGACTGTATATATGTATATTGCAACATGCATCATAAAACTTAGGAATCAATACATGCATCGCAACATTTTTCAACTACTACGGAAACTTGTAGTTCTACAATTCGACTATGAAAAAAAGATTAACAGAAAAATAAAGATAAAAAAATATATAATTAAAATTGTTAACGATATTTTATCAAATTGATAAATAATTGTTATCACTTAATAATAAACATTAATAATATTTGTTTATTACTAGATATAAGACATAAAGAAAAGAAAAGAAAAGAAAAAAAATATGGAAAAATACTTAAAATTGTTAACGATATTTTATCAATATTTTATCAAATTGCTAAATAATAATTATCTTCATTTAATAATAAACAATAATATTCGTTTATTACTATATACTATAAGAGATAAAAAAAGGAAAAGATAAGATAAGAAAATATATCATTAAAATTGTTAACGATATTTTATCAAGTTGTTCAATAATTTTCATCATTTATTAATAAACATTAATAATATGTGTTTATTACTAGATGTAAGATATAAAGAAAATAAAAAAAAAAAATAGAAAAGAAATGACACAAAAGTTAATTTGAAAATAACAAAAGTACCGTCCTTGGTTAAATCGTGGATATAACAAATGATTATATAATGATCACTCTAAAGTCTAAGCTTTCCAAAGACGATGACTGTAGTTTGAATGTCCGGAAAATACAACAAGACGTTAATTAGTTCCTCTCTCTTTCCCTCCTCCTCCTTCTCCTTCTCTTCCTTCTCATCATCGTTAGGAATAAATCAACGTTTTTCTCTTTAATATTTTTCTCCTTTTTTTTTCTTTCCTTTTCTTTGTTTTTTTTTCTTTTTTCGTTTCCTCTCTCATTCCGTTCTTTTCTTTATCTCTTAAAATTCATAAAATTGCTTCTTTATGCGAGAGGTCTTCTACAAAAGAGGTCGGTGAAGTGAAGTTATCCTTTTTTTTTTTTTTAATCCTTTTTTTCCAATTTTCCCTATCGTTAATTTGTTCTACCAGTAAGAGAGAAAAAGAAAAAAAAAAAGCCTCTTGTATAGAGTTTGCCAGGATATTTGCTAGGAAATAATAAAATGTAACGGAGCTTCTCGTGTAACAACGGAAAAAAAAAAAGGTACGGTGAAGAAAGAGAAGAAGAAGAAGAAGGGGTTAGGCTGTGAGTAGAAACAAGGAAAAAAGGGAAGGGGAAGAGAAAAGAAAAATTTTATACCTATTTCGAACTGTATGCAAGATGATGATGATGATAGGTCGTGGTCTTAGAAGGTTCTTTCGTTCGGTTAGACGAGAAGAAGGCATAACGGGGCTCTCTTCAGGTAGAAAGAAAATCTTTTGTCTACCATTCCTGCTCACACGTATACACAGTTCCACAGACCATAATGCGCAGATCAAAAACCCATAAATTTTTCGGTGTATAGTTAACAACTGACTACCCAAAAAATTCTTTTGTTGTCTGACGATTAATCTTTCGATATAATATCGGAATATTTTTGTTATATTTTTTTTCTTTACTTTTTTTTTTTATATTACTAATAAAAAAAACATAATAATAATTTTTAAGATATAAAATTTGATTTTAAAAATATAAAAAATAATAATAATAATTTGTAAAATATAAAATTAGATATTATAAATATAAAAAAAATAATATAATAATAATTTTTAAAATTTAAAATTTTATATAAAAAATATAAAAAATAATAACAATAATAATTTTAAAAAAATATAAAATTTGATATTATAAACATAAATAATAATAATAATAATAATAATAATAATAATAATAATAATAAAAAAAATAAAATAAATAATAAAAAAAAAATAACCGACTAAGCTGTGATTTTGAAAAAAAAACTATTAATAATAATAAAACATGGAAAACGTGAGATATTCAAAAATTTAACAAATATTAAATAAATATTAAATAATATTAAATAAACAATAAATAATATTAAATAAAAATTTTACAATGATTCGGTTATTTATGTTGAATATAAATAATTATTTTATTATTTTCTTTGCCCCTACAGTATTTCATTAATTTTTTCCTTTTCTTCTTTTCTTTTGTTCATGAAAATTTTTTCTCTTTTTTTTTTTTTTTTTTTTAAGTATAACATTGTTTTAGGAAAGTTTTAAATTTTGCGGTGACAAAGTTTTTCGTAATGTTTCCTTGTAGGAATTTTCACGGTCACCTTGATTGTTGCATTTTTTTTTCTTCTAATAAAACCTATAATCTTTTTCCATTTATTTTTAATCTGATTTTGGGATGATACAAAAGTTTTATAACAGAAATGGACAAATTGCGGTTTTTAAAAGTTGTTTGCCGTTTTTAAAACAATTAAGTACTTTTTCTTTTTTTTTTCTCTTGAGAACAATAGTAACGATTATTTAATTATGTTTAAATATACAGGATTATTGGTGCAACGTGATTAGCTTACAATTAAGATGTATTCAGTTTTAAGTGGGTTTATTGAAAATTCTTTTGTCTGGTATAAAATTGTTTAAAGAGATTTTTAAAGTAATTATAATAAACATTGCGTTAATTTTTAAGAACACAGTTTCAGTTTTTTCATTTTTTTATTGTTTTTTAATTTTTTGTACAATGATTATGCTAAAACTTATATTTTTTGTTGTTGAAAAGTTCTATCCTTGTGATGAATAGTACGTAATGCGATAGAAACAAATATAACCTTGTGATTTCTAGATCAAGGTTTACTTTATAGAAAATCTTCATAACAGATCTCAACAATATTTACGTGTGAGTCATATTCGTGATAATCGCAATAAATTTTTAGTAATACATAATACACAGAAGAAAATATTTACAATCAGTAACGTGAGAAAGATCAATCAATGACATTTAATATTATTCCATTAACAACAACTTTAGAAAGCTTTTAACTGCGTATTATTTGTTAGTTTTGATTAAATGAGTCATTCAGTGCTTTTTTTTTTTAATCAGGATAGTTGTTTACGAATGTTTTCTCCATTATCAATTGAAAGAAAATATTATACTTGTCGAAATAATTTAAATATCTGTTAAATGATAGACGTAAAAAGATGATGTGGTTATATATAACAAAAAAATAAAAAAGAATAAAACTGATGACTTTAAAAATCACGAAGGATCTTCGAAAGCCAGACAAAACAATTGATAAAAAAAATTAAAAAAAAATTAATTGTAAAACTGTTTTGTGAATCATGGTATATCAGATAATAACATGATTATCGGATCATTGATAATTGAAGCTTATTAAAGTTGCATTATTTATGTTTTATACTGTATTGTAATTATAATAATAGTCTGTAATATTATAGTAGACTATCTGTGTCCCGCCACGCGTTACTGTGGTTCATATGAGCCAAAATATGACGTTATCGTATAGATGAAGGTTAGGTTATGTTCAAATGTTTCGCGCACTCACCGAAATCTATGGCCAACAAATGACGCTGGACTTACCTGTATCTTTTTTTCTTTTTTTTTTTAAATTAATTAATTATTTTTTAAATAAATTAATGTAATAAAAACCTAGCTGTTTGCAAATGCAACATTGTGTCAAATTTTCAAAACAATCTGTAAAATATTTTCGGTGATTACCAATTAGGCACAAACATTTCTAAAATCTACATTTTTATTTATATATAGATTGTAATGTTAGAATATTAATATATAAACAACTTATTCACATTGTTTTTCTAGAAAATTAATAAATAATGTCCAAATTGCTATTTCGTGTAGTTCTAAAGTTGCAAAAAATTGCTTAAAAAAAAAATGATAAAACTATACAATTTTTTGCATTAAAACTTGTTTAACGCAATTAAACTAAATTTAAAATTTATGGATCATCGTGTAAATTATTAGGAAAAATTCTTGTAGAATAAACAAACAACTTTATTGTTAATCTCATTACTATTTGTTAATGCAATCTTTACAAATAATTTGTTTGTTACTAAAACTATTAGTAAACCAATCATAAATCAATAAATTGATAAAATGAATTTTGTGATTTAATTTTTCATTACAATTATTTATATTATAAGATACATTATAAAATTCATTTAATCAATTATAATTATATTATATTAAAAAATAAATCATTAAATCTATTTTTTAATTAAAATTATTTGTTTGTACAATGAAAATTATATAATTGATTTTTTCTACTTTTTTTTTTTTTAAATTGATTTTATCAGAATCTAACTGCTGCCACATAACCTTGATATTTCTGCTGCTTATAATACAATAATCATAGTTGAACGTAAGAATGTATAGACATTATAATAACATAATAGAAACGAATAATCATTTAACCTACATTTACATTTACATTTATAAATTAGTACACATCGATCATAACTTCATTCTTTAAATTTTTCTAAGTTTCACTATATAACTTTTCTTTTAAAACTATTATATTTCGATTAGAATTCTTATGAAACATGTTCGCAACGTTTTCGTATCATAATTATGTTTCCTTGATCTGAAGAAAAAGAAACAAAAAAAGATTAGTTTCTTTCTTATGCATAATTTAGTCATTAATTGAGTTGAGTAAAAAACATCGTTGTATTTTAAATGCACAAGTGAAACAAGTCTTTTTTCATGTTTTACATTCATCCTTCTCCAAATGGTTTTCAAGAATGGTTTTTTGTTCAATGTTAAGTTCCTTGATGATATCATTACTGTTAATGTGTTGGTTTTGTTCAATTTTTTTCCATCATTTTAATTGGGCTTTTCCAATAATTGGTCTATCAGACTAAAGAGCATCTTGGACATCACAATTTTCAGATTGTAAACGTTTGAATCAGCTTTGTTCAACACGTGTTCATAAACGTCACAAATTTTTGTACA
Source organism: Polistes dominula (assembly GCF_049000335.1). Lineage (NCBI taxonomy): Eukaryota > Metazoa > Arthropoda > Insecta > Hymenoptera > Vespidae > Polistes > Polistes dominula. The sequence continues at coordinate 4,092,682 of NW_028301061.1, read as the reverse complement.
GCCAGAGTCGAATTTTTTCTTTTATTTTTTTCAGAAAATATTCAAATGCATGGAATTTTTTCTTTGCGTTCACTTATTTCCAAATGCAATAATTTTTGATCGAATTAATAAATATTATATCTTTTTGTTTAACCCATATTTACTCTATTATACCACTACGATAGTAACCATAATAATTATTAATAATATATAATTAATATAATATATAATAAAATTTTTATTTTATTATATTTATTTTTAATAAATATTATATAATACATTTATTTTTTAATAAATAATATATAATAAAATTTTATTATAGAAATATATTTTAATTATATATATATAAAATTTCACATTTATGATTTTTAACAAATGTAAAAAAATAACAAATTATAATTTATAGATATTTTTCTTTAATATAATTACATTTTCTAATATCTATTTGAGATAGTACGGAATTATTGATAGGTTATATTTACAAATTAGTTTGAGTGTAAAGGGTTAATTACACTATGATATATGAGCTTTTAAAGTCACGCAAGTATTGCCAGATTCGATTAATGTAAGATCGAGTACTTCCCTGTTAAATAAAATAAGCATTGATGAGAAAGTTAACCGGAGGGCTCGTAATATTTGAAAGGTTAATACAGAACACTTAGATTCCAGTTAGTCCAACAGCCTAATTTTTATTCCATTATTATTATTACCATAAGTAATATAATCCTAAATCTATTTACCAAGAAAATAGAACATTATTTTTTATCAACATTCTAGCCACAATGAATTCAAATATAAAATATATAAAATTAATAAATAATTTTTTAAATATCAGCAAAATCGAGTAACGTGAATACGTTAAGTAAAATGAATTAAAAACTAATTTAAAGCAAAAAACAAAAATCATGTATTATTAATTCCAGAAAAATATGAAATAGTGATTTCTTTTAACCCATTACCCGCTAATTGCCTTTTTTGGGGACGCATTTTAAAAGTTTTTTTTTTTTGACAACTGTAACTTCAAAACAAAATATATTCGTTAAAATCATGAGGTAATACATCGTGCTTCATGAAAATATTAAAAATTCTCACTATTTTATTCTAAATCAATAATTAATGATATAAAGTCATTTTTATATTTAAATAAAAAAAACCAATTGTTATAAAAATACTTTTATTTGGTTAGTATGAATATCGTTATACAGTAATTTAATTTCTTTTTTGCATTCTCGTATTGTGGCGTGTAATGGGTTAAATATCATTAAAATCGAATAACGTGGACACGTTAAGTAAAATGAATTGATGACTAATTTAAAAAAAAGAAAACACAAATCATGCATTAATTTCAGAAAAATGATAAAAATATTCTTCATTAACATTAAATATATATACGTTAGAAGACATTAATAAAGAAATTATTCGAACTTGTAAAAGGAAGAGATAAAACAAGAAAGAAAGTTTTTACTGAATCTAATAATATCCAAAGTTTACGAAAATCGTTAGAAAATTAGATGGATAATTCGAAGAAAGGGGGAATACACGTTCTTCCATGTAACATACAATCTCTAAAGTATTATTCATTCGAGTTGAACATTTGTCTAGGTCTGATGTTTGGCCATACTAAACGGTTTATTTCGTTGAACGACTTTCGCTTACTACGATTAGTTTCCCGTAGTCTTGAAACAAGAGAACGAAATACTGTTTAGTATCTATCTGTCTATTTATCTCTCTTTCTCTCTTTTTCTATTTCTATTTCTCTCTTTCATCGTGATCGAGAGAATGTAGAACGTACGAGTATAGTTCGTGGTTCTGTTAAATCGTTAGTATATATATATGTGTGTTTATGTATATACTTGCAAAAGGATATAATTAGTTAACTGTGTATGCATTCGCCTATATATATATATGCGTGTGTGTTTGTGTATATATATTAAGGTATTAAATTTTCACGGAAGAAAGTTTTAACCTGCTCGGCCTACTGGAACCGACATACTTTTTTTTTTTTTCTTATTTTTTTTTCCTATTTCTTTTACTCATACACCACCCTTTCTTTTCTTTGTTCTAAGAAGATACGCGTACTTAAATCTTCCCGTTACGGTAGTATCGTAATGGTGTTCCCGTATTTTTTTTTCTTCTTGTTTTCTTGCCCCTGATCCTCACTAACAGCTCGCTAGAAAATGATTTTCTGTTAGACTCATTTTCACGGTAATATTATACTTTAGTTTATCCTTATTGATAGTACAATAAAAACTTTAACACACAACCGGCTTTTTCATTATATATTCTAGCATCTGTGTTATGATATTAACGTTGGATGGTATTGGTTATTTGCTTGTTATATTATTTAAAGTAAAATTGGTTATTTGCTTGTTACATTATTTAATCTTCAAACTTCTTTTTTTTTCCTATGAATTGCGTAGTTCGATATGTGTCTATCAGGGTGTTAAATTTTTAATTGTGCCCATAATTATTAAAATGATCTAAGTCCAAATTAAAAAAGAAAAGGATTTATCAGTTATATCAAACTACATTATTTTAAACTAAATACATTCAATATATTTTTCATGATAGTGTTTGTTATTTCAATATTATGTAGAATTCATTTAGAGTATTATTCTATTGTAATCCCTAAAATATTTCCAAACAAGAGATATATTATTTATTGTTAAAATACATTTATAATTATGGTCACAATTGTAAGTTTAATTTGGGATTGGTTTTTTTTTCTTAATTTTTTTATTTAAAATAAATTTCTGTAATAATTTAGATATCGTTTTAAAAATTGTATTATCGAAGTATTCGGCAAATATTTTTACTTTAATTTTTTTGTTAAATAATATTTTCTTTAATTATTTGGAAAGTTTTGTTTAGAAAGTTTATGATCGATGCGCTTAATCGATTATTTAATTTTTTTTTTTATATTTCAAAGGAAAATTCGAAATAATTAATGGATTTATAAAAGAATTTTAATAATCAAAGAGATGTTGATCGATAATTAACTTTTTTTTATATTTAAAATAATATTTCTTAATAATTACATTTTACGTAACGAAACATTAATCATTTTTATTGGTCATCGAATAATAAATTATATGGAAATTTGTACAACTCAATTAATTTCCTTTTATTTTTTATTTGATTTAACATTAAATTTACTGACATTTTATGTATACTTATTTCTATTAATTTATTATAAAAAAAAAAAAAATAATCATACATCTTTACATGGGATGATAGTAATCAATATATTTACTTTTATTTAGAAATGGATAATGTACATTTTATGCCTTTTTACAGCATTTTGTTTTTTTTTTTACAAATTACAGTCTTCGCACAATAGGTTTAGTGTCAATGAGTTTCATAAATGGATGACTCATAGAATAGCTTTTAAAAATCGAATATATTCGAGTCATAGTGGATTATATTTTCAAAATATCATTTTGTTCCATAATATTTTTCTACACTCGTAAGAACATTTTATTAAAATGTTCTGGAAATCTTTTACATATTAATTACTTTTTTTTATTATATTGGATAATTATCAAGTATCATTCCACAGCCATAAATTGAAAAACGTTTCTTTGAAGATTGATTTTTCAAGGTGATATAATACGTAAAGAAAATAAATGTGTACATTATCGGTCAAAATTATTTTACTCTGTATAAAAATTCACAGATATTTAGAAAAATTAAATTAAATAATTTACCAGTCGTTAATTTATAAAAAAACAATTAAATTATATCAAAATATATCAGTATTATTAGAAATTTCACGATAAAATGAAAAATAAAAAAGAGACAAAAATCTACAAAATGTTAATAAAATATTATAAATTTTGTTTCATCGAAATCTTGTTTTTCAGTATTCTTGATATTATATAAAAGTCATTTGTTGTAAGAAATAGTTCAAAATGAATTATAAACTTTATCAAAAATATGTGTAATCAATGTATTTTAAATTACGTTTAACACAAATGAAAATATATTTGTTGATGAATAACAAGATAATAATAATTATATTTTTTAACGAACATTTTACATTTTGCATTTTGATATAAAAAATAATTCAGAACAATCGGATACGATAAATTTAAGCATAATTTTTTAACTTTTTTTTTTTTTTTTATAATTTTGTAAGATGGTGAAATAATTTTGACGTTTAGTGTATGTTTATTTTATATGGAAGAACTAATAAGTCTCATATTATTCAGTATATATTCCAAAGTATTTTTATCACAATGTGCTATATATTGCATTGCTAATGTCGTCTCAACGATGAGTCAGGAACGTAGAGGGTTAATGTGATTGTCATAAAGGAGTAGAGAACGTGTGTATTCGTTATGCTAATTCATGACCATGGTCAAATTGGTCGCTAAAGAAATATATCTTCCTTAATATTTTTTTTAGCGCATTGTTCCTAAACGATTTCTTAAAATTATTTTCACGTATTTTGTCATTTTTTAAAAATATTTTTTATATTTTATTTTTGAACAAATATAATTTCTTAAAATTACGACGATAAATTTAATCTCTAATTTAATTTCTTCCGAATTTCTGCTGAATATGCGAATATGTAATTGTATTTAATTTATTGTTCTGTTATTTACTATAATATTCGTGTTATTTTTTAAAATATTTTTTTTAAAGATTATTCTGACAAAATTTATAATAAAATGTTAACTTTTGTTTCTTTTAATTTAATTTTTTTTCCATTTAACATGAATCAAATAAAATTTAAAATAAAATGTCTTTTTTTATTGTTATTATATAATTATATTAATATATTTGTAAAAAGATTTTTCTTTAAATTTCATATGGATGTTTTCAAAATTCTACAATGTGAAATTTTTATTTCTTTTTATATTTTTATTTTTTAACTTATTGTATGTAAAATAATAAGAAAATAAGGTTTCATTATTACTAAAATATTTTTATTACATTTGTTTTCTGGTAAATGAAGAAAACAAATGATAAAAAAAATGAAGTTTACATTTTAAAATAATTGAAATTAATAAAAAAAAAAAAAAAAATACACAAATATTATAGATAATAAAATAAAAAATTGAACCTTATATAAGTTAATAAATATGGGTGGTTATATATTTATATGTTATAAACTAGATCTTAATTATATTTTAATTATATTTATTTATTCGGGTGATATAAATCAAAGATGTAAATTTTCTACTTTGTTTATTAGTCACATGTAGAATCCTCTTCGATTAACCTAAATTATATGTTATCTTATGTTTTTTTATAACAAAATGTTAATAAAAAACTATATTTTTTTTAAATTTTGTTTCTAGTGTTATTTTACTTTTGGTTATCTGTAGTGATATCTACTGTTACTAAAATATTATTTAAAACACAGAAATGAATTCTAAAAAGAAACAAATCTGTAATTTTGATAGAATAACAAGTTGAAACGTTAAGAAAAATAGATTAAAGCAACTTCTTCAATTCAATTTTTGTTGATTTTATTTTTAAGGTAGGAAATTTTATCGCAAAGAAATGGAAGAAAATACTGGGGAAATGGAAAAAGATGAATCATAAGGATAATGTTATTTAAAATCATATTTTATAATATCTAGAAAAATTCAACGATGTAACAAAACGAGATTTATTATGAATTATGTATGAAAAGTTTGCATAAATAAGCAATATTGCAATAAATATTTATACAGATAATAATATGAAAACATATCAAATATTATTTTATAATACGTATTCAATACAATATTTGCATATATATTCATTCATATTATTATAAAAAGGAAAGAAAAAACTATAAAAAAAAATCTTTTTTTTTTGTATATGAGAAACGTGTTTTAAAAAATTCAATCTTAATCACGATTATCTCAATCTGTTTTTTAAAAATTAAAATTAAATTTGATTTTGAACTTATTATTATGTTAAAACACAAAATTTCTATTTTATAATAATTCTAATAATAATTTCCATATTTTATTATGTTTTAAAAAAAAAATGTAATTTCAGATTCATAGTCTATGACATCAAAAATCTTTAAATACTAATTTTTAAAAAGATATCAATTTTTAATAAAAATACTCAGCCATTTCCTATCCGCCATTTTGTTAAAAAACAAAAATAATATTAGATTAATAATCAACGATCTCAAAAATCCTTAAATACTAATTTTTAAAAAGATATTAATTTTTAATAAAAATACTCAGCCATTTCCTGTCCGCCATTTGGTTAAAAAACAAAAATAACTTTAAATTAATATTAAGCGATCTCAAATACCTTTAAATATCAATTTTCATAAAAATTAAACTACATTTTCATATGCATCCTTCATTTCCGGAATTTAGATCTATAGTGCGTCGTTTCGCATTCCACGTTCCGCGTTCCGCTGAACCAACCAATCACGTTGGCTAATCAAAGTACTACTTTATTCATTTATTATTATTCATAAGATTCGATCAATTTGAAATAAATGTGCTAAATGATTAATGATAGATTTAAAAAAATAATAATTAATGATAATAATAAATAAGTAAATAAATAAATAAATAAATAAATATATATATATATTCCTTAGAATTTAAAGTAAACATTTGAAGATAAAAAAGATAAAAGATAGTTGTTGGGTATGGGTTGGTGAAAAGAATTTTCTCACGCGAAATATGATGAAACTTTTTCAGGATTGTACTCCTGTGGTTTAAAAGTAGATAATTGTTAAAAATATTCAAGAAAGTTTGCTAACGTTACTTTTTTTTTGTTTTGTTTCACGTGACTTTGACCCTTGGATGTTGATTCAACTTAAAGTTTAGGCTGATTTTTTATTTTTACATTATATCAACAAAATTGTTTTTCTTTTTATTTTTTTTTTTATTTAAATTGTATAAATGATTATTATATAATAAGTATTTCTATTTTTTAATATTTAAAAATAATTGGAAATATAAAAATATACGCAAATGTTATAGTCAAATAAAAATGAATAAAATAAAAATCTTCATTTTTCAATTATAAAAACTGAAATTACGACTCTGTTTTGACTTGCTTTTTTTTGTTTTTGTTTAAATGTATATTTTTTGTAATCCTAAAAAAAAATCTCGCTATTATAAAAATATTACGTGATATAGAAATGATATATAAATTACCATAAATAAATTCATTATAAAATTTATGATAATTAATTCTACTGACGTTGAAATTAAATACTATACTCTACTTCATTAAGAAATGCATTTTTTTTTTGTAAAGATAAGATTTATATTATGTTTTTTAATGCAATTTTTATATACATTTGTTAAATCTATTATCTCAAAATTTCACTAATACGAAAAATACACATACATTATCACTTTCATTATCACTTTCATTTACTTTTACACACTAATAAGCATACATTGGTAGTTATTAAATAAATATTGTATATTTCTAAAATTAATCTCCTAATATAAATATTTTATCTATCCACCGATATTATCCGATATTTGTATAGAGTGATACAAGCAAAAAAAGGTGTTCTTTTTAAATACTATTATTGACAATAGAATTACAATTGTATTTACTATCAAAAACATATTTGCTTACTTTAAACCATTCAATTTGACTTATTGATTTTTGAGAATCAATATTTCTCTACGTGAACAATCATTTCTATTATTTTATCGTCAATAAATTTGTTCATAGCATCGCGAGGGTCACTGGTGGCCTTTAACAAGATAAATGCGTTGCAGATGATTACAAATTTTAATCCTTTACGGTGCAAAAACGTTAATTGTGATTTTTTTTCGGTAGCATTTAGCAAATAACGCATAAAAATGACAAGAAAATAAATTTAAAAAATAACTTCTTCTTTTACAAAAGATAATAAATAAATAATTATTTAAATATAATATAAATATTATATTATATTAAATAATATATAATTCATAAAAAAACACAATATGTATAATAGAATATATTTTTTATTACTATTTTGAAAGTGGCCTATCTCTATTTATATTCGAATTGAGATATTAAAGGGTTTGCATTTCAATGCAATGAAAAATATACGTACAAGATACTAACAAGTTATACTGCTTAAATGTATCTAAAGGCTTTAAATTTATATTTCCTATTAAAACAGTAGTAATTATTAATTGAATAAAATATGCGTTTTCTAACCACTAATTGATATAGGCCACTTTCAAAATTAACAATCTGATTTGTTATAAAATTTCGAAGGGACCCAACTCCATTAAACATAATTTAAGATGCTTCAAATTGAAAAAAAAACAATACTCAATTTATTTGACATATCTTTAAAACACTTTAGAAACATAATTTATGCGATTCAAAACATTTTTTAACTACATAACGTACAAAATTACAAATATAACTTACGAAACAATTTACTATACTCATCTACATTTTGTGTGTGTGAAAGGGATTTGAAGAGATCATGATGTTCTGGTGATATATATCGTAATAGGTCAATTATGTCCTTGAATTTTGCTGTTGTAATTTGTCTGATATTTTATATAGTGGTGTCAATACAATATTTTCGAACTTTTTTGGTCTACCCCGACGTGGTAATAAATTCAGGATTTTCGAATTTTCATTCTCATTCATTGATGTCTTATAGAAAATTTGATATGGTTTATTTCTAAAAAAAAACTTATCAAACATATTTTTAACCACTTTATTGATTCTTCATCAGAATTCTTGATTCTTTTAAAAATTGCGTCTTCTAATAATTTTGTTACTACAAAATCTTTTTATCTCATTTTATTTACAATAAAGTTTTATCGTATTTACTCGGAATATATGCAAAATCAAATGCTTTATTGATACATAACATAAAGTTGTATAATAACCAGGTGCAACCGGAAAATAATAAATGACGAATGGAGATAAGTCACTTTCAAAATAAACTTTTCATCATTTTGTTGATCGGCAAATTTTCTTGTTACAATATCTTCATGATTTTAAATATATTTGTACCAAATTGCTTCAGAATAAAAAGAACATGTAAAAATGTAACTATTACGGTAGCTAACTCGATTTTTTTGGAAAATGGAGGTAGGCCACTTTCAAAATAAGCGACACATATATGAATCTTATTGGTCTCCAGTATCATTGGAGGTAGGGCTGAAAATCGGAAAAGATCGGAACCTTTTTGGAAGTGGCAGTCTTTGATCGTCGGTATCGTCTTGTGACGAATTTTATCGCCTAGCGGTTTCTCTTAACCAGTTAAGCGTGGCGATTTGTGCGCAAAGCGCGCTCCGGTTTGTGTTGCGATAATCAAGCGATGACGGATACAGTCATCAAACACAGAGTAAGTGGCGCTGTTGAAATATATCGTCAAAAAGACGACTTTATTTTAGAAAATGAACAATTTTGTTAGTAATGTACACACAGTCTCTTAATATGAACATATATTTATACATAATAAACGGAAAACTTAGAGAAAAAATTGAATATTTATAGAAGTTATAAATTTAAACTGTTGCTGTCGTGTGATATTCATGAAAACAAGGAACAACGCATAGTAGCACTTTGCATGTTGGACACCAATACCGCGACTCTTTTTTAATCTTTTTTTTTTATAGCAAACAGTGCATCTTCTTAAAGGATAATCAAAGATCCAGTGTTACTGCACTGTTTACGAGTTAGCTCTCAGGAAGTTATGAATCCAACTGAAATTATTTATAATTTTTATTTCCTTGTTTCATTTCGTCTTGATCTCTAAACATTTTAAACATATTAAAATTTACGAATATAATTTAGTTTTCGCCAAAATTACAATTTAAACATCAAATTGTAAGAAACTTTTACGCATAACGGATATAGTCGTCATGACACAAAATTCTGCTACATCTCTATGACGGATATAGTCGTCAAACATGCTTAACTGTAAACGAAACCTTTATACGTACTGCTTATCGTATACTATGATATTTTATTTCATATGTTTATCGCAGGGTTTTGAACTAAGATCGAAAGTGTATTCAAACAGAAAATTAAGTATAAATTAAAAGAACTAAATAAAAAAAGCTTATCGTCTACAAATGTATTTGATACTGAACATGGTATATTGTAAAAATGCAACATAGCTTCGTAAAGGGTTAATTTTTCTGATCTAAATAATATTTCAATATAATATTTAAACGTATAATAATAAAATCCTGTTGAGATGTCACATGCAAGCCGTGCAAAATTTACTTGTCATTTAACGTGTTAATTCAAACACTTAAGTAATTTACAGCGTGCAAATATTTCTATTGTAAAAGTTGAAGGTACAATTTAACAATTTAAAGTTACAAACTAAACCAACCGGTACAAAATAACATATTTGTAATCATTGATTATAATAGAAATTACTAATACAATATAAATACATGTTTAACTGCGATTAAAATGATTAGATCATCGATAGAAATGATTCGGAAAGAGATTGTTTTTACGTGATCAAAAAAAGAAAAGAAAATGCTCGATGTTAAAGCGATATACAATATGTTTGATAACAATTTTATTACAAAATTATAATCAAGTATTTTATACGTCAGACATATATATATGTATGTGTATGTTCGAGGTTATCTAACTATAGAATATTATACAAGAGTACAAACATAAATGTCGACGCACCCAGATGATAATTTCTTCAAAACAATCTAAACTAACTTTGACGATAATGACGATGATGATTCAATGATAACAATGTGACGTAGATGAAAAATAATAACTATAGCTCACCTGTTACTGGGTTGTACAAAGTTGTTGAAACACGTTTAACGCATTTAAATACGAAACAACGAATGAATATTATTGGCATAATATCAATATCTCTTTTTTTAAGCTAAAAATGTTCTAGAAACATTTGTAAACGATAAATTTTATTGCTGATTAATTATTTAACATTATATATAATTTATGTTTACCTAGTTTTATCAGACTAATGAAATGCAAGGGCTTATTCATGTTTTTTTATCACTTTTTGTTCAACTTTTAATTTAAAGAAAATTAAATATTACTAAAAAACATATGTGTGCCCATAATTATGAAAGTGGTCTAAGTCAAAATTAAAAAAAAAATGAGTTTATTAATTATTAAGCACCACATTATTTTAAACTAAATATATTCAATGTAATTTTTACGATATTGTCAAAAATGAATCGTTTGATAATGTTTTTTTTTCAATATTAAATACATAGAATTCATATAATGTTCAAATAGAAATCTTTAAATATCTTGAAACAAGAGATACATGACTCACTTTCATAATTATGAGCACATATATAAAAAATAATTCTTTATTTAATTTAATAAATAATTATGTATTATCATGAGACTGATAAAAGTAATTTGTAATAAATAAAATATCTCATATGTATATCCAACAGAAACATGCCTTTAATCATATCTGTGATTAGTTTTAATTAAATTTTAATTTAAAACAATAAATATCATTTTACAAGAATGTATACGTAATATTATAGAAACAAAAAATATTACTAATCCAAATAATTCGGACCTCGTAAAAATAATCGGATTAGTTTATTTATATAGAAATTTTAAAATGATTTAAAGGATTCACTTTATAATCTCGTACTCCTTTGTTATAATAAATTGGAATTATAATATTTTATTAATAACAACAAACAAAAATGTTGAGATCTCAGAAACGATTGACTTTTCGAAAAATGTTTACTAAAATTATTTTACTCACTACGGTGTATCCTATATACCATATAAACATTAAATGCTTTTTTT